>NC_046248.1:5457665-6186661 GCF_009819885.2 Catharus ustulatus | reverse complement strand
GCCTTGCTGGCACCACCACGGCGTCCAAATGCTGCAGGGTGGGTGTTTGCTATGGGGTCTGGCACCCAGAGCAGCTCTCTCATGTGCCCACACACGGGATCTCATGTCCCAAACCCCTGCACATCCTGAACCCCTGCACACCCCACACCCGAGCCCCAAACCATCAGCACGGCCCCAAAGGGACTGGCACACCCCATGGCATCCCTGCCACGTCCCCAGCAGAGGGGCATGTCCCCTTCCTCTCCCTGCTGTCCCCCAGGGGGACACGGGGACAGCTCTGGGGCTGCTCAGAGCCTTTCCTGTGCCACAGCCCTGGCAGCTCCTGCTGCAGGTGCACATTGCTGCAGCCCCGCCTGGGGAAGCTCCCAATTCCCCTTTCTGTCCCTGGGAAACGCCCGTGGTGGCAAGAGCAGAGTCTGTGTGGGCAGCCCCCAGCAAAGCCCTGGCTCATCCTGGCATTCCCAGTGGGAATTCCAGCTCCCTGCAGGCTCCCCCAGGCTGCACAGCCCTGGAGACACCAAAACAGCAACCCAGGAGCAGAAAACCAGTTTATTTTAAAGCTTTTAAGGGAATATTGTGAAGAATGGAAAAGGGTTTTGATCTTTCTTTTTTCCCCAAACTCAAAAAAAAAAAAAGCTTTTAAAATAAATAGCTGACAATGTCTCTTATTTGAGTAATTCTTTGCCAGCAATAAATGTGTCACTCTAAAGTGCTTTATTTAGAAATAAAAAAATGTTTTTCTTTGTAGAGTGCTCCACGTTACAGCAAGTTACAGGCTGGGAATGAGATCCTCCTCCTCTCGCTGCATCCCCCTCCCTGTGAGATACATTCATATATTCTCCTATAATCTGATCTAGGTTATAAAAATATAAAAAAAAGAGAAAAAATAGAGAGACATCTGGCTCTCCCACACATCTGACATTTCCCTTTATGCCTGGTTTAACTTTTTTATGACTGCCTGGGTTCGCTTCATTGGAGAATTTCTCTCTTCAAATGAGTTTCCTGTTTTATGCTGAAATTTTCCTTTAGACAAACCTGGTAATTTTTCAAGTTAAAATGTGTATGTTTTAAGCACTTAGGAAGTTTAAGGATCCGACTGACGGGGACATAAATCCCAGTTTATTCACTCTGGAGTCCCTGTGTCTAACTGATCCTTGGGAAAAAAAAAGAGGCAAGAATGAGCCTGGCATATTTTTTAACTTGTTTTACAGTAGGAAAAAAAAAAAGCCTCAAACTGTCAATCCAGTGAGTAATTTATTAGTGCCTGCTCACACTTCCAGGCCTTTATGTGCAATTCCAGGGAAGGCAGCACTTCCTCAATCACTCATTTAATAGGAGGTGAGAAGGGGGCTGATGGGGGCTCCCTGCTTTGGGGCAGCTTCTCCTCCGGGCATGGATGGGGGAGCCTGGGGAGTTCTGGCTCTGCCTGGGTACCACAGCATCTCTCCCAACCTGCTCATCCTCCCTCCAGCTCCCTGTGGATGTCTCAGGGCACGGGATCGTGTTCTGGACATGGGGATTGTGTTCTGGACACAGGAATTGTGTTCTGGACACAGGAATTGTGTTCTGGACACAGGGATCGTGTTCTGGACATGGGGATCGTGTTCTGGGCATGGGGATTGTGTTCTGGACACAGGGATTGTGTTCTGGACATGGGAATTGTATTCTGGACATGGGGATTGTGTTCTGGACACAGGGATTGTGTTCTGGACATGGGGATTGTGTTCTGGACATGGGGATTGTATTCTGGACACAGTGATTGTGTTCTGGACATGGGGATTGTATTCTGGACACAGTGATTGTGTTCTGAATGTGAGGATTGTGTTCTGGACACAGTGATTGTGTTCTGGACACAGTGATTGTGTTCTGGACATGGGAATTGTGTTCTGGACACAGTGATTGTATTCTGAACACAGAAATCGTGTTCTGGACACAGGGATTGTGTTCTGGACACAGGCAGGACGAGCCCTGGGGCTCGGTAATGAGGAGGAAAATGATACAATCAAAAAAGGCAGGAAAACAAGTGACCAAAGCGGAGCTGTCCTGCCCTAAGGTGGTGTTGAACAGCGCCTGCAGGTGCCGGGCCCGCAGGTGGGGGTTTGGGACAGCAGGTGACACTGCCAGGAGCCCGGGAGGACACTGTGCCATGTCCCCAGGAGCGCTCGTGGCACGGGAGAATCGCTGGAGAGGGACCCGGGGGCGCAGGGAGGGATGCGAGCTCGGGGTTTCAGGGCAGAACAACCCTCAGATCCCATCCCTCGCTTACAGCGCGTTTCTGAAAGGGAAAGGCACAGGGGCAAAACTGCAGGGAAGAGCGAGAAGGCAGATTTGCGGAGATGCCCTGCTGCTGCCCCGAGCCCACCCTGCGGCTCCCCGAGCACCCGGCACTGCCCCGAGCCCGGCACTGCCCCGAGCCCGGCACTGCCCGCTCTCCATCCGAGCCTGGAGCCCGAGCACACCTCCAGGGTGATGCTGCTGAGCTGCCCGTCAGCAGAAAAATCCGTACTGCCTTCCCTCCAGCTGATTCCGCCCCTGGCTCCGGGGAAAAGCCGCCGGGGAGAGGCTCTGGTGACAAACGCGCCTCCATCTCCATCGCGGCTCCTCCGCTCGGAACGAGGGGTATTTACTGCAGGGGCTGGGAGGGCTCCTGTGCCCCCCCAGGGCTCCCGTGTCCCCCTGCCCACTGTGAAATGACCTTAGGAGAGAGCGGCGGGGCCGGGGGGACACAAATCCAGCACAGCCGCGGCTTCCAGGTTCCATCCAAACGCCTAATTGAATTTTCAGCGCGCTGGCTGCTCGGGATCCAACACAAATAGCTGCAGAAGCCAGAGGGGAAGCAGGAGAGGATGGAGGGGGGTGTGGGGGTGCAGAAAGGAGGGAGAAAACTACAACAAATAAATTAATCAAACAAATAAAAGGAAGAGAAATAACAAAGGGAAAGTAAACTAGAAGCAGCAGCAGCGCTGGCCGCCAGAGCACTCATTAGCTGCGGGAGAGGAGGGAAGTGTCTCGCTGTCTGAGGCTGTCATCCTTCATCCTGACGAGCACTTAGGGAGTCGCGACCCCTTTCAGCATCGCCATACAGGCAATCAGCCCCTCGCATCGGTCACCGCCGCATCCCCGCCTCGCCGCGCAGGGACGGATATTGGATCCCGCAGAGCGGGGATGGGGCACGCTGCTGCCCCGCAGCTCCTGCGGGCTGGGCAGGGAACAGCCGGACAGGGAAGGAGCTGCCGAGCCCAGCCTGTGCCCGCAGCCCTGGGGGTGCCCCGGCCCCGGAGGGGCAGCGCCGCGTCCGTTTGTGCTGGTGCCGAGCTGTCAGCAAACACCGAGCGTCTGAAGGGAAAAAACCAGCGCCGTCTGCCCAGGAGGATGCGGAGCTGTTTGTGGCGAGGGCAGAGCCGGGGTGGCTGCGAGCCCCGGGCCGGGGGAAGGAGCCCGGGAGGAGCCGGGGGCAGCGGGCACCGCCCGTGCCTGTGCCCAGCTCCCTGCGGCGCTGGGATAACCTGGAGCGGGGTTAATGCTCAGGGAGGCTGGGCTGGAGCCCCGGACCGCGGCCCTGCTGCTCCCTGCCCCTGCCCAGCATCCTGCCTGGAGCGGGGAGAGCCGCGGGCTCGGGATGCTCCTGGAGAGGAGGATGAGGATGAGGATGAGGATGAGGATGAGGATGAGGATGAGGATGAGGATGAGGATGAGGATGAGGATGAGGATGAGGATGAGGATGAGGAGGACACGGCAGTGCGGGGCTGGTTCCACTCATCCTGCCCGTGACACAGAGCCGGCACTGCCGCGGGTCCCTCTCCCTCTCAGAGCGCACCGAAACACCTCTGGATTTCCTCTACAAACATTTCATGCTCTGCCGGACTGTTTGCTCCTCGTCAACACACGGGAAATTTGTCCGGGTGCTTCAACACCTCGAGAGCAAACAGTGTGTGGTTATTTAAGCGAAAAAAAGCAAACACTTCTTCCACCAAAACGCCGAGTTAAAAAAGACAAGGGAAGAAAGGGATGTGCTGTTCTCTGAGAGGGGATGCAGAGCATCAGGAGCAGCCTGGCAGTGCTGGGACAGTCAGCTCCGTGCTGGGGGAGCTGGGCCAAGGGCTAGCACACAGCTCTGGCTGCCTTTGGCACAGTCGTGCCCCTGTTTGGGAGCCTCTGCTTTTGCCCATGCCCTGCAAGGGGAGTCACAGTCTCTGGGCAGGGCCACCCCAAGGCACCTCAGGTCTGGAGCCACTGCTGCTACAGCTCAAACCTTTAATTTTAATGTATTTCTTTCTCTACTTTCACTAAAAAGAAACTGAACCTCTGTTTCAGTTTCCTCTGATTCCATAAAGGAATATCAGTTACACTGTGAGTCCAATTTATTCTTTTCTATGTATTCATTAAATTCCAGGTTGTTACTGTGCTATTTAATGGAATTGATGGTGTAATTAAGCTACAGGCAGACATTAACCACCAGGACCGTCAGGGAGGTTTAGGATCCTTTACTGCTCTGTTCCTGGTGTTATATGGCTCCTGGTTTCATAACGATGACTCCAGCCAGTTATATCCAAATGTCCCCTGGCCTGCTCAGAACGAGCTCAGGCTCGCCCCAAGGAGGCTCAGCTCCAGGTTTCACAACGTGGGAGTGATGATCTCACCCCGCTGCCGGGGCTGGAACAAGGGCAGCAGTCTGGGGCACTCCACAAACCCCTCTGTGCTCACTGAAGGGGATGTGCTGCTCCCACAGGCATGAGCTGCAGACGGAGCAGCTCGAGCGCGAGTGCCTGACCCCATCTGCACTGCCACGCAGGGACGTGGATCTGGTTTGACAGTCCCACCCAGCACTCCACCCTGTGCCAAAATCCTCTTTTCTCCTCCAAAATCTGCTCTGGTCTCTTCCCTCCTCACAAGGGAAGCACAGAGCACAGACAGCCTGGAGCTCACACCATCCCCCATGGCAGGGACAAAGGCAGCACCGAGAGGTTCAGAACCTCCCCAGCACTGGTGTCTCCATCCTGCTGGGTTCTGAGCATCCCCCGTGCTCCTGCAGCCCCCTGGGCTCCCCACAGGGACAGTGCCAACCCCCAGCAGATAAAGATGCCCGCTGGAATTTGCAGCAGGAGAAGCAGGACTGGGCTCTGCCAGCCAAGGAGATGTCCAGCTCCGGGTGGAGGCTGGGGCAGAGCTCCACAGGGACAGCCACAGCTCTTCCCTGCTCCCTGCCTGAGGCTGAACCTCCCAGAGGCTTTGGGGATGGAGGTGAGGCCATCATAACAACTGCCATTGCCTTCAGAGATGCTTCCCCAGCCGTATCTGCCCGGAGATATCAGCATCTGATCACACGGTAATTACCAGGCCAGATTTGCACTAATTGGCTCTCTGGAGTAAAGTTACCTCCGATCTGCGTGTCCTGGGTGCTCAGCAGGCAGCGATTTACAGCCCGACAGGTTCTCTGGGATGTTCTAACAGGGATTAGCTGCAGCCACCAGCCAGGGAGCCCTGCCAGACTCACGTCTGCAAAGCTTTAGGGAAAAGATGTGGCTTTTCAGGAAAAACTTCTGTGGGCTCTGCCACCAGGTCACAGCCTGGCTCTGGGTGATGTTGGTTTGCACAATGGCACGACACAAGAAGGTGGTGGGGTTTCCGAGGGGATGGACCCACAGCAGGGGAGGCTGTGCTCTGGGGAAGGTTCTCATTCCTGGACAAGGACAGAGAGGGCTGGAGGGGGTCTTGGGGAGCATGACCCCGTACCCCAGTGCTGAGGGAAAAGGCTCTTCAGCCTTGGAGGCTCTTGGCCCTCCCTTGGTGGCCAGTTCTGCTCTGCTCCTGCAGCCATCCAGCAGCACCAGCACATCTCACCCCCACCAAGCTCAGCTCCTTTCTTCTGGTCCTCCCTGGTGTCCTTGGATGGCCAAATGCCACCTTTCCACGTGTTTTTTCCTTGTTTTTATTCTGTAATACCATATATTTTGGAGCGCAGGTATCTCAAAGGCGCCCCAACATGAAACCCACTGGGTAAACATGAGAAAGGATTGTTATGTTTTACTGCAGCTTCAGCTGAAAAAAAATGGAGCAGCCAAGCCGAGCAGTCAAGCTAGGTTTGTTTTTATTCTGCTATTTTATAAATCAGTTGTCTTTGCTGAAAACACCTCAGAAAATCTCCGAATCATCACCTGGGTGATGGGAGTTGGTAACACGGAGAGGGGGCCCTTCTCCAGGGCAGGATTTTTAATAACTTCCTCACCACGGGAAGCTGTTAGAGAATCTCAGCTGGAAGATTTTTTTCACCCAGCTGGATCTTGCAGTCTTCTTACATCATTAACTCAGTGAGATAATTTCTGAAGAGGGGTTTGTTAGGAGTTGGTTTGATTTCCTTCCTGACAAACCTCCCAGGTAAATCTTGGTGCTTTTTTTTTGTTTTCCAAGGGAGAACAAAGTCTCTGATGTGACAATCACTGTGTCCTGCCGGACCAGCACGCTTGTCCCAGGGTGGGGAACGCAGATGACAAATTTTGTGTTTCCTTAGGGGCAGCAAGGGCTCTGTGTGGATGCTGGCTGCTGTGCTCTGCTCCTGGAATGCCAGGGTGCTCCAGGGATGCAGAGCCCAGCGCTGGGGCAGCAGCAGCAGCAGCTCCGAGCCTCCCAGGGCCGTGTCCTGCTCCTCAGCTCACGCTTCAATTGGCAGGTTGGAGGCTGAGAAGAAATGTTTCTTTCACAGCACATTACCAGCAATCACAGTCTTTCTTTCTTCTTTATATCTAAAGAAATCCTCGCTATTGCCAGGGCCAGAGGTCAACGCTTTCCTTTCTGCTGCTCTCACTGCCACTGTCTGCTCGGCTTCTCCTCTTCCAGGGCTCTGAAGTTTCTAACAGGTTGGGGATTTTTTCCTTATCTTCAGCTGAGCACTTGGGATTCGATTTTTTTTTTCTTTATACTTCCTTTCAAGAGCCCTGCAAACAAGACTCCAGGCTCAGGGACTGTTTGGGCACCCATCCATCTCCTGAACCCTGTGAGTCTGGCCAAGTTCTGCTCTACCAGAAGCAACACAAGGTCATATTTTAAGTCCACAGCAAATTATTACCGGAAAATGACCCTGCAGCCATGAATTTCCCAGGTAATCCAACTGCTGCTCTTGCATTGCTTTTAAATGAGTTGCCTTTTAATTCTATCAAGCGCTCGCTTGATCTCACAGCACAGGGAAGGATAAATATTGCTCCTACTCCAGGAAACAAAGTGGCTTTGGCTGGGAAAATATGCCTTGGGGAAAAATTGGTCTGGGCTGGCTGTTATGGATGACACAGGTGCAGGGGGAATGGGGAAGCTCTGTCAAGGGCTGCTCCCCTGCACGCCAGGGCCTCTCCCCGTGACTCATCCCTGGCTGAGGGATGGCTCAGGAGTGACAGGGGGAGCTGATCTCCATTAAACCCAAATCGTTTGTCACTGTGCAAGGAGCGGTGACAAGGAGGACAATTAGTGCGAGCAGGAGGTGATGTTTATGATGTGGAGCCGTGCCCATTAGCCAAGTGTTTATCACTGGGTGTTTGCCCATCCCTGAAGGGCAATGAGGGAGTTTGGTGAGGTCAGGGAAAGGCCTTGCCATCCTTCTCCAGAGCCTCAGCTTTCATTAAAGAGATCATAAAAGTGGAATAAAAGAGCAGATCTCTGCTGTCACTTGTGGCAAAGCCGTCCTGAGGCAGCTGATGCCACCTGTGTTTGCAGAGAGCTCGGAGTAGGATTCCCCAGAGGGGGAGAGCAGAGCCTGGGCTGCAGGAGAGGCCCCATCTGTGCTGGGGTCAGTCCCTGGACGCTGCAGCCACCCAAGAGCCATCACCCAGCTCTGCTTTTAGTGCTCTGGCAGCACAGCCACAGGAGGGGCTCCGTTTCTCCAAGTGCAGATTTGGCTCAGAAAATGGGATTTATCCACAGCAGAGCAGAACCACGGGGTCAGCACGAGGAAGAGCTGTGAGAGCATGTGGCACCTCCTTCGTCCCCAGCAGCCCTGGGCCACTTGTCCCCAGGGACCAGCGCTGGCCGTGGCACTTGTTCCTTCCTTCGAGGAGCACAGGAGCTGCCCACATCACCACGAGCTGCTCAGCCTGCATCCCCAGGAGCAGAGCTGGGCTCCCAGAGACATGTCCCATTTTCTGCTTTCTGCTCCGGCAGAGCCAGGAGCCCGTGGAGAGGCTGCGCTGGGGCGTTCCCTGCCCGGAGCTCCACGCCAGGCTCCTGCCTGCATTTGCTGTACCTGGGGGTGGATGTGGAGCCTTTGATCATCCGGGATTACTGCAGCATTATGAGCTTCCCACAGCAGCGGCTGCTCTGGATACAAAAGTGGGTCAGGCACGGTGCTGCGCCTGCACGGATGCTTTGATGCAGGGAAAGGGGGAGGCCAGGATGGAGGGAAGGGCTGGGGCACGGCTGCTGTGGGGCAGGGTCAGCCTCAGGTCCTGGGAGCTGGGCTGGGTGTGCTGGCAGGGCGCTCTGGTTGCTGTTTGCAGAGATAAGGAGATGTGGGAGATGGAGGCACGGCCAGGCTTTGCCGTGCCCGGCTCTCAGCTTCTCCTCTCCCCAGCCCGTAGTGGTGCACAGGAGTGGGAATCACACATTCCCTCAGATGTGTTCTCCTGCTAATGGAATCATGTAGGAGACATCGTTCCCCGTCACTTCCAGTTACACCCCCCCGTGCCAGGACCTGCCAGCGTTCCCCTCCTGCGCCAGGATAACAAACCTCTGCTAAAAAGAAAGGCCATTAATAATAATTACCACAAAGAAGAAAAAAAAAATAACCCTCTATCTTTCTCTCTCTCTTTTAATGAGTCTTAAAAAAAAAAAAGTTTCTTAATTGAAAAGCTTTCTACTTTGGAGTCAGCTCCAGCACTTCAGAGCAGCCCAGGCAGCAGCAGCAAGAGAAGATGAAACAGAGGGATGGGTCAGACAGTGCCTGACGGGGCTGAGGGACCGACCTCAAAGCCAGGGGCACACGGACACCACCACTGACATTCAAGGAACCACCAACAAAACACTAATTGGGTTGGAAGGAGGCAGCAGGTAGAAAGAACCAAGGGGAAAACAGCTTTGGAGCAAACATCATTAGGGAGAGAAGTTCAGGAGAGGAAGAGGAGCTGGTCCTGGGTGGTGCATCCACACAGAGGGTGGCTCTCAGAGATCCCCAGCCAGCCTCAGCTCACCCTCCTGCCCTGCCAGGGACTCAGGGGATGGTGCCAGAGCAGGGGAGGAGCCTTTGTAGTGGTTTTGGTTTGGTTTTGGCTCATCCATGGCGTGGGAGGACACAGGTGGCTCCCTGAGCACAACCTGTCCCCACAGGGTCTTATGCAGAGCCTGTAATTCAATTCTGAGCAAAACTCATCGAGGGCAGGCAGTAATCTGCTCTTGTCTGGAAGGGGCTGGAGGATTTATGAACCCACCTGTCTGGTGGTGAAGTGCCCTCCTGGTAAATGCTTTGCTAAGCGTGCGTTCATCTTCTCCTGGCAGCAGCCCTGCAAGGACAGCACTGAGAGCGCAGAGGGAGCGGGGAGGGAGGGACAGCAGGGCCCTTAACCCTGCCTGATCGCTGCCCCTTCCAGCCTGGCTGCTGAGCACAGGCTGACGAGGCCCCAGGACAATTAATTAAAGCGCTGCCCTGTGCAGGAAGGCCGAAAGCCACGAGCCATCCGCACGCCTGGCACCGGCTCCTTTGGTGTTTCCAGCTCATAACTCAGGAGCTTTATCAGCTGGCCAGGCAGGCCCCGCTGCTGGAGCATCCCCAGGGTCATGGGGAATGGCCATGGCCACATCACCTCCGAGCTGGGAGGGCTCATTTCCTGCCACACTGGTTCCTGCGGGGCGGCCGCTCCTCCTGCGGCGCTCACAGCCTGGCACCAGCCCAGCCCTGGGCACAAAACGCTTCCACTGAGCCTTGATTGATGGCCTCACATTTGGCTACTCACCCTGGATTAACGAGCCGTGGGATGCAGGGTGTGCTCTGCCCAGCAGCATCGCTGTGGCAGCCCACGGGTGACCTGGGGGGACCCTCCAGCCCTGTGTCCCCGCAGGGTCAGTGCCCTTGGCAGCCCACCCTGCTCCTGGTGCTGTGCTGGGAGCTGGCAGTGGCTGCAGACACTCAGGACACCTGCAGAAAGCCCAGGTTGAGAAGACAGGAAGATCACCTGGACACTCTGGTGCTCCTCATCCACCCCTTTCCACATTTCCAGATTTTGTGCCCTTGCTCATTACAGCCTAATTATGGCACAGCCCAGACAGAACTGGGCCCAAAGTACCCATTTCATTATCTTTATGCAGGCAAATGTTTTCCTCTGCCAACACCCCCCGTGCTGTACTGCCCTCAAAGCAGCTCCACAAATCAGACACTATCATCATTGGGATAAATGATGTAAGGGAGAAAAGGGATACAGGAGTCTGTGGCAAAGTTACCATCAGGCTCTGCCTCCCAAATTGGCTCAGAGAAATTAGCAGGAAGGAAGGAAGGATCAGACAAAATGATAAACCTGCTTACCTGCTCATTAATTTAATCTCTTCTTTTTTCCTCCCCTCTTTCAGCCTCGTGGTTTCTGTAACTGTAGTGAACAGCAAAGTCCTAGATGAAAGGGAGACGACATCTGGAAGCACAAAGATTAAAGGAGAGTTTTTAGGATTAGCCTTTGATTATTTTTTTTTTTTGTCTTTGGGTTGTGGTGATTATTGCTGCTCCTCTCTGAGCAATCCTTCTGGGTGCATCTGAGGGAGCACACGGGCTCTCCAAGTCCTGGTGTTGTTCTGAGGACACAGCATCAAAGGTGCATCAGCCCCTGCTCCCTTTCCCCCACCACAGCTGGGAGTGTTCCCCTCGGGCAGGTGATGCAGTGGCTGGGAATTTGCAGGGATGGCAAAGCCATTCCTAAATCACTTGGGCTTGGTTTTATGAAGCAGGATCTGTCTGGGATGGCAGCAGCCCGGGGGCAGGAGGGCTCCTTCCTTCAGCGCTGCAATGTTCCTTCATTTGAAACAGTTTTTTCCTGTTGAATTGAGTTTCTGAGTCCTGTCTGGAAACCAGGGCGAGCCCCAGAAGGAGGGATTGGGTTCTGGGTGTGCAGAACTGATGCTGATGGGGCAGTGCCAGGGGCAGGGCACAGACCCACGGCAGCCAGGCAAAGCCAAGCACCACCAGCTGATCAGCTGCTGTTTTGCCAACATCCTTGGAGCGTGTCCAAAACCAGCACCAGAACAAACAAACCAAGCAGAAAACCCTGGTGGATTTCCTTTGTGGAAAAGCAAACTGTTTCCTTGCTGAGGAAAACAACTGGAGGCGATTGCTGGGAGCCTGGAGCAGCACCTGCCCAGCTCGGCTCAGCTCAGCTCAGCTTAGCTCAGCTCAGCTCAGCTCCTGTCCCCGTCCCTGTCCCTGTCCCCATCCCTGTCCCTCTGTCTGTCCCTGTCCCTGTCTCTGTCCCTGTCCCCATCCCTGTCCCTGTCCCTGTCCCCATCCCTGTCCCTGTCCCTATCCCTGTCCCTGTCCCCGTCCCTGTCCCTCTGTCTGTCCCCGTCCCTGTCCCTGTCCCTGTTCCTCTGCCTGTCCCTGTCCCTGCCCCTGTCCCCATCCCTGTCCCCGTCCCTGTCCCTCTGTCTGTCCCTAACTGTCCATGTCCCTGTCCCCGTCCCTGTTCCTCTGCCTGTCCCTGTCCCTGTCCCTGTCCCTGTCCCTGTCCCCATCCCTGTCCCCGTCCCTGTCCCCTGTCCCCATCCCTGTCCCTGTCCCTGTCCCCAACTGTCCATGTCCCTGTCCCTGTCCCCAACTGTCCATGTCCCTGTCCCTGTCCCTGTCCCCGTCCCTGTCCCTGTCCCTATCCCTGTCCCTGTCCCCGTTGTTCTCCAGCTCCCTGGTGCAGCAGGAGCCGTGCACCGGATCGATGGAGCGTGGAGAGCAGGGGAGGCAGTGCTGGGCTCAGAGTGTGATTTATGATCTCACAGTCAGCCTCAAGTGCTGTGGTTGGGCTCCGGCTGTGCTGGCACTCGGTGAGCAGCCTCCAATTAGGTGACCCCCCAGGTCTCCCTATCGATTTTGGGGGGAAGGTGTACTTTTCTCATTACGCCTTTGGCAGCAGCGCCAGCAGGGCTGGGCGGGAGGCCCTGGCAGGGGAGTGGCTCTGGAGTGCAGGGCAGGGGTCTCTGGGGGCCTGGCAGGGTGGGCAGGGGGCTCTGGGGGCCTGGCAGGGTGGGCAGGGGGCTCTGGGGGTCTGGCAGGGTGGGCAGGGGGCTCTGGGGGCCTGGCAGGGTGGGCAGGGGGCTCTGGGGGTCTGGCAGGGTGGGCAGGGGGCTCTGGGGGCCAGGCAGGGTGGGGAGGGGTCTCTGGGGCCTGGCAGGGTGGGCAGGGGTCTCTGGGGGCCTGGCAGGGTGGGCAGGGGTCTCTGGGGGCCTGGCAGGGTGGGCAGGGGTCTCTGGGGGCCTGGCAGGGTGGGCAGGGGGCTCTGGGGGCCTGGCAGGGTGGGCAGGGGTCTCTGGGGGCCTGGCAGGGTGGGCAGGGGGCTCTGGGGGCCTGGCAGGGGGGGTGCACACAGGATGCTCACCAGGCATCGCCTCCCTCTCCCAGGGCTGGTGCAGGTGGGCACTGAGGGGTTCCAGTCCCCCCTGACCCCTTCACTGGTGCTCCAGATGTCCCCAGATGCTCAGGGCCAGACCAGGCTGTGGTGTCACCTCTGCTCCCACCACCAGTCCCCCACTTTGAGCCTGGGAGTAAAAAGTTCATTTCTCAAGCGATGCTGCCTCCCCCTTGCTCATTAAACAAAGGAGGGGGAAGAGCCTGAGAAGACAGAGTTCCTAAATTAAGCAGCACAGTTTCCTAACGAATGCCCTTTATGTTTTACATAATAATATCAAGCTTTTTTCAGAGACAAGAGCCTCCTACATCAAAGATCCCTCTCTCCCATTCTGAACTTTTGAGCCCTTCTCCTTGGAATTAACATGGAAATACCTCAATAGAGCTTGAGAGCAGCTCAAGAGCGGATCTGGAGCAAGGAACAGGGCTGGCCCTGCTCAGCAGGAGCCTCGGTGTGCTCCCAGGGAGAGGTGGAATTGCTGGAGTAGCCAAGGTGGCCAGGGACAGGGAGCTCTGTGTCCCTCTGAGCTGGCTCAGGGGAGCAGGTTCCATTTTATTCTGCAATCCCCAGCCTGTGCCTGGATGCTTTGCACTGTGGGCTGTGCAAACACAGCGGGCCAGGCTCCAGTGCCCGTATTTACCCTGCTCCCAGGCAGCCTCCAGTGCTTTGGGAGCTTAGTGCAGGACAGTGCCAGAGGGCAGAGCACCAAGGGCAGCCACAGCAGCCCTGCCAGCCCTGCCTGTGCTGGTGTGGGCACAGAGCTCTGCAGGGCAGCTTGACATCTCTCTTTGGAGGAGCACTCAGCGCTCAGGAGGGCTGAGACAGCTCAGCAGTGAGATCTCCACGGTTTAGTGGAGATGGTGGCGCTCAGCTGGACACCATGAGGCCTTTCCTCAATGATTCCATGGCTCTGTGACCTCTCCAGCCAAGATGAAGGTTCCCATTCCTTCCCCTTCTCCCTCCTCAGCACATGGCATCATTTGAGAGCTCCAGGGGCTGTGGCTGTGCTGAGCCCCTGAGCCCCCTGTGCCCCATGCCGGGGTCTCTGTGCCTCGTTCCAGCCCGGTGAGCTCCGCCACCGCTGCTCTGGCTCTCTGCAAAATGCAAATTGCTGCGCTTGACCTCCCCAGGATAACGAGGGGAAGCCTCCCCCAATTAGCACTGCAGTCTGTGGGTGAGAGAAACCAAATGTTGACTGTAGAGCGGCTGCACTTACTGTAAATTCCAACATATGCTGTGGAAAAACGCTGCCCAAATAAGGCTGGGGAAGCACGGGGTGTTTAAATAATAATGAACACTCGCTGCCGTTTATTGCAGAACACAACGCAATCAAGGCAAAGCTGCCGCCGTGTCCTCCTCCCTGCCAGGACACCCTGAAGGGCCCGTGGGCGAGCTCGGGGATCCCCAGGACACAGAGAGGCTGCAGCAGGAATTCCAGGGCTGTGCAGGATTTACAGGCATTAGTGACAGGCCCTGTGGTGTCCTTTGAGGGGACCCTGCGGGACGGCTGCAGCAAGGACTGAGGTGTTCTCCACCACGGAGAGGTTTCTGCTGGTCACTTGCAGCAGTCTAAGGCATATAAAATATTTATTTGCTCCTAATTAGGTGTAATTACCACTTAACCTGGAGGAGGGATGTACCCAGCGTGCCCGGCAGCTCGATACTCTCGCAGCTGAACAGTCTCCACCGCAGATAATTAAAAGAGAAGGGCTCCTGCCTGCCTGGCCTCGGCAGCCGAGTGTTTGTTTTAGTGAGAGAACCTCGTGTGCTGAGCTCATCCCAGCTCCTCTCGGCCTCATCTCACCTGCAATTTCCAGGTGATTATTCCCTCCTCTTCTCGGTAACTCAGCTCCAGCTCAAGGTTTCCCTTGCCTCCAAGGAGACCTGTCCACCCTGCTCCATCCTGGGGAATTGGGCTCAGGGCTGCTCCTCGCTCACTCCTGGCCCCATCCCTCTGATGCTCCTGGAAGAGCTGGGAGGGTGAGAACAAATTCTTTATAAGATGCCCAATTAACATTTCAGAGTCATGTCAGGAAAAAGAAGCAGGCTCATTCACACGGCCCTGCTGTCAGTGTGTCCTGCACAGACCGAGCAGGGATCACCTCTCCTGTCCCTGTGAGCTCTGCCTGAGCCCCAGCTCCAAGGGCACAGCAGGGTCACCCTGCTCTCCCTGTTCCATTCCCCTCCTCAATGACAGCAGCAACAGCCTGAGTTTCAAGGACTTCAGCACAAGACCCAAACTCATTGAGATCAAGGCGTGTGCACAGCTCGGGGAACGCTGCAGCCCCTGCAGCGACAGGGTCAGAGCAGCCTGCGAGAGCTGGGCTTAGCAGAGCTGGGACCAGCCAAGAGCCAGGCTCAGCAGAGCTGGGACCAGCCAAGAGCCGGGCTCAGCAGAGCTGGGACCAGCCAAGAGCCGGGCTCAGCAGAGCTGGGACCAGCCAAGAGCCGGGCTCAGCCGAGCTGGGACCAGCCAAGAGCCGGGCTCAGCCGAGCTGGGACCAGCCAAGAGCCGGGCTCAGCCGAGCTGGGACCAGCCAAGAGCCGGGCTCAGCCGAGCTGGGACCAGCCAAGAGCCGAGCTCAGCCGAGCTGGGACCAGCCAAGAGCCGGGCTCAGCCGAGCTGGGACCAGCCAAGAGCCGGGCTCAGCAGAGAGCTGGGACCAGCCAAGAGCCGGGCTCAGCCGAGTTGGGACCAACCAAGAGCCAGGCTCAGCAGAGCTGGGACCAGCCAAGAGCCAGGCTCAGGCAGCTCCTGGGCACATGGGAGAGGCTGTGCCAGCTCATTCCAGCCCAGTGCCAGTGTCCTGCCGTGGGATGTGGCACAGGCAGTGGCTGCAGCTCCCGTGGGTGCCCAGCCCTCGCTCCAGGAGCAGCTGCTGCCCACAGACCAAGGGCTCTGAGCCTTGCTGGACCCAATAAACAGCTGTTCCTCCCCGCTCCCAGCCATCAATCACGGCTGACAGCCTTCCCCCCATGGTCAGGAGTGTGCTTTTCACCTTAATTTCTTAGAAGGGCTTTTTTGCCAGTTGGAAACTCATAAATACCACTTTGCAAGCCCAGGTAGGGCTAATGATGGATGGCTGCTTCACAGATATGCCAGAGGCTGTGACCTAATTGTCACCGAAATACTTCCTGATTAACTAATAGATAAAACCCAATTAAAACTTCTGCTCTTCCCAAAGTCCCTGGCACCTACTATTCCTCCCCTTCTCAAACTCTGTCTTAAATTAGATCCAGCCTGACTGGACTGCTCTGAACAGATGAGGATGCTCTGTCCACCACCTTCCCTGCAGCCATGGGGGCGTTCATGGGAGTCCCAGTGGGCCTAAAGAGGGATTTGCAGCCAGCCACAGGTTTAAGATCCCTTGGGAGAGATCCTAGAAACTAGAGGATAGTGACAGCAGGAAGGGCACACTTTATTCCCCCTGTTTTACTGGTTCCTTCCTCCACCCAATGGAACTGCTGCATAGAAAAGCTGCTTTAGCACACTTGCTTTGTTGTGCAACAAGTTAATTACTGTGGTAGGTTCATCCTTCTCCCCCAGTATTGAATTGTGTCGAACATCCATATAAATTGTCATGGAGTTCCTCATTTTGACTCCATTTATTCTTTAAGCAGCCCTAGCAAGATGTGCCTGCAGAAGGATTTGCTCCAAATCCCATGTACCAGGTGTATCCACTATTATTTGCTCTCCTGATGCTCATCTCAATCCACCTTTGGAGGGATGGGGTCTGTGGATGCCTCATCCTGCAACAGCTGGGCCAGGGAGCAATTCCAGTGAGCACGAGGCTCCCAAACCCACTTGGGACCCTCCCAGCTGCAGAGGAGCCCCAACTCATTTGGTGTTTTCAGCAGCATCCCCTCTGCCCAGGGGTGGATCCTTGGTCCAGTCCAGCTGGGGCAGAGCTGCATCCCCATGTCCAGGCAGCCCCTGGCTCACCCAGCACTGCCCTGGCACCCAGGGACCCCAGCCTGGGACCCCCACGCCCCTCCCGAGGCAGAGCAGAGGCCAGCACACTGAACTGTCATTTTTCCCCAATTTCCTGCTCTAGACCCAGCTCCACAGGCAGGCTCAGCTCCACAGGCAGGCTCAGCTCCACGGGGCTCATCTCGGCGTGACCTGGGCAGCGCAGGGGGAAATTGGGAGGAGAATTGGAGCAGGGCAGCTGTGCAGCTGCAGGACCTCAGCTCGGTGCCAGCCGGTCCTGCTGCCCTTCCCGGAGGGTCCCGTGGCTGCCCCGCTGCCAAACGAGCCGCGGGCTCCCGGCGGGTCCGGCTCTGCCAGCAGCGGCCCCAGCCCGGCTCGGCAGCACGGCCAGCCAGGCTGTTTGCTGCTTTACACAGGCTATCATGTGCTGTGCCACAGCGGGGGACCGAAAATGACTTTATAGTTATTGTTCCTCAAATTGGACACCCCCTTGGAGCTTAGATAATATGAGATGAAACAGCCTGCGGGAGGCTGCAGTCAAGTGGAACAGTGATGGAGGCTTTTTTCCCCTTCCCAAGAAGAAACATTCCAGCTATTTACTTCTCCTGCCCCCCTCCTCCTCCTCCTCCTCGCTGCCAGCCTGTTGAGCACAGCCACACCTGGCAGAGCCAGGGGACTGGGATGATGTCCCCCACATGTTCCAGGGAGGAAGGCATCCCACACGCTGGGCAAGGGATGGCAGCCAGCCCTGCAAGGGATGGAGAGGGCCAGCTGCACTCTGGCTCCGTTTGCCAGGGAGGAAATGCCACGAGGGCACAGCAGAGCCTTCGTCTCTGTCACTGGGAGCGGGGGCAGCCGTGCCAGGGTGCACCAGGAGGTGCTGCAGGGAGGAGGCTGCGAGGCGAGAGTGCAGGGAAGAGGCAGAAATAATGAGGGATTCAGGGAAGGAGGATGTCAGGGCTTACAGCTGTGCCAGGGAAGGCAGCTTGTTATGGAGAAAGGGGGAGCAGAGGCCTGGAAGGAAAGGAAAGAGCATCCAAGGGCAGAGGAGTTCACAGGAGGCTGCGTGTTCCTGGCAGGGAGGAGCAGGAGAGGGACAGGTCTGGGTGGAGAACTCACCCTGCAAAAGAGAGCTGGGGACAGGCAGGAGGGGACAGCAGCATGAGGGGCAGCACTGGGACTCTGTGAGGATCCCAAGCCTCCAGGCACATGCCCTGAAATCACAGAGTGGAAGAAGGACATGAAAATCTAATTCCAAGAGTGGCATTCCATCGGTTTCCAGAGAGGCTGGGCAGGGGAGGGTGATGCTCCTGCCTGGCCCAGCCATCCAAGCACATCCATCACCCCCTTCCTGCAGGGCACGTGGAGTTTTTTGTGTTTTACAGGCACGTGTGAGGTCAGGAAGAGGCAGCAGCTGCTCCTGCCTGCTCTCTGCGCTCCTGCAGCCCTGCCAGGGGAGCGGCTGGTGATGGAGGCAGCCGAGGGAGAGCTCCAGCTCTGTTTGCCTTTTCCACAGCAGATCTGATGATTTAAATTAGGTCTCGATTCTTGTTTAAATTATAGTTTACTGTTCTGCGCCCCGCTCAGAAGTGAATTACCTTAAGCAGCAGTATTAATAACACGGTTATAATTAAGCTTCATTACTGTAGGCAGTTTGCTGAAACAAATTGCTGCTTCATTATTATTATGGCACCTTTGGTAAAAAGACATTTCCCCAGAATGCGACCTTGATGCTTTATATAGCAAAAGCCAGGAGATGATAGAGATGTAAGGATGAATTAGCATCTTTTACTTTCTAGATCAAGCTCATTAAAAGGAAAGCAACTCAAGTCAAAACCAAGCAGCCTTGATGGAAATTTTAATCGGAGTGAAATGGGTAATGAATAGGTTTGAACTTTCCCTGACATTTTTATGGCCGTGCTTTATTTGTATTATGCTTCTGCTCAAACATAAATAAATAAAGCAGGGGCAGGGTCGAGGGTGGACAGGGAAGCCAGCACAGAGCTGCTCCTGCTGCCACCAGCACCGTGTCCCTGCTGGAGCAATGCTCCAGTGTGAAAGCACCTCCCCATCCCTGCTGCCCAGGGGCCAAAATCACAAAATCACCCGAGAGTGAACAGCTCCTGAGCAGAGCAGGGCTGGCTGGGCCATGGCTGTGGAGGTCTTGTCACCCTGCAGCACCCAGGAGCCCCCACCAAACACAGGGGTCCCCAGGAGAGTGGCTGCAGCCACCTCCCACCATCCCTGCTGCTCCCACAGCTCAGAGACAACTCTGAGAGTGCTCAGTACTGAAACAGGACATCAGCGAGGGATGCAAATAGAGATTTACAGCTAGAAAATAAAGGCAAAGCAGTTTTGGAGGAGATGAGATTAAGAGAGCATCAGTACATCAGAGGGGTGTCTGGAGGAGGGGGCACCCCGAGCAGAAACACTCCTGAAGCACATTCAGAGCTGGGGGGGCTGCTCAGCTCAGCCAAAGGAAGAGAGGAGACAAACTGGACTAAAAACTGAACTTTCCTGATTGTTCCTGAGGTCCTGAGGCCCAACAACTCTGGCCTTCCAGTACCTGGAGGGACACTGCAGCAAAGAGAGGCTCTGTGCAGGGGCCTGGAGAGCCAGGATGGGCAATGACTTCAATCTGAAAGGGTGGGGAGCCCATTCCCTGCCCGACACCCCCTGCACCCTGAGGTGATGCCCACAAAGTGCTGGCTCTGCCCTGTGCCCTGCAGCTCTGGCATTCTGCATGCACAGAGGCTCCTGCCCTGCCAAGGAGAAACAAAAAGCACCCCAAAAACCATCAGTCACCCCTGGAAACCTTGGCACAGCTGCCCTGGCAGCACCTGGGGCTGGTACCCGGGGGCAGCAGGGCTGGTGCTGGTGGCATGGGAGGGGAACACGGCGTGTGGGACCCGGGGAAGGACAGAGCCCAGCCCTAACAACCCTCCAGAGCTGTCACAGCTCCCCGGAGCCGCCCCGCTGAGTGACTGCTCGCGTGCAATTAAACCCCGCTCTGCAAAGGTCACCCGTGCTGCTAAACGGGAATTTCCTGCTCTCCCTGACCTTTGGGATGACAGCAGAGGGCTGGCTCTGCCCAGGCTCCCAGTCTGTGCTCCCAGAGGGGACCAGAGCCCCTGAATGCCCCAATTCTGCTGAGCCTTCCCGGAGCAGCTCCTGGAGCATCCCTAAGGCAGCCGGGATCCTCCTAGCCCTGCTCAGTGTGCCCAGTCCTGCAGCCCTGTGGGATCTGCTGCTGTGCCTGCCAAGCCATCCTCAAAAATTCTGAGTCCCCACGAGGTGCTGGGACACCCTCAGCAGCCCAAGCTGGTAGTTCTGTGTTACATAAGAACCAGAAATCGCTCCCCTCCCCACACGTGTGTACACACACACTCATTAAACAAATGCTGGCTATCAATTTCTCTGAGTGCTCCCTCTGATAATAGCTGTATTTATCATTTAGCATCTCTGGAAGCGGTTCAAGTTTAAAATCTATTATGGGTATTATGATATTTAATAACCATGGTTTATTTTTAAATGCAATAAAAAATAAAGATAAGGAGATGTTTTTTAAAGCCCCCTCCTGGGCTCTGAATCCGTCTCTGTCACCAACATGCTGGGTGACCTTGGAGAGGTCGCTGATTCACTCCAAGCTGGAGCTTCTGGATTGTAAAATGGGGATAATCACAGGATCTGCTGCCCGGGGTGGGTGTGAAGCCTCTTCTTAATTAATGTTCATGGAGTGATTTCAGCTCCTGGGATGGAAGGGGTGAGCTCTGGCTGTGAGGGCAGCTCTGAGGTGCCACAGGCAGTGCCAGGATGGGTCTGGTCCCCTGGGTGCACAGGAGAGGGAATGGGGAAGTGATGGGAGCAGGGTGGGACAGGGCTGTGCTGCACATCCCGCTGAGTGTTCCCACTCAGCTGTGCCTGAGCACGAGAACATCACCCCAAAATCCCCTCAGACAGAGCCTGAGCCGCCCCTGAGCTGGTGGGAGATGGAGAGGCAGCCCCTGGGTGATGGGAGCAGAGCAGCCCAGTGCTCCCTCCCATTATTTTACTTTATTAATTTATTATCATCAGCAATGCCCCTTCCTGCTGACTGCCCCAGCACAGCAGCCTCCCACCCTCCCAGTGCAGAGCGAACAAACAATTTGCACCCCTTAATTAAATTTACAGCAATCTCCTGGAAGTCAGCCTGCGAGGGACGGGGACTGCAGGACCTGGAGCAAATCACTGCTGGTGATGGAAGAGCCCATTCCAGTTAAGCAAATTATGAGGAGGCGGGTGATGTCCTCGGTATAATAATTCCATGTGAATTATTTATACGGAGTCTGCAATTACACTGAGCAAAACAGTGCATAAAGCACACTTAATTATCCAACCACCTGTTAGGAGCAGCGCAGCCCGTGGCAGCCTCCCTCCCTCCCCGAGAATTCCCTGTGGGATCCTGGGGAAGGGGCTCAGCCCCTGCCAGCCCCAGCCCCACAGCTGGAGCACTCGGGGATGCTCCCAGCATCCAGGAAACGCTCCGCTCCAGGTCACTTCCTGATGTTTATTTTCCTGCTGGAAAGGTCCTGCTTCGTTTTTTAGCGTGGCTGGTGGTTGTTTTTCTAAGCTAATGCCTAACAGAGCTTTCAGTGGAAGGATTAGCTGCCTGTGCTAGTCCCTGGAGACTCTCACAGGGCAAACAAACTCTCCTCAGCAGCAATCCCAGGCAGGAGTCACCTCAGGGAAGGAAAATCCCCTCTGCTCCTGCCTGCTCCCACTTCACTCCTGGACAGAGCTTTTCTCGGTGATGACTGCAGAGCTTTGGCAGTCCCTGACCCAGCAGCACATGAGCTTTGGGTCCCCAGAGGCTGGGCCACTCCTGAGTGCTTAATGGAAAAGAAACGAGTGCTTTTTCTTTAAAGATTTACCACGTATAAATGTATGAGAGTATTAAAGGCAACAATTAACTTTATTGGAAACTTTATATTCTCCAGCCTCATTAGAACTGCCAACAAGATCTATTATTAGTATTACTATGCAGATAATGTAATAAAAAGGGTATTTAAAGTGGATACTTTTGCACTGAAATAAAATAGCTTTTCTCTGGTGCTCTTTCTGCCTCTCTCCCTTTTGCCCTGCGCTGCATCAGAGACCTGGACCGAGACCCAAATCCTTTTTAATCTCTTTTCCCAAACTCCCAGGCAGCTCACTGCCCCGGGCAGGAGCCAGGGAGCTGCAGCCCTGCTCCCATCCTGCTGGAATCAGGCAGTGCAGCCACCTCTGGCCGTGCTGCTGAGTGCCACCGAGCTGGCAGCTGGAGGAGGAGGAAGAGGAGGAGGACGAGTTGCTGAAATTATGCTGCACAGCGACCTCACAGCACAGGTTCGGGTCTAGAAGCTGTCAGGTTTCTTTAAATAGCCCCAAGTACTCATTAAAACAGCAGGGACGGAACAAAGGACTGACATGTTTTTGCCAAGGATGACCCTGATAACCCAAAAATATTGTCCGTGGGCAGCTGGAAGGGGAGTGGTGGAGGTTAAGAAAGTGCTCGGTGGCGTTTGGCTTTTTGCAGCAAATCTTGGAGCTTTGGAGGGGAAAAGACACTTTTCATCAGCCTATTTATTTAATGAATCCCCTGGTTCTGTAGGGAAAGGTGTCAAGAGAGAATTCCTCCTGACCAAAGTGGGTTTAGAGCCTGGTCTGGCTGCCCAGAGGGAGGTTAATGATGCTGAATCTTTTCCTGCATTTTAAGACTCATCTCTCACCTCTCCCACAGGATGGAAAAGCCCCAGGGAGCAGAGGGTGCCTTGCTCAGCACCAACTGGGGACCCAGAGAATCCCTGGGAGCTGGAAGGGAGAGCTGCAGCATTCCAGCTGCCATCAGCGTCCAAGGAACCCCTGCACGGAGCGAGAGGTGCTGGGGGACCATGGATTCCACCATCATCAAAGAAAATCGCTTTCATTTGGCTTTAAATTCCCAATATCTGTTGGAGCAGAGCAGCTCTCAGCTCTCAGCCACTCTATTCACACCCTGCTTCAGCAGAGTCCCTGGGGCAGGGGATCCAAATGTCATTTGAACGAGCTGGTTTCAACTTCCTTTCCTGATATTTGTGCAGGGCAGGGGCAGCACAGCTCTGTGCCCTGCACCCATCCCCGGGCTGTGCTCAGGCACAGAGCCCTGGGTGTGCCCTGGGGGCCAGGACAGGGCAGAGGTTTGGCTGCAGGACCCAGGAGGGGCAGCTCAGCCCAGAGGGTCCCTCTGCCCTCCTGCCCGGTGCCAAGGTTGGCGTTGGCAGCTCCTCTGTGTCCTCCCTCCGCTTTCCATCACCTTTATTACACCCTGCAGCCTAATTAACAGAGAGAGTCAAAGGACCTGAAAGCAATGATTGCAATAAATAATCACTTGGCCACCGTGGAGTTAATATTCCACCAGGGTCTGCTCCTGGCCTCAGAAGGAAGGCAGAGAGGGGAGGGAAATGAAGCCTTGCACTGCCTGGGGGGAGCAGCCCTCCCCCAACAATTTCCTGCCCCTCCATACCTCATCTCCTCCCCAAAACTTTGGCTCAGCATCCAGGGATTTAGGGAAGCTCCCGAAGCTGTACAATGTGAAAATCAATGTGTGCCAGCTCATTTCTTCCAAAGGGCCTGTTCCAGAGGGAGCAGGACTGGCACATCTTGGGCTGCCCAGCTCTCAGCTGCTCGTGGCAGACTGCAGCTCCCGGCACGGTGCATCCTGTCCCCATCCATGGGAACATCCCCAGGAGCAGCAGGCACTGGGATCGCTCTTCTGCTGAGGACAAGCGCTCTGGGAGCTCCATCCCGCCTCCTCCTCCTCGGGAAAGGGCAGAGGACGCTCTGGACACTTCAGTACATCCCTGCCCATCCCTCCTTCCTGCGGAGCTCTGGCTGCTGTCCCAGAGAGCCCGAGGCTGCCGTGGGACCAGCCCCGAGCAATTATCCATGGAGAGCTGGGCTGTGCTGATCGTTTGTTAGCTCCGCACATATCCCTCCTAATTATAAATCTCAGCTGAGATTTGCATTTTTATTAAATGCTTGTGCTGGAAATCTTTATAGAAAAGCGCACATATTAATTCCATCTAATCTCGGTCATTTCGGGTTCCGTGAGGAAGCGTTTGCAGGGAGCCCCACGGCCAACTGCTCCAATTTTGCAGTTTCATCAGAGCATTCCTCCAGCTGAAGCTGGGCATTTATCTCCTGAGCCAGGAGCTGATGGAGCCCTGCAGAGCCATGCCCTTCCAGGGATGCTCAGGGCTTGCTGCAGGTGTGGGAGGAGGTTCAGGGGCTCAGGAGCCACCCCAACCCCACCAGTGCCACTGCATGAGCCACGTCCCACTCCCCAGATATCTTCTGTTTAATCCACAGTGCCTGGAAATGCTGAAACCCAGCATGTGAGGCCTCAGCATCCCCTCTGCTGGGGACTCCTTAAGTGGCCCTGTCCCACCTGAGGCTCAGAGACAGCAATCCATCAGCAATTTGTATCTCCTTCCAAATGCCTTTGTCTGGAGCCAAAGGGGAAGCAGATTAACTTTTCCTCCCTGAAACATGGCTGCGGGGTGCAGGGGAAGAGAGAAGGAGAATAAGCACAGCAAAGTTAAGCCTGGTGCACAGGGCTGGAGGCTCAGCAGCACAGATTACAGCAGCAGGTGAGGAGCAGCCCTGGCCTCCGCTGTGTAGGCTGCAGAAATCCTGTTAGAGCGCAAAGGAGGGTCAGGCACAGCTCCTGGAAGGGCTGAGCTGGGACACACAGCGGGCTGGGGGACGGCACGGGAGGAGAGCGTCTTGGGCCGAGCTCAAGGAGAGGTCAAGAGCTTTAATTCTTGCTTTGAATAATGTATGAGGTGCCCAGCTTGGCAGGAAGCGGTGCCAAGGACAGAACCAGAGCCAGGGAGGTGTCACAGACTGGGCAGGGGCTGGGTGGGAGCAGTGTCTGTGTCCTCCTCACACCCAGCTCCCTCTGCACCCACCCAACCTGCCAGGGCAGCCCTGAAGGTTCTGGCCATCAGCTGCTAATAAGAAATGAATTTGCTAATTAGTCAATATTATATCATTTGATCTGTGTCCTGGGGTCTGGCTGAAGGCAGTGCCACCACCACTGACCTTCAGGGAGGGACACTGCCTTGGTGTGTGGCCACGGTGATCCCAAGGTGACACCTCTGCAGGTGTCCCCTGCACCCAGGACAGGCCTGGGGGGCAGTGGGTTTGGCACAGAACCCCCTGCCCTGACCATGCCACGGCTGCCAGGGTGGCAGGGGATGCTCTCACACAAGGACACTCTCACCATCCTCATCCTCCTGTCGGCAGCACATCCCCAGAGCCAGTGCTGGCTGTTGTCTTTCTTGCAAAACCGAGCCAAATGTTCCCTTTTTCCCAAAGAAAACCACGCTGGAGGGGCCCCTCAGCTGCCCCCTGAGCCACGCAGGGCAGGAACAAATGTGAGGGTTTTCCAAGCCCGGCAAGCGCTGCCCAGCTCCGCACGCACAGGATTGCCAGATGAGCTTTAGAAAAGCTGCAGAAGTTTTCCAGCTTATCCACAGCGAATCTCCGGTCCCGGCGAGGTTTGTCCTTCAGTAGGAATTAGAGACGAGCTTCCAGTGCTTTCCTGCGCCATCTGCCCCAGCCGTAGTTGGAATGCAGGCTTTTACTCCGGCAATCAGGAGGTAATCCTGTCAGCATCGCTTAGAGAGCCCCGCTCCGTCCTGCCCATCTGATGCTCAGTGCAGCAGAGGGAAAATCACGGCTCCCTCTTGAAAGGAGGGGAGAAATTAAGGTTGACTTTGGCACTGGAAAACAAGCAATCCAGAGATGACAGTGTGCCACAGGAGCTTAAAATAAGCATCAACTAATTCAAACAAAAACAAATCTGCATTGAAAACAGCCTCTTCCCCAGACCACATTCCCGCTTTAAAGTGCCTTTGAAATCTCCCCGGCGCATTTACAACACGCTCCCCCTCCGCCGCTCCCGCCCGAGCTGCTCTGCTGTTTGCTGGCAGGCAAATGAGGGCTGAAGCCTGGAATGATGTTTTCTTATTAGTGCACATGCAAATACTAATAAATAGCTCCCGTGCCCCTGCTCTGTCCCTGCTCCCGGTGCCCGCTGTTCGTACCAGCTCCTGGCACTCCCTGTTTTACCCAGTGCCCTCTCACAGGCAGGACAGGGCAAACCCACTTCCAAAAAACCCCTCAGCACATTTATGAACTGGGGGCAGAGCCCAGCTCTGCTCTGCCAGGGGCACAGCCTGAGCTGCAGCAGCCTCTGACCCTCCTCATCCTCAGTGAGGGGCTCACAGCTCCCACCAGGGCAGCTCCTGCAGCAAAGACAGCGTGCAGGGAGCCAGGCAGCCATCCATCCTCCTGGTGTGGGAACCACCAGCCATCCATCCTCCTGGTGTGGGAACCACCAGCCATCCATCCTCCTGATGTGGGAACCACCAGGCAGCCATCCTCCTGATGTGGGAACCACCAGGCTGATCTGCAAATGGGGTATTTGGGTTCCCTGGCTCGAGCTTGAAGGGAGCCAAGGTTGGCACCAGCACCTGGCAGGGCTTGGAGCAACCTGGGACAGTGGAAGGTGCCCTGGCCATGGCAGGGGGTGCAATGGGATGACCTCTGAGGTCTCTCCCAGCCCAAACCATCCTGTGATTCTGTGGTTCTGTGAGTTTCCTTGCTAGCTCCAGGTTTTGGAGCAGATTATGAATTGTTTGATATGGAATTTCAAATGATCACTTAAGTAGCTAATTAGCTCGTAGCAACTTGGAGCAACCTGGGTGTAGTGTGTATTTAAGTGTTTAATGCCTTTTTTTTCTCTCTCTCTCTTCCTTTCTAATTGGCATTTAATTAAAAGAATAAATAAAAAGAAGAAAAGCAGCTTTGCCTGGGCTGCTTGGGTTTAAATATTAAACTGCTAGGGTTTAAATATTAAACAGTTTCTGCAGTTTGGGCCCTGCAGCTGAGGGGAGGCAGATGGGGATGGCACAGGTCCCCAGAGGGCCAGACCACGTCCCCTGCTCCTGCCTGGCCAGGCAGCACCTCTGGAAGCTGCAATTAAAACCCTGCCTGTGTTTGCCACAGCAGGTGAAGAACTGCCAGGAAAAGACAAAGTCCTGAAGTTTAATGTGCACATCTCCATCAGAGTTTGGGTGGATTTGCTGCCAAAACCCAACCAAAGTGCTGCCTGGGTATCCAGAGAGCCTTAATGGGGCAAAGTAAACCCAAAGTAACATTTGAAAGCTGGAAGATGAAAGTAGATCACAGGGCAAAGATCAAACAATCTAGAACCACTTCTGAGCCTTTTAGTGCTGCGGATTATTAGCATTTGAAAGTGAAGAGCATTAGTGGAAGCAGAGGATGGGGGGCGAGGGCAGGAATTTCTGTTGTGCAGAGAAGAAGGGTGGCAGTGGGAGGGGAAGGATGCAAACGATGGGATGGGGAGGGTCCAGCCAGGCAGGGCAGGGGGCCTCTGCAGAGGGACCAGGGTGGCCAGCAGGAAGGGGACTCGTGAGCCAAGAGCCCTGCCCTGCCCTCCTGCCATCCCAGCGGTGACAAATGAGTGCAGATACCTGAGGGGCACTGGGGTACCCCAGCAGCTCCCCTGAGATTCCTGCTGGTGGCTTCTAGGGAGGGAGAGGCAGTGGTGGATGTGGAACAAGCAGCAAAGCTGCTGCTCCCAGAGGGATTTGCTAGTGCAGGAGATTGCTCAGCAGTGTAACCACCCAAGGGCTCTACACACAGCTCTGACTGAACTCCCCAGAAAATCAATCCAGCTTTTTCGCCACTTTTGACAGGGTGTTCTAATATTAATCTACTCCCCTTGTCAGTCAGCTCTGCTAACAAAGGCTCTAATGATCTTTAACCAGGCACAAGAAACGCCACACAGGTGGGTGGATGGCTCCTGCACTCCTCCTGATGGAAAAAATCCCACCCTTTGCACTGGTGAAGGACTTGCCCTGCTGCCAAAATCATCACCCTGCAATTATTATTGACAATAAAGCGATGCAGAGAGCAGCAGGGCAAGGCTGAGCCCAGGCACTGAAGGCCCTTCACCCCTCTCATGCCACAGGGAGGGTGAGCAAAGGGCTGGGGAAGGTTTGGGGTGCCAGTGACCGACAGTGCCCGCAGGCACGGCGGGATGATGAGCACCCAGCTCCACATAGCCCCGGGGAAACTGAGTCCTCTGGAGAGCACAGGAGCTCCTGCCCCTCTGATCAAGACTGTTCCCTTCCTCCTGCACAGTTTCCATGTCTCTGCTCTGACTCCTGACAACTCCACAGACACCTCGACAGACGCCTCTCCCCTCTCCGCTGTAATTAGACAGGTGCAGAGGCTCTGGGTCCTGGCAGGGTGGAACTGCTGAGTGCCCAGAGGGGCTGGGAGCGCTCTGTGCCCCTGCCTGAGTGACCACTGGCCTCCCACCCAGCCCAAACCCAGCCCTCCATCACCCCCCCACACATTTGGGCACTGCTGCCTCCCCCCAGATCGATTCCTCCCAGCGAGGTGTGACCCCCGTGGGGCAGGGGCTGCCAGACCTCATTTGGAGGTGTGGAACAGGCTTGGTTTGGCGCTAGATGTGTCTCAAAGTCTAATCACAGCCTGTGGCCCGATTTTTCCGAGCAGAAATAGGTGTTTTCTCACGTGTCTGCCCTTCCCTGGCGCAGTCACAGGCAGCTCGAGCCCCCAGCCTCCGTGGAGCATCCCTCACCTCAAACAAAAGCATCACAATGGACATGGGACAGAGCTGGGCTGATTTCAATGTTTATTTATTTCTTTTTATGCACTGGGGATGTGTTTTTTCATCAAGGAACCTCCCAGGTTTGTACAAGGCAGCTGCCTGGGGCTGGACTCAGCTCCTCAGCCTCTCCCTCCCTGCCTGGCTGTGCTGCTGCTTTGATATTTTGGTGTTTTGGTGTTTTGGTGTTTTGGTGGCTGTGCTGGTGCCTCTGCTGACTCAGCCCAGCACTGGGACAGCAGAGGGTGGCTGCTCTGGGGAGGGGGACATTTGGGACACCAGCAGGGAATGCAGCTCTCCGTGCTCATCCTCAGCCCCTCCTGCTCCCATCCCAACCTCGGGCAAGGCTGGGGCAGATTTTCCAGCAGCATGAGCAGGGCTGAGCCTGCAGGGCTGAGCATGCATGCCTTGCTTCAGCCAGGCAGGTTTTAAAGGGAGATGCTGGAAATCAGAGAGGGAAAAAGGGTCTGATCTGACCTGGTGGTTAACAGCCCCCAAAACCAGCCAGATCCTTGCCTGGGATTCATTATACAGCAAATGGAATGACAAATAGAACTGTCTCACAGGCATCACTGGGAAATCCCTGGTGCTGGAAAAGGAGGTCTGGGCAGGATTGCACTCTCCAGGATGTTCCAAACAGGTGCAGAGCTTTGTTTTGCTTCCCCCCTCGACACAGCTCCTCATTATGTATCTTGTGATATGTGAACAGGCTTGGAAAATGGATTATCCTCCCCAGCTGCTCACTGCCACGGCACAGCCTTCCCCAGCGCCTTTGTAGCTGCTCCAAGTGTTGTTGTGTCCCTTCCCCGTTCCAGGAGTGTCCTGTTCCAGCCATTCCTCTGGCCCAGGACGTGGGGCATCACCCAGCAGTGCCAGTCACTGCCTTGGGTAGGTACCATGCCTTGGATTACACAGGCTACAAATACATTTTTATGTATTTATGTTTGTACATCTCATGGATTTTACATATTTATTTTATATCTATTTGGTATGTATTTTTATTTTTATTTTTATTTTTATTTTTACTTATATTTATATTTATAGTTACAGTTATATTTATATTTATATTTAGAGTTAGTTACATTTACAGTGTTTACATTTACAGTGACAGTGATAGTGATAGTGATAGTTACAGTTAGTTATAGTTATATGTATATGAATACGTATATGTATTTATGTATTGCTATATTTATGTATTGCTATATTTATGTATTGCTATATTTATGTATTGCCATATTGATATATTGATTTATTGCCCCTGCTCTCCCCAGGGCACACCAGCCCCCGATGGGCTCCTGAGGACACTCATTAATAAATAAAATTAACAAAGCACCACTCACCTCCCCCCGCGGGCTGGGCAGGGCGCTGTAATGGAAGTTTTAGCTCAAGCAGCAATGACTTTGACCGTGCAAAATTACACTCTATTCTGGCCAAATTAACTAGGTAATGCCTTGCATTAGTGTAAAATCCTCCATCAAACCATGAAGGCTGCCGTTAAAACCACTCAAGGCCAAAGTGTGTGCTGGGAGGGGAAGAGGGCTGCTCGGTTAGAAGGCCAGGCAGGATTTTTCAGCTGCTCTGCACCTCATGGGCAAGGCAGGGGTGGGAACTCAACACCCTGGGCTTGGAGGGGACGAGCCCTGCTCGTCCTGGGGGTCCCAGCTCCTCCTCTTTGCTGTGCCCCAGTGAGGATCCATCAGACACACACACACATCCCCAGCAGTGGAGAACAGAGCAGGCACCTCTGGAAACATCTGGCAACGTCCCCTCAGCAAAGGAAAAGGGGAGAAACTGCGGAAGAACCTATTTGTTTTGGAATTATGGCTGAAATAAAAAATTACTTGGTCTAATTAGACCTGTCTGAGTAGGAGAGCCCTGTAAAATAAACCCCACTTCACTGTGGAGGCCTGCGAGTCCCTCTTGCACTTTATATGTTTAAGTGGAAGTGTGGAAGGTCAATATACTATGTAAATTTTCACAAATTTGGCTAAGCGAAAATGATTACTCTAATGTGTATGCAAATTAGCTTAATTGATAATGACTTCTCTGGTAATTTTAAAGGGGGGGAAATTATTCCAATTGTGACAACCCTCTAAAGCATTTCTTTGCCCAAGAAAGAAATGATATCTTGACAAATTAAAGAGAATATAATGAAATCAGATTAATTAATGCTAAGACCAATTAGCAGACGCAAAGAGAGAGGGCGAGATTTACAGAAGCAAAATTCACTGGAGGAAGGCTACGAGAATTCATCACCTTTCAAGATGTTTCTATCCCTTCGTTTCCTTTGGAGCTCCTTGCCAAGGCGAACGCTCGGCTTTGCCAAGGGAGGGCTTGGACAACACGAGGGCAAAGAACAAGTCTGGAGGTGATGAGGGTGCAGGCAGAGCAGTGCAGGCAGCAGGCTGGCACCACCAGAGCTCTGAGAGCCTTTCCCTGGCACCAGCCCAGCGCCCACCACAGCCCTGACCCCGGCACGTCCCACAGGGAACATTAATTACCCCGAAATGGGACCTCAGAACGCGCCAAGCCACCACCATAAACCTCACACGGAGCCATAAAAATAATTACCAGCAACACCGTGTGTAATATCCTTCTGTGTCATCTCTCTCCTGTTGGTAATAAAGCTCCCTAACACATTAACTGCGAGGGAGGGCCCGTTATTCACCCTGTAATTAGACCCTGCTGCAAAACCCTTCCTGGGGAAGGGGCTGTGGCAAGGGGAGGCTGGGGAGCACTGGGGGTGTTGGGGTCCCTGGGCAGTGCTGGGGAGATGAAGGGGCACCCAGGGAGTCCCCACAGTGGGAAACCCCCCAAACCCTGCACTGGATCTCCCAGGGACCCCCTGGGATCTGTGCTCTGGCATCTCTCGGGGCTGCATTCCCCAGCCCAGCTCCATCCCCATCACCCCCGGGCACACACAGAGCCTGCTCACACCCTGGGGTCGAGCCTGGGGCACCCCTCTGTTTGTGGAACTCCCACAGGGCTCTTACAGGCTGCAACCTGTAATTTCACGATTATAAGCCGCACCATTTTGACTAAAATTTTGGTCCAAACCCAAAGTGCGGCTTATAATCAGGTGCGGCTTATGTATGGACAAAGAATGAAAAGTTGCTGGCACCCGGAAGTGTGGCTAATACTCAGTGCAGCTTATAATCGTGAAATTACTGTAAATTAACTTTATTTTTAAATCCAATCCACAGCCCTCATCTCGCAGCCCTGCTGATCCCCACTCCCCACAAACACAATGCTCCCATGAACACCCCACCCCGTCCGTCTTGCCACTGGGTTTTTTTGGCCACTCTCTTTTCTCTCCTCCTCTGTTGTTGTCATTTTGTCACCTACAAAGACAAGCAGCAAGGAGGGAGAAGCTGTGCCGTGCTCAGCCACGGCGATCTCTCCTCGCTCCGTTTTCCTGGGCGATTTGTTAAACTTTAAAACATTAAAGACAGGCTGGGGGGGCTGACGTGTTTTTTTCAACTTTGTCTCTCATTTGTTAATTGTGCTCATCAGTGAAAATCATTCGTGGCAGAGCCGGGGGAGCGAACAAACCCGAGGAAGGAGCTGATCATATGCAGAGGAAATAACTCAGATGTGAAAATACTTCAGCCGGGGAGATTGCGCTATTTATTCACACAAGTGTCCCGCTGTGCTTCAGAAACGCCGTGATTTAATGAGGTGCTGCAGAGGTGTTTGTTATCATGGAATCCCATCCCTGGGTACTCTCCCCGCACGCTGAGGAGAGGCCTGGCAGAAGTTCTGACTCGGTGCCTTTTTGAGGGTTAGAGAACCACTGAGGTTGGAAAAGACCTCCAAGTTCATTGAGCCCAGCCTGTGTGTGATCCCCACCTTGTCCCCAGCCCAGAGCACTGAGTGCCACCTCCAGTCCTTCCTTGGATATTCCCTGGGCAGCCCTCATCCTTTCCATGGAGAAATTCCTGCTGCTGTCCAACCTGAGCCTCCTCTGGCATAACTCAAAACCATTTCCTCTTGCCCAGTCCCTGTTCCCTGGAGCACAGCCCGAACCCCCGGTGTCCCCTCCTGTCAGGGAGTTGTGCAGAGCCACAAGAGCCCCCCTGAGCCCCCTTTTCTCCAGGCTGAGCCCCCTCAGCTGCTCCTCATGGCACTGACTCTAGACCCTTCCTCAGCTTCACTGCCTTTCCCTGAGCCCACTCCAGCACTTCAGTGCCTTTCTTGAAGTGAGGAAAGAAAGGGAGATTTGGAGGCTCTTCCCTGCCCTCCTGATTCTGAAGCCTCTTGAAGCCACTGCAGAATGCTGCACTCCAGAATGTTCCAGAATGTTCCACTCCAGAATGCTGCACTCCAGAATGTTCCAGAATGTTCCACTCCAGAACGCTGCACTCTAGAATGTTCCACTCCAGAATGTTCCAGAATGTTCCACTCCAGAATGCTGCACTCCAGAATGTTCCACTCCAGAATGTTCCACTCCAGAGTGTTCCACTCCAGAATGTTCCAGAGTGTTCCACTCCAGAGTGTTCCACTCCAGAATGTTGCACTCTAGAATGTTCCACTCCAGAATGTTCCAGAATGTTCCACTCCAGAATGCTGCACTCCAGAATGTTCCACTCCAGAATGCTGCACTCCAGAATGTTCCACTCCAGAATGTTCCACTCCAGAATGTTCCAGAATGTTCCACTTCAGCATGTTCCACTCCAGAATGCTCCACTTCAGAATGTTCCACTCCAGAATGTTCCAGAATGTTCCACTCCAGAATGCTGCACTCCAGAATGTTCCAGAATGTTCCACTCCAGCATGTTCCACTCCAGAATGTTCCACTCCAGAATGTCCCATTCCAGAATGTTCCAGAATGTTCCACTCCAGAATGTTCCACTCCAGAATGCTGCACTCCAGAATGCTGCACTCCAGAATGTTCCAGAATGTTCCACTCCAGAATGTTCCAGAATGCTGCACTCCAGAATGTTGCACTCCAGAATGTTCCACTCCAGCATGCTGCACTCCAGAATATTTCACTCCAGCATGCTGCACTCCACAGCCCCAGCAGAGCTCGCTCAGCACAGGTGAGGCACAGGGAGCTTTGGGAGGCCTTTGTGGCAGCAGATGTTCCTCCTCTCTGCCTTGGCTGGAGGAGCCTGCGAGGGGCAGCCAGGCTGGGTGGGCTCTGCCCAGACCCTGCCCAGTGCCTGTGGAGGGGATGGGGGCTGAGCAGCCCCAGTGCTGCCCCAAACCCACCTGTGAGCCTGGCAGGAGGATGAGCAGCCCAGTTCAGGGTGAGCCGCTCTCCTCTCAGCTGCTGGAGCACCACGATTACACCGAGCCCAAGCAGCGCTCACCAAGAGCGTCTTCCAAGTTTCATTTTCCTCTGTAATGGAAAATGCAAGAGCGAGATTTCAGCCTGTGAGCCCTTCTCTGAAAAAACAAATATCTTTCCAGCGCTGGACAGCCTGCCAATCAGGCACAAAATTGCTGGCTTCTCTTTCTCCCCTGAAGGAATGCCTCCGCATACAAAGATACCAGGAAAACTTCAGGGCCGCAGGATAAAAGGCCCTTCTCTGCCTTTCAGAGAGTGATTTGCAATGCATTGCTTCAGCATAATTTCCCATCTCCAGTGCTCACAAAGGAAGCTCTGTTGCTATCTGAGAGTTTAATAATTTCTCTCCCCTCCACCTTGCATTCGCAATGCATCTTCCAACACCTCGACTCCTGCTCTCCAGCTGGGCTGCAGCTCTGCCCACACTCTCCCTCTTAGGTAGAGCTAAAGTGGTAATAAAGCACAGCCTTAACATTCAAAGGCCATCCTAAACCTGGGGGTGGGCGGGATGCTGGGCTGGAGCAGGGACAGGGCACGGATAGCCCTGGGACAGCAGCCCTGGCACTGGAACGAGCTCCCAGCAGCTCCATCCTCTGGTCCCACCAAAGGTCCCTCCACAGGGATGTGGTCAGAACATGCATCCCTCATCCCAGGGCAGCAATAATCCCATCCCCACAGCATCTCCCACATCCCTGCTGCACCACTAGGAGCAGGCTGGCTGCAGGGTTTGTGCTCCTCGGGCTTTGGGTCTGCAGTGTCCTGAGGGGGAGTTCATCACCACCTGCCCAGAGAATTTGCATAAGTTATTCCCCAAAGCCTGCAGTCCCCACAGGACACATTCTTTATCCATTTAGCCAGGAATGCAGCTATTAAGAGCCTGCAGACATACAGCATTTGCAAAATTAGCACAAGAGGCTCCAAATAATCCATAAATCCATCTGTTACACGAGCCACATCTGATCATCTCTTTTCCCTGTAGCCTTCCAAGGGGAAAGGCTACAATTCCTCCAGCAATGGCAGAGACCATTTTGTGTGTTCAGGCACGACCCCCCCACTCCCCAGGCTGGCAAAGGTGAGTTAGGAGGCACCGAGAGAAATCTGTGCTGCTCCTCAGCCAGTGCCCGTGCAGGGACTCTGCATTCCTGCACAAATAAATGTCTCTTGGCTCTCACTCACTGGCGCCTGACCCCGCAGATCCATGCAAAGGCAGGAGCATTTCCACAGCCACGGGGACAAGGAGCTGCTCCATTATTTATCAGCACAGTCCTGCAAAGTTTGGCCCCAGCCCCTGGGGAAGAGCAGCGGCTGTGCCACGTCAGGGCCAGGCACCCCTGGCAGCCAGGCAGGGTTGGATCGTTCATCATCCCTGGCACGGATGAAGGGACAGCCAAAACCACGAGTAGAAGTGCTGGTGCTGAGTGGAGGAGACCCCATCCCTTGGAGCCCCGTGCCCAGCACAGACCCCAGTGGCTGCTGCTGTTTACTTTGGGCACAGTTTGGCTCACAGCACAACTGTGCACACATCAATAATTCAGGCTACTAAAGGCTGCTGCGGCAGCGACTTTCAGGGGATTTAATGTTCCCCTCCCTCACGTTCCTGCCACAGTAGAACAGAAATTACAACTGGACTGGAAGGAGCAGGTTCCCCTCTCCAGTTCCTGGGCTGGGCTCACCCTGGGAGCTGTGGGCACCTGATGGGCACCCAGCCATGCCAGAGGCTGCTCCCTGCTCCCACCCGCTCCTGGGGCCTCTTCTGCAGTCCTTGACATTTCCCTTCTCGAGGGGCAAGTCCCTGGTGCATCCTCCCAGAGTAATTGTGAAATTATTATGGTTGGTGTTTTAATTTAAATTGGATGGAGAAATGTTGTACTGCGGCTGCCTCATTTGCTATGGATTTTCACTTAACCAAATTGATTAGTCAACCAACTAGACTTACCTTGGAAGTTGTAATCATTCATTATTAGATCTAATTTTCGTGTCGCTCCCAGACTGAGCTCAGAAATGGAAGTGCAAGGACTTTAATGCAGTCAGGGCGGAGTGTCTGAACCCTTGGAGCTGTCACTGCTGCCTGCCCGGTCAGGGCATGGTGACAGTGCTGCATCCCATCCCTGTATCCCATCCCTGTATCCCATCCCATCCCTGTATCCCATCCCTGTATCCCATCCCTGTATCCCATCCCTGTATCCCATCCCATCCCATCCCATCCCATCCCATCCCATCCCATCCCTGTATCCCATCCCTGTATCCCATCCCATCCCATCCCATCCCTGTATCCCATCCCATCCCATCCCTGTATCCCATCCCATCCCATCCCATCCCCTTCCTGGGCTGCTCAGGAATGACCGTGAAACAAAGGCATCCCTCCCGTGCCTCGTGGTGCAAATTAACCAATGAAAGGAAGGAATCACACCTTTCACCCAACACACCTTTTCCCAAAAACGTGTTTCCTGGCATTCAGACTCTGCTGCTTGCACCAGGTCTCGCTCTGGTGTTCACTGGGTGCGCAGAGGGGCCGGGAGGAGCTCGGGGACAGCAGGGACAGACCCAGACCCGGGGATGGGCACGGCAGTGCCTCACAAACTCTGCTCTCCGGGCAGCTCTAATTGCTGCCAGGCACCGCAGAGGCCACTGCCTCTTTAAATAAACAGGCTGCATGCCAATTAATACCTTTAATTAACAGAGAGGATTTGCTGGAGGCGCTCGGACTGGCTCTCCCAGATGGACTCTGTGCCTGCCGGTCTGGACGGTGCAGCTCTGCCAGGTCAGGCTGCCCGGGACCCGCTGCCCTGCCCTGCCAATTAAAATGCCTGCGAGGAGGAGATACCGCGGGTGGACGGACAGAGGGACAGCGGGGGACAGCGGGGGACAGCGGGGACAGCGGGGGACAGCGGGGACAGCGAGGGACAGGTGACACAGGTGGCACAGGTGGCACAGCCCGGCCTCCTGCAGCCGCTGGGACCCGGAGCTCCGCACCTCCCGGCGGAGGCAGATCTTTATTCAAAGCGATGTATTAACGTCTCCAAAAGCTTTTAGCGGAGGCCATTATCCCCTGCCCCGAGGATCGATGCGTTTTAATTCCCTCCGAGCTATTTGTTTGCCTTCGCTCCTGTTTTTCAGATGCAGGAGCCACCTCTAACGAGACGAGGGAGCCCTTCGAGAGACACCGCTCGCTGCCTCTTCCCTTGAAACTACTGGAAGTTCATTTTCAAAGCAGGGCAGTTTTCTTAGAATCGATGCATATCAACCAAAATCAATAGTTACTTTACGCAGATGGGCCGAGACACCTCAGCGATAGCGCTCGGTGCCATCGGTATCCAAATCTGTGTGGTTTTCAACAAGTCAATGCATTTAAGCAGCTGCTACTGTCTTTTCACTTAATCTGTTTGTAGATGAGGTAGTTCCTGGCCGTGGAGCCCGCTAATATCCCTGGCAATTTGGGGACCGCAGATTCCCATGCAGGGAGCTCAGCAGACCGGGGGTGCTCATCCCAAACCCTTTCTCCAGCCCACACCGAGGTGCCAGCCCCGCTCAGCAGACCGGGGGTGCTCATCCCAAACCCTTTCTCCAGCCCACACCGAGGTGCCAGCCCCGCTCAGCAGACCGGGGGTGCTCATCCCAAACCCTTTCTCCAGCCCACACCGAGGTGCCAGCCCCGCTCAGCAGACCGGGGGTGCTCATCCCAAACCCTTTCTCCAGCCCACACCGAGGTGCCAGCCCCGTTCAGCACCCACCGGGCGCACGGCGAGCTGCTCACGCCGCGGACTCATCCCTTCCCTTCCTCCAGCTCCGCTGGAGCCCCTCGAAGCCCTCGCTGCTGGCGCTGCCCGGTTCCCCTCGGCAGAGCATCCCTGCCCGCCGCTGGCTGTGTTGCCATGGAGAAGGTTTCCGTGCCAGCGGCCGCACGAAGGGAGCGCCGCTTCCCCGAGCTCGCCCCGGGTGCTGCGCTGAAGGCGAGCGGAGCGGGACCAGGGCTCGCCTCCTGCCTTCCCTCCTTGGGGAAGCGACAGAACACGGTGGGGACAGGTCCCACAGCTCACCCCTCGTCCCTCCTCTCACCCCCTGCTGCCACCACACTTCAATCCCAGGGACACAGGAGTGGGGTGGGTGACACCCCGGCGCTGCCCCCGCCGGCACTGCAGCGCGTTCGGGTTCATAAATTCTCATTTGCTCTATAGCGTTTGATTTTTGAGCGTCTCCCAGACACTTCCTCACTTTACTACAATTGATGGGATCATGTGTAATTTGTAAATGATGTTAAGTGAGGTAATAACACTCTGGGAACCGAGTGAAACTCATAAATTATTAAAAATTACTGCCCTGAAATGTTACCACTTTGCTTTTGCACCTGACTGATGGCTCAGGCGCTGTCTTCTCTGCCCCCAAGACCTTCAATCCCACTCTTCTCCATCCATTACACCTGCACGGAAACCCGGCGGGGAGAGCGCGGGGTGAGCCAGAGGAGCAGCTTAGCCAGCACTTTCCTCTGCTGAACTTCGGGAACAGCACTCAGAGCTCTCTCATCTCCCTGAGACCTGCCCGGGGGGCTCCTGCTGGGTTAAGAAATCCTCTCTGTGGTGTGCCCGGAGCTTTCATGTTGGTGCAGCACTTCCAGCTGTCCTGTCCCCAGCCTCCTGCTCCATGCTCACACAGGACACCCCAGAACAGCTGCTGGGGTTTGGGTCCCCTCCCTGCTGCACCCCACAGCACCACAGTGGCATCACACCCTGGGCAGAGCAGCATCCCTCGAGCTGGCATTCCAGCTGGGCTGGACACCCCTGGCAGTGCCAGGGCTTCCTGGGGTGATTCCTTGGGGTAAAATAGGGTTTTTCTGGAAACTGCAGTGAGGAACAGTGCCAGCTGCAGCAAGAGCAGCAGTGCTCTTGGTTTGCTCTCCCATGCAGGCAGAGCATGGCTCCACTGCTGCTCCCAGGCCACAGAGGGCATTGAGGAGGCTGAAGGCTGAGCTGCCCCGTTCCTGGGGCCATGAGGAGGCAGAGGAGGAGGCTGAAGGCTGAGCTGTCCCATTCCTGGGGCCATGGGGAGGCAGAGGAGGAGGCTGAAGGCTGAGCTGCCCCACTCCTGGGGCCATGAGGAGGCAGAGGACGAGGCTGAAGGCTGAGCTGCCCCACTCCTGGGGCCATGAGGAGGCAGAGGAGGAGGCTGAAGGCTGAGCTGCCCCACTCCTGGGGCCATGAGGAGGCAGAGGACGAGGCTGAAGGCTGAGCTGCCCCGTTCCTGGGGCCATGAGGAGGCAGAGGAGGAGGCTGAAGGCTGAGCTGCCCAGTTCCTGGGGCCATGAGGAGGCAGAGGAGGAGGCTGAAGGCTGAGCTGCCCCGTTCCTGGGGCCATGAGGAGGCAGAGGAGGAGGCTGAAGGCTGAGCTGCCCCATTCCTGGCTCCATGAGGAGGCAGAGGAGGAGGCTGAAGGCTGAGCTGCCCCATTCCTGGCTCCATGAGGAGGCAGAGGAGGAGGCTGAAGGCTGAGCTGCCCCGTTCCTGGGGCCATGAGGAGGCAGAGGAGGAGGCTGAAGGCTGAGCTGCCCCGTTCCTGGGGCCATGAGGAGGCAGAGGAGGAGGCCGAAGGCTGAGCTGCCCCACTCCCAGGGAAGCAGCACGCTCATGCATTTTTCAGGCCCAGGGCTGCAGCCTGGCCCCCTGCAGACATAATGACTGCACTGGCCTGGATGCAGGGCTGGGCTGGGGGAGCATTTCCTGCACTGGTAGAACAGACTGAGCCCAGTGAGAGCTGAGCATGACTTATAATTTAACTTACAATCTGCTGCTCAAACCCAGTGGTTAAAAGCGGTTAGATGCCAGCATGCCTTTGGAGGAAGGAGCAGGATGGGAGACAGGAGAGCTCAGTGCTTTCCACTTCCCAACCCAGGGCACCTGCAAAATTCTTTACTCAGGTTCTGACCTACTTTGCATGGCAGAAGCCACCTCCATCATTCACTAAAAGAGGAAAAATGGCAAAATGCAACCCAGCAGGTTGTGAAAACACAGAGCCCATTGCTCTGCACGGCAGCCAGAGGAAATTTGGGAACACCACTGTGGGTACTGACCACAGACTCTCTGCACCATGAGGGAAAACCAGACTGGGACAGCATCTCCCTCATCCTGCAGCGCCCCAGCACTGCTGCCCCATCCTCACCCTCTGCCTGGCCGCACAAGCATCCGTGAAATGAAATCCTCAGCACAACAGCTGCTGAGGGGAAGAGCTCAAATGAGAGGAGAAAGCGACTTCAGAGCCGGCAGCGAGACAGGGCCCAGGCTACTATAAAAACGTTTTGTCAAAACTTTTTCCCTCCCACAGAAAACAAGGTTTTCAATCAAACCCTTTCTGGTTGAAAGCAATCTGCTTCCTCTGAGCAGCTTTCCAGACCCAGCAGCTTGGGCCAAAAACGTGTCACTTCCAAGCCAGCACTTTTCTCATCCTTCAGCAGATGATTTTTCACTTTCAACAAAGTCACAAACCGTCCCCTGACTGGCACCAGGCCGGTTACAGAGTGCAGGCATCCAATGGGAGGTGATAAGGGAGTGCAGATACCCTTTTGTGACTTCTCCTCTGCCTCTCCCTTCTCTTTCCTCTGCATGTATCACCCAAAAAATCTCAGCATTCCAGAGCAAGAAGAGCTCCCCTGCCTTTGAGGGGAAAGCCAGGATGGGAAAAGCAGGACAGAGCTCTGTCTGTCCCCAAAATCCATCCTGCCAGGTGTGTGACAAGTCGAGCAAAACCCCGGAGCACAGAGCTGGGCACCACGGGGCTCAGCCTGGGGGCTGCATCCTGCCCTCTGTATCCATGCAGCACCCTGTGAGCTGTCAAATCCCATTTTTGGAAGCAAATTGCTTTTAAAATTAATTGAATTGCTATTACAGCACCAAGTTTTTGTATTGGCTTAATAAATGTAATCAGGTTTTGCCCTCAGCCTCCTTCCCTACTCCTGCTTCTTTCCTTGAGTTGGGCAATTTGGGGAGGGGCAAACCCAGGCGCAGGCTGAGTAATTAAAGTTTCAGTTGTTGTTTGTTAATGATACACGTTTTAATTACCCGCTGACTGTGCCCAAGCACTCGTGTGAGCCCCAGCCCCAGCCCAGGCTCACCGGCAGCAGAACAGCTCCTGGCAGGGCTGCTCCCTCCTCCCTCAGCCAGGAATTGTGTGTTGCTGTGGAAACGGGCGGATGGGGCAGCTCACCCTCTCCTGGTGCCCCCCGTGGGAAGAGCTCTCACCTGCCCCAGGCGGTGCCCCCAGCCCAGAGGGGACCCCAAGCCTCCATCCAAACCTTTGGAGCCCATCTCCCCGAGCTGAGGAACGCCTCATCAGCATTGATTCCTTTATCAGACAAGCCTGCAATCAAATCCAAAAGATCCCACCTCAGTCTGGTAAGGGTTGATTGGCATTGCTTGTATCACCCACTTCAAATTTTTATTAGTGGGGTCCCATCTCATCTCTTCCATTCCATTGCCTGGAACCGATGCCCACCTGACAGGGCTGTAATCACCCACATTGTCCCACTGACTTCTTGGAAATGCTGCCATGCCACGAGGCCTCCTGGAGTGTGCCTGGCTGGGACAGGCGGCGAGCGCTGTGCCCACTCCCGGAGTCACCGTGCCAGCGCCGTGCCCGCTCCCGGAGCCGCCATGCCAGCACCGTGCCCGCTCCCAGAGCCGCCGTGCCAGCACTGTGCCCGCTCTCGGATCCGCCGTGCCAGCACCGTGCCCGCTCCCAGAGCCGCCGTGCCAACGCCGTGCCCGCTCCCAGAGCCGCCGTGCCAGCACCGTGCCCGCTCCCAGAGCCGCCGTGCCAGCACCGTGCCCGCTCCCAGAGCCACCATGCCAGCACCGTGCCCGCTCTTGGAGCCGCCGTGCCAGCACCATGCCTGCTCTTGGAGCCACCGTGCCAGCGCCGTGCCCGCTCCCAGAGCCGCCGTGCCAGCGCCGTGCCCGCTCCCAGAGCCGCCGTGCCAACGCCGCGCCCGCTCCCCCAGCAGCAGCTCTGCCAGACGCAGCCAGCGGGGCTCTCCGGCCTGTCATCTTATTAATTCCTAATTTCCAATTTGCAGGAGGAGAGAACCTTAGCCCTCCATCTCGCCAGCCCAGCAATCACAGCGATGAGCCAAGTATCTCTGGACAGTCTTTAATTTATTTCCCGGCGCACACGGACACTGCTGAGAGACTTGATGGCACCAGCTTAAACATAATAAATTACTCAAGTATCAGAGATTAGTTAATAAAGTGTCAACCGCTTGTAAAGTGCTGCTTTGTCAAAGATACAAAATATTCCTCTGTTTCTCCCAAGATAAATAGCTCGGGTGGGAGGAGCGCCCATCTCCCTGGGTGCTCCCGGCGTGCAGCATCCCTGCCCAGGAATGGGCACTGGAACTGCCCCACACAGCAGTTTGGTTATCCCAGTTATCCCAGTCTGTCCCCATCCTTCTCCCAGCTCCGGCACCTTCTCCCTCACCAGCACGGCCGCCTGCCCTGCCGACACCTCCAGCCCAAAGGACACGAGCCACAATCCCTGCTGGAGTCCCCCGGCAGCACGGGAAACCTTCTGCTACCTCCAGGACCGAGCCAAATCACCGTTCAGGCTGAAAATTCCCTGTGACTGGCCGCGGTTTGGAGGACATCCCAGGCAAACAGAGCAGAACCCGGGCCAGGCGCTGCTGGGAGCTGCCAGCCTGCACACCGTGACCTGCTGCAGGTCTGGGTGAGGGCAGCTCAGCACTGAGCCCCCAACCCTTCCCCGTGGCTCCCACCAACTCAGAGATGCTGTGGGAACCCTTGGGCAGAGCCAGCACCTTGCACAGGGTCCCAGAGACCCCGAGAGATGGGCAATGAGATTAAACAGTCTGTTCCCAATGAGTGGTGTGGAGGCTGGGCAGGAAAACTGAGGCATTGGCAGCCTCGAGGTGTTGATGTAACGCCAGAGCGGAGCTCACGAGGAATTTCTGCCCTTGTGCTGCTTGATTTAATTACCAGAGAACAGAAAATGCAGCTAGAGAAGGGCAATTAGAGAGTGAGGGGGGGATTACTTGGGGGTAAAAATATAAAATATTCTCCAGGGAGCTCTGGGGAGCCTCGTGTGATGCCCAGCTCTGCCCAGGGCTGCTCCCACTGGGTTGGGCTGGGGGATGCTCAGGGCACCGATGGCTCGAGCCCTCCCTCGCTTTATTGCACCCCAGCAGCCATACCCGGAGGAGATAAATTCCTGAACGAGGCTTTCAGATCCCCGTGTAGCACTCGAGAGTCTGCAGGTTGTTTTGGCTTTTCCATCACTGTGGAGCTCCGGATTTAATCCAAACCTAGGAGCGATTTCACAGCGCCAGAACCGCGGATCCGCCGCCGTCCGCCTCCCCTCTCCCTGCACGAACCTCCCTGCACGAATCTCCCTGCACGAATCTCCCTGCACAAACCTCCCTGCTCCAACCTCCCTGCTCCAACCTCCCTGCTCCAACCTCCCTGCTCCAACCTCCCTGCACAAACCTCCCTGCTCCAACCTCCCTGCTCCAGCCTCCCTGCTCCAACCTCCCTGGCTCCCAGCCAGGCATCTCCTCGCCTGTCTCCCTCGGAGCGCGCCAGCGCTGCCGCTCCCTGTCACAGCAGCTCTGTTTATGCCATTGGTGCTGAGCCCGCCGCCGCTGCTGACTCACAGCCGAGAGCCGTCCTGCTCCTTGGAAATAGCTAATGAGACGCAGGGTTTCGAGGGAAGTTTCCTTGACAGGCCAGGCTCAGCTGCTGGAATCGCATCCCTCGCTGTTTGCCTGCCCAGTGCAGGGGTTTCCAGCATTCCCACTGGCTCCTGGACAGGATGTCCAGCCTCACCCAGTGCTCGTGCTGTTTACATACACTCAGTGAGGACTGTCCCAACCTGGGACAGGCATTCCAGGTGCCAGCACTCCACCTGACCAAGCAGGCAGCTCAGGATATCCCAAATTGCTTCCACCCCATGGAGGGAGAGCATCAACCTCCCGTTCCATACAGACCCCAATAAACACAGCAACAAACACGGCCTGAGGCTCCCAGAGAGCTCAGTTCCATCAGAAGGGGACAGGGACAGAAGAGCGTTCTGACACTGCTGTGACCGAGCACAGCCACAGCCGAGCTCAGGCCCCTGTGGTTCTCCCCTTCCTCCCCGGCTGTGCTGGCCCTGCCGTGTTGCTAAGCAATGGGAAGAGCAAACCCAGCCTGACCTGCTGCAGATAAATCCTGCTGGGCTGGGCAGCGGTGCCTCAGCACACGGACCGTGAGCCCTGCATCCCCCTGTGCCCCTCAGAGCCGTGCCAGGTGTGTCCTCCCCATGGGAACAGGGGTGCCAAGCTGTCCTGGCAGTGCCAGCCCTGCTCCCACAGCCAGCCCCATCTCCTCGGGGCTCGGATCAATGGGAGCATTGACACGGCTGCGCTGCAGATCAAACCTGCCAGCCCTGTTTACACGCTGTGTGACTCCCAGTCAATAACCCTCGTTGGAAAGATCTGGTGTGTTTGCTCGATGCAACCTTTGGGGCTGAGGAAACCACCAAGGCTCGGAGAAAAAAAAAAAACATTTTACACAGGATTTCCTTGTTTAAGCCTCAGCACAATAACAGCAGCGTTTTCCTGCTGCTGCTCCTGCCTGGCACAGAGGGGAGTGGTGCTGGCTCTCAGGGAGAGCCCTGCTCCTCAGGAGCATTAATCACTGCTTAGGAGCAGTGCCTGGGGACAAGGAGTACGAAGGGAGCCGGGCATGCCGCTGTCCCACGTGGAAAAACAGAGGGGGGTGAGTGGAAAATTGCTGGTTTATGTGCTTTACACAAGGCAGCACAGCCAGGAGCCTGCTGGGATCCCTGCACGGGGCTCAGCACCCTGTGCCAAACCCAGGGAGAGCTGTGCCAGGGAACCCCTGTGTGGGATGGCAGTGCCAGGGGCTGGGGAGCTCGGAGTGATCCCCCCACGGCGCAGTGATTCCCCAGGAATGGGGAGCCCTGCCCTGCAGGCTCCAGAGCAGCTGGGACAGAACTTTCAGTGTGCAGGGATAGAGGGGTTGTTCAGGAGCAAAGGAAATCCCCTGGTTGCTCCAGGGCTCTTGGGAAAATCCAGTCACATACTCAGGCAACCAACATGATATAAAAAAAAAACAAGTGAGTTGACTGGCAGTAACTCATTGAATTATTTTGGGAGGAAATCTCTCTTTCCAGGCGCTCCTGCACAGGGCCTGACCCTCAGGAAATGGCAGGTGGGGATTGCTTCCTGCAGCAATAATCCCAATCAGATTAACAAGGCCCCAGATCAGATTAGCACCAAAACATCCTCCCGTGAAATCCGGAGAATTCCAATCACATTTTTGAGTAAACTCCAGCCAGTTAGGCGAGGATCTGTAATTCCCTTGTGTACATCTTTGCATGCTTCAGTAGAGTTTGTGGAGTCTATTTACCACATCTAAGACCAATTTCCTTCCCTTCAGTTGCTTTGAAGATAATTGAAGGTCCTTGCATCGTCTGCTTTCGAATGTAAAAGCGGGCTAATGTCGAAATCGATGCTTCCCAGTTAATGCTGCCTCTCCGGCAGCATTGAGCGCTGTGTAACAGCCCTGGATCAGCAGATCCTGCCTGCCCAGGTGCTTTGTTAATCAGAGCAGGCTGGGAGCGAGCCCCCGACCCTCCGATCGCTCCGGCTCTATTGACTCGTTAAGCTGAATTAAATATTTAATAGCGCACTTTGCAGCTCCCGGGGCTGTGCTGCTGAGCCGGGGCTGTCCCTCTGCCCACGGGGATGCTGAGGGTCCCAGGGCAGTGCCACCACCCCCTGGGCCCAGGGAACAGAGTCAGCTTCTCCCAAGCCTGGGATGGATTTCATGGGGAGGATCCATCAGGAGCTGCAGTGACAGGACAAGGGAATGGTTTCACACTGCCAGAGAGCAGGGCAGAGATGGGGATTGGGAACAAATCCTTCCCAAAAAAACTGTGACTGCCCCATCCCTGGAGTGCCCAAGGCCAGGCTGGATGGAGCTTGGAGCACTCTGGGATAGTGGAAGGTGTCCCTGCCGTGGCAGGGGTTTGGAACAGGATGAGCTTTAAGCATAAGCAGGGAAAGAAATCCTCTGGAGGTTTGGAAAGGCAGAGGGATAAAAAAGCCACCTTTGGGGAATTGAGCTGTCGTAACAGCAAAGCTCCGAGGAGGAGGAAGGACCCAAAATGTCAGGCTGGAACAGATGGAACAGTGCCACAGCCAGTAAAACGTGTGACCCACGTGTGCAGCTGGGACAGGGTTGGGCTGGGTTTAATCCAGGGACTCTCCCCATCCCTGTCCGTGTCCGTCCCAGCCCCACACAGCCCCACAGAGCCCCCCTACCCCAGCCAGGGGAAACCCTGCTCAGCAGCAATTCCCACCACCATCCTAATGAATCACTCAGGGGGTGCCTGAAGCAACCCTGAGCCCCCCCTGCACTTCCAGGTGCCGGCACAGAGCTCCATTCCTTTATAACTTCCATAAAGTTTATGGCACGGCAATGAAAACTCATTATTGCAGCGGAGCCCGCGGGTCATAATGAGCTGGTGGGCCCTGTTATGAGGGGCTGTGGGGTGGGCTGTGGGGTGGGCTGGCTCCAGAGATCCACACACCACAGGAAAACCAGCACTGTGAGAGATTGGGGGAGGAAAGTCCCAAATTCAGGCGTCCCTTGGGAGATATTCTGCAGAGCAGGTATCTGGATCCCTCTTTTCACACTCATCACTAGCAGGGCAGCCAGATCCTGGCATCCTTCACTCTGAGCACCCCCAGCACAGCTGCTCCCCTTCCCTGCCTTCCTCCAGAGGATGAGGATTGTCACCCAGGAGCTCAGGGAGGGGAGGAAATCCTGGGGAATGCTCCACATTGCCAACAGGCTTTCCCATCCAACTGGCTTTTCCCCATTGGGAAATGGGGGCTCGTGAGCTCACAGTGTGGCTTCTGCTGGCCCAGGGGAGGGCATTGGTGATATCTGCTTGTTAACAACATGGTGCTTTCTGGGAGACCCTTGGAGGGCATTAGGAGTGGCACCAAGCCTTTCCTGTTTAATGCTCCAGGCTCTCTGTAAGGCGGCACAGTCACAGCCTGGCACAGGAAATTCCTCACAGGAGCAGGCAGCCCTTTCCCCTCTCCCTGCCACGGCATTTGGGATTGCACCTGCAGGCAGAGCAGAGTGCAGGCAAGCTCCTGAACACAGGGAATACATCTTTAATTGTGCCCAGGCCTGACCTGGGCCCTCCTGCGTTTGTACCTGTTCTCGGCAGGAACACCCTTGTCCTTGTACGACTAAATTGGGTTTGGGAAGTACAAATGCGGTGTGGAAGTTAATTGTATTCCAAAAGGCACTCGGAACAAGAAGATGAGTGCAGCTTCCTTTTAACCAGGGAGAGGATCCTGCTGGAGCTGCTGGGGCTCCCTGGAAGTTGTTAATGTTTTAGCAGGAGAGCCGGGGCTGCCGGAGCCTGCCCGCTCAGCCGGGAGCATTCCCCATCCTTGCTGTTTGTAAAGCAGGACACGGAGTAGGGAAATGTCTCCCAACTCTTATTTACAGTGTGCTGACAGCAGCCTGCCATAAACCCCAGCACTGCCTGTCCAGAGTGGGCACGGGGAGCAGCGGAGCAGGACAAGAATCCACGCCAAGGAACACCAGGGCTGATGACGGCAGCAAGGAAGTGAAACGTAAAAGATTCTCCTCCTGCTGCTCCATCCCTTCCAGAGCTGTGGCTTTGTGGAGCTTTTGCCATGGCAGAGCCAGGCAGGCACCAAAACCAGGGAATTACAAGAGGGTCACAGCTGGAGAGGGCGCAGTGGGACAGCCTGGCCTCAGGGTTGGACTGATTCCCTCCTGGAGCAATCCCTGGGCTCACACCGTCCCCTTGCCTCCCTCCCCATGCCTTTGGGGTCCCTGGGTGTCTCCAGAGCCATAAAAACATTTTAACCTCCATCTTCTCCTCCTCAGGCCAGTGAACAGCTGCTTAACAAAATGGATCTGCACACGGCAATAATTTTGCTGCATTACTTAATATAGCTCTCGGCTAAAGACATAATTGAGTTGGTTCACTAATCAATCTCTCCATAAGCAGAGATTTCATTTTGGGGCCCATTTATAAGTAAAAATAATAAAAATAGAAAGCCATGCTAAAAAGCTGTGGCAACAGGGCCTGGGGTCCAGATAGTCTGAGCCTTTACTGGGAATGCACTTGGAAAAATCACCTGGGTGGGATGCAGCTCTGGGAAGCAGCAGCAGTGGTCACTGCGGAGCCTCCTGGTGTTCTCCAGGACAGAGGAGTGGGGGGAAATGGCAGAGATGGCTTTTTGGCAAGGCTGGTGCATAGAGCCTGGCTTTATCCAGGAATATGGACTTTCCTGGGACACAAAATACCCAGTCTGGGGCAGGTTTGCAGGACCAGGAGAATCAGACACACACCCCCCTGCCCCAGGGATGGGTTCTGTGTGTTCACACCCCCAGGTGGGGACTGAAGCTGGCAGGAACAAAGCTGACACAGCCCAGGCTGCTCCTGGCAGCTCTGCACGTCCCTGCTCCCCTTACAGCCCGGTGCTTGGGGCAGGCAAGGCAGATACAGCTCTGGGCAAGGCAGGGCAAGGCAGGCACAGCTCCAGGGAAGGCAGGGCAAGGCAGATACAGCTCTGGGCAAGGCAGGGCAGGGCAGGCTCAGCTCCAGGGAAGGCAGGGCAGGGCATGCACAGCTCTGGGGAAGGCAAGGCAGGCTCAGCTCCAGGGAAGGCAAGGCAGGGCAGGCACAGCTCTGGGGAAGGCACAGCAGACACAGCTCTGGGGAAGACAAGGTAGGGCAGGCTCAGCTCCAGGGCAGGCTCAGCTCCAGGGCAGGCACAGCTCCAGGGAAGGCAAGGCAGGTACAGCAAGCACAGCTCTGGGGAAGGCAAGGCAGGGCAGATACAGCTCTGGGGAAGGCAGGGCAGGCTCAGCTCCAGGGCAGGCACAGCAGGCACAGCTCTGGGGAAGGCAAAGCAGGGCAGGCACAGCTCTGGGGAAGGCAGGGGAAGGCACAGCTCCAGGCAAGGCAAGGCAGGCACAGCTCTGGGGAAGGCAAGGCAAGGCAGGCACAGCTCTGGGGAAGGCAAGGCAAGGCAGACAGCTCCAGGGCAGGCTCAGCTCTGGGGAAGGCAGGGGAAGGCAGGCACAGCTCCAGAGCAGGCCCAGCAGACACAGCTCTGGGGAAGGCAGGGCAGGCAGACACAGCTCCAGGGCAGGCACAGCTCTGGGGAAGGCAGGGCAGGCACAGCTCAGGGCAGGCTCAGCTCCAGGGCAGGCACAGCAGACACAGCTCTGGTGAAGGCAGGACAGGCACAGCACCAGGGAAGGTAGGGCAAGGCAAGGCAAGGCAGGCACAAGGGAAGGCAGGGCAAGGCAGACACAGCTCCAGGGCAGGCACAGCAGACACAGCTCTGGGGAAGGCAGGGCAGGCTCAGCTCAGGGCAGGCACAGCAGACACAGCTCCGGGGGAGGCAGGGCAGGCTCAGCTCCCTCCCGGTGTCCCGCCGCGAGTGCCGGGTGCTGCGGGAGCGCTGTCGCACGCAGAGCCGACAGCGACAGCCCTGCCAGAGCCGGTGCTAAAAGCTTCCAAAAATAACCCCCGAAGCATCTCTGACTCAAGCGTCTAATTCAGGCGAAGGATTGATCCTCCTCCAACTGTTGTTTCACGGTGTTAAAAGCAAGATTGATTGTAAATTTATGTTGTAAAAGTGCATCATTATTTCGGCGCATTAATGCAGCGCCTTTCTGTGCAAATTGATGTTATTTTTATGATGTTGTTTATGGGCTTGAATAATCGGATTGATTCTTAATTTCTGAGGCGCTGTTGGGAACACAAGAGGAGACTCCAAAGGCAGACTCCATCCCGGCCTGGCCATGCAGGGTTGTGGTGTCACCAGGGTTGTGGTGACACCAGGACTGTGGTGACACCGGGGCTGTGGGGACACCAGAACTGTGGTGACACCGGGGCTGTGGTGACACCAGAACTGTGGTGACACCATAACTGTGGTGACACCAGAACTGTGGTGACACCAGGGCTGTGGTGACACCAGGGCTGTGGTGACATCAGGGCTGTGGTGACACCGGGGCTGTGGTGACATCAGGGCTGTGGTGACACCGGGGCTGTGGGGACACCAGAACTGTGGTGACACCAGGGCTGTGGTGACACCGGAGCTGTGGTGACACCAGAACTGTGGTGACACCAGGGCTGTGGTGACACCGGGGCTGTGGTGACACCAGGGCTGTGGTGACACCGGGGCTGTGGTGACACCAGGACTGTGGTGACACCAGAACTGTGGTGACACCGGGGCTGTGGTGACACCAGGGCTGTGGTGACACCAGAACTGTGGTGACACCAGAACTGTGGTGACACCAGGACTGTGGTGACATCAGGGCTGTGGTGACACCGGGGCTGTGGTGACACCAGGGTTGTGGTGACACCGGGGCTGTGGTGACACCAGGGCTGTGGTGACATCGGGGTTGTGGTGACACCGGGTCTGTGGTGACACCAGGACTGTGATGACACCAGAACTGTGGTGACACCGGGGCTGTGGTGACACCGGGGCTGTGGTGACACCAGAACTGTGGTGACACCAGAACTGTGGTGACACCAGGGTGCCTCTGGTGCTGCTCCTTTGGTCAGCACAGGGGATGCTGGACCGCTGGACCACAGGAGTGGTTGCCATGGCAAGAGCATCCCTCGGGGCCAAAATGCAGATGTTGGATGTGCAGGGCTGGGAGCAGCCGTGGGGATGGGCTCCTCCTCACTCCCTTTGGGTGCCCTGGGCTGGATTTGGCCGGAGCAGGAGTGGGATTGCTCCTGGGGACTCGGCAGGAGGGGACAGCAAACACCTGGAGGAGGCAATGGCTTCAAAAGGCACCCCTGGTTGCAGAGCCAGCGCCTTCCTGCAGCCAAAATCTCAGCCTTCAGATTTTCCTGAATCTTCTGGTGCTGGCAAGGATCCTCCCACACACAGATCCCCGGGTCTGGAGAGAGGGAGCACAGAGAGCTGCTCCCCACCTGTGCCAGCTCCAGGGGAAGGGACAGAGGGTTCATCACCTCCACCCCTCTCTGCCGTGGATTTCCAGGTGTACAAACAAACTCTGCCGAGCATGAATAATGAATTCCCACCTGCCCAAACCCAGATCTCCTGGCTGGGGGGCTGCTCCCCTCCATTTCCCACCACATTTTCCCTTCACCACTGCTCCCAGCCCAGACATGACAGATACAGAGGGTGAGAAGCCTCTGCTCCTGCAGAAGAACTTTGTTATGAGGCCATTTAAATCATTCTAATTACTCCAGAAACACACCATTAACTTTGCCAATGAGGTCTGCAGAGGGGAGGAAGAGAAAAAAATTATATATATTTATGTGTGTATATATATATATATGTATATGTATTTTATATATATATATATATACACATGGAATATGTGTTATGCAGCTCACAGGAATAACGCAGAGGAAAAAGAAGGGCAGGCAGAAAACAAGCAGCAGCACAATGTCCTGACATCAGGAATTCAGAATTCATTAGAAAAGCATTGATTGCCACAGACTGATTTAGCACAGAGCGTGATTCCAGGGATACAGTAGAGCCTGCAGAAACGCATTGTAATTCAGAATTAAAAACCAACAAGAAATAGCAGCACTGCAAGGAGATACCCAAAGCACTGCTCCCACTCCTGTCTCCATCCTGGCAGGATTCTGCCCTGCTCTGATGTTTCAGATGGACAGACATGGGATGGAACTGCCCTGCTGGGGAAAAATCAGCATCTCCTTCCCAGGATCAGCCCAGATCTCTCTGTTGGAGGCTGACACCCCGCTAGGGCCCCGTGTGTCCCCATTCCTGACAGCCCATCCCTCCAGGGAACCCTCAGCAGGGCCGTGCTGGCAGGAATGAGCTGGATTCAGCACCGATGCTGCTCCCTGGATTTCAATTCCCTGGCTTGAAACGAGGTTCCAGCCACTCCTCTGCTTTCATTTGTGTGACACTGGTGCAAAATGAAGCTAAGACAGAGGCGTCCCACTTCACCAGTCATTTTTGGGTATTTCAGTAGAGGCTGGCCCCTGTGTGGGTCGTTATTTCCCTGAAATGCCCCCAATCCAGGAGGCAGCTCCAGGCTGTCCTGGAGCAGGGCAGGAGGTGAGGCTGTCACCTGGAGAGGGGACACTGTGTCAGCACTGCTCTTACTGACACGGCTCATCCCCTCCAGGATGAGGGTCCTGTCCAAAGCCACGGTGCAGCATCCCCTGGCTGGTGGGGACCCCCATCCCCGTGCCTCCACACCCCACAGAGCCCAGCTCTGCATGGGGACCCCCTTTCCTGTGCCCCCACACCCAGCTCTACATGGGGACCCCCTTCTTTGTGCCCCCACATCCCACAGAGCCCAGTTCTGCATGGGGACCCCCTTCCCTGTGCCCCCACACCCAGCTCTGCATGGGGACCCCCTCTCCATGCCCCCACACCCCACAGAGCCCAGTTCTGCATGGGGACCCCCATCCCTGTGTCCCTACACCCTACAGAACCCAGCTCTATGTGGGGACCCCCTCCCCATGCCCCCACACCCAGCTCTGCATGGGGACCCCCTTCCCTGTGCCCCCACACCCCACAGAGCCCAGTTCTGCATGGGGACCCCCTCTCCATGCCCCCACACCCAGCTCTGCATGGGGACCCCCTTCCCTGTGCCCCCACACCCCACAGAGCCCAGTTCTGCATGGGGACCCCCTCTCCATGCCCCCACACCCAGCTCTGCATGGGGACCCCCTCCCCATGTCCCCACTCCCGGCTCCCCTTTACTCTGGCACCGTGACCGGTTGTGCCAATCCCTACCTCACATCCTCACATCCTCACATCCTCACATCCCGTTTCCAGCCCGGGATCGTGGGGTGTGCTAATGAGCATCATTTTTCCATGCATTCCTCAGCTGTTAATTACTTCTCCTCTGCATTTCGCATCCCACTGTTAATTACGGCGCAGTTTGGCACCGGCACGGTCCCGGGCTGGGCTGGGCTGGGCTGGGCTGGGCTGGGCTGGGCTGGGTTCATCCTGGGCACATCCCAAGCACATCCCGGGCACATCCCGGGCACATCCCAGGCACATCCCGGGCACATCCCGGGCAGGGAGGGGTCGGGAGCACCGAGACTGAGCCTCAGCATCCAGCCAGGAGCGGCATTAGCATTGAGCACCTCGCTCCTACAGTTAATTGTGACTTTAATCAAGGAAAAGGCAAATCGCCGGGGTTTTTAAAAGTCGTAAAAAACGTGGAGTTGTTAAAATAATAGTTTCAATTCCATAAAACCATTTCCTTTTTAAGGAGGGAGGAAAGAAGCTGGCTATGATGGTGTGAGGAGTGTGGAAGGGGACAGCCAAGGCCAGGGCTGTGGGACAGCGACAATGATCTTCCATGGAAAAACAAAGGGGACAAAATTCCAGGGGAATGGACACAACTCCAGCGACATTCACTGCCCACTCCTCCAAACGGCCCAGCAGAGCCCAAGCAGAGCAGTGGCCACTGGGTTATCCATTCCCTCCTGCCTCCCATTGGCCTCTCTGCACAATCCTGAATAAACCAATCTTTTGCTAAATGGAAAACCGGGAGATCTTGGATGTGAAGCGACACTTATTTATCCTTTTACCAGACGGTCTAATGAATAATTTCATGTTTGCAAAAGCTCATGTTGAAATTTGAAGACAAGAGATATATTGCCAAGGCGGCTGGGAGACTGCGACATTCATTTTGTGCTGAAAGATTTACTTAAAAATTAGATTTTACAATTTTAATGCCTCCATTCTTTTCTTTAAATAAGCTGTGAAATGCAGTTAATTAGACTTAAACCCTAGAAGCTCAGACATTTGGGCTGCAGCATCAGCTACAAAAGAAAACGCTCTTTTTCACTTGCAAATTAAATCTAAATTTATTAGGTGGCGAAACCTTCCTTCTCCCACGTGGAGCCCTAAAACTGCTGGGATGAGGGAGCAGGAGCAGGCCCAGGGGTTCCCCCAGCAAAACCCACGGGGGTCCCCCCATGGGGGCTGGGTAATGATGGGGAGGGGGGAATTTCCACCCCAGCAAGGACAGAGGCTCCTGGCACCCCACAGCAGAGCCAGGCTCTGCCAGAGCATCCCCAGCTCAGCAGGGCTGGAAGCACCAGGACCCAAGATGGGGAGACACCAACCAGGATTGCTCCATCCCTGAGAGCTCCCCTGGGACTGCAGCACGTCCCATTCCAGGCATTCATTCATTTTCCAGGAAAAGCAGGTGAATGGCAGAGACCCCAATAAATTCATCCCTGCCAGTTCAAAACCACCTGGGTCCCAGGAGGGAGAGCTGGTGCCAACCTGGCTGCTCTGAGCTCGATCCCAGGTTTGTTTTCACCTTCCAGGGAGCACCACGGGGCCACACCCTCGTGGGAATAAATGGCAGCACAATGCCCGGCACAATTCACTTAGTGCTGCCTAAATTAAATTTTCACTGTTTTTTAACTGGGGGGCAAGAAGCTGCAGGTTTGGGGGGCTGGCCCCAAATGAGAGAAGAGGGGACACAAGTCCTCTGCTCTGCCAAGGCCCTCAAAGGAGGAGAGAGGCTCTGTGGCCAGTGTGATGAATCATACCTATAAATATTTATATATTTCTATATTTATTTATATACACACAGGGCCCAGGGGCAGCACTGGTGAATTCCCAGCAGTGCAGGGGTGCAAGGGTCTCGTGAAGGGGACAGAGAACAGGGCCCCAGGTGACAACACAGCACTGTGGCTCAGCCCTGGCAGCCCTGTGTGTGAGCAGCAGCCAGCTCTGGAGGGGCACAGCGGGAAATTGGGAATAGCCTCAGATATAAAAGGCATCTCAGGCCCCGGGGGAAGTCTCTTAAAGCATGGAATTATGAATGGTGTTAAACTGTGGAAGACAAAACGATGTCTCTGTTTAGATGCTGAATTTGCAGTGAATGGAGCTCTCCCTGTGGCTGCTGCTGTGTTTATTAATGTTGTTTGAGCACATAATGCCCGTGTTCAAAGGGGCTGCCAAGAGCAGCAGCAGGTCTTGCCCAGGTGCCTCCAGGAAAAGGCTGCCCAAACCCCAAGGGATGAGGGGCAGCTCTTCCCAAACCCTGCCCTGGCTCCTGTCACCTCCTGCCACCTCTCTCTGGGGTTCATCGTGCCAGGGATGCCAAAACACAAATTGCCACGAGCTCCGAGTGCGTCAGCAGCGCCCGGTGATTCCAGACACATCTCAGGATAATGGGAGCCTCTTCATCTTCCAGAGGGCTGGATGGGAGCCATTGCCTGTCTGCAGCATTCCCAGAGCTGGGTATTGCCTGTCACGCTGCCAGCAGCAGCCACTGCCCCGGAGGGATGGGGTGGGCACCTCCAGGAGGGAGAGCCAGAGCTCAGAGCACAGCCAGGCACCCAAAGTGCCTCCCCACACCCACCAGGAATCCAGGACAAGGCCAGATCAGTCATCAGCAATGCCACCAGGGCTGATTAACCAATTAATGCCTTTGGTCCTGAGCCAGAGAGCAACTGGTTAATGAGAGCAGTGCCAGGGCTGCCATGCTCCGAGGGAAACAGGGTTCTGTGCCATCTGCCTCCCAAGCCCAAACGGTTAACCAGGAATATTCATTCTGTTCCTATTAAGTATAATTACCCCCTAATCTGTAGGAGCCTTTTATTTCTCTCTAATTACAGGATATTTAGCAAATAAGCCAGGGGAGGGTGGAATTGGTGGGGACGGGGCTGGGTGCTGGTGGCAGAGCTGGGACCAGGAGCAGATGCCAATGGCACAGGGGTCAAGCACTCGCTGTTTGCTGCTCCCAGGGGCTCCCAGGGATGGCTTCTCCCGAGGAGGAGCCTGGCTGGGAACAGCCCTGCCCAGGACAAACCTCACCCCGGGGCACGTTAGCCTGGTCATATTTACCAAGCTGGGATCAGAAGATTAGCCCTGCCTAATTCACAGCCCTGATCTCCCCCTTGAAGAGCCTAGCTATTAATTTAGCTTGTTTATTTATTTACTGCCTCTCTCCCTCCCTTTCCTGACCAGCTGTGATGGGAAGAGGCTCCTCGGGCTTGGCAGGAGCTGCCAGCGAGGACCTGGCTGTGCAGAGGGGGCTGTGTCCTGCTCCCCTCATCCCACCCATCCCACCCACACACCCTCAGCTCTACAGCATCCCACGGGGCTCCCAGCACGCCCAGCCTTGCTTTGGAGCCCCCCTGGGCCGTGGCTGTCCCTGGAGATGTGCCCTCACTGTGCCCACAGCCGTTATCTCACACAGCTAGAGCACCTTTGGCCAATTGGTGTTTTAAATTTAAAAAAAAAAAAAAAATCAAAGGGATAATTGCTTAATTTAGAGTGATTTATTCCATTAAGTAACTCTTTACCATAGGCCTTTTTTAGATGTTCAAGTGTATTTTTCATTAGTGCTGCATAATAAAATAATTGCAGACATAGGATGGGATTTCTCCTTTTTTCAGAAAATTGAAATGCATAAAATCTTCCCTATTCTCTGCCCTTTATGCTCTCACTGACACAAGTCAGGGGTCAGCCAGGAGTGACAGGGGGATGCCTCAGACTCCCTGCAAGTCGGGGACCTCCCGGTACCCCTGGGTGAGACCCGAGGGGCTCCTTCAGCCCAGCCGTGCCCCTGCCCTGGCAGGGGGTGCCGGGGGTGTCGCAGTGCCACCTCAGAGCACCCACAGCAGCTGGGACACGCCGGGGTGGCACACACGGGGACACCCGGTGCAGGGACAGAGGATGAGGATGAGGATGCTGCGAGTGGACTCTGGCTCCGCAGGGGCAGCAGCGCTGCCTTGCCAGGCTCCTGCCCTCCCACCGGGCACACACGGGGGGTTTCGGGTGTGAAACACCCCCCTGGTGTCCCCAGCGAGGCGGGGACAGGCAGCGAGGGGGTCCCCGGTACCCCCGGCAGAGCCGGTCCAGCCGAGAAGGGAAGGGAAGGAAAGGGCTGAGCTCCCCCTCATGGCTCCCAGCGGCAGCGCCGGGGACGAGAGGGGATCTGCGGGGACCGGGGGATGCTGCGGGAACAGGGGATGCTGCCCGGACCGGGGGATGCTGCGGGATCCGGGGGATGTTGTGGGGACCGGGGTATGCTGTCCGGACCGGGGGATGCTGCGGGATCCGGGGAATGCTGCCCGGACCGGGGTATGCTGTCCGGACCGGGGGATGCAGCCCGGACCGGGGTGCGGCTGTGGTTCCATCAGCCCTGAGTTCTCGCCTCGGGCCAAGCAGAAGAGCGGCTGGAACGGCACCAAAACACGGTCAGGGCTCTCCAGAGTCTCCAGGCGGTTTGCACACACCAGGGAGCGAGAGGCAAGGAAGGAACTGTAAATAAACAAGGCTGACTTGCCTGGGTGCCTCCAAGGATGCAGGAGGTGCACGCTGGCAGCTCCCACTGCACACAGATGTGCCCACAGGGTGCTTTGGTGGTAGCTGGGCAAGGACCCTCCTTGGGCACAGCTCTGGCAAGGCACAAATGCCCATTTGGCATTTCCAGGCCATCCCATCCCCTGACCATCCTTGTCCAATCTCCCTCCTGCAGGATCACACCGCAGCAGAGTCAGGACCTAAAGGCACTCAGGGCTATTTTGGAAATGCTGAAGCATTTGGGGGAGTTGATAATTTTTCCCTCCACATCATCTTGGCCAGGGCCATTTGCCACATTCAGTCTCAGCAGTGTTGATCCTCCACAGAGCCGGTGGGGAGCTCATTTGCCAGGTGTTTGGAAAAACACCCAGTCGCCCACACCTTCAGCCACCAGCTGCTTTCCAGAGTACGCCTCGTCTCTGTCCCTGGATCCTTGTAATTTATTCTGGGAAAAGCTGCCCAGCTGCCTCCCCAGGGGTTTGGGCAGGACAGTGCTCAGGAGCTGGGCATCCCACAGAAAAAACCTGTGGCTCTGATTCTGGCAGTGCAGACAAAGAGGAGCAGCAGGCAGGTGCTCCATGGAGACAGCTCTGGAGCATGCAGGGAATTTAATGGAGTTGTTTGTTTCCCAGGAATTGCCGGTGTCAGGTGGCATTTGAGGGGCTGGTGTCGAGCTCTCCTTTAGTGTCAGCCCTGCATTAGTTTCCATTAACTATTCAGGGAAAACGAGAGATCCCATCAGAAGGGAGAGGTGAAATCCCAGTGGAAGACCCAAGACACCACATTCCCCCTCTGGCAGTGCCAAGCATCCCTGGCAGCACCAAAGACAAAACCAAGATGTTCAACAGCAACTCAAGAAAAGAGCAACCCCCCTGCATCCCCTTCCCCTCCCTCATCCATCACCTCCCGTCTGGAGAGGGGTTTTATTTTAGCCATCAATTTATTTCCAATCCGATGCTGGAGCACAAACCCACTGAAGATGCTGGGCTGGGAATAGATGGAGGAGCCACAGTGGCTAATAAAAAACTCCTGTCAAAGTTCATGGGACAAGAGACCTGCTGGACAGAGCCTGCAGGACACCAGCAAACATCCCTCCTCCTCCTCCTTCTCCTCCTGCTGCTCCTGCTCCTCCTCCTCCTGCTCCTCCTGCTCCTGCTCCTGCTCCTCCTCCCCACGGCCACGCCGGGGCCTTTCAGCAATGGAGATTTATTTATTTGCCTTCCAGATCGCCCCGGCTCACCTTGGGAAGGCAACAAAAGCTTGCAGCAACAATTTATAGGGAGATAAGGCGGAGGGGCTGGCAGGGAGGGCCCGGCGTGGGGAGCTGTATTTCTCGGGGAGCCGTACCCTTGCCGGTAAGGTCATGTTGCAGCCGTAGATGTTCTCTGGAACAACAATTACTCTAGATAAGAAAAATCTAGCTGGATAAAGGGACAGCTAATCAGGAGACTACAAGCCCCCGAATTGCTCAAGGAATCCTTATTGATCTGAACAAGATATCAAATGTAAAATAAAGGATTTTGCTAACTCCACAGGCTGCTTCAGCCCCTGCAACCTGGCACTGGATCAGCAAGCAGAGGAGCCGGCAGCTCCTCTCCCAGCAGATATTGCCTGCCTGCCCCTTCAAAGGCAGAAGCTGCTTTTTCCCCTGTCCCAGTCTGTCCAGAAGCTCCCAAGCAGGGCAGAGGAGCAGCCCCAGCAGAGGGTTTCTCTCTCCTGTTCTCCTGGGGAAGGGCCTGGCCATGTGTGCAGGGATGCCCCCAGGCTCAGGGTCTGTCTGGCTGTGGCTGTGGGGACCAGAGGGGATGCCAGGGGTCCTGTTGGGGGTTCAGTCACCACCTTCACACCAGCAGGGATGTGCTCACAGCGTGGATCCCACTCTCAGCACCTCCCTGGGAAGGAGAACAGGCCTGGGAGCTTCTCCCAGCACCCAGACCTGAAGGGAACAGCCAGGATGGAGCCAGCCCGCTGTGCCCAGGGCTCCAGAGGCAGCTGGCAGTGAGGAGCAGAGATGGATGATGCCCTCCTGGCCCTGCAGAGCAGCACTGGCAGCCCTGAGTCATGGCTGTGAACCACGTGCTGCTCCTGCAGCCATTTAGCAGGGGAGTTGGTTTATGCTAAACAAACACTGCTTGATTAATAAAAGCATATTTATGGAGGCTTAGCAGCTCTGGTAGCAGAGACAGGGCTGGAGATGGTGCCAGCAAGGCGAGCTCTCCTGGTTTCAGAGCTGCCCAGGGGCAGCAGGACAGTGCTGGTGCCAGTCCCAGTGCCAGGAAGGAGCCTGCTCCCCTCTGGAGCAGCACAAGGAGCCACCAGCACCAGTGAAGGAAACACAGCGTTTTCTTCTTTCCACACACTGACTACACCCAGCAGTTGGCTGGCACCCCAAAAGGAGGTGGCAAGGACAGCAGTGTCCCAAAGAGCAAGATGGGAATGGAGCAGCACCCTGGATCTGCAGGGAATAACCCCTGTCCCGAGATTCCCACTGCAATGGGCTCAATGGTGGCTGGGAGAGCTCCTTCCTCCAAGCCCAGCTTTCCCTTCCCAGGCTCTGCTGCCTCCTGCTCGGGGCTGAGCAGCAGCAGGAGGAGATGCAGGGAGCCCCCCGGGGAGCATCTCTCTCCCACTTGTGTTTTGATGTTGCTATGGTGATTGCCAAGTGATAAATCTTGATTATTATTGCCCGGCGCTTTCAGCTGCAAGCAAAGGCAACCTTTCCCGAGCCACTGGGGTGCCTTTGTTCCTGCTCTCCACCCACTCCTGCCTTTTCTGCTGCAAGCCCTCCCTCACCTGGGCACTCACAGGGGCAGGTAAGGCTCCAGAGAGCTTTTCCCCACTGCCCCCATCACGCAGAGCATTGCCAGCCCCACCTCGCCCATGCCCCAGGGTTAAATTCCCTGGCACTGTGTCATGGCCCAGCCAGCTGGAGACCAGCAAATCCTCCTGCACCCCAGACTCACATGAGCACCCCCAGACCATTTTTGTGGTGTTTGTCCAGCTCTAATCAATACCCTAACAGTGCCAGGAGAAGCTGGAGGGGTCTGAGGGGCAGTTATCAGCTCTCCACAGCACCTGAGCACAGGTGATCCCCCCTGGGCCTGCACAGCTCCAGCCAGCTCTGAAATGCAGGTTTTGGCCCCCAGAGCGCAGCCCCCCCTCGGACACTCGCTGTCCCTCCCGGACAGATGCCATTTGCAATGTATATTCTGGGCTCTGCTTTCATCTCAGTCCCTTTCGTATTTTGCCAGAATATTTCTCTGTGTAATTTCACCCAGGGGGAAACAGGCGTCTGAAATTTTGCTTTTAAAATTCCCTTTCCTGTGGATGGCCGGCTCTCTCCCATGCTGGCTCCCTGCTCCGCGCCGGCACGGCCGCGACTGGCGGTAAATCCATAAGCCAGCTCCCTTCCCCTTTGAAGTGCACCCGCCGCCGCTTGGATTCCCCGACTTCTTGCTCCTTTTATCTTCCCCCCTGTTTCACTTGTGGATATTCAGATCCGCAGATTACATTTGTCTTCCAAAATTGCCTTCTCAGTCGGCAGCGCCTTTCCCCAGCTCCTTCTTGTTCAACCACTTCTGCAAACCTTCCCGCTCCTGCTGGCCCCGTGCTGTGCTCACACCGAACCCCTGGCTGAGCCTGGATGCATCCCAGGGGTCAGACCCTCACACCAGGGCAGGCAGGAGCAGGGAGAGCCCGGGGATACCCCAGGATCCCTCAGAGTCCTTCAGATTCCAGCAGCGCCTGGTGGCACCTCGGAGGGGTGAGGTACTAATGGGAACATGGGCCAGGGGAACCCAGATGGATCCAGCTTGGGGCTCCAGCTCTGAGGGAAGCAATCAGGGCTCCAGGTCCCTTCTAGGGAAAGCAATCAGGGCTCTGTGTCCCTTCCAGGGAAGCAATCAGGGCTCAGGTCCCTTCCAGGGAAAGCAATCAGGGCTCCAGGTCCCTTCCAGGGAAGGCAATCAGGGCTCCAGCTCTGAGGGAAGGCCATCAGGGCTCCAGGTCCCTTCCAGGGAAGCCAATCAGGGCTCCAGGTCCCTTCCAGGGAAGGCAATCAGTGCTCCAAGTCCCTTCCAGGGAAGGCAATCAGGGCTCCAGGTCCCTCCCAGACAAGTGGGTGTTTCCTGTGTTCCCCTCCTCAGCCCCCCAGCTCCCTTCATCTACAAAATCTGTAACTGAATTAACTCTGGGCAGGCTCCAAATGCCATCCTGGGTGCGAACAGAGTTCAGGATGAGCACAGGACAGAGAGCAGAAGGAAGAGGCCAGGAGAGAAGGGGCTGCCCAGGGACCAGCCCTGTGGGTCGGAACACCCAGAGAAACTGCAGCGACAGCCAGCCCAGCGCTCCCATCCATTTATCAAAGCCCCAGCAGTTCCTCTTTCAGGGTGAGCAAAACAATAAAACACGCTGAGCATAGAGAGCAGCTCCAGAACACTGTATTAAACACAGGGAAAAAAATAAAGTGGGGACCTGTTGGCTCATGCCATCTCTCCTTCTATATCAACTGCCTCGCTCCCAGACTAATGGTGTTATGTAGACTGTTATATTGGCTCTTTGCTTTACAGCACCGTGCCTCCACCCCAGCGCTGCAGATTTATTCTCCTCTGCTCAGCAATAAGTTGCCACATTGTCCTCAAATGTCACTTTGTGCACCACAATGCCGAGCCTGGTGCCAGCCCTGCCAGCCATTCCAGGGCTCAGTGTGCCCGGACACCAACCACAGCAGAGACACACATGGCCCTGACCACTGCCAGCTCCCCAAATCACCTTGGGCCAGTCACTCATCCCTCAATCTCCTGGTGTGCAGAATCCTCCTATTCACAAATAAACACCTGTCAGAGCCAGGCCTACCCCAGCCTCCACCCCAGGGTCTGGTGATGCAGAGAAAACAGAAAACAAGAGAAAACAGAGAAAACAGCACGTGGGAACACCCCAAAGCCCAGCCCCTGAAAGCACAGGGTTGTGCTGTTGGAGCAGGAATTAAATCCAGCACTGTTCATCCCCTGCCCTGTCCCCAGCACAGAGCAGAGCAGATCTGACGTGCCAGGATCACACCGGCAAAGTTTTGTCACCCTGACGGTTCCCTGTGTGCTCCTGTGACTGTTGTGTGTTCAGCAGGTGTAACCACCCCTTTAAACACTGCTACTGTAATTAAAGTTTCATACACACCTTCGGAAAGGAGGGGAAGGGGGGACAGGCGTCTTTGAAGCCGTCTCACAAAGGGATGTCACAGAGGGGGAAGGGGAGGTGTTGACACCGCAGCAATCCCCGTGTGCTGCAAGGATTCCCAGGCAGCTTCACCTCCACCACCCCTGCACCAGCATCCCTCACTGAGCCCTGCCTCACCTCTTCCTGCATCCCTTCCTGCATCCCTTCCTGCATCCCTTCCTGCATCCCTTCCTGCATCCCCTCCTGCATCCCTTCCTGCATCCCTTGCTGCATCCCTTCTTGCATCCCTTCCTGCATCCCCTCCTGCATCCCTTCCTGCATCCCTTCCTGCATCCCCTCCTGCATCCCTTCCTGCATCCCTTCCTGCATCCCTTCCTGCATCCCCTCCTGCATCCCTTCCTGCATCCCTTCCTGCATCACTTGCTGCATCCCCTCCTGCATCCCCTCCTGCATCCCTTCCTGCATCCCCTCCTGCATCCCTTCCTGCATCCCTTCCTGCATCCCTTCCTGCATCCCCTCCTGCATCCCCTCCTGCATCCCTTCCTGCATCCCCTCCTGCATCCCCTCCTGCATCCCCTCCTGCATCCCTTCCTGCATCCCCTCCTGCATCCCTTCCTGCATCCCTTCCTGCATCCCTTCCCTCCCCCAGGCTCCACGGGGCTCCAGGGTTTTTTTCTGAGCATCCTCCCCACAGCCGGGTCAGCATCTCACTGCGGCTGGAGTACCAGGAGCACGGAGATGGAATGGCAGAGCCGCAGCACGGGGCTGGCTGGCGCCTCGGGCAGGCTGTTTGGATACTTCCCCGGATTAGCCGAGGCTCTTGACGCCCTGAGCCGGAGCCAAAAGCTCCTCTCGGTGCGGAACGCTCCGGCGCCGTGCGGTGCCGCACACGGGTGGGGTTTTCTGAGCCTGCTGAGCCTCCCTTGGTGCAGCGAACGGCTGCAAACCTCAGGGGAGCGGATTTGGAGTCCTCTCCGTTTGGATACAGAGGCAGGTGTGGGCAGGACACCCATAAATGTTTGGTTTGGGGGATGCACAGAGCGTGTCCGTGTCTGGGGTGCTCCATCCCCGGGGCAGACGGACAAACAGCCCCGCGTGTGCCCAAGGGGACGGAAACAGAGCGATTTTAGGTGCAGGAGGAGAAGGGATTTAGAGTTTGACTCTCTCAGCACCCCCCAGCAGTCCCCTGGACAGGCACGGTGCCCTCCAGCCCTGAGAGGACAGGCAGGGCACGCTGATATTCCCTGAGAGCACCCACGGGCCCTGGGAGCGACTGAATTACAAAAACCCTGACAGAGGGACACGAACAGGCAGAGAGGTAAAAGAACGCTGAGACCTGTCCTTGAACCAAGAAATGCAGAAGGCGCTGGATTATGTGTGATCACACCCCTCTGCTCCAGGAAACTCCCTCCGGTTGGGGTGCATCGTTATCAGTCCAGGGAGCAGAGATGGGAGAGAGCAGGGGCACAATCGCCTGTTCCCCGCTGTGGGTGTGGGGGCTGAGCAGCCCCCAGGTGCCCATCTGCAGGGGAATGCAGCAGACAAAGCTGAAACAGCGATGGCAGGAATGCGAGGGCTGTGAGGCAGCCCTGGGAGGAGGGACACGGCGGGCCAGGTGTGCTGTTCCACTTGTGCTTGGCATCAGAGCTGCGGGAGCTCGCACAGCTCAGGTGTCTGCTCGGCACTGCATTGCGAGGGGATTCAGCCACTCAGACGGCAAAGCAACAATAAAATTGTCCTCAAAGGACGACTTTCAACCTCTTCGGGTTTTTCTCTTTTCCCTTTCCCTTCGCTTTTTATCATTCACAAACGATTGGAGATAAAAGCGTGAGGGAAGGTGTCTGTGAGTGCTGGAGCAAGGGGCAGAGCTCTGCCCTGCACCCCCTGGACCAGCACCAGGTTCCCCATTGCCCCATTTCCCCATTGCCCCGAGGCTTTGGGGCACTCAGCCCGATTCCATCCCGTGCCATTCCACTGCCTTCCCAATCCATGTGAGCCCCCCCACCCATTTCCAGAGCCCCCAACCCACCAGGGGAATTTATTTCATTCCATTTTCACCTCTGCTCACCCGGGGTTGAGCTGGAGGAAGAAAATAGCAGGTGGGAAAACCCAGGAAGTTTCTCAACACCTCTGAGCACGTTGGTTACAGAGACAGGCATTTATTTCCCCGAGCCTGTGACAACCCGAGCCAGCCTTATCTGCCCCGAACACTTTGTGGATCAGACGGAGGAGCACAGCCCGGGCAGCAGAGCCGTCTTGGCACAGCGCAGGGAAACGCCGGCGGGTCCGAGGTGCTGCTCAGAGACAAGAAATCACCTCGGAGTTCAAAGGCTGCGGAAGGAGATTGTCACCGTGGAAACCAGCCGGGCGAGCATCCGCAGCTGCCCAGCCCCGGGGGATGCTGCCCGGGCACCAGGAGGATGCTGGACACCAGTGGACAGCGAGGGTCCCACTCCCAGTGCGGGCAGGGGGAGGCAGGAATCTCCAGCCTCGGGATCCCAGCCGGGTTTGGTCTTCAAGAAGCCGCTTCTCACTCCCAGCTGTGAGGAGGGAAGGGATTCCCAGCCCTGGGAGGTGGGTGCATTCCTTCCTCTTCCCCCAAACACACGGATTGCAGATCCATCAGCCACTTCCACGAGCAGAGTGTTTTTCAGAGGTGTCAGCCTCAGTGCCGTGGGCAGTGTCCATAGGGGGTTTGTATCCCTTATTTACCTGTGGTTGTGGATCACAGCAGAGCCCTTGGGCCAAACAAACTCTGAGCTGTGTTGGAGTGAGCTGGACAGAGGGTAAAATTAGAATGAAACTGGTGGAACTCAGAACTATGTCCCTTGGCTGCCCAGGGACATTGTGTGGGGCACCTCTGAGCCCTGACATTCAATTTATCTTCCTTCCCCACAGCGACAAAGCACAACACGGATGAAGGTATTTACAAGCACAGCAAAACTCGCCTCTGGAATGTTTGCACAGCATCACTGCCAGCAGCACAAGGGCAGAGAGGGCTCCAGTGCTCCAGTGGATCCCAGGCACCCTGTCCCGTGCCCAGGGAACGCCACAGCAGCATCCCTGCTGCAGGGGAGGCTGACATTAAAGTTGTCCCTTAAAAGTTTGTTGGCTGGCTTTCCCCGGGTGGGCTGATAGGAATCATCTGCTGGCACAGAGCCGGGTGCTGCTGCTGCCTTTGCTGTGTGTGTACATACACACACAGACACAAACGTGTTTATAAAATCCCCAACTTGGAATTGATGATGCCTGGTACGAAGCAGTTTGTCACCTGTGCTTTTATGATTACAGCAACTAAGGGGAGAGAGATGTCCTTTCAGATAAGCATTGAAAGGGGGAAAAAAAGGAGCTTTCAAAGGGTCTTTGTTCTCTTGAAGTGCTCCAGCTCCCAAAGCCGAGGATATCTCAGAGGAGGGGGAGGAGGGAGGATTTAAAAACAAAATGCGTCCTCATTTTCCAACTGTTTCACATTAGCACTCATCAATTATAGAATTTGCCTTGACTAATGTTTCAGGCCATTATATTACCCTCTATGTTTATAATTGGATCCTAAATTAGGATTAATTCTCAAGGAAAATGTTCTGAGCTGAACAGGTGATTTCTCTCTCTGGAGCTCCGACAACGTCCTCATTACCCAGCGTTTGCTTTTTACATCAATACAGAGAGACCGAAAACCCTGAAGGGCCTTTCACAGGTCACCCCAGGCTGCATTTTAAGGGCCAGGAGCTGGTGGGGACCCTCACGGCTGGTGAGGATGGGGCAGCCAGGCCCTGCAGGGTGTTCAGGGCTCCTACACCTCCTGCAGCACTCCAGGGATTGCACAGGAATGGAACAGGGGAATGCTGCTCCACACCCCTCTGCTCCCAGCCCTCTGCCCACCTGGACACACCAGGGCCCTTCCCTGACCAGGCACTGAGCCCTTGTTATTATTTATTAACCAGCCAGTGTGTGCTTAATAGAAATTTCATTAGGAGCGTTCAGTATAGATAGTCACCGGCCCAGAACCTACAAGTAATTATGTTTAATTATTATGCTGGTATGTTTGGAATAACGATAGCTCCCAAGCACCAGGATTAAGGAGCAAAGTCAATTGGAACAGGAGCTATTTGTTTTTTTGCCTTAACAGTTCCCCTCTGTTCTTAATTGGTTTTCACATTTCTCAGCCATTGGTAAAAGGGTTGGAGAGAGACACCAGGACATGTCCAGCGCTCCTGGTGCCAACAGCTGAGCCAAGCAGGGAGCTCTCTCCTGGCAGGAGGATGCTCATCCATGGGGCAGGGGTGGGTGGGAGCCCGGGGGGGAGCCAGGCTGGGGCAGAACACCCAGCACATCCAACCTGGCACTGCAGACACAAGCACAACCTTCTCCTGCACCTTTCCTGGAAACACCGAGTGTTTTAGCCCAAAAAGAAGCTTTCTGGAGGGTTTCCTCCCCCTTCAGAGCACAGTCTGATCTCCCAGCCTAGGACTGGCATCTCTGCCCTTTGGCTTCCATTCAGGAAAGCTGCCCCAGCCGAGCACCAAGCAGGAGCCTGCAGGCAGCACCAGCCCAGCACGGCCCCTCAACCCTGCCAAGGGCGCCTGCCTTTCCCCGGCCTCCCCAGCTGGGAGCCGGGAGGAATTAGAGCATTTGGGAAGGAAAACAGAGCTGCAGAGAGACACTGTTGAATGTAAATACCAGTTAAATATGCATTACCATATGCCCGCGCCTTCGCGGTCTGTTCGGAGGCAGCGCCAGCCAGGGAGGAGATGCAGGAGCAAAGAGCTGGAGGCTCAGCAGAGCGAGCTCCTTCCCTGCCAGCCTGGCACCCCAGCCCCTCGGAAATGAGCAGCTGTGGAGCTGCTCCTGCTCTCCTGCCCATCGCCCAGAGCCCGGGCACAGAGCTGCAGCGTTCCCAGCCCAGGCCAGGGCTGTAGAGGCTTCCCCGGGCACCCAGCGCTGATTGTGACAGCAGTCCCTGTGCCACGGCTGCCATCCCTGAAACACGGGCTGTGACCCCCACCCAGCGCTGCCCCTGCCTGGGCACGGGGCTGCGGGAAGGCAGAGCCCAGATGGCAGCCGTGGCTGCCTAATGACACGTGCAGGTGACAAGAGCCAAAAAGGGCTGAGCCCCCGGGGCTGCGGAGCGCATCCGCCAGCCGGGCTGCTGGGGCAGGGATTGCACACATGGGATAACGCGCTGGCAGGCGGTGCTGCGAGATTCCAGCGTGATTTCAGCTCCCCTGTGCCTGGGGTCTGTGATTCCATCCCCCCTGAGCCCGGGGTCTGTGATTCCAGCGTGATTCCAGCTCTCCAGTGCCCGGGGTCTGTGATTCCAGCTCTCCTGAGCCTGGGGTCTGTGATTCCGTCCCCCCAGTGCCCAGGGTCTGTGATTCCAGCTCCCCTGTGCCCGGGGTCTGTGATTTCAGGTCCCCTGTGCCCGGGGTCTGTGATTTCAGGTCCCCTGTGCCCGGGGTCTGTGATTTCAGGTCCCCTGTGCCCGGGGTCTGTGATTCCAGCTCCCCTGTGCCCAGAATCTGTGATTTCAGCTCCCCAGTGCCCAGGGTCTGTGATTCCAGCATGATTCCAGCTCCCCAGTGCCCAGGGTCTGTGATTTCATCTCCCCTGAGCCCGGGGTTTGTGATTCCATCCCCCCTGAGCCCGGGTTTTGTGATTCCATCCCCCCTGAGCCTGGGGTCTGTAATTTCAGCTCCCCAGTGCCCAGGGTTTGTGACTCCAGCTCCCCAGTGCCCGGGGTTTGTGACTCCAGCTCTCCAGTGCCCGGGGTCTGTGATTCCAGCTCCCCAGTGCCCGGGGTATCTGATTCCAGCATGATTCCATCTCCCCTGTGCTCGGGGTCCCGCTGCCTCCACCTCATCCCCTCGCCCCAGCCCCTCTGCCTACAGCACTTGGCATCTGCCTCTTCCCCGGCTCCACCCAGTCCGTGGGGACAGCAGGAGGGGGATCCAGGGTCGCTTTGCTGTGAAAAGCGAGCAGGAGGGGCTTGGGGAAGGATTCATCCTCTCCTTGCCGAGGCAGCCGAGCCCTGCATTGCACACCCAGGGCACCAAGGTGGAGGCTGGCAATGCAGCAATGCTTTCTGCCACAAAGGCTCCCCGCCAGTTTATTGTTTCATATCAAATCTGAGGTGTCAAGAACACACCAAGTGCCACAAGATCCACAACAAAGTCATGTGGATCCACTACAGCATTCCAGCACGGACAGGGATCCCTCCCCTCCTTCCCCACGGGCAGTGCTGCTCCTGGGATCCATCCCTCTAGCTCCATCCCACCTCTCCAGCAGAACTCAGCTGTGCCCAGACACAGGCAATGGGTTTCTAAGAGAGCACAGCGTTTCTCCAAAAGCCCATGAGTGGTTATTTTGGTGTCAGTGCTAAAACAATGCCCTCCAAGGTTCCCCACCAAATCCCCTGGTGCAGGACCCCCATCCCTGTCCCCGAGTGCTGGGCCAAGGGCTGGAGCTGCTGCCTGCTGTGGCTGCTCATGTCTGTACAAGGAAAATACTTCATGGGCTTACACAAATAAACCTTTCCTGCCTCAATCTCACTTTTGTGAGGTGATGGTGAGCAGAGAGGAAAAAAAAACACACAAAAGATAGACTGCAGCAGCAGCTCCACACCTCTCCCCAGGGAGAGCCGTCCTCAGAGAAGCTGTTCCAGGGAAGCGAATTGACACAGGCAATTACCGGGATGTCCAAAGGAGCCGGGCCAGTCCCTGCAGCTCAGCACTGAACAGACACAGCTTCACAGTGCTCTGCACTGCCCCAGAGCTCACAGCTCCCACCAGGACTGGGCGAGGCTCCTGGGGTCTGTGGGTGCCTCGAGTCTGACCTGGATGTCCCAGCTGAGCGATGGGCCCTGATGGGATCCAAGTGCTGGAAACCAGTGGGGCTGGGGCACGTCACTGGGGCCAGGCAGGGACAGACCAAACCCGGAGTGTTCCTGCCCCCAAAGCCAGCAGCAGGCACGGGGAGGCTGCTCTTGCATCCTTTAACAGACACACAAAGCCCTTCCTGGGGGTCACACATGGCAAAGTCCCCATCGCCGCTGCCACAGGGTACGTGACACACCAGCAGGGGAAGGGCCAGTCTGGATGGCATTTCCAGGAGAAAAACAAGGCTTTTCTGGCTTGGAGAGCACCGCAGCGTTTGACCTCGCTTTGTTCTGCTTCCCTTTGCAACTCTCGGCAGGTTTTGGCCACTCTCCAGCTTCTCCAGCCATTTTTCATCTCTCCGTTCAGCAGCAGGCTGGGCCAGCCCAGCAGCTCTGCAGCCATCAGCCTTTGGGATGAGCTGGGAGCAGGGGGAGCACCAGCCCTGGACACTGCTCGGGGGGCCCAGGGCAGCCCCCCAGGGCAGGCAGGGGGGGCCTGTCCCACCCCAGCGCCTGCTCCTCAAGCTTTTGGCAGGGACACAGCCAACTCTAATTGCAATTTCCATTCTGGTGGCTGCGCTCCGCAGGCAAAATCGGTTCTGTCTCTGTAATGAGTCACTCCTGAATATCAATCCACGCAGGGTAAAATGGAGACAATAGCTGCTTACATGCATAGTGAGTTAATTATGAGCATCTGCTATTAATCTTGCTATCAGACTGCTAATTGCTCCTTCTCCTTCGCAAAGGCAGGCTGGAGGTGAACTGGCTCTGCCGCCCTTCCCTGAGCCCTGGCTCACAAGAGCTCAGAGCTCCTGGACCTGCAGACAGACACCAACCCCAGGGACAGGGCTGTGCCTGCACCAAAGAGGCTCATCCCAAAAAAGAGGAGGATGAGCCAGCCGACAATCCAGCTTGTGGCTGAAGGAACCCCCCAACAGCCTGGGTGCTGTCGTCCATGGGGGGCAGAGGGTCACAGCATGGGACAGGACCACTCTGAAGGGCACCAGGCTGAGGGAACAGCACTGGGGAGGTGGGGGCAGCCCCCCCCCAGAAGCCACCTCCGCAGGGACCCTGTCAGCCGGGAGCTGGGAGCCTTCTGGGGGAGGAGGACGTGCAGGGGAGATGTCGAGTTGCACTCTCGCAGGTGAGGACTTGACATCTCATGTGTAATGAGGAAAGAAAATGCATCAGGAGCATTTGGGGAAGATGACAGCAGATCAGAACTGCCTCCTTCTCCCACAGATTTATTCTGTCAAGCAGTCACTCAGGGAAGTGGCAGCAGGCAGTGTCAGCAGCCCGGGCATGGCAGGCTGAAGAGCCCGGCCCTTTGATCCGGCGGCTGCTCCGCGATGGATTTAGACAAACTCCTGGTGATTGCCTAACAGGAGAGCAGCTCGCACACCTCAATTAGCTGCCGAGCGAGGGAAGAGCCCGAGCTCATCTCATTAAGGGGCTGGCTCGCTTCCCCCACAGCGCACGGACCAAGAGCAGTGGGAGCCTTGGGGATGGGATGTGGGGGGCACTGACCCCCCTGCTCCAGGCCCACGTCCTTGCTGCTTGGGCAGGAAGGCAGCCAAGGCCACTTGTAGCCTCTACAAGCTTTTCTGGCTGAGAAAGGGCTTGGGGAAGCTCAAACAACAGCTCCTGGAAAGGGATGCTCAGGGCCTCATCAGCATGTGAATAAATGGGAGATTAAATCTGAGCCCCGAGTATTCACTGTGGGATGTAGGAAATGTTTGTTCCTGTGTTCTGAAAAGCCTGAGACAAAAACAAACCCAACGCAGCTTCCTCCTCCTTGTCCCCATCCAGCCTGGATGGGCGCCCTCTGGTCCCTGGGTCTGCTCTAGCCGGGAGATTCCCACCCAAGGAGCCAAGGCCCAGATTGAGAGCTTGGCCTCCAAAAGCAGAGGTCCAGGTGCTCTCCAGCCCACTGTGCCAGCTCCATCCCTCTCTGTGTCAGTGCTGCCCATGGCCCAGAGGCTGCCAAGCCTCCATTCATCCCCAGTCCTGCTCTCCCACACCGGTCAAGCCCCAGCCCAGCAGCCTGAAGCCTCACCACCCTCACACTGCAGAGCTCCGCCGCAGCCAGCCAGCAGCCGCCTGAAAGGGAGGGAATTCAGGATATTTTAAGACACTTGGAAATCTTCCGTATCGATTTCCCCGTCTCAGTAATTAGATGTAGCGATTAGACTCTCTCTCACTACGCGGCGGGGCGGCTCCGAGCGGAGCTTCCCGGCAGTGTTTACATCGGGGATGCTCCCGCAGCCTCATCCTCATGCACAGCAAACAGCCCAGCTGTGTGACCGGAGCCACCTCCCCGCGAATCTGGCACCGGGATGTGATATACATAATATAGAACAGCCGTGTTTATCAGACGGTAACACATCGCAGCTGCTGGTAAACGAGCGCGCCAGCCTTGAACTGCACGGAAACTTCATGTATTATTTAAAATACCTTCCCAGGAATGCTGTCAAGCCAAGCCCAGGCTGTGCCCATGAGGATGGGGCCAAGGGCTGCGGTGCTGCCTCGCGGTGCCGGTGCCTGGCACGGTGCCTCAGCCGGGAGCTGCCACCCCACCGGCTCCATCCCTTCCTCTGGGGAACTCTGCCAGGCGCCTCTGTTCATCTGTCCCTGCAACCCTCCCACATCCGTGGGTTTGCAGGTGCTCTCCACACCCAGGACTCACCAAACCAGCCCCATCTCAAGCTGTTCCTGCCTCATGCACCGCACAAATTCGGGTGTTCCCAGCGCTGCTGCAGGTGGGACATCGCTCCACCCGCCTCGCACCGATGAGGATTCAGCACCAGCTCCTCCCCGAGAGCTGCAGTGGGCACAGGAAATATCAGTCCCTGCTGACCCCCAGCGAGTGCAGCCGTGTGTGCTCAGAGCCAGGATAATTTGGAGATTGCTCTGTAATGAACGGATGATGAATGTTTCAATATCCAGAATGAGGGAAGCAAGGGAGATCTCAGGAGGGTGAATCAGAACTGTGGCCAGGACCTGAAACCCTAGAATCCAATCCCAGGGAATGCTCAGCAGAGCAAGGGGCTGGAGAGAGAGACCATAGAATTGTTTAGGAAGGAAAAGCCCAACCCAGCAGTGCTAAGGCCACCACTAAACCATGTCCCCATGTGCCACATCTACATGAGTCTTAAATCCCTCCAGGGCTGGACCACAATTTCAGTGAAAAAATAGGCCCCAACATCCAATCCAAACCTCTCCTGGCACAACCTGAGGCCATTTCCTCTTGTTACCTGGGAGAAGACACTGTCCCCCACCTGGCTACAGCCTCCTCTCAGGCAGGACAGGTCGATGGTCAGAGAGATAGCGAGGCAGAGGTGCCAAGCAAAGACCCTCAAGAACAGTTTAAAGCAAAATCCCACCAGGCTGGGAAGATTCTGCCCCAGAGCAAAGCAGCTCAAGGAAAGCACCTGGGCTCTGTTGTGCAGCTCCCCTCAGCCCCTGCCTGCCTCTGCTGGCTTTCTCCCCAGATTTTGGGGCTGCAGCAGCCCCATGTGCTCTTTCTCAGCAGGGGAGCAAAAGACAAATGGTTTAATATGTGCTAAACCCGGGCTGCAGCTTCCCCACTTCCCTTTGTCTGCTTTCCTCGCAGAATTTCCCAGTGCTCCAGATAAGAATGAATGCAAGGCTCTCATTAAAGTCCTGCTCTGTATCGTGCACAGGGGTCACGGCGGTTTGCCCCACTATCTGCATTTTTAAAGGTGTTTCAAATCCAGCCTTGCTTTTTCATTGGGAAAATAAAAGAAACCCGTGTGCCAAGCTGGAATAATCCATCCTCGGCTGCAACTGAGACGGAGGCTGCTGCCAGGGCCGGCAGGAGGGAAGGATCTCTCTGCCAAGCTGCATCTCTGCTCCCCGCCTCCGCTTTCCCACCCACAGACGATGATGCTCAAGTGCTTCCCCAGGAGCAGAAGGCTCCATCCCTCCTTGCCTGCCTGTAATTCCTGCATTCCCTGCAGCCAAGGATGGATTAATCGCGGTCTCAGAGGCATTTCCCACAACACCCACCTTCCCCTGTGACCCACTGTCCCACTGCCCCCGTGCTGGGGTGGGATGTGAGTGGCCAGCACCTCACCCAGGGCTCCCATCCATTCCAGCTCCTCATCCATTCCAGCTCCTCGTTCCCTTATTGCCCATTCACCCACCCACAACAGCCTGGGACCTCTTTTTGTTTGTGGAAATAAAAACTGCCATAAATTTATGTACTTAAAGGATTTCTCACCAGAAAAGAGCCCCTGGAGACTCCCATTTTTCGAGAGTGAATCTCACACCTAATCACCAAGTGCTGCTATTGCCGTATCTGCGATGAGGCAGCAGCTCCATCCCGCCCTTCCCAACGTCTATTTACCAAACCCATTTGCAAGTCTAAAATTTAATCAGCCAGGTTTCATCTTGGAGGCATTAACATTCAAATGGGACTCGCTCCGGAGGGAGGGGCATTGACACTGGGCAGCTCCCAGACCGGGGGCAGTGATTTACCAGGGGAGTGCCAGGGGCAGGACCCCCCAATCCTGGTGGGGAACACATTGGGGGTGACACAGGAGCACCCCCAGCCTCTCACACGAAGAATTAAAGCACAGTGACCTCTCCTAAAAATCCCCATTGCTTTGGAGTAAACAGCTCAGAGCCCCAAGGAAATCTGCTGGAGGGGATGGAGAGGAGCTATTCCCAGCACATGCCTCAGGGGAGGGATTCCTCAGGCACTGCTCATAAAACATGTTTTATGGGCTGCCCTGCTCATTGGGATGGACGGGAGGGCCCCACTTGACCTCGGGGGAAGAGGAGAGGGATGATGACAGGAGCCAGCGGTATTTTATCCCCAGCAGATTAACGGGCCCGCAGAGCAGCCGGGCTGCAGGGTCCGCAGAACTCAGAGGGACGCTCCAACACTGCGGAGCAAAACCCAGCAGCTCCATCCAGAGCAGGAGGACTCGCCTTTGGGGGAATTTCTTGGGATTTGGGTGCGCAGGCAGCAGCTCTGCAGACCCTGGGCACAAGTGTCCCTCCCTGGGGACTTCAAAGATAAACATCACATTTCAGGCTGGTCAAACGTTTTCCACTTCAGCCAGTCCTCACCTTGCTGGTCCTCCATCTCCCTGGAGTTGAGAAGGGGCCTGGACAGGCTGCCCCAAGATGCCACACAGAATCCAACACCAACAAGTGACATTTCCCTGTCCCTGCACCCAGCCAGGGCTCCTTCCATCCCCCCACCTCCCTCTGCCTCCCGCCCTGACAGATTTTCATTATTAGCACCTCTTTCTCACATCTCTCACTAAATTTGCTCTGGTGCCTCTTGCTGGCACCTGCACCAGGAGCTGGTGGCACTCGGGGTCTGCCAGGGCTCAGGGTGGCTCTGCCCCACCCTGGGCTGCCCAGGACACACTGAGCTGGCAGCTGTGCTGCAGAGGGAATTGTGAGGCTCTTGGAAGCTTGCAGTGAGGGCAAAGGTGGCACAGTTCAGCCGTGCTCTGGCTCAGGGAGGGTGAGCACGGCACTGCCAGCAGGGATGCTCCATCCAGCACAGCAGGGTACGGCCCCACAGCAGCCTCCCCCCTCTGGAAATAACCTTTGCTGGGCTTTATTAGGAGCCATAAAAAGCAGGAGAGGGAGTGTGAGTGAAGAAAGGCTAGAGACATTATGTGTCTCGCTCTGGGAGCCAGCAATGGCTCCGACGCCAATAAATAAATAACAGGAGAAACATTCCCCAGAGTCCCTCTGACATACCTAATTGATATCACCAGGGATCTTCCATGAAGCAAACAGGAATCTAATCTATGGCCTCGCACAGCCGAATGGAAGCAGCAGGGTGGCTGCCACGGAGCCTCCCACTGCTGACAGGGGAGTGGAAACCAATTCCAGGCAGCCCAGTATCCCAAAAACAAATGGAAGGCCTGGAGAGGCAGCAGCTGCACTGGCCTTGGAGAGGAGCTGCACTGCAATTCCTGGAGAAAATACCATTCCCCAGGGATTCCTCAGGGGGAAGAAAGGAAAAGGAGAGGCCAGAGAGGAGGTGGCACCACAGTGGAGTTTTCCAGGTGCCCCCAGAGGTGCTGGCAGTGGCACAGCAGGCAGTGGTGCCGAGGGCTGGCTCCTGTCTGGCACGCTGTCCGTGCTGCTCCCGAGCTGTGCCTCCACGGAAATGCCCTCAGCCACCACCTCCCACCTTCCCCGTTTAATTAACTCCCTCCTGATGTAGGTAATGGAGCTCTGGAGCTCTTAAACAAAGATTTAATCAGCCCCAGCTCTGCACTGGCAGCATCCAGCTCCCTTTGTTAGATTGGTGTGAAACCCAGGGCATGGCCAGCCCGTGCCGGCCTCCTCCCTGCTAATGGCTGCCAGCATCCCCGAGTCCCTGGACAGTCTGGCTCCGAGTCCTCTGCACTCTTTTCCAGCACCAAAGAGTCGCCCGGGTCATTGATTTTTAGCATCATGCAAATGGAGCCAGCGGGGAGCTGGCAGCTCCAGTGCATTATTATTTAGGATGGATAAACTCCTATCCTGAGTTCCCAGCACCTTGCCGAGGCCAGGGGAGGGTTTCTGATTTATTGTGATCGTTTTCAGCCTGTGGAGGAACGGAGGGGGAGGGAGGGGAGTGGGCACAGCCTCTTCCACCAGCAGGGCCTGGCACACAAGGGCGGCCCCGGCCCCGCGCCCTCCCAAGGGCAGAGCTGGTGACCTCCACCACATCCACTGGACATGGGCACCGAGGCAACACCTGGCACATGGCCTCTGCAGTGTGTGCAGCAGCTACACAGGCTGAAAACCCCACCAGTCCGGGACCAGACACCCCTCACCATGCCCTGACACCCCTCACTGTGTCCTGACACCCCTCACAACACCCTGACACCCCTCACCGTGTCCTGACACCCCTCACCATGTCCTGACACCCCTCACCACGCCCTGACACCCCTCACCACATCCTGACACCCCTCACCACGTCCTGACACCCCTCACCATGCCCTGACACCCCTCACCATGTCCTGACACCCCTCACCACGCCCTGACACCCCTCACCACGCCCTGACACCCCTCACCATGCCCTGACACCCCTCACCATGTCCTGACACCCCTCACCACATCCTGACACCCCTCACTGTGCCCTGACACCCCTCACCATGCCCTGACACCCCTCACCACATCCTGACACCCCTCATCATGCCCTGACACCCCTCACCATGCCCTGACACCCCTCACCACCCCTTACCATGCCCTGACACCCCTTACCATGCCCTGACACCTCTCACAACATCCTGACACCCCTCACCATGTCCTGACACCCCTCACCATGCCCTGACACCCCTCACCACCCCTTACCATGCCCTGACACCCCTTACCATGCCCTGACACCCCTCACTGTGCCCTGACACCCCTCACCATGCCCCGACACCCCTCACCATGACCTGACACACCCAGACAGCACCAAGCGCACCGCAGCCGCTGCCCCGCCAGGGAGTGTATCTCAATGATGGTGATGAGGAAGACTCTGGTCTCTGGCAGAAAACAGCCATGCACAGCCCCCCAGAGCCCTGTGCCACCCCGGCCCGCTGTGCCCCCGCCGGCAGCTCCTTCCCGATTGCAGATAGATTGGCTGCCGGCGAGCGGCAATAGCTTTGCAGAAAACCATCTTAATAAGTGCATCTCCCAGCCAGGGGTGAGGAGCAGCAGCTGAAGCGCCGGCGTGGATGTCAAGTTACAAATGAGACATCCAACTGCTTCATTTATTAGAGGGAATCAATTCGACTTTTCATATTCACCAGGAGCTGGAGGCAGGAAGGACCCCATCAGCCGCCGGCCTCAACCCCGCGCTCCAGCTCGATGCGGCGCGGGGGGAACAGGCAATGAGGAATCTCCGGCTGCTGGATCTCTGCTGCTGTGCTGCTGGCCCAGGAGAGCAGCGTGGGGAGAGAATTCTCCTCAGCACAGCTCTGCTGGAGGCCCTGCAGGGAATGGCAGGCAGAAGAGGGGTTATTCCGTGGGCATGCGGCTGCCTTCGCGCCAGGGAGCCGTGCCTCTGCCCTTTAGATGAAGCCAGCAGGCTCTGTGTGCGTGTGAACACAGTTTAATCCTCCAAAGCTGTAATTGTCACTGTACAAAAATATTACAGGTCACTGGAAGCAATTTAATGATAATAAAAATTAGGAAAAAAAAAAAAAAAACAACAGGAAATGAAGCAGCTGCCAGTCTCGATTTTCAGGCTTTTTTATCATGCAAAAAGGGCCTGTTCATTTCTCTGCAGATATTTGACGTGTCTGCAACTGCAGCAGAAAGATCTCCTCATCCTGCTCCACACTCCTCACCCTCCCCTGCACCCCTGGGGACAAGGACACTGTGAATGTCATGCCAAGGAGCACCAGGAAAGGCCATGTTGTGCCCTGCCCTGTGCTGGGCCAGGTGAGCCCAGAGCTGAAAAGGCGACTGGAAACCCCTGCATGCAGCACAGGAGTTCACCTGGTGGGTTCTTACAGAGGAGTGAGCTCACAGAACCCCTGAGAGCACAGAGCTCAGTGCTCACTGTGCTGCTGGACAGAAACGTGGCAGGTCTGGTTACCTGCGCCCATTTATCTGTGCCCATGTCCCTGTGACAGAGGGGATGCTCTGAGCAGGCAGTGGCACTGCCAGGCTGTGGAGACGGGCAGCCCCCAAACTGGAGGTTTGCACTGCTGGGAGAGCAAACCCTCGGGCAGACACCTTGGTGGGCTCCTGCAGCAGCCAGAGCAGCACGACAGGAAAGAAAACTCCCTGTGCCCAGCACGCCTGCAGTCCTGCAAAACCACAGCTGGGCAGGCAGGGCTCAGCCAGAGCTCCAGCAGCTCCCAGTGCTGCCCCAGCCCTCCAGGGCAGGACTGCAGGAGCCCAGCCCAGACACACCAGCAGCTCCCAGTGCTGCCCCAGCCCTCCAGAGCAGGACTGCAGGAGCCCCTGGGATGCAGGAGCCCAGGCCAGACACACCAGCAGCTCCCAGTGCTGCCCCAGCCCTCCAGAGCAGGACTGCAGGAGCCCCTGGGATGCAGGAGCCCAGCCCAGACACACCAGCAGCTCCCAGTTTTCCAGCAGCGTGCTGGAAGCGCCTCTGCCCGCCGTGCTGGGCAGCAGAGCAGGGCTGCTTGTCCCTGGCTGTGGCTGTGGCTGCCTCCACCAGCTCCTGCCACTTCCATGTCCCACCCAGGGCCAGGGAGGAGCAGGAGCAGCGTCTCAGGGCCCTTCCTGCCAGTGCCACGCTGGCACTTGTCAGAGCCAGCAATGGCGACACTGTTATTACACATGGCCTCAAAGCCCATTCAAGGCACTGAAAGATGAATTATGTTTCATTTATATCAAAGAAGCAATCTCAGAGCCCATTTGTGATCAAATTTGCTGTCAGAGAAACTTTGCTTTATCTCATTACATCTGATATCTCTTGGCTTCTTGTCCTTGAGACTATTAAAGTTTAATGTCAAATTCGAGATGAAATGGAATTGTTGCTGTATCATCTCATCAGGACCCGGTGTGCCCCGTCCATCCTCACCATCCTGACAACTCATTACAGCAGGGGAGAGGAGGCTGAGGGAGGAAGGCCCCGTGGGCACGAGGGAGGGTGAGCACAGCTCCAAGGAGAGGCATCCTCACATTCAGGGGGCTTGGGGGACGAGGGGCAGAGCGCAGGGCTGGCACAGCACAGCCCAGGCAATCCCAGCCTGGAATCCATCAAACACGCTGCACTTTGGTCCTGTGGAGACCAAGCCGGGCCCACAGCGCAGCGAGGGGTTTGAAATGCAGAGGCAGGCTGGAAAACAGACCTCTTTGAGGTGAAACATCCTCTCGGAATCGTTTAGTCTCTCGGCAATCCTGCTTCCTGCAAAGACTAAACACCTTTGATGATCAGCTTTAGTGGGCTCCCAGGAGAATTCCCCGGAGCCAGCCCGTTCAACCTCCCGAAAGCGCCGAGCACAGGGGTCTGCCGGGTCCAGATGAAAGCCAGTCCTCCCTCCTGGACTGATCCACGAAAGCATCCAGAGCCAGCACAGCACAGCTTCCAGGAAAACAACGCCCAGGTGCTGCTCTCCCCTTCTCCCAACACAGACAGGGGTTCCTGGCGGTGCCAAGAGGGACAGGGTGGAGAAGAATGGGATGTGGGAAGAAGCAGCAATTCCTCAGCTCCTCTGGACACAAACCCCACAGATCCCAGCATGGGGACACTGGCTCAGGGCAGAGAGCACACTCAGGGGGGAGGACTCAGAGAAGACACAGCGTTTCCCTGGGAAATCTGCTTCTGAGAAGGAGTTATTATCCATCAGGGGAGAAGAAAGGGAAGATGTGATCAGAAACCTCCCGACAGTCACTCACACAGTGTCAAAGCCCACTGCAAAGGCAGGTGAGAAGCACAGAGCCCTGATGGGGCAAGTTCTCCAGGTACCCTCTCGTTTTCAGGTGCCCAACCTTCGACTCTCTGGCTGGGAATTTCAAAGGAGCCGAGGGACACAGAGGCACAATTCCTGCCTCATTGCAAAAGTCTCAAGGAGTTCAGTCTCTGCAGATTAACAAAAGGAAGGTGATGAGGTGACTTGATCAAAGTCTTTAAATACCTACACAGAGAACAAAAAAAAAATTGATAATAGAGGGCTCTTCAGTCTAACAACAAAGGTGGAAAAAAACCCAGTGCCTGGGAGCAGCAGCCAGACGAATGCAGCCCAGGCACCAGGTGGAGGGGGATGAAACATTGGGAGCTGGGCAAGGCATCTCAGCACCTGGAATGCTGGAACCACGGCAGGGTGTTTGGGTAGAAACCCCCCCACTAAAGGGAAAGCACAGCAGGGAACTCCTGCAGCCCCTCTCACGCAGGATGGACAGCTAAAAGCAGCCACTCTCCAGCTGTATGATTTATGGGAGATTTATTCCTCGTGGAGTGCTGGCTGAGCAGAACCCCTGGGGATATAAATCAGGACACCTCTGTCCCCGTGGCTCCAGGAGCTGATGGAAGCCAGGCCATAGCCGAGAGAACCAGACCAGACCCAGGGGCAGAGAATCATCCCGGGGGTCCCCCAAGCCCCTCAGTGCCCGGTTTTTGCACGGAGCTTCCTGCAGAGATCAGCTCCAGGGGTTTGGTGCTGTGGCTCCGACCCTTCCCCACGCTCTGCCAGCACTGAGAGAGGCAGGAGAGAGCCAGGCTGGGGAGCACAGCTCCAGCCAGCAGCCCCAGCCACCTTTCCCTGGAGGAACCGAGGTGTGTGCTGCTGGGTGTGTGTTTGACCATCCCCAGCGCCAGCTCTGCCTTTGCAGCAGGAATTGAGCGGGACACGAGGAGGATCCATCCCATGGAGGAACTCCCCAGGGGAACAGCAGCATTCCAGGACCACCACACAGACTTTGGGAGCAAGATCCTACAGGCACCCAACGCTGCCCAGCCCCAGCCCCTGATCTGCAGGATTACAGCAGGAGCCGGGAGCCAGGGCAGGAGCTGCCGCGGATAAACACAAACTCCTTTCTTCAAAGCGGCTTTTCCAGCCTGGGCTAAACCTCTGGCATCAATAGCCACTAAATACATCATCATCCACACTTAAAAGAATCAACAGCAGCCTTCATTAGGGCAGCAGGCAGGGGCCGGGGCTCTGCTTTTGTGCTTTCCTGGGTTTAATGGGTTGGTTATGGCACTTTCAAAATGAATGAACTCGGAGCCCAGAGCCCCCAGCTCAATTGTCAGTTATTGCTGGCAGTTTATCAGCATTAACTGATTAGGCTCAGGATGATGGATGCCCCTGCCTGTGCCTGGTGCGGGCCGAGGAGCCGCCGCCTCTCCCTGGGTTCCTCTGTCACCCAGCAGTAATTGCTGGCTCTAATTCCCCACCACCACCACCTCCAGCAGCAGCTTTTGTTTTCATCCTCTCGCAATCACAGAGAAGTCATAATAATAAAATAAAATTCAAATGAGAGGGAAGCTCAGCCCCGGCAGAATTTAATTGATGATCATTACACTTTGGAATCTAAACTCTTTTAATTTCATTGTGTTTCACAGAGATGAATTATGAAATTACGGCTGGCCAATTACTGATCCTGCCTCGGCTTTGTGTGCCTTCCCACTCCTCCTGCCCCTCCAAACACCCAACCCTTTTCTTCTGGAAAGATTGGTGGAAAAGGGGAAACACTGCCATTTATCTCTAGTGGGGAAAAGCACAGAGTGGGGAAAAGAGAAGGGCTGAGGTGTTTCATCCATTGCTTCCCAGCAGGAACTGGGGATGGTTCTCCTGTGGATCCCCAGGGCTCTGCCCTGCTGCCACCAGGCAAAGAGCACCCTGAGGATGCCCAGGGGTGCAGCCCCAGCCCCTGCATCCCAGAGCTGGCCCTGGAACGGCTGGCACTGGTCTGTGGGGACCCTACAATGCCTTTCCAAGGGAGACTTGGGGAATGGGGCCACTCTCAGTGTGGTGACACAGGAGCCTCTCGTGCCCTCAGCCCTCCCCAGGTGCCAGCTCCAAACAGGCTCAGAACCCCCTGATGCAGCCCAGCAGACACACAGGGCACCATTCCTGCAATCTCATCCAGGGAAACTCGCAGGAAGCCTGTTCCTCAGGGCCCCACAAAGCCTCCATGCCTTAAATTCCTCCTTGTTTTGTTCCATTCTCTGCCAGGATTTCGCTGAAAGCAGAGCTGTGCCTGCTCCAGGAAGGGAGAGTGTGCAGACACTCCCAGTCTGTGCCCCACTGTCTGCTCCACTCAGGAGCTCCTGCACAGCACTTCTCACTGGCAAGGGGATCAAACTGGGAAAACTCTGCCCCCTCATCCTGCACCTCATCTGGGCACAACTCAAGAGCTCGTTTGGCAAATCAAACCAAGCAGTGGCTGGCAAGTGGCTGCTCCGTGGGGGCCCAGCACAGACTCATCTCCTGCACTCACTTCCAGTGGGGTTCATTACAGAGATCTCTCCTCTTTTGGGCTGGGTTTGCTTTTTTTCCCCCAGGGCTGAATGGGAAAATAAAGCCTTTTGCAAAACGTCACTGGAAGAAAAATACAGGCCACCACCAGAGCCCCGCCAAATAAATAAATAAGTGGAAAGTGATAAATTTTGGCTGTCTTATAAAGACAGACCAGCATTGCTTATCGGCCACGATGTAACCAGATAGCTGCCTCGGAAAACAGGCGCTGGCCCCTGGGTAATAAATGAAAGCAATAAAGGCAAAGTGGCTCCTCTGAGCAATAATTGAGCCCTGTGGAGCCGGGGGGAGCCGCTCCCCTGTGCAGGGGCTGCCCCGGGAGGGTGCAGGGATGGGGGCACCCCCGGAGGATGCTGCTGCCCAGGTGCCACTCCCGGCAGGGAAGCTGCTCCTGCTGCCACCCAGGATCAGAAGGGAGAGCAGGAGGCAGCCCAGGGCTGTGCCTCTCCCGATAAACATCCCCGGAGCAGTTTTCCTTAAAGAGGTGTCTATTTAGCACCATTTCCGTCACAAGCGGCTGCTTTGCATTTCTCCTGCCTTTATTAAAACTGATTTTCTATTTGCTCCACACAAGCCGATCTGATTACATTTCCATTTTCCCCTGAAGAGAGGGTCTCGCTCTCCTGAGGGAAAATGGAGCTGGGGCTCAGCTCCCCCCGCCTCCCGCTCAAGGGCTCTTGTGCCAGGAGCGGGGCTGAGGACCAGCTCAGGGCTGGGAGCAGCTCTGCTCTGCAGCATCCCGCAGCTGTTTCCATGGGGACACGGAGGCAGCGATTCACAGGCCTGATCCCCAAACACCAGCCAGCAGCCAGCTCCGCCAAGAAGGTGAATTTGCCTCGCACAGAAGCAGCAGCAGGTGAATCCAGGCAGGAGCCAGCAGGGATATCTGTCTCTGCATGTTCCCTTGGGCTGGAGCATCTCCACGTCCACCCAAACTGCAGCTGGGCACCGCCAGCCTTCCTGCACAGAGGCTTCTCCTCCTTCCCCTTCCTGCTGCCCATATTGCATCCCTGTGGGATGTCTCCTGGACTCCATCCCCGTGTCCCGAGGGGGTGCTGGGCTCTGGCAGCACAGGGAAGGATGCTGGAGAAGCAGGTGCGGATAAATAGGTCAGGAATTCATGCCCAGCACGGGGCTGGCTCCCTCAGTGACATTGGAAGGCACAGCCAAGCACAGGAGCTTGGTGAGGGACGGGCCAGCAGCGAGGGCTGGGACAGCCATGGCATCCCTGTGGCTGCACATCCCCTTCCAGCCACACCGGGATGGAAAAACAACGAGGAGTTTTCATTTTAGATAAAGATTTTTAGAATCCATCTGATTGGAAAGCGCTCATTAATGTCCCTGCCCTCTGCAAGGCTCAAGGCTCTCTCTCCAGCTCTGCCTTCACTCCTCACCAACCTTGTGGAAAGCCATTACCAGAAGCAGCTTTGAAGTCCCAACTTTATTAAGATTGATTCCACCTGCCTCCAGTTTTGACAAGTCCAAAGCAAACATGCAGGGCCATGGGGAGATTTGGTAATAATTACCATCTTTAATTACTACTAAAACATCAATTGCTCTTGTTCAATTAGTATCAGAGATCCAGGCATGGCAAATTTTGTAGCACAAAATAAGCTGAAAATTGATTTCTGAGCACTTAACGCAGATCCCAAATTGCAAACCTGATGAGGGGCCCTGGCAGAGCACAGGCACCAACAGGGAGGGATCTCAGCGATGGAACAGCTCCAGAGCAAGATTGATAACTGGAAAAGCTGCATGGTGTACCTGGAGCAGGAGGGTCTGAGGGGACAGAGTGTGACAGGGACAGCTGCAGGTGGCACACAGGTGATCCATGGCTGGAGAGGGGACACAGCTCCTCTCCCAGTGCAGTGCCACCCAGGATTGCTGAGGTTGGAAAAGACCTTCAGGATCATCAGATCCAGCCTGTCACCAGCCCAGTCCAGTCCTTCCTTGCAGGACTCCTCCACCTCCCTGTGCCACCCCTTTCCAAGGAGAAATTCCTCCCGTGTCCGACCTGAAGCTGCTCCCGAGAGCAGCGCTGCCAGCCCTGGAGCAGCCACAGCACGGGAGATGTCCCTGGCAGAGAGGGAACAGGGAACAGAGAGGGTTCATCTGTTCTCCTCCTGCTTTCCCCACGTATTCCCTGCCCAAAGCCTGGCCAGGGCACGCCCCAGCCACTGCTCACACCAGAACCTTCCAAAACTCCAGCATTACACATTGTTGTAAGTGCATAACATATTGTTGGCTTTTCACAGCTATTTAAATAAATCCTATATGTATAATGTTAAAATAGCTTTTCTGTATAAATATATGGTTTTTTTCTTCTAATAGCAAAAGTTAAACACAAGTTTTTTAAACATAATATACTTAAACTACCCACTTAATTAAAATAACAGCCCATAAATGTGTAATAAAAACCCGACAGCTAACACAACAATTATCAACACTCACCAACTACAAAAAACCAAAACCACCACTCAAATTAATAATTTAAAAAATTAAAACCACAAACCAAAAAACATACATACTCTAAAAAAGCAAACCCAAAAAATAACCATACTAAATAGTTCCCAAAAATTTTTAACTGTACAAAAAAAACCCTATAAATATACAACAAATTTATATATTGTAAAGTATATTTAAAAATCATTCCCAAAACCACCATATACTCTTAACAACTTGCCAAACACCCAACCGTTTTAACCCTTTACTTCATGCGTATCTCCTATTATCTTTTTATTAAACCTTTTAAATTTTTATTTTTCACACAGATTCACCATCAGGCAATGTTTTCCCTTCCATTCCCTATCAGAAAGAGGAGGAGACGCCTGCTTCGCTCGGCCCCAGCTCAGGGAGCAGCTAATTGCTGCGGCAATGGGCAGAGCCATTTGCATAATGAAGCGTGGAAGGGATGTTTAGCTCATGTATTTTTTAGAAGGTTTATCTTTCATTTTATTTAGCTTAAGAAGGGCACGTCACTCAAACCCGGCGGTCATTTATAAAGACATTTCCACCGTGCCTGTGCAGAGCTGTCTCCAGCCCTAAGTGGCTGCTCCAACCAGCCCTGAATACTGATGGGAGCTGAATCCACAGGGGAGAGGGATGGGGAAACTCTCCAGCAAAATCCCTTCCCTCTATTCCCATGTGCAAAAATCTGCAATATCTCCGGGGAGCAGCAGGATTCTCTCTGGAGAACACTGAGGGAACAGGTGCCCGTGGATCCCACGGTTTCTGAGGAAAGATTGGAGCTCAGGCTGCTGGTGGGCTCGGTGTAATTTAGGGAAAATGCCTTTGCTGTAATTTGGGGAAACTGCCTTTGCTGCAAGCAGGGAGCAAACGAGTTCTCTGAAACCTCGCAGCCTGTCCCAGACGTGCACAAGTGTCCCAGAAGTGCCGTTGCTAGTGTGATAAACTCCACAAAGTAATTGGTGTTAATTTGTGATTTATGGGATATAAATAGTGTTCGTATAAATAAAGAGATTGTTATAAGTGCATAAAATAAATGCTTTATATATAATGTTAAAATAGCTTTTCTGTATAAATGTTTTTTTCTTTTTCTTCTAATAACAAAAGTTAAACAGAAGTTTTTTTAGAAACAGTATACTTAAACTACCCACTTAGTTAAAGTAACAACCCGTAAACGTGTAATAAAAACCCGACAATTAACACAACAATTATCAACACCAACTACAAAAAAACAAAACCACCACCCAAATTAAAAATAATAATAAAAAATAAAACCAAAAGCCAAAAAACACACATACTCTATAAAAGCAAACCCAAAAAGTAGCCATTCTAAATAGTTCCCAAAAAATTTTAACTATACAAAAAACCTTAAAAATATACAACAAATTAATGTATTGTAAAATTAATGTATTGTAAAATATATTTAAAAAACGTTCCCAAAGCAACCGTGTGCTCTTAGCAACCTGCCAAACACCCAACCGTTTTAACCCTTTGCTTTATGTCTGTCTCCTATTATCTTTTCATTAAACCTTTTATATTTTACAAAAACAGTAAAGCGTGTTTTTCACAGAGATTAATAAACTTTAGGAAGGCCAGCCGCAGAGAGAAGGCAGGGCTGCTTCACACAATTGCGAAGCTGCCGCTGTGAACAAAGCCGTGATTAACAAGTGAATGGGAGCGGCTCCAGCGGAGGAGAGCTCGGGGCCGGCAACACCCGGAGACAGCGCCCGGCAAGGACCGGCCGAAAGGGAGCAGAGAAAAGCGACATTTCAGTACAGGGAAAAGCGACATTTCAGTACAGGGCTCCCTGTAAACCCAGCTCCACACCCTGAGGAAAAGCTACATTGCAATACAGGGTTGCCGTAAAGGAAAATGGCACTCATTAAAATTAAACGTTGCCCAGAAATGGCTTTGTCCAGGCCAAGGTAGAGAAAGGAGGTTGCGTGAATAGGTGAAGCTACCCCAGGAAAGGAGCACCTTTGCTCCAGGCTAGAAAAACTGTATAAAAACAGGACAGAGCTTTATTGCACTCCCTAGCAACGGTTTCTACGACACTTCAGTGCTTTACAGCGCCCCCTAGCAACTTTTTACGACACTTCCGCGCTTAGCGGTGCTCCATAGCAACGGCTTTTACGACACTTCCGCGTTTTACGACGCTCCCTAGCAACGGCTTTTACGACACTTCCGCGCTTTACGGCACTCCCTAGCAACTGCTTTTACGACACTTCCGCGCTTTACGGCGCTCCCTAGCAACGGCTTTTACGACACTTCCGCGCTTTACGACACTCCCTAGCAACGGCTTTTACGACACTTCCGCGCTTTACGACACTCCCTAGCAACGGCTTTTACGACACTTCCGCGCTTTACGACACTCCCTAGCAACGGCTTTTACGACACTTCCGCGCTTTACGACGCTCCCTAGCAACGGCTTTTACGACACTTCCGCGCTTTACGACGCTCCCTAGCAACGGCTTTTACGACACTTCCGCGCTTTACGACACTCCCTAGCAACGGCTTTTACGACACTTCCGCGCTTTGCGACACTCCCTAGCAACGGCTTTTACGACACTTCCGCGCTTTACGACACTCCCTAGCAACGGCTTTTACGACACTTCCGCGCTTTACGACACACCCTAGCAACGGCTTTTACGACACTTCCGCGCTTTACGACACTCCCTAGCAACGGCTTTTACGACACTTCCGCGCTTTACGACAGTCCCTAGCAACGGCTTTTACGACACTTCCGCGCTTTACGGCGCTCCCTAGCAACTGCTTTTACGACACTTCCGCGCTTTACGGCGCTCCCTAGCGACGGTGGTGTGTTTTTTTTTTTTTGTTTCTTGTTCTTTCTTGTGTTTTTTTTTTTTTACGCTTCCGCAGTTTACGGCACTCCCTAGCAACTGCTTTTACGACACTTCCACGCTTTACGGCGCCCCTAGCGACGGGTTTTACTGCATTTTTTTGACATTTCCACCCTTTGCAGCACTCCCTAGTGTTATTGGTAATAAGGGAATCAAACCGTATTTAAAATTATCAAAGAGACAATATTCATTTTGCGACCGGAAATACGGTCCCTGCTAGCCACAATCTGAAAGGAGAGCGCTGAGCCCGGAGCAGCGCTGGGGGAGCGCACACCTCGATCGCTTCGCATCCATCCCCCTGTGCTCACACCTGGAGCAAAGGTGCTCCTTTCCTGGGGTAGCTTCACCTATTCACGCAGCCTCCTTTCTCTGCCTTGGCCTGGACAAAGCCATTTCTGGGCAGCGTTTAATTTTAATGAGTGCCATTTTACTTTACGGCAACCCTGTATTGCAATGTAGCTTTTCCCTGTATTGATGTCGCTTTTCTCTGCTCCCTTTCGGCCGGTCCTTGCCGGGCGCTGTCTCCGGGTGTTGCCGGCCCCGAGCTCTCCTCCGCTGGAGCCGCTCCCATTCACTCGTTAATCACGGCTTTGTTCACAGCGGCAGCTTCGCAATTGTGTGAAGCAACCCTGCCTTCTCTCTGCGGCTGGCCTTCCTAAAGTTTCTTCATTAACCTCGTTATTTATACGAACATTACTTATATCTCATAAATCACAAATTAACACGAATTACTTTATAGCGTATCTTACAGCACCAAGGAGGAACCACCTGGTGCCAGGCAGGACCCGGCAGAGCTCCTCTCACCCCCTGCTTTTCCTTTAGCCCTGCAGCCCTGGTTCCTGCAGCCCTGGTTCCTGCTGTATTAATCCTGCAGCCCTGGTTCCTGCTGCTATTAATCCTGCAAGCCCTGGATCTGCAGCCCTGGATCTTGCAGCTCTGGATCCTGCTGCTATTAATCCTGCAGCCCTGGATCCTGCTGCTATTAATCCTGCAGCCCTGGATCCTGCTGCTATTAATCCTGCAGCCCTGGATCTGCAGCCCTGGATCTTGCAGCCCTGGATCCTGCTGCTATTAATCCTGCAGCCCTGGATCCTGCTGCTATTAATCCTGCAGCCCTGGATCTTGCAGCTCTGGATCCTGCTGCTATTAATCCTGCAGCTCTGGATCCTGCTGCTATTAATCCTGCAGCCCTGGATCCTGCAACCCTGAATCCTGCTGCTATTAATCCTGCAACCCCCTGGATCCTGCTGCTATTAATCCTGCAGCTCTGGATCCTGCTGCTAGTATTCCTGCAGCTTTGGATCCTGCAGCCCCCTGGATCCTGCAGCCCTGGCTGGGAGGGTCCAGCCCTGGTGCCAGCCCTGGATTCGCCCCTTGTCCCCTGTTCTGGGGACAGTGCAGCTGGGATGGGCAGCAGGGCTGGCTCCCACCTGGCAGCTCCTCCTGAGCTGAGGAACCCGGCACGCACAGGTGCGCCCGAGCTGCAGACAGGGCTCCAAACTAATTAGCACACGCACAGCCTCTCATTGCCATTATTACTATGACATTATTAATTTCCCCACCTCTCATCTGCAGCTTTTCGGTGCCTTCATTTCAATCTGCTGTAGCATCAGGAGATGGAAATTAAACCCCGGCGTTTATCCCCGAGTCACACAGCCCCTTCCCCTCTCCTCCCGTTCCACTGCACCCCCTGCCCGGGCTCCACAGGCTCCCAGTGTTCCCAGTTTGGGTCAGAACGGGCACCCACGGCCCCGTTTCACCCCTTAAATGGGGATTTGTTAACTCCAGGGAAGCAGCCAAACAGAGGAACAGCTGAGATCTATTTGTTGGGAGTCATTAGCTACTCTGGGCGATCAATCTATTACCATAAACTTAAGCTTCCAGATTCTTTCATTTTAAATGAATTTTCACATCGTATTTCCAAACGAGCTCTGCCTCCAGTCAGCTCCCCTTTATCTAATAAAGCTATGCAAATATTTTGTTATATTTCAATGAAATATGTCAAAAAGTATTACCCAGTGCATTATCTCAGCATCAGCAGGGAGGCTCTGGTCCCTGCCACGGGCGGGCTGTCACTCACCAGGCCTGGAGGTGACACAGGACAAGTGTCCCTGCCCCACCTGCACCTCTGTGAAGGTCACCTGGGGCAGGTGAGCCATGAGCCGTGGGGCTCAGGGGGAAAAGGGACCCTGCCATCCAGCATGTGCTGCCCTGAGGAGGTGGCAGTTCCCCCTGGCACCTGGAGAAACACCTCACTGCCTCTGAAGTGCAGTGTGATGTCCTTCAGTCCTCCCCTGGACTCCTCACTGCCAAAGGACACCGTGTGCCAACCTCCCCCAGCCCCCTCTCCCCACTCACAACTCGCCTTTACAGACTCATTTTTTTAAAAGCACTTTTATATTTTTAATTGGTATTCTGCAAACTCGGAGCCTTCCCTGAGGAGCTGGGATGTTTGTCTTCAAAAAAGCCTTTCTTTTCCCAACATTTTTTTTCAAGTACAGATTTTGCTGGCACGGATGAATGAGCTGCCATGCGCCCCCCGTGACCTGCCTGGCTTCTCCCATTCCCGGGCTGGCTGGGAGGGGGAGGAGAGGCAGCAATGCAGCATCCTCCCAGCACTGAGCCCACCACCCCCTGCCCTCCCCAGACCCCCAGGCAGCTCCTGCAGGCCCAGGGGTCCGGATCCCAGCTGGGCAAGGAGCCACCGCTCCCCCTGCTCCCGCTCTCCTGCGCTGGCACCAAATTAAATAACTGCAACTCCCTTTTTATTCTCCATTTGACAGTAACGTATTGCAAATGCAGCTGGTTTTGACATCCTAATATTCAGGCTTGTATCCCTTGGGATAAACACGTCATCTGTTATCTGAGCAAATGATTTGTACCGGGACAGCAGGGAGCAGGGAAGTGGAGCAGACAGGCGGAGTGGGGCCGGGGCAGAGCCAGGGCTGGCACAGCATCCCACCAGCAAATGGTGTCCCTGTGCCCCAGGCAGGGGGTTAACCGGCTTTTATCTCACTGCCCTGGGCCACATCCTTCCCAGGGAAGTGGTGACAGCTGGGACGAAGGGCACAGCTCACAGGGCATGGCACACAGGGCATGGCACACAGGGCACAGCACACAGGGCATGGCAAATCACCCAGGGAGGCTGCTGTCATTAGCAGGGTGGTGGCACTGCTGTCATGAGCAGGGTGGTGGCCCAGCTCTGGCTCCTGTCCCTCCTGGAGCCCTGCCTGGCTGCCTGTGACCCACTGGGAAGGCATCAGTGGTGTCACACAGCCCATGGCACGCGCCCTGTCCGGCTATCCAAGGACTGGCCTTTCCCTGAGGTCACCCCCCACAATGTGTCTGTCACCAGGATGACTGTCTTAGGAAGGATCTCTTGATTTCCTTTGAGGAGTCTCAGATCTGTTTTTCATGCATTTGTAGTGAAAAAAGGCAGACAGGACTAAATCCCTTGTTGAGACCTGTGTGAGAAAAGGACGGGCACAGGGCTGGGAAAGCAAAGGGATCCCTTTGCTGTGTCCAGGGGGAGCCTGGAGCAGAGGCTGGCTCATAGCTGGTCCTCCCAGGCCACACAGCAGGCCAGGGCAGCGCAGTGTGCCTGTTCCATCCCTACAGAGCCGTTGTGGCAGCTGGGAGCGCTGGGAATTCCAGCTGTGCCCTTTCTTGTGTGTGTTCCTTTCAGCTGTAACAGCTCCATCCACTCACCAGTGCTTCCCACAAACAGGCTGGCAGGGCTTAGGTGATATCAAAACCCCATTGATTGTTTTGCTCTGTGTTTAAGGAATGAAAGTGGTGGAGCTTTCCCAGAAATCCTTTGAGCAGCAAGACACAACTGTGGCTCGGGGCTGAGTGCAGAGCAAGCACAGGGGTTTATTTCTCTTCCCAACACAGCTCTGGACTTGCTCTGCAGAGGAAAATGATTGTGGAAGTTATTTAATCAAAGGCAGGAGCTGATTCCTGCCCATCCGACCTCCTGCTGCACTTGATAGCCTCCCTGCCACCAGGGCTAATCCAGGTATCTGTGTGGTGCCCCCTGTGCCTGCTCCAGCTGCCTCACCTGCAGATCTACCTGTGCCCCTGTGCCAGAACCGGCTCCCACCTCCTCACCCACCACCATGTGGTGCCCCTGGAGTGTCCTGGGAGCTGCCAGGCATCCTCAGCCCAGGCTCCTCACGGGGGACTTTGGGCTGAGCTGATTTCACCCCAAACTCCCCATCCATCCGCCCCACACTGCCGCCTCTCACCTCCCCCTCCCCACCAGGCACCAGGCTCAGAGGGGGGAATTTGCCACGAGGCTGAAGGTTTATGTTAAAATCTGCAGGAAGAGGCTTGGTGCCCGTGAACATTCCGTAGGAGGAGATGGATTAGTGACTGAGACATATCTGAAGGGATTTGTGAGGAATTATTTATGGTGGTAACAAGTAAGCACTCATTTAGCTTATATTATACATTATCCAAACAAGGCGTTGAGCTCTGGAAGTTAAGGCAGTAATGCCACTCCAAATTAAATTCATCAGTGCCTTAATTAAGATCTATATTTAGTTGTTAATTACGGGGAGCGGAGCAGAGGGTGAGATGCAGCGAGGAGGGCTCGGTGGGATGGGGTTTGGGAGGGAAAAGTGAGCTGGAATCCCCGGGAAGAGGCGAGCGGACACAGCTCCCCTCTCCCACCTCCCCTGCACCCACCTCATCAGCGGCTACAGCCGGCTTTGATCCCAGAAATCAAACCCCTGTCTGATGGGTGACTGGATGTTATGCTAATCCTGGTTGATTGAGCTGAGATAATTACACTTCATCCAGGTTTCCTGGGAGTTTTGAATAAATATTGATGTACAGCTGTCCCCCCGCTCTGGTACCTGTGCTGGAGAGGTCTGTGCCTGCTCCGGGCTTGCCTTGGGCTGGGGGACGGGCTGGGAATGGGGCAGGGGACACCGGGATCCCCCAGTGGCGCTCCTGGCGCAGGAATCACAGCCAAGCTCCCTTTCAAGGTGCCGTGGGCTCATCGTGCCTTCTCCTTACCCAGAGCAGCCCAACACCCGGCCAGGGGACCCGGCCTGTGCTCCCTGACGTGCAGAACCTTCCCGAGGTGTTGTCCATGCCACCCCTGCCCAGGATGCTGCGGGAGAGGCACCAGGACCCCGGCTCTGCATCCCTGGATGGGCGAGGGGCAGCTGGAGCCTGTGGCCAGGAGCCGTCTGAGCTGCCTCGGGAGCAGGAGGCACGAGAAAACAAGAAAATCAAATTATACATTCCTAGGAAGCATTTATAAGCTGTGTGCATTCTTTAATCTTAATTAGAAATCTTAGCAGCTCCTGCCGGCTCTGTAATCAGCGCTGGAGCGCGGCTGACCCCCATCGTGCTCACCTTGAGAGGAGGAGCAGGTATGTGAGGAGGGAGCGGGGATGGGGCGGGGATGGAGAGGGGATGGAGCGGGATATGAGCGGGGATATGAGCGGGGATGGAGCGGGGATGGAGCGGGGATGGAGCGGGGATGGAGCGGGAAATGAGCGGGAATGGAGCGGAGATGGAGCCGGGATATGAGCGGGGATGGAGCGGGGATGGAGCGGGGATGGAGCGGGATATGAGCGGGGATGGAGCGGGGATGGAGCCGGGATGGAGCGGGAAATGAGCGGGGATGGAGCGGGGATTGAGCGGGGATGGAGCGGGGATGGAACCGGGATGGAGTGGAGATGGAGCGGGGATGGAGCGGGGATGGAGCGGGGATAGAGCGGGTTTGGAGCGGGATATGAGCGGGGATGGAGCGGGGATTGAGCGGGGATGGAGCGGGGATGGAACCGGGATGGAGTGGAGATGGAGCGGGGATGGAGCGGGGATGGAGCGGGGATAGAGCGGGTTTGGAGCGGGATATGAGCGGGGATGGAGCGGGGATGGAGCGGGGATGGAGCTGGGATATGAGCGGGGATATGAGCGGGGATGGAGCGGGGATGGAGCGGGGATGGAACCGGGATGGAGCGGGGATGGGGCGGGGATGGAGCGGGTTTGGAGCGGGGATGGAGCGGGGATGGAACGGGATATGAGCGGGGATGGAGCGGGATATGAGCGGGGATGGAGTGGGATATGAGCCGGATATGAGCGGGGATGGAGCGGGGATGGAGCGGGGATGGAGCAGGATATGAGCGGGGATGGAGCGGGGATGGGGTGGGATGGAGCGGGGATGGAGCGGGTTTGGAGCGGGGATGGAGCGGGGATGGAGCGGGGATGGAGCGGGTTTGGAGCGGGATATGAGCGGGGATGGAGCGGGCTCCGTGCGCCGGGACAGCCTGGGGGTGCGGGGCCGGGATCGGAGCAGAGAGCCGGAGTGATTGAGTGTTCGCTGAGCCCTAATTAAACCTCCCGCGCTGACAGTGCCAGGAGCCCCTGCCCATCTCCTTGCTCGGCTCCATAACATCCCTGTTTGCAATAAATGTGATTTCCTGGTGCCCCAGGAGAGCGGGCAGCTCGGGGGGCAGCGCCGGGCGCTGGCACGGCAGAAATCAGATGCCAGACACACCACAGAGCCTGGGCTTGCTGGAAAACTGGTGGCTGGATGGGTGTGTTCCCTGGAAAACCTGTGCTGTCCACATGCCCTCACCTCCAAGCCGCCAGTGGTGCTCGACTGTTCATTAGCGTGAGGATAAACAGCCCCTCGTTTGCTCACCGCGCCCGGCTCGAGCTGAGCAAACTTGGGCAGGGCTGGGCAAACAGGAGCTGCTGGCCGGGTCTGCAGGGTCACTGCTGCGGGAGAGCTGTGCCAGAAACCCACAGCCGGCAGGGCTGGGCTGTGCAGGGTGTCCCTGCAGCACCACAGAGCCCGCTCTGCGCCCCTCCAGCTCAGCCCCGCGGGTTCTGCGCCCCTCCAGCTCAGCCCCGCGGGTTCTGCTCCTTCCAGTTGGATTTTTACGCTGGGATGATGCTCAGGGGGGAGCAGGAGGGGCTGGCAGAGCCCCCGGTGGTGCCTGCAGCAGTGGTGGCGAAAGGAACGCAGTGCTGCCTCCCCCGCCCTCCAGGGGGATGTATGTACCATCATTCCCGAATTTTGGGTGTCTTCTAGGGCTTTTTGCTCTGCCAACCCCTCCCCACTGCGAGCTGCGTGCTTCCCAGCCCAGCCCCTGTGCACATATATCTATATTTATATATTTGTGTGTGTGTGTGCAGGCATTCCCAGCGAACACAAACAAACAGAGCTCTCAGGATTTGTACACACAGGAGGAAGCGCTTCCTGCCCGTCTGTGCATCCCCAGCTGGGTGGGACTGGAGCTGGGGCAGTCCCGGTCTGCTGATCTTACAGTGAGGACTGGTTTTGTAGAATCAAAGAACCCCAGAAAGGTTTGGGTTGGAGGGAGCCTTAGAGCTCATCCAGACCCACCCGAACCATGGTGACACCTCCCATTGTCCCAGGGTGCTCCCAGCCCCAGTGTCCAGCCTGGCCTTGGGCACTGCCAGGGATCCAGGGACAGCCATATCTGCTCTGGGCACCCTGTGCCAGGTCCTCAGGTCCCTCAAAGTAAAGAATTTTTCCAGTAATTTTTCTCTGGAGGATCCCGCTGGGTCCCTCTGATGCCACCGTGGCTCTGCTGGGCACTGGCTGCTGCTCCAAATTTTACCATTTCTTTCAAGCCCGGGAGTAAACAAAGCAGTGCTAATAAATGAGAGGCACCATCCCGGCACTCCTCGTGTAATTGCAGTTATTTAATAACCTCCTTGTGACTTCAGCAAGGCAGCCAAAAATCCTTCCTTCCCTCCGAGGGCACAACGCTGGGGCGCCGCATCCTGCATTGCCACTCGCAACTGCTAATGAGCAATAAAGGCCGAGTTTGGGCAATAATTAAAGCTCCCGAGGGCTCCCATGTCCTCGGTGCTGGCTGCAGCCCCCTTGCACGGAGAAGGGGAGCAGTGCCACCCGTGCCATCCCTGCACAAGGTGCTGGCACGTCCCTGGCTGCCGGAGCATTGTCCCTGTGACCCCCTGCCCTGCCAGGGTTATTTTATCAAACACCCTCAGCACAGGCAGGACTCGCAGCTCTGATCTGCTCCATCGATCGGATCTCTTACCAACTCATGGATTAATTAAGTTGTGTCCCTCCCTGCTGCCAGGTCGGGGTGCTGGGGGAGGTGAGCAGGACCCGCACGGTGCCACCCTGCCCGGGGTCTGCAGTGCCACCAGGACCCCCCAGGCGTGCCTCGCTGTCCCCTCCAAACGGCGCACAGGGATGATTTGTTGACATCTCTGCTTCTGGTCACGATAAAAATAAATAAATAAGGGTGGAGAAAAATCCCCGTGAACATGAGTAATGGCCCAGGAATGAGCAACCCGAGATAAAACTGAATAATAACATGTCAAAAACTACACGATGTGGGTTTTTATTCCCCAGCGGAGTTTCCTTCCTGCTAATCCATCACTGTAGAAGATGCAAGATTACTGCTTTCACAAAAAACTCCGGGAGATAAATGTGAGTAAATTAGGGTTTATTATATTATTTAGGGCAATATAATTTCAAAAGTTCCCTTATTAAATTATTTATGCCCCTGGCGGTGGCTCAGCTGGGCACTGGCCCTCCCTGGTCGCCTCCCCCTGTGCGGGGTGGCCGCGCTGGTGGGTGAGGCGGGGACAGCGGTGGTGACAGCCATCGTGTCCCGTCAGCAGTGCCAGCCTGGGAGGATCCCCGGAGCGCCTGCCTGGCTCTGCAGCCCCCTGGGGGTGACATCCCCGCGACATCAGCGAGGGGCAGCAGCCCCTCGGGCCCCCCATCACCGCTGAACGAGGACGTGCCCTTGTCCTGCTCCTTCTCCCGCTGGCGCTTAAACAAGGAGTCAGGCGCTTTTCGGGAAATTGCAGCGAAATTACAGCCCCGTCCATAATGGAAGGCTTGTCCTCCGAGGGGAGGCCGGCAGGAGCCAGCAGCCCTGCTGCAAGGAGGATGGAACCGGTGTTTAAATCCGGCAGTGCAGGAGAGGGCAGGGCTGGCAGGGGATGAACGGAGCCCCGGGACGGGACAGGTGAGGGACGGAGGGACAGGTGAGGGACGGAGGGACAGGTGAGAGCAGAGGGACAGGTGAGAGCGGAGGGACAGGTGAGAGCAGAGGGACAGGTGAGGGACAGAGGGACAGGTGAGAGCAGAGGGACAGGTGAGGCACAGAGGGACAGGTGAGACACAGAGGGACAGGTGAGGGACAGGTGAGGGACAGAGGGACAGGTGAGGGACAGAGGGACAGGTGAGGCACAGAGGGACAGATGAGACACAGAGGGACAGGTGAGGCACAGAGGGTCAGGTGAGGGACAGAGGGACAGGTGAGGGACAGAGGGACATTTGAGACACAGAGGGACAGGTGAGGCCCAGAGGGACAGGTGAGAGCGGAGGGACAGGTGAGGGACAGAGGGACAGGTGAGGCAGAGGGACAGGTGAGGCACAGAGGGACAGGTGAGGGACAGAGGGACAGGTGAGGGACAGAGGGACAGGTGAGGCACTGAGGGACAGGTGAGAACGGAGGGACAGGTGAGAGCGGAGGGACAGGTGAGGCACAGAGGGACAGGTGAGGGACAGAGGGACAGGTGAGGCACTGAGGGACAGGTGAGACACAGAGGGACAGGTGAGAACGGAGGGACAGGTGAGAGCGGAGGGACAGGTGAGGCACAGAGGGACAGGTGAGGGACAGAGGGACAGGTGAGAGCAGAGGGACAGGTGAGAACGGAGGGACAGGTGAGAGCAGAGGGACAGGTGAGGGACAGAGGGACAGGTGAGGGACAGAGGGACAGGTGAGGCACAGAGGGACAGGTGAGGGACAGGTGAGGGACGGAGGGACAGGTGAGGGACAGAGGGACAGGTGAGGGACAGAGGGACAGGTGAGGCACAGAGGGACAGATGAGACACAGAGGGACAGGTGAGGCACAGAGGGACAGGTGAGACACAGAGGGACAGGTGAGAGCAGAGGGACAGGTGAGACACAGAGGGTCAGGTGAGGGACAGAGGGACATTTGAGACACAGAGGGACAGGTGAGGCCCAGAGGGACAGGTGAGAGTGGAGGGACAGGTGAGAGCGGAGGGACAGGTGAGGCACAGAGGGACAGGTGAGGGACGGAGGGACAGGTGAGAGCGGAGGGACAGGTGAGACACAGAGGGACAGGTGAGGCACGGAGGGACAGATGAGGCACAGAGGGACAGGTGAGGGACAGAGGGACAGGTGAGAGCGGATGCTGTGGACAGGAATTGAACGGGAGCAGCCCCGCTCCTCTTTGCCGGGACAGGTCCTTTCCCCCGGGCAAGCGGCGTCACCGAGCATCCCGGACGGGAATACCGAGAATCTCGGCTGGGAGCAGCCCGGCTGGGAATGTCACGGCTGGAAATGTCCCGGCTGGGACCGTCCCGGCTGGGAATGTCCCGGCAGGAATATCCCGGCAGGAATATCCCGGCTGGAATGTCCCTGCTGGAATGTCCCTGCTGGAATGTCCCTGCTGGAATGTCCCGGCAGGAATATCCCGGCAGGAATGTCCCGGCTGGGAATGTCCCGGCAGGAATGTCCCGGCAGGAATATCCCGATTGGAATGTCCCTGCTGGAATGTCCCAGCTGGAATGTCCCGGCAGGAATGTCCCGGCAGGAATATCCCGGCAGGAATGTCCCGGCAGGAATGTCCCTGCTGGAATGTCCCGGCAGGAATGTCCCGGCAGGAATGTCCCTGCTGGAATGTCCCGGCTGGAATGTCCCGGCTGGAATGTCCCGGCAGGAATGTCCCAGCTGGAATGTCCCGGCTGGAATGTCCCGGCTGGGAATGCCGCCCATCCCACGGGAGCAGTGCAGCCCTGCAGGCCATCCTGCATCCCTGGCATCCCTGCCCGTCAGCTCCCGGCCCCGGCAGCCGGCTAACGAGGCCCGAGCTGACAGAGGAGGATTACCCGCTCCCAGGAAGCCGGAGTGATTGTGTTTACTCCAGAACCTGGGCCGATTTACTTGTCGGTGCGCATCATTAATCTTCTTCTACAATCCCTTCCCCATCTGCTCCCACTTTTTAATGAACTGCCACTTGCCACACTCAATAAAATCAACGCTTTCCCAGGATCGCAGCAAGAGGGGAAGCAAGAGGCAAGGCAGGGAGGGAGGGGCGGAGATAAAGAGATGCACTTTGCTTTGGGAAGGTGTTTTCTCATCTACATGGGCAAACAGAGCGCGGCAGCTCTCCCTGAGACACTTTTGGCTGCCTTGCCCCGAGCCAGTCACAAATAACCACATCAGACTGTGCCCAACGCGAGCCGTACAATGCCGAGTGTCAGCCCAAGTTTGATCCCAGCTCTGCTGTTCTACACAATTATTTTCAGCGCATCAATACTGCAGGCGGCACCGAGATTGTAGTTTTCCAGCTTGCTGGCAGCTCTGGGGATTCATCCGATATCAGGCTATTACCTTCTGATTACTTTCCTTGGCAGCCAACCCGTTTGGAGCTGGCAAATAAACAATAGGGAAGAGTGTGATGGGGAGCTTAGCTTTCAAATTACACTTTTCAATCATTTGTCACACCAAAGGTATAATGAGTGTTTCATACAAAACTCAAAAGGCTGCGGGGCTGGTGGGGGGGCTTCACTTAATGTGGAGGGTGCCGGGTTTGGGTGGAGCTCAGAAACTTCATTTCCATTTCTCGGGATTTTTGTTTGTGGACGCGGCCAGCCCAGCTGAGCAGGACCAGTTGGAAAAGCTCTGTGCTGGGGAAAAGAGCCAGAAAGCCTCGGGAAGGGAGGGGAAGGACAGGACAGATGCCATCCCAGCACACCTGCAGGGACCTGCCCGCCCCAGGAGACGGCGAGGGTCGCACCTGAACTAATCCCTAAGCATTTGTTCCTTAACATTGCTCGGGATCAGAGAATCTCATGTTAATGTGGATTTAACATAGAAATCCATACGAGCCATTGGATACTAATTAAATGCCATCATTCTATTGATATTGTCGGTGTTTATTGCTCGCCGCAATTAGCGCCGAGCCCTCAGTGCCGGGGCACGGAGCATCCCTGCCCCTTCCCGGCACCACCTCCCGCCCTGCACGAAGTTTCCTGCGGCAGGCTCGGAGGAGAAGCTGCTTTGGGAGCCGGGAAGCTGCTGCCTCGCCCTCAGCATCCTCCCCGAGCTGTTTCAGCCCTGTCTCCTCGGGCTCGCAGTCCCACTGCCCGCATGTCAGACCAGAGCAAGGAATAGAAATCGCTCCTTAAAGTTCACAACCCGTCACTCCGGCTTTCAGAAATACAAGCAAAAATGGCAAAGCAGTAGGGGGAAAATCCATTTCTTTCGAGATGATCTTTCCCTGGAACATGTCCTGTTGATCTGCAGTCAGGGAAAGGCGAGTGTGTTTGTCTGAGATAGGAGAATCAGATCTGTCTGAACTCTTCTCTGCTCCCAACTGCCCCCTTCAAAAGAGCTTGCAGAAAAAGAAAAGCCTTGAGAGAGAAATCTCTCCTGTTCCAAGACCTTTCCTTTGGGAAGGTGCCCCCAGAGGGGGGACCAGCCCTCCTGTCCCTCTCCTGTGCCGGTGACAACATCGGGCAGCAGCCACGGCAGTGCGGGCAGGACCAGGCTCTGCCCGGCCGGTTTTGGGCTGGGTGCTGTGACCTCAAAGGCGCTGGGGGTGTTTAGGGCACGATGCTGCGGCCCCAAAAGCACGGGGAGCACACTGGGGACTGCAGTGACCTGTTGCATCCCGCCGGGGCTGAGCTGAGCACCCGTCAGGAGGCAGGAAGAGCCTTTATTCCGACAGGGATAAAAGGGCTTTGCAGGGCCAGCTCTGGCTGCCACAGCTCCACAGCAATGTGGGACAGACACAGCCCAGGGGGACAACAGCCAGGCCATCCTCATCACCGCGGTGTCACCAGCGGCGCGGGGACACGGCCGGCCCCGACCTGCCCTGTGTGCAGCCAGGCTGCCATCCCGGGAGGGGGGGACACTGCGGGGGACACTGCGGGGGACACCGGGAGCATCGCGGGGCCCTGCGGGTCTCATCGAGCCCCTCGCTAATTGCGGCGGCGCGGGGCGCGGCGCTGCCCGGTGCAGCAGTGCCACCTCCCGTCCGCGCCGCGGGGACAGCCCGGGGCTCGCAGCCCCCGTGCCCGTGTGCCCCCAGCCCTGCCCGAGACATCCCCTGCAGCACCGGGGCTGCCGCCACCGCCACCGGCACCTGCGGGGCTGCGGGGGCTGCTGCCCGCCCGAGGGGACACTGCGACATCCCCGCTAGCGGGGGAAACTGGAGAAAAACAAACACTCTGTCGAACAGAAAGGGAAAAACCAGCAGCGTGACCTATAAACATCTGCTCCTGCTCCCTGCAGTTACTGCAGAGAGAGAAACCAGAGATATTTCAGGCTGCTCGTACATCTGGGAGGGGGTTTGGGGTTTGCTTGCTTGCCCCACCCCCGGTCGCTTTCCAGGCTGTCAGAACCGAGGAGCCCCGCAGGAAGGATTAGAGTTAAACCTCCTGTCATTATGGAGAGGCAGTATCCCTAAATGCCTTGGAGAGACCTGCTGGGGGGGTCTGGAGGGACTCTCAGCCCCTTCCCAGCCCTGGGGAGCCCCACTGTGACGAGGGGACAGCAGAGAGGCGCTCGGGGCTCCTGTCCGGGGGCTGAGCCTGCTCCTGCCCTCACAGCTGCCTCCGCAGGCAGCAATAAAGGCAGAAATGCTGTGTGTTCACAATTGGTGGGTGATTCCCAGCAGGATGAGCAGCTCCCCGGAGGCAGCCCCGGCTGGAACCCACCCCACCTTGGGGGAGCTGCCCGAGGGGCTCCAGCTCAGCCAGGATGCCCTGGAGTGGTCCTGGATGCTCAGCCCTGAGTTACGGGGGAATTTCTCTGCACAGAAGGTGCTGCCAGGTCCTGCCCTCCCTTCGGTCAGGTGCAAGCGATGCTCTCCAAGGGAGGATGCAGAAAGGTGCGGGAGAACTGGGAAAGGCAGTGAGGAACAAAACCCAACTGGTGAAGAGCGTCGGGAAGCCCCGCTGGGAGCTCAGGAGAGGAGCGGGAAGCGGTTGGTGTAACCTTGGAGACGGAGACAAGGAGCCCAAGCGGAGGGAGCGCAGAGCCGGGGCGGGCAGCGGGAGGGAGCTCGGCAGGGACGGTGGGAGCCCCTTCCCAAAGCCGGACAGAGGGTCGGGAATGGAGCCCGTGGAGGGCCTGGAGGGGCACAAAGCGGTTCTGAGGAGAAGCCGTGCCAGGGACGGGGAGCAGGAGGGGGAGGCAGGTGAGACAGCGGGAGAGAGAAGCGAGGTGGGAGGAAAAAGGGAGAGAAGAGGGGAGGAGGCGGTGGTGCAGGAGCGAGAGGAAAGATCAGACAGGAGCAGGGAAGAGCACGGATAAAAGCTGTACCCAGGCTGCTCTGGCCACCACACCACAGCCAGAAATGTCCATGTTGTGAAGCAGTGTCCATCTGGATAAATCCTGTCCATCCTCCAGAGCAAGCAATGGCTGCAGCTCCCCTGGAACCTGGGCCGGCTTCTGCTTCTCTAACTTTGCATCCCACTCCCTCTTTGCTCCTTCCCTTTGGCACAAAGCACTCCCTCTTTGCTCAAACCTCCGGATTCCCTCCTGCCTGGCCCCCAGCTCGGCAGGAACTGGGCACAGCCACATGTCCCTCGCTCTTCCCTGGAGCCACTTCCCACTACCGGGCAAGGGACACCTCGGGTAACGCAGGGCATCAAACAGCCGCAATTAGCTCTGATCTTAATTACACACAATACTGATGAGCTCATCAATTTAATCTAATTAGTCTGCAGAGCTCAATTGCCTGTCCCTTTTTCTTAAATAATGCACTGTATAAGCCTATTATCCCTTTGGATACAACCTGTTCACTCCCAGGATCCAGCAGCCAGGCACGGCTGGCCTGGCCGTGTGCTCCTGTGGCATCTGTCACTCTCTGTCCCTGCCACCTCTGTCCCCAAGGAGGGGAGGGTGCTTTCCCGAGGGGATGCACCCACCCAGCACCCAGGCTCTGGAAATCCCAGGCTCTGGGCAGTGGTTGTCACACCTGGAGATCCCAGTGGGGCCCTCAGCCTCACCCCAGAACCTGCCCTGTCCCTGTCCCCGAGCAGGGATCAATGAAATCCCCTAAAAGCTCATAACTCCGAGGTAATTATAAGAAGCATCAATTACCCAGCTATGCAGGTTTCATGAATTCAATTAATTTGCATAGTGATCGATTGAGGCAGGGCCCCCGGGGCCCCGGGGAAGGGAGGACATTGTTCTGCACACCATTGATTCCACAATGTAAAACCAAAGCGCTCTCCCCTCATTCAGAGCTGCTCATTCAGCCATATTAACTTTCAGATCATTTATTTTTGTATGTCTTTCAACTCTGTTTGTTGCTATCACACAAATGCAGAGTATTACATTGTAGAGAATAATTGAATCAATACAGTCATGGTGCTCTGGGTCTCGCAGGCCCGCAGGAGCGCGGGAGCTGGCGGGAGCCTGTGCGCAGCCAGGGAGGGCTTGTTTCAACCTTTCCAGTGATTAAAACGCCCGCCTGGCTCTGGATTAACTTTCTGCACCGTGTGGTTGTTATTGTTTCGCTGGGATGGGAGCGGGAGATGCTGGAGAAATCCATGGAGAGGCTGCTCTCACTCCCCAGCACCCCGAGGCTGCATGTCAGGGTGCAGACCCAGCCAAGCCCTCCTTCCCCTCGCCGTCCTTCTCATTGCAGGCGGCCACACGCAAATCAGGGCCTGGGAGAGAGGAAGAAGCCCCTTGAAATGAAAAGGCACGGCATAAAGGAAGAATCCTTCAGATTGAAATGGCTCTGAAAGGAGACGGGTTTTAATTCCGCCTCCCCTCCCACTGGGATATTAGACAGCTAAATAGCAGCGCGCCTGTTTCCTTCAGATAACCGGCTCCCAATGAGCACCGTAATTGTCGCCGGCCCCTCTCCGGTGCCGCGCCGAGCAGGTCATTTACCGCCCGGCACACGCAGCTAAACACAAATCCGTTTTCCAAGGGAAATTTCTATTCTTATCTGCGCTCTGCAAGAGGGTCGCACGCGGCCCCTGTTAATTGAAGCTTTGATGTTTGTTGGAGGAGGCCTCTGATCAGCTCCGAGGGCTGAGCCGCCACCGCGCGCCTGCGCCCACGCGCCGGGCACTGCCAGGATGGCCACGCTGGGGAGGGAATCCTGGCAAAGGAGGAGGCAGCATGTCCAGCTCACCTTGGTGACAAAGCTGAGATACCCCAGGGCCACCTGTCCCCAGCCCCAGGCCGGTGGCCCAGGCAGGGCCGAGTGTGCGCCCAGGGCCCTTCCTGTGATCCGGTGTCTTCTGAGTGCTTTGGCTCGTTTGCTGCAATATCCTCCAGCAAATCAAGCATCCCCTTCTTGGGATGTTTTCAATCTGTTTTATGTTGATTTTAATTAAAGAATTTGAAACTGAACAAACAGTTCGTAGCAGGTGGCCATACGAGTGTGAAATAAGCAAACTGTTCTCTCTGCCACAAACCCCACCAGTAAATTCCTTCAAATTAATCCCAGCCTCTGAGAGGCTGCCGGCTCTGTCTGAAGCAAGCCGGGCTCTGCTGTTCTCCAAATATTTGCCTTCATCCCAGTGCCAGGAGCTGGGGAGCAGGGATGGACAGAAACCGTGTTCTCGGCAGGGATGCTGTCCGCCCACCTTCACTCCCTGAGGGCAGGAGGGTGGATTTCCCACTGGGAAAATACTGCACCATGGATTTGGGAGGGGATCCTGGAGGCTCTCTAACACCACCAGCATGAACCCAACACGAACCCATCCAATCCTCCTCCTCTCCCAGGGCAGCACTTTCTGGGCAAGCATCCCTGCTCTGCTCCAGGACATCCTCACAGGCAGGAGCTCCTGCTGTGACCTTGAGGGAACAGAGGGAAAGGCCCCTGCCCCGGTAACAGTCCCTGCATATTGATGGCCCTCAGGGAAGGCAGAGGTGAAGCACAGATGCCCACAAGCTTTTCTTCTTGTAAGGCTGTGCTGGAGATAGTGAGGGGAGAAAAAAAGCGAGGGAGAAGAAACGCACACACACAGGCTGCCCTTCATCTCACACTCCTGCCCTCGCTCAGAAACCTTATCAGCATCTGTGAGAGATCACGTTTTGCCCTCTGGAAACGCCAGCAGAGAGGAGCTGTCAGCTCTGTTGGTGGCCTGGGTTCCATTTGCTGTCCCAAAGGTACCCTGGTGCAGGGGCATCTTGTGCCCTCAAACCATTTGTGTCTCCCTCCTGCTCCCCACCTCACTCACTCTTCCCACTGCTCCAGCACAGCCAGGGAAGAAACAAATCCCCCGTCACTGGGCTCCCACCCCAGCTTTTGGTCCCAGCAGCATTTTGGGGAGGAAAGCAGATCTCACCTCAGCCCAGCCACGGAGCAGGAGGCCACAGCTCCCCACTCCATCCCTGGGTCACACTCGTGCACTGATCCTTTCCCCCTGCAATGCTCAGAGCATGTTTAACATCCCACCTTTCCTGTCTGCCCTTCAGGGTGACCCAGAGCTCCCGGGAGCCCGCGCGCGCCCACGCCGGCAGAGCTACCCAGATAATTACAACATGTTCCACTTCCCTGGGATTACCCACAGTTTTCCTTCCCTTCCCCTCAATAAATATGGATGCACAGCTGCTGCTGAGCAGAACCAACAGAGGGGCAGGCTGCGAGGCTGCACATCCCTCCCTCCATGCGCTCCCAGTGCTGCCCCTGTCCCGGATTCAGGCTTGGAGGCGAGCGGGTGGATCAGGATTTTCCTCCCCAAGTGCCAGGCTCAGGTGTCTGCCAAGACAAAAGAATGCTAACAAACACCTGGGGAGGAAGATGGGATTTAATAGAAAATGAGGCAGCACAGCTTCTCCTGCAGCCTCGCCCCAGAGCCTGGAAGGAAGCGTTGAGATTAAAGAGCTGAACACTTCCCGTGAAGGCACCACGGGAATGCCACATCCCAGTGCTTCCTCCCGGCCTTTAAAGGAAAGGATATGCTCTGCTCCATTTATTAATCTCCTAATCACTAAATTAATTTCCATCTCAGTTACAGCACGCTCGGAGTCTATTAGTAAATCCTGGCCTGGCTGCTTGGCAACTTTTGTTGTAAGATTCCTATTAGATCATGTTTCAAACCGGCGGAGATGGAGCAGTTATTATCTTAATAAGTCCAACATTAAAGGCGCTGCAGTGGCGATGGGAGCGCTCCCGCTGCTCAGCACACCTGGATCCTGCATCTCCCACCTGCCAGAGCCCACCCTGCACCCTGAGCATCCCTGGCCAGCTCCGTGCCCTGCTGTCCTGCTCCAATCTCCTGCTGCCCTTCATTCCAGAGCCTGCTGTCATTCTGGGGAGGAACAACCACGAGGGTTTGCTCACTCAGCTGTGAACTGATTTTTGCCCATCCCATGGGGCAGTCCCTGGAGGGGCAGGGCAGAGGGGCATGGGGCAGGATGGGCTGTGGGGGGCTCAGGGCCAGCACAGTGGGGCTCAGGGTCAGCACAGGGGGCTCAGGGCCAGCACAAGGGGGCTCAGGGCCAGCACAAGGGGGGCTCAGGGTCAGCACAGGGGGGCTCAGGGTCAGCACAGGGGGCTCAGGGTCAGCACAGGGGGGCTCAGGGCCAGCACAGGGGGACAGAGGCAGCCCAGGGGGGCTCAGGGCCAGCACAGGGGGACAGAGGCAGCACAGGGGGGCTCAGGGCCAGCACAGGGGGACAGAGGCAGCACAGGGGGGCTCAAGGCCAGCACAGGGGGCTCAGGGTCAGCACAGGGGGCTCAGGGTCAGCACAGGGGGACAGAGGCAGCACAGGGGGACAGAGGCAGCACAGGGGGGCTCAGGGCCAGCACAGGGGGACAGAGGCAGCACAGGGGGACAGAGGCAGCACAGACAGGCACTGAGTGCCCCACAGGAGCTGTGCCAGCTCTGCAGTGTGCCCACACCAGCTCCCCTCTCCCCCCTCGCTGCCGCGCCGCACGCCGGCTCCTCCGGCTCATTGGCGTGAAATTTAATTTGCAGCAATCAGCTGGAGGTGAGGCAGGCGCTGAATTAGCTCGACGTGGTGCTCTCGCCTCCGCCCAGGCCCCCTCCCCGGCTGGCAGGAGGTCCCCTGGCTGTCCCCCAGCCCAGAGCATCCCACCAGGGGTCACCCAGCACTGGGGACTCGGAGCTGCTCCGGATCCACGGAGGGTGAGTTATGGCGTGGCTGGATGCACACATATTCTGATAAGGAAGAATAATAACTTGTCAAAGATACATATGATATGTGTTTTCTTTCCAGACAGAATATATATTGGGATAATTCATCAACTTGGACTGGCACTGGCCAGGAGAGAGACAGAAGAGAAAAAGGAACTCAATAAAAAGGAGTCAAGGCAGAAAAGCCCCTTGGCAGTGAGTGCTGTGTCCCTGCAGGATCCCCCTGCTCCGAGCCGTGGCTGGCAGGGACTCCTCAGCAGCTCCACAGGAATCTGGAGTGCAGCCACAGGGATGGTGGGCCCTGATCACCACGGTGGGCTGGAGTGAGCCCAGCCCCAGCCACGCTATGGGGAGAGAAATCTGAGTGAAAAACTGGTTTGGGCCAGGGAGAGAACCTGAGCAGCCTCAACCCACCCAACTGCTGCCAAACCCTGCCCTGGGCTCCCAGCACATCCCTCCTGAGCAGGAGTGTGGCACAAACACCACAACACCCAGGGAGGAAGGCTGGCACATCCCAAACCAGCACACCCAGCCACTGTGGGAAGATGCAGAAGGGGTTTGTAAAGTGATTTGTCAACTGACAAGCAGAAATATATTACCAATTTAGGCCTGTGATTTGCCTGCAACTTTTTTATCCTTGAGATGTTGTTGAACAGATTAAAATGTCAGCTTTGATCCATGCATTTGGATGGGAACATAAATATTGCTGGCTCTTCTCCTCCCGGCCAGCACCTGCCCCAGGTGAGGGTGCCCAGGGGTGCTGCCCGGCCGTGCCCACTCACATCCCCATCCCTCCCCACTAGCAGCAGCCCCAGGAATGCCAGGATGGCACGGCATGGCCTGGAATTACCCTGACCTTTCATGTAGGAGCTTGGCTGGACGTGCCCATGTTTTAAAGTTTGTGTGAGCACAGGCTCGGCTGGAGAGTGCAGGGCAGATTTTGGATGTACATCCCAAGTGTGGGATGAGCCCCTGGGACAGTCCCAGCCCCAGCCACATCAGACATGGCCTGCACAGAGCTGCACCAGCCAAGCACCTGCTGCAGGAGCAGCGAGCAGAGATCACTGTGCTGCGTGATTTCCTGATGCAGAAATGTGCAGCACCACTCCATTTCCAGGCAGGGAAACCAATGACTGTCTGCTGGCTCCCCTCTCCTGTTTTCCCCTCCTTCCCACCCTCATTTGATCCCGCTCCATGTGGCAACATCAAACAAGTGTTGAATATTTTAGCTCCTGTGAAATATTTATATTATAACGCGCGGAAGGAAATCGGTCGCTTCCAGGCCATGTAAACATCTGCCTGGGAACAGCTGGATCCCTGGCAGTGCTGGGGGAGCACAGGGCGGCACAGCTGCTGCATTCCCAGGTATTTAAAGCCCTGAGAAGTCCAAGCATCACGTGTGGGGCAGGGCAGGATCTCAGAGCCCACACCTCTGCCAAGGGCTGCCCAACCCTGACCTTAACACTCCCCCCAGGCAGCTCCTGTGCCCTGTCCTGGAGGAGGATGGGCAAAGGGGGTGCCCTGAGCCCCAGAGGAGCGAGGGCATGGCGAGGGCCTGGCCTTTGCCCAGTGACTGGAGATTAATTGAGGCCTGCCATTAAAATGTCACCGAGAAAATTATTAACTTAAGGTAAACCACTTCCACGCGTCAAAAGCAAAGGCAATCAGTCCCAGGCATGTCCCCCTAGGAAATTATGTGGAGTAATTAATCAAAAAGCTAATGAGAAATGTGTTTTCTTTCCCAGCCTAACACCACATCATATTCTTATTAGCCAAGGTTATTACAATAGTAATCATGCATGCTCCGAGTTCAGATTGGGTTTTTTGCTCCACTGCCACCAATTTAGAAAGCCATTAATGGGAAAGATAAACCCCGATACACCGAGCAGCCCTTTGTGTTTGTGTGCCCACGGGTGCTCCTCGCCACACACCACCTGCCACACATCCCTGCCACCCCATCCCAGGCCAGCCCTGCCCACCACAGTGCCCCAGGGATCTGCTGGATCCCCTGGCATCCTGCTCTGCATGGAAATCACCCCCCAGACTCCAGCTGATGTTGTCACTGCTCACAGATGGACTGGGCACACAGGGGATGGTGTGATTTGTGAGCACCCTGTTCTGGCACTGCTCATCCCTTCTCCAGACCTGTTATTAAACCTCATTCAGATGCCCAGAAGGACCTAAGTTGTTCCATAAATCTGGCTGCAAGCAGGTAATGTGCTGCTGCAGCAGGGTCCCCCTGGGCCCAGCTCGGAGCGCAGCCACCTGCCAATCTCAGCAGCCCCAAAATGCAGCGTCAGCAGCCGGCGCGGGGAAACCGGCCCTGCTTGGTATTCAGCATTAAATAATTCAGCCCCCACAGAGAGACAGGGGAGAAGAATGAGCCTGACAAAAAATATAAAGATTTCCTATGCCCCGTTAAAAATGCATTGACCTGATTAGCTCACTGGCAGGATGCTGAGCCACGCCAGAGCCGAGCAGGGAATCCCAGTCTGCAGCACCAGCGGCACGGAGGGGACCTTGGCAGGCAACAGCCACTGCACAGAGTGCAGCAGCACCTTCCCTGCTTTGTTTCTGGGTGTGTTTTCATGCTAAATCCCTTTTTCTTGCTTGCACACACATGACACGTGGGAGATGTTGCTGCAGGAGGGCCTTTTCTTCAGAACCACAGAATCATTTCCGTTGGAAAAGACCTCCAAGATCATCAATTCCAACCTCTGAGTGATCAGCACTGAGTGCCGTGCCCTGTTATTGCACATCCTTGTCCCACACCATCCCTGTGCAGCTCCCTCGGGGCTCCGTGGGCAAAGCCAGGGGTCAGAACCCCCTGCCTGCCCCGAGGGACCCTGCTGTGCCCCGAGCATCCCCCCGAGCCCCCGCACCACTGCCTGCCCCGAGGGACCCTGCTGTGCCCTGAGCATCCCCCCGAGCCCCGAGGGACCCTGCTGTGCCCTGAGCATCCCCCGAGCCCCCGCACCACTGCCTGCCCCGAGGGACCCTGCTGTGCCCCGAGCATCCCCCGAGCCCCCGCACCACTGCCTGCCCGCCTGCCGCGCTGCCGAGGGATCCCCGCAGCCTCCCAAGGATGCTCGGCAGTTCCGGCTTTGATGTGAGGATTAATGAGAGCTGACACCGCTGGAGCAGAGCCTTCAGAAGCCCAAAGGCAGGGCCCGGGGCAAGGCTGGAGGGGACGAGGCTCTCCGAGGCTGCCTTTGATTGCTCCGTGCTCGGCTTCGCCTGCGGGACGCGCCGGGCTGGGGCTGCCGGGGTGTGACAGGCACGGCCGGGGTGTGACAGGGACGGCCGGGGTGTGACAGGGACGGCCGGAGTGTGACAGGCACGGCCGGGGTGTGACAGGCACGGCCGGGGTGTGACAGGCACGGTCGGGCTGTCCCGGGGCTGGTGGCTTCAGCGGGACACGGACCCGTGCCCAGAGCCCTGGCTGGCCCCTGGGGCTGGATTCACACACCCTGCTGTCTGTCCTGGCGAGGATGTCACATGGAAGCCACCAGGGCTGCTCCGTCCTGGCTGGCACCCGGCACAGGTGAGTGAAGGGCACAGGTGAGTGAAGGGCACAGGCACTCTCCTGTAGCGTTGGATGCACCTGCCCAAAAGGGATGCAGTGTTCCCAAAAGGATGCAGTGTTCCCAGAAGGATGCAGTGTTCCCAGAAGGGATGCAGTGTTCCCAGAAGGGATGCAGTGTTGCTAGAAGGGATGCAGTGTAGATCAGGTGTTGCTCCAGCAGTAAACACCCTGCAGCAGGAATTCCACATTATAACTGTGGAGTGCTTTAGAGCCATAATAACCCAGCAGTTCTGGCCCGTGTGTAATTAGCAGCTAATGGATTTCTTCCTAAAGGGCTGAAGGCAGAGAGGGCTCAGCTCTGAGTGCTGCAGCATCCAGGGCTCTGTCCCCCTTCTGATGAGGACATTGATGGGGGACCGTGGAGAGCCCTGGGGAGCAGTGCTGCCAGCATCCAACTATCCCAGGCATGGGGCAGTTGTGGCCTGGAGCTGCCGGAACCTTCCACGGGCTGGAAGAAAGAAATGCTGCAGTTTGAATTCTTCATCAGTTCAGTTAGTGCAGTGAAGGGCCTCTGCAGCCTCCTGCTCCTAGGGGGACAAGCAGACACTGACAGAGACCCCATTCTATGGCAGGGACACGGTGCTGTCCCCAGGGGTGGCTGCAGGGACACTGAGGCACAGGAAACCTCCCCCACCCCTGTGTGCAGCTGGGCACGGCTGAACCATGAGCCCCATTACCCAGGGCCTTGCTCCACCCGCCAGATAACGCATCTAAAACGTGTTTACTTCCATCCAGGCTGCTCCTCAATCTGATTATTTATCTCCCGTTTAGCCTCTGACAGATCAAAGGCTCGGCGGAGGGGAAGCGGAGCCGGGCCGCGCATGAAAATGAGCCTTGATACATAATTAATTAACATAAAACAGTTTCATTAGGAGACGGTGTTACATGGCTGTTTGTCTTAAAAATTTAAGCGGTGTAAAGAGCACGGGGGAAAACACACCTTGCTGCCAGCCCCTTTCAGGTGCTGCCCATCCCAACCCAGCTCCAGGTCCCATCAGGAGGGGCCAGAGCGCGGCCCCCTCTCCCCGAATCCCGTGCAACATCTCCTAGCCTTGATTATTAATCTGTTTTTAATTCTATTAAGAGATAGCCAGGAGAAAGAGTATCAATTTTAGATTAACAAGGTTATTAGCACTTAATTATGTGAGGTGTCTTCGTAATTGAAAAGGAAAAGAGGAAGCACCATAAATATCCCGGGCCCCGAGCTCCTGGGGGTTTGCGTGTGGCTCTTTATTCACGAGGCTGTGGAACCATAAATATTAAATATCTGGTGAAAAAAAATTACAAGGCAGAGAGAGGATGCCCTCTGGATATTCCGGCGCCGAATGTTCTTGCATTTACAAATATTCATTAGCTGGGATCTGCAAAGTTATTTCCACCAAGACTCGGTGAAGGAGGAAGAGAGAGCGAGGTTATTGAAAAAAAAAATAGAGTCTAGAGTAAATATTATTAGTAATTTTTATCTCTGCGTGTCCCTAATTATTCCATAATTAGGGAAAGTGCACATATGCATATACAATCACTAACCTGCCAGTCTCAGGGATTCTCACAACCAGCCCCGCTGCGGGATGGAGTCACCAGGGAAACTCTTCTTCCCCAAAAAGCAATGGGGTTGTCTGTGCCTGGGGGGACCCCACTGTGCCCCACACCCAGGTGCTCCGTGCTGGAAGCCCAGGATGATTTAGGGAACCACCTAAAATCCGCCCTGTCTCTCAAACCAGCACCAGCTCCGCTGAGCACCCACGACCTGGAGCTGCAGCTGCTGCTTAGAGAGACATTAAATGACAAATCTCAGGCTCTTTTTAATTAAAAAATAATAGAACTCAGCAGGAAACAGAGCAATAACACAACACTGCCAAAATCCACTTTGCTGGAGCTGTTTAAAAAACAACAGGCAAGAGGCAGCAGTGGGGAGAGGCCACGTTCACCTTTGTGGGGACAGGTGACAGGACAGGTGACAGGACAAGTGACAGGACAGGCAGGGGGGCTGAGGGTCCCCTCCCACCAGCCCCACTCCTTTGGGCACAGGGCTCCCAGGGACAGGCGGTGTCACGCCCCAGGAATTAAGCTCTTAATCTGAACTAAACACATTACCACGAGCTCATCAACAAAAATCTAATTACGCTGCGCGAGGCCAGGCTTAATTGCTCGTCCTTGACAGGAGCAGTGCCCATGGAAGCCCAGGAGCCAGCGAGAGCCTGGGATTGGAATTATCCTGCTCCCCAGAAAAAGCATAAAAGGAAAATGGGGGGAAAAAATACGGCTGTGCAATTAGCATAGAAACACCAGAGAAATCAGCTCGCTAATTGCTGGGGGGAGATGCAAAGGTCATTAGCAGGGATGGGGAATATGCTGGGATCCCCCAGGCTCCAGGGGTCACACAGGCAGTGGCACGAGCACAGGGACTCCAAAAAGAGGGAAAATGGCTTAAACCCAGCTTTTGTCACAGTAAAGACACGCTGGGGCAGATTCCAGCCTGGCCCAGCCTCCCCCAGCAGCGCTGGGCTCCTCGTTTGCTGCTCCCACTAATGAGGAAATGGAGATGCAGGAGGTGGCTGAGCCCCGCTGCCTCCCCCGCACGCTCCTCCCCGACTTATCACCAGTCACAGGATGTTTACAATAATTTTTAATTTGCGCAATTATTAATCATTTTTCTATCTGTCTCATTTGCATAATAATTACTCTGCTTGCCGTTTGCCATGACTGTGAATGACAGTGGTTTAAATTAAATTAAGATTTTAATATTCATTTTTTTGGGTTAAAGCTAATCAAAGTTGCTGCTCGATGCCAAGACCAGGGCTCTGCCCTTCCAGAACCGCTAATGAAGAGATCCAGTCCCGGTGTCACTGCTCCATCTCCATCACCCAGCTCACCCCAGAGGATCCTGCAGTGTTTTCCAATTGCTTTGCTGCAAGAGCTGCTCAGACAAGGCCACAGCAGGGACAGGAGATGTGGGATGCAGAACAAGGGCACAGGGACAAACCCAGCTCCCCTCTCCCCAGGCAGCACACGGGGATGGGATCAGGGAGTTCATCCTGTGAACCCCTCCTTTCCTCACAGATACCTCTTAAAATATCTGGTAACAAACAGGTAACAGATGTATAAATCCAGCATTGTGATGAATCAGGAGGTCCCCAGGGCAGTACCTCTAAAATTTTAAAACCCCAGCCTCAAAATCAGCTCCAAGAGCAGAACCTGATGCTATTTTCAGGTCCTAAGCACATTCTGTTTAGTGCCTGCCAACATTTAAAAGTGCTTTTCCTCCTTAAGAGCAGCTTACAGTCCCAAGTGTGACACGAGCCAGCTGCTGGCATCTGCGGCTCTGCAAGAGCAGCCACTGTCACCAAGCAGGTGAGGAAGGCACCAGCATCCAGCTCTGCTCACAAGGGCGAATCCAATCATTCCACAGCAGGTTCTTTACATCTCCAGCAGCACTCAGATTAAGTGAGAGCAAAAATGAATGTGTCAAGTGGAACTGCACTTGTTGAGGCTGCAGCTGCCTCGGGCTACAGGGGAAATGGAACAGGGCTTGGTGACAGAAGGGGGAAGCACAACTGGAAGCACCTGGCTGGAAATGTGCTGCCACCTCACACCACCAGCCCTGCTCCCAAACCACCTGCCTGCCCAGCAGGTGCAGCAGGGCTGGGAATGGTTCACCCACTGGAAAAACCACACCACGCAGAATGGAGTACAAAAAGAGAGGTGTTATTTACAGGGGAACACACCATTCCAGGGCTGCTGGAAATGTTACACAGGGATGGAAAACAGGGAAGTCCCAAGAGTCTGGCACTCCAGAGCAGACTTTGCTGCTATCCCTCCCACCCACGGCCCTCCCAACGCTGGAGAATCCCTGCAAAGAGCGATCCTGCCCTGCCCACTGCTGCAGCCGAGGCATCTCCATGGAAACTGCTGCCTGCATTTCATCCCTGCTGCCTGGGACCTCAACAAGAACAACTGTATTTATTTCCACAAGTGCTTTCTGGCACATAGGGATTAAGGGAAGCTCTGCCCAGCCTCCAGCTCTGAGACTGACAAACCTGGTCACAGAAGGAAGGGTTGTTACACCTCCCACCAGAGCGAGCCCCAGGCATGGGGGAAGTGCTGAGATCAGCCCCAAATCCAGAAGGGTCTGGGGGGAGCAGCTGCTCCAAACTATGAGGGAAGCAATTCCAGGTCTGAAGTCGTAATTCTCCACACATTTCCTTCCACTAGAAATGGAGCCCTGAAGAATTGCTGAGGCTTCTGAAGATCTTGCTGCCCAGTGCAGCACTGCAGGTCGCTCTTCCAGTGCCTGAGCATCCCCTGCTCAGTTTTCTGTTTGGACACGGTCAGGAGAAGCTGAGTTTGAACTTTCCTGCACATTGGTCACTCTGGCATGTACATGGCAAAACAACTGCATAAACTTAACAGAAGTTCAGAAGTTCAACTTAACCTGAGTTCTGGAGCAGACTGACCCACTGCAGGAGGGCAACTCTCCCAAGCCCAAGCGTTCAGCAGATTTTCACCTGAGATTTAGGACACCTGAACACTTGGGAAATGCTCTCAGAGGTCAAAGCATTTGGCATAGAACAGAAGTTTGTCAGAAAACAAACAAGAAGTCAGTGTCCTCCCCAGAGAGCTGGAGGCTCTGGCTGGCAGGGAAATCCATCCTTGCCTGCTGGAAGATGCCCCAGTGGGTTGCCGAATGCCAAGGACAGGGCTTGTTCCAGGGACAGCAGCCATTCCCAGGGCTCTGGCAGTGGGTGGTGTCCATGGGTCACTGCAGGACTCTCCACTACATGTCCTCCACACTCCACTTGTAGGCCAGCTCCTGCACCGCCTTCTTGTTGGCAATGCGGGCAAAGCGCTGCTGCTCAAACCCGTTGGACCTGCAAAGGGACACCCAGGTGACAGGAGCTGCTGGGCAGGAGCTCTTCTGACCACTCCAAGTTTTCCACTAATCCCTCTAAAGTTCCCCACCTCCCCCTGTCCCACCTGTCCCATCACTCATTTGTAGCTGCCAACACCCTCACTCATCCCATAGCTGGGAACTCCATAAACAAAACTCCTTCATTGCTACTGTTATTCCAACAGGATCAAGTACCTGTCCACACCGTCCCAGCGATGCCCTGGCCAGATGTTAAACCTGTTGAGTGGAGGTGCTGGTCCCTTGTACCTGGGCTTTTCTGGAACACAAAGAGCAGAACAGCTGGTTTCAGCACAGGTGGTCACATCCTCACATCCTCACCCACCCAGGAGGTGTCTGCAGGTAGAGAGCACAGGCTCCTGACAGCCAGCCAAAGGCTCCCTGTGACAAACTGCTGAGTTTTCAGTCACCAGCCCTGCTCTCCCAGCTAACAACTCCTGGAACTGTTACTGGTAGCAAGCCAGTACCTCCAGAGTCCAGAAGTCTCCAGGACTCAGCTGCTCCAGCAGCCTTTGGCTATTTACTGAACAGCAGCTGCATTTCTGCACTGCTGACACCATAAACCACACACAGATGTAATCCAGAGCCAAACCTTTCTCCTTGTTCTCCTTGGCCTTCCTCTTCTTGATGAGAGCAGCCATGGGGTCTCCTTCCCTCTCCTGTTCCCTCAGCATTCTATCCAGGTCCTGGTCATCGATGTAGCGGGCCAAGGGCTTCTGCATCTCCTTCACTGCATCCTCCACGTTCTGCTGCTGCTGCCTCTCCTGTGCCAGCCTGGAAAACACACAGTGTCACCCAAACCCAGGCCATCACTCCTTGGGACTTGTTCCATTTGCAGGATGGGTCACACCCCTAACTCCCACTGCCTGTGCAGCCTTCCCAAAGCACCTCCAGCAAAGGGATGGGTTTTCACACGAGGAACACGCGCCGGTCCCAGGCTCAACCTCAGAATGAAGTCAAATGCAGCACCACCAGTCTGGCAGCAGACACAAACTGAAACCAGGACATGGGAGGCCCAAGGACTGTGTTTAGGAGTCCCTTACTCACCCTTTTCCCCACTTGGCATACTGCTCTTCCCTCTTGGCCTCTGCCTCAGCCTTCAGCCTCTGCTCCAGCTGCTCCTGGGCCAGGTTCCTCTTGCGGCCAGACTTGTCTCGGAACACGGTCTGAGCGTTCCGGGATTCCTCTGGCAGGGACAGATGCCTCAAGTCACACATTTTGGAACAATTCAATGACTTTAACTGTGACTTCTCTTTTGCTTGTCCTATTCTGCCAAAGAGCCTGCCACCCAAAGGCAGGCAGGATCTCAGCTCCTGCTTTTCCCTGCTGCCCCACACAGACTCTCATTATCCATCAGCTCCTTCAGACTTGCAGAGCAAAAGCATTTCACACTCCCTGTGATTCCCCTGGCATTGCTCTGAAACCCCCATGTGGAACAGTGACCCTGGCCAAGGCTTCCAGCAGCACGTGCAGCTGCAGCTCCACAGGGATGCCCCTCAGCAGCACACCAGTGCCAGGGCCTGACAGAGCAGAGGAGGAGAGGGGGAGCTGGGGCTTGGGCTGTGTTCACACTCTCACCCTCCAGGTGCTTGGTGCTCCTCTCGTGCTTCCGCAGCTCCTGCTTCTCCCTCTGCAGCACATCGGCCGACACCAGGCCAGCTTTGACCCCGGATGACATTGTCTTAGCCTGGAAAGCACACAAAGCCCACAGCTCCAGCTGGCTGGGAGAGGACAGCCAGGGAAGGCAGAACGAGGGGTGACCCAAACCACAGGGACAGGACAGGGACAGCTCTGCTAGAGCCACTTGTACTAAAACTTCCCCAGTTTGTCAGTCAGCTGGAAGGGAAAGGGACAACTTTACCTTCTTGGGGGAGCCCGGGGGACTCCGTGACCTGTGCTGCTCCTTCGGGGCGGGCGAAGTCCGTCCTGGAGGAGATGGATCAGAGAGTGAGGATTTGCTGATTCCTCCAGAAGGATCACGCTCAGGGGATCCTGTGCAGCTGCCCACCATCCCAGGGAGTCCCCAGGGGGACACAGCGTGTGACGCTCACCTTTCCTTTGGCTCTTTTTCCCACTGGGGGACCCCGGCCTCTCTCTCCGAGGTGACAAATCCTGACACTGCCGCCGGGGAGGGGACAGATCTGGGGTGTCATGACGCTGTCTCCTGGGAGGTGACAGATCTGGGGTGTCGTGTCGCTGTCTCCTGGGAGGGGATGGATCAGGGGTGTCATGGCGCTGTCTCCTGGGAGGGGACAAATCTGGGGTGTCGTGTCGCTGTCTCCTGGGAGGGGATGGATCAGGGGTGTCATGACGCTGCCGCCTCCGGGGAGGTGACAAGTCTGGTGTGTCATGACGCTGCCTTTTGGGAGGTGAGGGGTCAGGGGTGTCATGACGGTGTCTCCTGGGAGGTGACAAGTCTGGGGTGTCATGACGTCGTCTCCTGGGAGGAGATGGGTCAGGGGTGTCGCGGCGCTGCCGCCTCCGGGGAGGTGACAGATCTGGGGCGTCACGACGTTGCTTTTTGGGAGGTGACAAGTCCGGTGTGTCATGACGTTGTCTCCTAGGAGGGGATGGATCAGGGGTGTCATGTCGCTGTCTCCTAGGAGGTGAGGGGTCAGGGGTATCATGTCGCTGTCTCCTGGGAGGAGATGGGTCAGGGGTGTCGTGTCGCTGTCTCCTGGGAGGGGATGGGTCAGGGGTGTCATGTCGCTGTCTCCTGGGAGGGGATGGATCTGGTGTGTCGTGTCGCTGTCTCCTGGGAGGGGATGGATCTGGTGTGTCGTGTCGCTGTCTCCTGGGAGGAGATGGGTCAGGGGTGTCATGTCGCTGTCTCCTAGGAGGGGACGGGTCAGGGGTGTCATGTCGCTGTCTCCTGGGAGGGGACGGGTCGGGCATGTCATGGCGCTGCCGTCTCGGAGGAGAGAGCTCTGAGGAGCCGTTGTGTTTCCCTGCTGGCTCTGGGGAGTCGTGGCGTCGCCTGTGAGGGCAGAGAAGGTGACAGTGAGCACCCTTTGTGTTCGGTTTGTTTGGAAAAAAAACAGGATCCACACAGCTGGGAAGTTGGCCAAGGCTGGGAACAGCTTTGAGTGTGGATTCTGCACCCCTGAGCCTCAGCCTTCCCAGAGCAGATCCCAGAAACCCTCCAAGGCAGCCTAGATCCCAGCAGAGCTGGAATTTGAGAGTCTCCACCACCACCATCACTCAAACTCACAGAGATCATCACCCCAATCTCCCTGGAAGTGCCACTAACACCCAGAGCTGCCAAACCCCTGCCCCAGGCAGCAGGGAAACGTATCCAGAAGTACCCACATTTCCCAGTAAAGCACCTGGAAAGTTCAGAACCAGACAAACCCAGAAAGACAGAGTGAACCAAGAGCAGCCCCCATACCTTGAGGAAGACTTGGCAGGTCCTGAAATATCCGAACTCTGCGAGTCCTCGTCTGAAAGAAAACAATTGGAATCAATTGGAATCACCATCATTACAGCTCTGCACAGCTCAGAAGCCCTCCAGCATCTCAAGAATTACTATTTGGTATTATTTTTAACTTGCATCATTGTTTGGAGAAACCAAATATTAGGGAAAGAGTGGAAGGAGCTGCTCTCACCTCCTAGAAGCTTCCACTTGGCGTTTGTTCGGAATTCCTCCATGAGTTTCACCTCCTCGGGGCGTTCATCAATGAACTCTGCCACCTGCACACAGCACAGCGAACACCAGGGGCTCACCAACAGGCACAATTCCCACTCCCCACAACCACTTAAGCCCAGCAATCCCAGGCCCTCTGCCTCGTTCCAGCAGCTGTTCTGGAGCACAGAACCACCGTGCTGGGTACGTAAAGAACGGGCTGGTTGATCCGCAGGGAGCTCACTCGTCCTTGTAGAGCTCTGAGCAGGAATCCCACCCATCCCTGAGGCAGAACACACCAAAACACAGGGCAGGGAGAGGCGCTTTAGCAAGTTCTCCCCAAAGGGAGACACGAGGTGACCCTAAGAACAGACTGAGGGTGTGAGACCGCGTCTGACGGGACTCCCCGCTCACCACAGGCATGTCCCCCTCGTCCTCCTCCTCCTCCTTCTCCGGGGCGGCGGCGATGCTGTTCCAGCTCACATCGTCATCCACGATCCGCATCCTGGGAGCGGGGACAGGCGCTGCCGTCAGGACCCGGCAGAACGGGGGGATGTGGGGCGGGGAACCCTGGGGAGCGTCCCGGCCCCGGGGGACTCGGAGGGGAGGTTTGGACAGGGGAATTTCGGGGGAGCGCGCTCGGGGGGGTTCCCCGCACAGGGCCGCTCCTGCCGCGCCCTTCCCCAGGGACTTACCCGGCTCTGCCGGTGCCGCCCGGCGGCTTCTTCTTGCGGCGGCGGCGGGGCTGGGCGGGCTCGGCGGGGCCGCTCAGGTACCGCCGCAGGTACTCGGCCTTGGACACCCCCGGCGCCGCCATCGCGCTCTGACGACAAACGCCGGCGCCGGCAGGAAGGGGCGGGGCCTGGGCCTGGCGGGCCGGGGATGGGCGTGGTCATATATTAATGCATTCATAACTGGATGGGCGTGGTCAGTGCCATAAATGGAATTATACCATATTGGGCGTGGTCATTGCCATAAATGGAGTTTTATCATGAGAACGGGCGTGGTCATTGCCATAAATGGAGCTGCAGTGGGGAAATGGGCGTGGTCAGGCTGCAGAGAGGCCATAAATGGAGCAGAGGGTGGAGCTACAGGCGTGGCCACACCCCAGTCAGGGTTATGAATGGAGCAGAGCAATGAGACACAAACACATTTTTTATTAATGAGCTTTATTGGGGGGTCGCCTCCACTGCCACCCCCCTGCCCCAGCACGTCAGCCCCTCATGTAACACCTGCCGGCGGGGAGGCCCCGAGGCCCAGCCCCGCTGCCGTCAGGCAGGAACAGCTCCCCTGGCCCCAGGAAGGCGAGGAGAGTCCTGGCCCCACACAAGTCCTGGTCCCTGGAGCAGTTGGGGAAGGAGGGTGGGAGGGCTGCGGTGGTCCCCGCTACCGGCCCGAGGTGGCCTCTGGCTCGTAGCCCTCTGTTTTCATGTCGTTGAGGCCCAGCTCTTCGTTCTGCTCAAAGGTGCGCTCGTAGCGCTGCACGCTCAGCTCCGGGTCCTCTTCCGGGGCGTACACATTCTGTGGGGACAGGGAGAAAGCTCCTGCACTCCCCTCTGCCCACAGGCCTGGGCCCAGCGCAGGCTCTGAGCTATGGGCAGCAGCCAAGCTCAGCACCCATAAAGCCAACAGGGCTTTCAGCAACCTGCTCGCGGCCAGAGCTCCAATGGAAACCCATTCCCAACAGGTGCCAGGGAAACAAAACCCCCCCAAACTGCTCAGGGCACCCTGAGGGCACAAGGCTGTACCTGAAGGTAACTGTTGCCTGCAGGGTCATCCATGATGAAATGAGCCTGGGCCTTCCCCTCTATGATCTGCAGGAACAGAGCATGTCCAGCCATTAAGGCTCTTCCCAACCCTTCAGCACCTTTGAAGTGCAGAGCACAGAAAATCCAGAGTAAACTCACGTCCTGCAGCTTCCCAATGAACTCCTGCAGCTTCCCTGTCCTGCTGGGCATGGAGCTGTCTCCCAGAGTGAATGGGTTCTTCTCCACCTGCGGGGCAGGTGAGGCAGTGTGAGGCAGCCAGCCCCAAGAGGGACAAGGAGGGGGCTGAGCCCCCCAGGACCACTCACCAGGTCACGGATGTCCTTCAGCAGCCCCTCCAGCGTGGTGAACTTCCCCCCCAGCGCTCCCATGCCCAGCTCAAACTCCAGCTCGGGGATTTCCACTCTGCACGTCTCTGACTGCAAAGGTCAGCATGCTGTGAGCCCCATGGAGGAGGGCTGGGCTGCCCCAGACTCCCCCCAGCCCACAGGAGGCCAGGGCAGGTATCCCAGGGCACTGCACCTTCAGGATATCCCTGGTCATGTCAGAGGGGTCTGTAATCCGAAGGGTGATCCTGGTGCCTTGCGGTTCGATGGCTCCTCCAGACTTCACCTGGGAACTCCTGGCAGTGAGCTCCACAACTCCCACTCAGCTCACCCCCCCAGTGCTTCAACAGGGCTCATCCCAGCAGCCCAGAGGCCACTGCAAACCTGGGCCAGTGGCCTCACCACCCAGCATAAAGCACCTCCTGACAACGCCCCCAAATCCATTTCCCTCCCGAACAGCCCCGCTGGGCAGCAGAGCTCCGGGACAAAGGCATGGAACTGCACTCCCTCCCTCACTGCCCTCTTTCCAGCTCACCTCATTGGTCCTGTGCCCACAGGAGTCGCAGTTGGTGGCCATGATAATCACTTCCTTAAAGTGTGGGATTTCTGGAGTGGGGAGTCAAGGGAAACATCAAAACAGCAGCAGAGGGATGGCACGAACCCACTGGGCGTTGTGAGCAGCCCTGAGACAGCTCTGCACCCCAACAGACCCCACCTGAGAGAACTGATTCAGGCCTGTGGTGCAGCAGGGAGAGTCCAGGGCCATGCAGTGCCCCCCAGTCCCCCAGAGCAGAGCCCAGCCCATGCCCACCCTTGAAGGATACGCACTAACTTCATGTTGGTGCTGGCCGGGGCGTTGCACTCAGGGCAGTTGGTGTTGAACTGCAGCACCTGGGGAAGGGAAAGAGCTAAAATGTCCCAGCCAGCATAGGGCAGCTGTCCTCCGTGTCCCTGAGCTCTGCAGCACCACCCACCTCGTCCCTCAGGTCCTCGGCAGCGTCCGGCAGCTTCGCATCCACCTCCTCTCCCTGCAAGGGAAGGGTTAACTGCTGCTCCCTGCTCTGGGGTCCCCAGGGGCCAGGAGCTGATCAGTCACCTCCAACCCCAGCGCAGCAGCCTGCTGGGGGGTCCTCCTGTAGTGAGTGACCACCAGGGCCTCGTCCCTCTGCGGCGCGTGGGGGTTCTCCACAAAGCTGTTCCCGGAGGGATCATCCAGGATCTGCAGGACAAGGGCGCCTGAGGAGCCGTCCTGCACCCCTCATCCAAGCAGGGCTGCCCTTCTGTGAGCACTCACAAAGGTGAAGGGGGAATGGACGTCCTTCAGCTGCCTCAGTTTACCAATGAACTCGTCTATTTTCCTCGCCACCTCTTTGTCCGTCGCCTGGAAGAGGACACGGAATCACAGAATCCTTTAAAATGGAAAAGACCCCCAGGATGGGATTCAGCTGCAGCAGGGGCAGCCCAGAGCTGCTGACAAGGTGACCATGGCACAGACCAGAGTCTCAGTGGTCTCTCCACCAGCCCTGTGTGACGCCACTGGGCAGGGGACGGACATCCCAAGCGTTTTCCATCCCTGAGGAGCTCCTTCCCCTTCCCAGCCCCTTACCCTGCGGGCGGGCTGGTCCTGCTCCAGGCCTGCCACAGCTCTGTCAATGATCCCCTCGATGGTGGTGAGCACTGGGCAAGGGATGGAGACAGAGGTGATGACACCATTAACACATCCCATCTTGCCCTACAAGAACTGCTCCCATTTACCCACCTCCCTTCTGGCTGAAGGCAGGGATCTCAAAGTCCAGCTCTGGAATTCGAGCTGAGGCACAGTCAGTCTTCACCACCTCCCTGTTCATGTCCTGCACACAGAGCCAGGGAGCAGCCTGAGGATCCCCAAGAGATCCAGGGGCTCCCACACACTGGGATCACAGAGAGGTGCTGAGTCCAGCCCTCTTTCCTTTAGGAACGTGCAGGTTTGGGCCTGGAGCAGAGCGGGGAGGCCCTGCTCACCTGGCGGGAGGTGACGGCCAGGGTGTAGCGCACGCCCTGCTCCTGGATCCTGCCTGCAGACTGGATCTCTGTGTTGGACCAGGAGCAGTTGGCGCAGGAGAAGGAGCTGACGATGATCTCTTTGAAGAAGGGGATCCTGGTGAGCAGGAGCCGTGTCACTCCCTGCAGCAGCGAGGGGCCTCGTGGGAACCGAGTCCTGGGGGCGATGGCCCAGGGCCCTGACAGCACCTCCCAACACGGGCACATCCCTGCCCCAAACCTCCTCTCACCCCCAGGAGCTCCTGGAAACCCTTTCCCACCCCACCAGGGTGGGAGACCAGTTGTGGCCCCCAGCACGTGCTTCCTGGCTCCTGTCCCACATCGACCCCTGCCCTCTGGAACGCACACCGAGCCCTGCCTGCTCCTCCCAACGACCACTGGAGAGCGCTGAACCCTGAGCCCGACCCACACGGGGTGTGTCCTCTGGCCTCCCGGCCCCTGACCCCCATAGACTCCTACACACCCTCCTGGGCCCCCACAGCCCCCTGTCCTGCTCTCCCCCCCGGCCCCCGCAGGCCGCTTCTGCCCGGCCCCCCGGGGCCCTCACGTTGCGGAAGCAATTCATGCACAGGGACTCGATCTCTGCCGGCTGCTGCTCGCCGTCCTCGGCGCTGAGGGGGCGGAACAGGGGCTCGGCGGGCCCCGCCGCCGCCTCCATGGCCCCCAGCGCCGACATGATGGTGGCGGGTCACGGGCGGCGCGCGGCGATGACGCGCGGGTCACGTGCCCACCGATGCTGTGACGCGCGCGGGCCGCGATGGCGGCGCCTTTATTGGTGTTCAGCCGCGGAGCCGCCCCGGGCCCGGCCCCGCCGCCCCGGGACCCTCCCCGGGACCCTCCCCGCCCCGCTCGCTCAGGCTCAGCGCCAGGTCCCGCCACAGCGCGTCCAGCCGCGCCCGCAGGTCCTCCAGAGGTGGCGGCGGCGCGTCCAGCGGCTCCTCGGGCGGGCCCGGGCGGGCGCTCAGCTTCAGCCGCATCTCCTCCGTCTCCTGGTCCAGCGCGCGGGTGAACGCCTGGATCTGGGCGTACGTGTCCTGCCGGAACTCCTCCACACGCCGCTGCACCTCCCGCGCCAGCGCCTCCCGGGAGCGGCCCGGCGGCGCCGCGGGCCCCCCGAGGCTGCCGGGCAGCAGGCTCAGCTTGGCCTTGAGCTGCTCCAGGTTCTTCTGGATCTGCTGGTGCAGGTCCCGCGCGTTGCGGGCCAGCTTGGCGGACAGCTCCTGGATGTGCTGGTTCAGCTGCTCGGGGCTGGCGCGGGCGTGCGGGGCCACGCTGCGGTGCAGCTCCTCCACGTTGCGGTGGATCTCGCTCAGCAGCCGGTCCGTGTACGGGTGGAAGATGTCCTTCACCTGGTCCGTGTGGAAGGCGATCTTGTCGGCGTAGTGAGCCATGAAGCGCTGGAGCTCGTCGGCGCCGCCCAGGAGCTGCGCTGTCACCTCCCGGCTGGGCACCAGGTGCCGCCGGAGCTGCCGGGCCCGCAGGGACACCTGCTCCAGGAGCTCCTCCGTGAGCGGCTGCAGCTGCTGCCGGAGATCATCCAGCTGCTTCCCGACCTGCTGGTGCACCTCGTCCACGTACGGGGACAGCTTGTCCCGGAGGCTGTCCAGCTCCCTGCGCAGCGCCTTGCGCAGGCTGGCCGAGTCCTCGGGGAGCCGCGGCTGCAGGCCCCTGCTCAGGGGTGACAGCTTCTCCAGGAAGTCCCCCATGTAGCTGACCCCATCCTGAATGCTTTCCTTCAGGTTCCTGCACGACACAGTCACCAACACCCCCGAGTGACCACAGCCCTCTGTGCCCCACACACCCCTAATAAAAGCTGCCCACACTCGCCAGGGCCCTTCCCTCGTGTCCCAGGGGGAGAAGAGCAGGGCCCGGCTGTGCTGGTGGCTCCGGGGACCGGAGGGGTGCTGAACTCACGTAATGTCCCTGCCCAGCTTGCTCTGGCCCTGCTCCAGGCTGTCCTTGTCCCCCGTCAGCTGGCTCAGGTACTCCCAGAGGCCGCTCTGCTCCGGCTTGGCCGGGGACACTGCGGGCAGGAGCGGGGCTTGTGCTGCTGCCCACAGCGCCCTGCTGCCCGCAGAGCCCCCACACCCACCTGGGCAGCCGGCCAGCAGGGACAGGAGCAGCGCAGCCTTCAGCAGCATGGTCCGGCTGCAGGACAGGAGCCGTCCTAGCGCTCACGGCGTGGTGGTGCTTCTGCTGCACCTGCTCCCTGCACGGACCTCACTCCTGGAGTTCCCTTTGACGCCCAGAGCTCCCCTAAAAACACCTGGGGTTCCCCATAACACCTGTGGGTCCCCGAAACACCTCGGGTGCCCCGCAGCCCCGCTGCTGTGCACCTGCAGTCACACCCAGTTCCTCCGGCCGCACAAACTTAAAGCCCCCCGCCCCTCACCTGGCTCCGGTCGCCTCCCGTGTCCCTCCCGCCGCCGGTGGCCGCCCTTATATAGGCTCGGGGGGCGGCCGAGGAGCGGGCGATAAGGCGGCTTTGGTACGGGAAGGCTTTTTGGACCTCACTCCGTGTAAACACAACGTGGAGGTCCGGGGAGGTGACCTGGGGGCCGGACACCTGAGTGCCCGCTGCCCCCCGGGCTCGGGGGACGCGGCTGGCCCTGGCCCGCCGCCGATCTCTGCATCCCGGAGGGAATGCTGGATGGAGCTACCGGGGCGGTGCGAGGCGCCGGGATGGGGATGGAGATGGAGATGGGGATGGGGATGGGGATGGGGATGGGGATGGGGATGGGGATGGGGATGGGGATGGGGATGGGGATGGAGATGGGAATGGGAACCGACACCGGCTGCAGCTCCTGTCGGCACGGAAAGGGAGCCTGGAGCCCCGGGATGGGTGCGGGAGGGCGAGCCCGGCTCCGGCTGTGCGGGTCGGGAGCGCAGCTTCCCCTTCCGCGGCGGCGCTCCCGCCGGACACCCAGCCCGCCGTGTTCGTGTCCTTTGCACGTTGGTCATTGCCGGGAGTAAACCCGGGAGCGAGGGGCGAAGTCCAGCGCTCCCGGGGTGAAACGCCGAGCAGTCGCCAGCGCTGCTCAGACACCAAAGTCCGCGGGTCCCTCGCCTGGGCCGACACGTGAGGTCGCTCCAGGCAGCACTGGCCGAGCTTCACCTTGTCCCATCCCGCCCGGTTCGGCCCGGCCCGGCCCGCTCCTGCCAGCAGAACCCCTCAGCCCCTTTCTCTGTCCCCGATCCGCCGAGTTCCCTTCCTGTCCAAGCCCCGCTGCGCTCTGGGGCCGAGGTTCTGTCACCCACCCGCAGATCCCGGTCCCTCACCAGCTCTGCCCCATCACAGCGGGGATGTTCGGCCGCATCCTGGGCTCTGCTCCTCCCGCAGCCCCCAGCCGTGATGAGGGAACAGCGAGGCCCCGGCCCTGTGCTGGTCCGTGGGCTCACCTGGCTGCCACCATCTCCAACCATCACAGAGACCTCCCACCCACCTGACCCCACCCCTGCTCCCTCTCCCTGGTGCCCCAGAACCCAAATTCGGGGCGATGCTCCCCGCTCAGAGCAGCTGAGGGTGCCCCAGGTATCCCATCCCAGGGCAGAACAGCAGGATGCTGTGAGAAGGAAGGACACGGACCAGCATGTGCATCACAAGGAGATTTATTTCTACCACTGGAAGTGGCCAGGAATGTTTGGAATGTGTGTGGATGGCTGGCTGGAGCGTCTTAATTCTGTGGGGGTGGGACGGTGCTGAGGAACGCAGCCACCTTCTCCCGCACCTCCTTCTCCAGCAGCTCCAGGTGATCCTCCAGGCCGGCAGCGCCCGTGTCCAGCTTGCCGCGCATCTCCTCCAGCCGCTGCACCAGCTGCTTCCCGAAGGTCTCTCCGAAGGGAGCTGCCTGCTGCCGGAAGGTCTCCAGGGTCTGCCCCACGCGCTGCTCCAGCTGCTGGGCCAGGGGAGCCAGGCGCTGCCGCAGGCTCTCGGTGTCTCCGCTCGCCGCCTCCCGCAGCTCCTGCGCCAGCGGGCTCAGCTGGGCACGCAGCTCCTCGGAGCTGGTGGCCAGGCGGTTGCGCAGCTCCTCGGTCGCCTTCTCCATCTGAATGGTCAGGCTCTCCAGCTGCCGGTTGAGGCCATCCTGCACCTCCTGGGCGTAGGGGCTGAGCCCGCGCCGCAGCTCGGCCACGCTCTGCTCCACCTGCGCCTTCAGCTCATCTGCCATGGGCGACAGCCGCTCCTTCAGGCTCTCCACGCCGCCGTCGATCTGCTGCTGCAGCCGGTCAGCGTAGGGGCTCAGGGAGGCCTTGATGCTGTCGGTGTTGTCCTGCAGCCGCTCCCGCAGCTCGGCCGCGTAGGGCTCCAGCGCCTGCTTCAGCTCCCCGGCGCTGCGATCCACCTGGGAGCGCAGCTCCTCGGCATAGGGGCTCAGCTTGGCCTGCAGCTGGCGGATGTTGGTGCCGATCTGCTGGTGCACCTCGTCGGCGTAGGGGGCCAGCTTGGCCTGCAGCTGCTGCAGCTCCCGCTGGATCTGCTCCTTCAGCCGCTGGGAGTCCTGTGCCAACTGCGCCTTCAGCTCAATGGCAAAGGGCACCAGCCGCTCCTGCAGGTCCTCGGCGTAGGCGCTGACACTCTGCAGGTTGCTCTGCAGCAGGGTGCTGGGGAGAGGGGACACATCAGGTGTGTGCCCACATGCCCAGGCCCTGCCTGGCACCCCCTGAGCCCCCCAGCGCCCCCAGCCCCCCGGCACTGTGGCTCGGCTCACTTGAGCTGCTTGCTGATCTCGGTCTGCTGCAGCTGGTCCACCGTGTCCTTGGCATTGCTGCCCAGCTCCGTGAAGTACTTCCAGATCACATTGGCCACAGCATCAGGGTTCACCTCAGCCCGTGACCCTGCAAGGAGGGCTGGGATCAGCACTCACACAGTCCCACTCCCCCAGGACAGCAGGGACATTCCCCATCCCTGCTCTGGGGCAGGACCACCCTGCTGGCACCAGGACCCTCACGCCGCCTCACCTGAGATCGCAAGGAGAACCAGGACAAGGGCAACCGCCTTGGGCGCCATCCTGAGTGCTGGCAACTCCTGTGGAAGCACAGAGCAAGGGTGAAAGAAGCCCCAGGGACCAGCAGTCCCCCACCCCCCTGCCAGAGGTGATGAGGTCCTGGCTCCCTCCTGGCTCCCTCCAGCCCCTGCAGCTGCTCACCTGTGCTACCTGTGCTACCTGTGCTGCCACTGCTGCGGTACCTGCAGAACCGGCAGCTCCCCACCCTATTTATGCAGCCTGAGCGCTCCCACAGCTTCCACGCGGGCTGTGACACAGCAAGGGCGTGGACTTTAGCACGGCCACAACGTGGAAGTGCCTGAGGTGCACGCAGGCCTGACATCACCCAGAACCCCGACATCACCCAGAGCCCTGACATCACCCAGAGCCCCGACATCACCCAGAGCCCCACCAGCCCCTCTGGGACACAGGGACAGACAGGAGCTGGGGGTACACCGGACGCAGTGAGCCCCTCTGGGACACAGGGACCCCGGGCTGAGGGACACCTCCCTGCTCTGGGGATGCAGCAATGGCCCATCAGTGCTGGCAGTGCAGTACCTGTGTTATAGATAATAAACAAATCAAGCTGAATTAAGAATGAATAAATAAACAATTTTTATTTCACTACTGAAATATGGTCCTCGATAGCCACAGTCAAAAAGGACAACACCAAGCCTGGGATCGGCGTGAACACACGCACACTGATCTGAACTCTATCGCTTCGGATCCCCCCCGTCTTGGTCAGTCCTGGTTTTACACATTTTTTTTAACTTGGAGCAAAGTTCCTCCTTTCCTGTCATGGTTTCACATATTCATGTAGCCTCCTTTCTCTGCGTTGGACTGGTCAAAACCATTTCTGGCAAGTGATGAATTTTGACAAGTGCCGATTTTGGTTTACAGGGAACCAGGTATTGAGATGTAACTCTTCCTGAAGACCCTGGTTATCTTGACTGGTGTATGATACTTATCGAGTGCTCATCGCTTGAGTGTTTCATGGACTGTCTCCGTAAGGAGCCACCTCCATTTGGAGCCGATTCTATTAATTTACTAATCCCGGTTTTGTCAGCAGTTGCAGTGTGTGAATTCTGTGAGGCAATCCTCCCTCCTTGCTGCGACTAATGTTCTAAAGTTTCTTTATTAATTTCTTTATTTATGCAAACACGATTTATTGTACATAAATCCCAAATTAACACGAATTACATTACAACATATATCACACTGGGATGCGTGTGACAACGGGACAGGCCACAGGGTCTGGGGATGCTTCAGGGACCTCCCAGCTCTGGCACCGGCTGTGCTGTGCCTGGGCTGGGCAGCAGGGCAGGACACGGGCTCAGGGGGACACTGATGGAGCTGGAGGACACACGAGGCTGTACACAGGCAGGATGGCACCGTTCCTTCCCGCTCCAGGCTCCTGGAGGAAGCCCTGGCACAGGAAGAGGCAGGACACTGCCGGGCACTGCAGCCACACAGCCTGGGCATGGAGCCGGGACCTGTGCGTGTCCCTGCCCGTGGGCATCGGGCTCTCGGCGCACACCTGGGGCAGGGTCCAGCCCCCGACCCAGCGCACCCAGCCCCGGGAGCAGCGCGGTGTGTCACAGCGGGCAAAGGGCGCGGCGGGCAGGGCAGGGACCAGCCAGGCAGTGGCAGTGGCAAGGTCCGAAGCGCCTCGCGGTGCCCGGGGACGCCGTGCCCAGGGACCGGACCGCTGGATGTCACCCTTGTGCCGTGTGTGCCCAGGGCTGTCCCCTGCCGCGGGCACCGGGCTGGCGGCGCACACGCGTGCACACCGGGTGTGAACAGCAATGTGCGCGCACACGGACACGCGGGGCCCCGCAGGCTCCGTCCCCGCGCGATTTCCCAACTCCTGGCTGGACACAGCGCCCCTGCAGCCCCCCCCCGCCCTGCCCTGACCTTTGCACAAATCCCCCAGGGAGCCCGTGGGGAAGGTATAAAGAGAGAGCCCAGGGCTGCCCCCGCCTCACAGAGCCCGGCACAGGTGAGTGGGGACATCCCTGGTGAGGGTCGTGCTGGGAAGGGGACGGGCTCGGGACCCCCGTGCCCCCCGTGCCGCCCCACATCCTGCGCTCTGCTCTCTCCCCAGCCATGAAGGCGTCTCTGCTCTTCCTGCTCGCCTGCACGGCCGTCCTGGCGCTGGGAGCAAGTAAGGGCCAGGGGGCTGCTCAGGAGGAGGGGTCGGGGTGCTGGGGGGCACGCACGGGGGGCACAGCCGCGGGGCCTTGTGGCCCCAGTCCCACCAGGCTCGTTCTTGCAGGGGCCGACACGCCCGAGGAGCCGAAGGCGCTGGTGCAGAAGGTGCAGGAGCTGGCCCAGAAAGCCACGGCCATGGCCAAAGACGTCTACAGCAGGGCACGGGAGTCCGAGGCGCTGCGCCAGGCCAGGTGCCCTCGAACCCCTCCAGCCCTGTCCCTGTCCCTGTCCCTGTCCCTGTCCCTGTCCCCGTCCCCCGGTGCCGCCCGGCCAGGGCCCCGCACTGACCCCGCACTCCCCTGCCCTGCAGGCAGTGGCTGTCGGACAACGCGGAGCTGGCGAAGCAGCGGCTGGTGTGGCTCAAGGAGCAGCTGGCGGAGCTGCTGAAGAAGAATCCGGCCGCGTAGCCTCGCCGGGGGCTGCCCGGGGACTGTTGGGGCTGGGGACCCCCCGGCTCCCACCCGCTGTCGTGGTGCTCTCAATAAAGCGGGGTTGATGCAAACTCTATGGTGGCATCACTGGGGGGCTGGGAAGGAGGAGTGTGACCCGCAGGGAGAGGGAGGGCTGGGACAGACACCAGCGCTGGGGTACACACGGCTGTGTCGGGGTGCCCAGGGTGGCAGGAGCCGGGTGCAGCTTCCACAAGCCCCTGCAAATTCCGTGCCACCATACTCCAGCGCCCTGTGTGGGGCTGAGCACGCCTGCACCTCGGGCAGAGCTGGAATCAGCACTGGGCGAGCCCAGGGCACTCCTCACCAGCTCCCTGTCCCCCCACTCCCTCTGGGTCCCCCAGCACCCCCAGCTCAGAGCACCCCTTTCCCCCTCCAGCATCCACTGCAAAGACTGAGCGAGCTCCAATAACTTAAGTCAAGTTTATTTCTCAAAAGGGAGGCAAAGCTGAGAGCGACGCCAGGTTGGGGAGGGAATTCTAGGGGAGGAGGGGGTCTCCGGGGAGGACACCCGAGGGCTCCTGCAGCCTGTCCCCAGAGCCCCCTGAGAAGAAGCGCCCGGGGCAGGGCAGGGAGCACCCGGGGCAACTGCGGAGCGGGGCTGGGGTCAGTCCCTGCCGCGCCGGCCGGCAGCTCAAGCCACGGTCTTCTGGAGCTCCTCCAGCAAGGCGAGGAAACGAGCCTTGAGGGTCTCGGTGTAGGGGGTGAGGCGTTCCTTGAAGTCCTGCACCAGGGGGGTCACCTTCTCCCGCAGGTTGCTGAGCTGCTCCACCACCTTAGCCTGGTATTCAGCGGCCTGGGGGATGCCCTTCTCCCGGATCTCCTCCAGCTTCTGGCTCAGCTTCTGCCGCAGCTCATCGCTGAAGGGGGCCACGTTCTTGCGCAGCTCCTCGACGTGCACGCGCAGACGGTCCCGCGCCTCCTCGGCCACCGGGGTCAGCTTCTGCTGCAGCAGCTCCACCTTCTGCTTGCTGAGCTCCTTCAGCTCCTGGGCCAGGGGTGCCAGGCGCTGGCGGTACTGCTCCAGATCCTCCGTCCACTTGGCAGAGAACTGGTCCAGGAAGGGCTTGATCTTCTCCTTCACCTCCTCCAGGTCCTTGCTCAGCTCCTGGCGCAGGGCCTCGGTGTCTTTCAGCCATATTTCCCGCACCTCTTTGTAGTAGGGGGCCACATCCTCTCTCAGCTTGGCGGCGGCTGCTCCCAGAGTGTCGAGGTTCTCGCTCAGCTTCAGGCTGCGGGAGGGGAGGGAGGGAGGTCACACACGGTGCCCGGGGCGCCCCGCCAGCCCCCCGCCACACACCCCCCACTTACTCCAGCTGTTTGCCCACGGTGGAGGCCTCGAACTGGGCAATGGCTTCCTTGCCGCTGGTCTTCACTGTCTCCAGGTACACATCAACGAGGTCCTTGAGGCGATCCAGGGGTGCCTGGGGCTCATCGTGCTGCCAGAAGGAGCGGGCCTGGGTGCCTGCGGAGAGAGCCGGGTGTGCTCAGGACACGCTGCCCGCCAACGGCTCCAGCCCTGCCGGGGACCTGCCCGGCTCGGGATGGGACCAGGGAGCCCCTCGGCTGCAGCCCGGCTCGCACAGCGCTTCGGAAACCGGCGGCTTCCAGCAGCGCTCGCGTCGGGCGCAGCCGCCGCATCCCGCCCGTGCTGCTCCATCCCGCGGGGATCCGCAGCCCCGTCCGGACCTACCCGTCAGGCAGAGCAGGGCGAGGGTCAACACCACGGCTCTCATCTTGACGCTGGACCTGCGGGCAGAGCAAGAGAGTTGGGCGCGGGGAGCCCCGGCAAACGCAACCCGGCGGGGCTGAGCCCAGCCCGGCTCGGGGGGTCCCCGCCGGGGCGGCGGGCGAGGGGCACCGCGCTGGTCCTGCGGGGCAGCCCGGGCTCTTACCAGCTCTCTCTAGCGCTGCTGCTCGTCCCGTCTGAGCGGCCGGGGCTCCGGCGCCGCTATTTATGCCGGAGGGGCAGTTCCGCGGAGATAAGCCAGCGCGGCGGCCCCGGAACGCGCTCCCGGCGGGCGATGTGGCGCGCAGGGTTCAAGGATCGCGCAGCATCGCCGAGGAGCGCGGGCTTGGCAGGGGCGGCGAGCAAACAGGAGCTCCCCGCGGGACGCGCCTCGCCGGCCAAGGAGCTGTTTACGCTCCCGGTGACCCAGATTCCCGCTGGCCCCGCGGCCTTGCCGGGGCCCCTCGCAGCCCCCAGGGATTGGCCGCCGGCCCGGGGACAAGGTTTATTCCCGCAGGGATTTGGCCTGCCGTACCCGGACCCCTCGCCTCGGCCGAGGGTCTGTGCCCCGTCCTTCACCGGGCCGCCCACGTCACCCCCTTGTCCCGCTGTGTCCCCAGCTCAGAGGTCCTGGGAGCTGCGCCCCTGCCCGCCCACGCCAGCCCTCGCTGGGGACCTGGGCAAAGCAAAGGCTCAGCTCAGAGCAGGCTCCAGCACCGGCACGGTCACCCCAAAACTCCCCTGAACCCCAGCCAACCCCAGGTGTTCCCCTGTCCCACTGTCACCAGTCCAGGGATGCACAGGAATCCAGCGCACAGGGCTGAGCAAGGGGCGAGAGGGGTCGGGGAGAGAGGGGCCACGTCCCCAGACGGGGCTGCAGGGGTGTGCAGGGCTGGCAGTGCCGGGGGAGCTGCTACAGGGGAATGATGCTGCTGCTTCTGGGTGGCAGCGGCTCCCCGCAGCCCCGGCCCGTGCCAGCTCCCTGGGCACCTCAGGGGTATCGCCAGCCCAGGCGCTGCAGGGTGCTGCAGGCACAGGCACAGCTCCCTGCGCCTCCCACACTGTACCCACAGCTGGAAAAGCCCCACTGCAGCGATGCCCGGGCTGCAGCACTGCTGTGCCCCGCTGGGCTCTGGCTGCAGGGGTCTGTGAGTGCTGGGGGAGCACTGGGAGCCCAGCCAGGGGGGCTGCTGGAGCTGGGGGACGTGACAGTGCCAGGGATGCGCTGGGGACACAGCAGCTGCTGCCCCTTGAACTGTGGCGTTGAGCAACAAGGCAAACAAGAGCCCAGGGAAGATCATAATCATGGTTTTATTTGTTATGATCCCACTGTCCAACTAATTGACTAGTTGCAAGTGACCCACAAAAAAATGGACTGAAGATTTACTGAAACTCTTTTTTTTTTCCTGTTCGTTTTTAGTCCAACATAAATGAGGAAGAAAAAAAAAATACTTCTGACATTTCCAAAAAACAGAAATAATAGCAAAGTATATTAATATACATTCAACATATACTGCGCGTATTGATTACTACAATACAAAGCCATGATAAAAAAAGTGTGATACTGCGGATGGCACGGTGACGCGGCCCCGCGGGGCGGCTGCTGCTGGGGGGGGCCGGCGACTCTCCCAGGATACAGTGTCATGTAAACAAAAGGAAAATGAACCAAAGGGACAGAGCAAAAGGCTTTCAGCGTTTCCCACCCTTCCCGCTCGATCTGGGCTCTGGAGCCTCCCTGCTCTCTGATTCTCGGGGTCGCAGAGCTGGCAGCGGTGTTGTCCCGGAGAAAGGGAGGCTGGGAAGAGGCACGGGGTAAGGATAGCAAAGTCACCTCTGCCGTGCTGGTTTCACACTTCCTTCTGTGCAAAGTCAGGAGGGTTTGGGCGATGTTTCCTTTAGTTTTAAAAAAATATTCCAGAAAAAACGTCGGTAAGAAGGATCTGAGCTGGAGCTGGTCAAGTCCCAAAGGCAAGGGTGACACCACGAGCTCCTGAGCCCCAGCGGGGGGGGCCTCCCGCTCTATCCACCACGGAAAGGATGGAAAAGGGACAAAGAAGAGACCTCTGCACGCCCCGACTGTATAAGGAGAATTACCACTGTCGTCACTGGCACGAGAGAAAACCAGTCACAAGTACAATGTCATTAAAAGAAATAAAATACTTTGAACAAAAGGTGCAAGTCACAATTCATATAGAACAGAATCTAGTTAAAAATTTCTCTCAAACAGAAATTCCTTTCGCTTTTTATTAATAACAATAATAATAAAACAACATTTACCAAAAAAAACAATTCCTACGTGATCAGGAGGAAAAGCGAAGGAAACAAAGTAAAATCCGTCTGCCCTACATTAGCCAGGAAAAGAAAAAACCCCAAGTCGTGGCGGATTTGGAAAGAAAAGGGAAGGGAGGGCAGGGCAGGGGTGATCCTGTCAGCACCCCGACACACGAGAGGGAACAGAGCAGACAGAGGTGAGACAGAGTGGATTGCACTGGGGTGGGGAGGGCCCCGCCAGCGCTGCCAGACCCAGACCCCCCTGCAGCAGGACAGGGTGGAAGGAGAGCGTGGCCTCCATCCAGGAGTGGCTCCAGCCCCTGGGACCTGCTCAGGGCAGGGAGGCTCAGCCCAGCGTGGGGCCCCGGGCAGGGCCAGCCCCCAGAGCAGCCCCCGGTGCCCAGGCCGGTCCTCTGTGTCGGGCTCAGGGCTCTGGGTGTAGCTGGAGTTACAGGCAAGTGTGGCAGAAATTAAAGAACCCAAAGGAACGACACACTGGATGAAGTGAGGATGAGGAAAGGGGCCATGGTATTCCAGTTAGTCAGAAATACTACGGCAATTTGGCGCAATGCTGCTAGATACTGTTGGTTTAAAATGGACCTTTTTATTTCAAAGCTGTACACAAACCCTGCAAGAGAGAGAAAGGGAGATGTCAGGGGACACCAGAATGGCACATCTCCTCCCACAGCCCTCCAGCACTGCCAGGCCATTCCTGACCCTGCCCCAGGAGACAGACCCTGCCATGCAGAGGGGTCTAAGCACAGCACAACCCTGGAAGGAGGGATGCTGTCCCTGGCTAACAGGGGGGGACAGCAAACAGCTCCAGCACAGTAGCTCTGAGAGGATGGTCCCAACCCCAGCCCTGGAGCAAGGAGCAGGAAAAGTGACCCGTGGAAGAGAGGAGGACACAGGGATACTCACTCCCTCCTGGTTACACCCCCGCCTGCTCCATCCCAAAGGGCACCTCCGGGTGCTTGTAGCTCAGCAGGACGTCTGTGATACACGTCGAGGGGTAGCAGGAGGTGTTGAGGTGCTGGCTGCCATCGCCCAGGTTTGCGTGCTCTTGACCTTCCAAACTCTCCCCACATTCTGTAAGGGCCAAGAGGCGACTCAGCACCTGTGGCTCAGCTCCCCGAGGAGCTGCCCACCTGCCCTGCCCCTGGGCAGCCCCAGAGCTCACCGTCACTGTCCCTGTCCCGCAGCTGCTGGCTGGCCATCAGCGACGACTGGCTGAGCACGGCGTCGGACATCCGGGCAGAGCTGAGCGCCTTTCCTGCCATCAAACTCATTCCTGGCAAGTTATCCAACTGCACCTGTGGACACGGCAGGACACCTCAAGGGGAGCTCAGGAGAGGATCCTGCTCTTCCCCATCTGCCCAGGGAGCCTCTGCAAACCTTCAGCAAGGGTTTGGAAAGACAAGAACTGCATCAGGCACAGCCTGGGTGCAGCCTGTCCCTTCAACAGGAGGATGGACTGAATGGTGCAAATCCCTCTGAACTAAGAGAACCAGACATAGCTGGGGCAGGAAGGGAGAACTGGAGATCATACAGAACAAACCCCTGCCAAGGCAGGGACACCTGGAGCAGGTGACAGAGAAACACATCTGGGTGGTTTTGGGATGTCTCGAGAGAGGGAGACTCCAGGCCCTCCCTGAGCAGCTGTTCCAGTGCTCTGCCCCCTCCATGGAAAGTTCTTCCCAATGCTGAGGTGGAACTTGTTGTGTTTTAATTTCTGGCCATTGCTCCTCATCCTGTCACTGGGCACCACTGAACCAGTGAAGGTGACATTCTCATCCACAGGACAAGGGAGGTGTAGCAAAGCACACATCAAGATTTGGGCAGGACAGTTCCCAGCATCCCAAACCCCACTGGGCGCAGAGCACTGAGGTCTGGGCTACCATGACCAGCTCCTTCACAGCCCTGCAGGACCCACAGCTGGGCTGGGTGTGTCTGCAGAGCCCTGTGTGGCCACAGCCAGGCCAGGCTGTGTCAGAGGAGGGAGCTGGGAGGCTGAGGCACCTACGTAGGCATCATCACTGTTCTGGATGGTGTGATGTCTCTGCAGGCTGCGGGGCCGCTGCTCGCCGGACGAGGGGCGCACGGGGTAGCCCAGGCCGTTGTGGTCAGGCACCTGCATGGCTTGGCCGGGGGAGCTCCTGTCCATGCAGTTCCCTACGATGGACTCTTGAAACCAGACAGAAAAAGCACAGGTTAGTACAAGGAACCTGCAGCTCCCAGCCCCCTGTGCAGGACTGAGATGTGATGCTGCACACAAACATTCTTGCTGGCAGAGCCAGGACAGGACCCCTGGCTGCTCCAGCTGCAGTGGTGCAGCACCACTGCCCTCATTTGCATTCAAACAGGCTTCTCCTTCCAGCATTAACACCCCAGAAGATCCCAATGCTAGCTGCCTTCCATCAGGTCTCCAAAAGCAGCCTAAAGCTGGAGGCACTGGGGCAGGAGCACAGGAACCAGATCCCTTCCCACTTCTGCCACCCCCTCGAGCCTGAGCTCGACCCCCAGCCTGCCCACACCCTTACACAAGAGCTGGGGGGAGCCTCCAACATGGGATGTTCTAGCAGGGCCCCTTGGCAATTGTAAGCAACTTAATCCTGCAGGAAGAGCTGGCCAGGATCTTCACTTTTATCAGATGACTTCTCCCTGCCCTCCCACAATCAGGCTGCGGGAGCACACCAGTGTTCTGCCTGGCAAAGTCCATCTGCACGGCAAGCTCTTGTGACTGAGGGCAAAGGCCACATTCCTATCAGGCAAAGCCTCCCATCATCAAGTACACGATGTTTTGGATAAAGTCCTGAGCCATGGAGAAGCCTGTCATCAGGCTGAGCTCGCTGACACAGCTGCAGGTACATCCCTCACAAAGCCAGAGCTTTCCCAGGGCTTTGGCCAGTGGGAAGTGATGTCCTGCTGTGCTGGGACACTGCACAGCCCAGCTGGCACTGCAACTGCCATGAAACTGCTCCCCAAAGAGATCTCACAGAATCCTATACCATCCCCACTTGGACCCACACAAGGATCATCCAAGTCCCACTCCTGGTCCTGCACAGGGCAGTCCCAAAATTTAGCAGAATTCAAGTGAAACCCCATCCCATGTGGTCCCCATGCTGCTTGCAGGCAGGTGAGCATGGACAGCACAGCCAGCACACTGCTGCCCGTGCCCTTCCTCCATCAGCAATGTGGCATTGCTGCTGGAGCCCTGTCCCAGGCAGGAATCTCTGTCAGAGATGCAGCCTCCCCCTGCCTTTGCACAACCGAGGGGTTACGTGCGGTTAGCAGTCAGCTTTCCCGGAAAAGCGCGAAGGAAAACATGAGGTAACAGATGTTAGCGGATCAGTGCCACCCACACACTGCTTGGGATGCTGCTCCAACTGTGGGAACAGTGGTTGGGGCCAGCAGCCTGCTGCTCCAGCTCCACAAACAGCCCCAGCCCCAGTCCCCACGCTGCGGGTGACGAGTTCCCTCAGCATGGAAGAGCCAGGACCCAAAGAACAGCTGCTCCCCAACGCCAGCACTGCACCTCTGGGGATGCTGCTCTGCACTGAGGGACAGACACCCCGAATGCACACCCCCAGCCCTGTGGAGGAGAGCCTTTCACGGCCACCTCCTTTGTGTCCCCGCGGCACGTGACGCTGGCACGGCGCTGCCGCCAGCTCGGCTCCGTCCGCGCCGAGCCCAGGCAGGTTTCCCATGGGCAGTGCTCCCAGCCCCGGGACGGCTACGTTGGAGCAAAACTGGAGCAGGGCTGTTCACAGGCAGCTCAGCCACATCCCAAACAGATCTGGTTGGCTCTCAAGGTCCCCAGCTGCCATCCCTGGCAGATGCTCCAGAGACATCCAGAGCTCTGTGATCAGCGTCAGCACGCGCCCTTGGAGCACAGACACTCCCGAGCCACTGGGAAGTCACACTCTGCTCCAGGGAAAACACATCTGGGGAGCTCAGGCAGGAGAGAAGATACCCCCCAAACTGCACCCTCATTACACAGTCTGAGGAGAAGAGTGGGAAAAGCCAGGGATGTAGGATTTGGTGTAGATAAATAGAGGGAAAGCTGAGTGATGTAGGATTTGGTGTAGATAAAAAATGGGAAAGCCCAGGTGCAGGATTTGCTGTAGGTAAAAGTACCTGGGAAGCTCGGAGGTGACTCTGCCTGGACCCAAAGCACCCAGGCCTGAGTCCAAGTGGGTTATGGAGGCCATAGGGAAAAAGGTACAAGCAGTTGCATCCCAGGACACAGTTTACTACAAACAGCCCTGTCAGAAGGACTTACACAAGCCTATTTGTAAACATTTATTTGCTTTTACTCATTTACAAGGCCTTGCAGTCTAAAGTCCTTCTCTTTTGTGTAACCAGTCCTTGCATCACCAGTGCGGGGGCCGAAATTTGGCTTCTGACTTCCCCAAACCTCACTGTCCATCTAACGGGCTTCAGTGATGAGATCCAAACCCATAATTTCACACCAAATGCCCTTCCAGAGCTTCCAACCTCTGCTGAGCCTGGAGTGATTCCTCCCACTCCAAGCACAGCAGGGAAGTGGAGCTCTGAGAGCAAAGAGAATTCTGAATTTAGGAGGATTTCAGCACAGCCCAGCCTTGTCCCTGCCCACGCTCTGGGGGGTCAGGGCTTGGCAGCCCCGCTCAGCCCTCTGAGCCAGCCTATTCCAGCCCGGTACTTTCCCAACAAACCCGTGCTGTGTCCCTGAACAAAGCTGGGCCTCCTGTGCCCTGGACACAGCTCCTCTGCAATAGGGCCCCGAGTGCCAAGGGCAGGCTGGTGGCTCCAGCCCAGCACCCCGAGTCCTGCAGGGAATACTGATCTGCCTGCTCAGCCTCTCCTCAAAGCCCTCTGAGCGAGGGGCTCCGAGGATGTTTTTCCTGCAGAGGAGCCTGTAATTGCAGCTCAGGCAGAATTCTCTGACAGCTCAGCACTGCCAGAGTAGCCACTGAGGAGCAAAGGAGCAGCTGCTTCCAAGAAGCAGGAAAGATCTTCAGACCCTAATAGCAAGTTTAAACTCACTCTCTCCAGAATCCACCCTTCCCAGTTCAAGCAGGGATAGAATCTTGCTGCTGCTGCTTCCCAAAGTGTCAGAGGAGCCACAGGACCAACACTGTTACTGTGTGTGTTTGTGGGAGCTTTAGCAGTGTCTGGACTTGAGGGCCCTGCTTAAGAGCAGGAATAAATGGTTACACTGCTGAGGTGTGCTGACAGCTGAGCTGCTCCTTTCCCTTGTTTACTGGGAATGGGGAACATTGCCAACAAGAATAAATCTGTGGCCACCATGCAGCATCCCCAAAAAGATGGCAGCAAGCTGGGCCCTGGTCTTTACCTGCCTGCAGAAATAGGTCAAATTCCCATCGGGCTCCTTCCTTATTCAACCCTGTTTATTACAGAGGCCGTGCCTGCAATTTACTTCAGGCCACAAAAGCCAGAAAGAATCTCGGTAATTCTGTGCTATGCAGAATATGTCAGGAAACCCTTGGCGTGCCGGGTGGGACGGTGTCCTGGGCACGAAGGTGAGTGACCTGCACGGATGGACAGCTGGCCTGCACGGATGGACAGCTGGCCTGCACTGATGGACAGGCAGGGAGCCTTACCTCTGCTGGGCACCTTATTCCTGAATCCGGGCGCGGGCTGATGCCTGTACTGGTGCGTTCCCAGCTCCTGCGCAGGATTAGCAGTTCCTAGCAAAGGTTCGGGGTCCCCATGCCCTGCTGCGCTTACAAGCAGAGGGGTCTCGTGGCAACCTTTGGTCAATGTGTTTGAACTCTTACTGTCAGGAAAGCTGTCCCTGTTTCCCTCGCAGGCGCAGTCCTCCTCCATGCTCTCCGAGTGGAACAGGGCTGGCTGGTGTCCGTATCCCTGCGGCGGGGGCACGGATGCAGGGACCTGCTGGATACATTCTTGCGCCCTGATTTTTAAGAGATGTTGGGGGCTGTTCTGGGGGTGGTATGTGTCAGCACTCTGATAAGGCAAAGACAACGACTGGCGCTCCGAGAGGTTCTGTCCCATGCTGGTGCCCATATTCCCAGCATCCCCTTGATTCATATGCCTGAACAACTCTTGGAATTCTTGCTGCTGCTGCTGCTGCCGCCGTTTGATGAGCTGTGCAAATTCTGCCTGGGGCAGCCGCATGTCCGTGTGCCCCGTGAGCGAGTGCCGGGGGGAAAGCAGTCCCTGGAGGATGTGCGGTACCTGCTGGTGTCGGCTGTAGTCGGGAGGTGTCGGGGACAACAGTGCCTGCTGTAGTGCCGATGCCGTGTAGTGCTGCTGCTGCTGATGTGCGTTCGGAGGGAAACTGGGGTACTGGTCGAGCTGTGGGACCTTCAGAGCTTGCTGGGCTGCAGGGAACCCCACCCCTCCCGGCGGGCTGTAGTTGCTGGGGGAAACGCGGGGCTGCTCCGGGAACAGGTGGGGGTGTAAGTGCACCTGGTCGTAGTTGGTGGGGGGATACCTGCTCACGTTCAGACTGCAAGGACAAGGAAAAAAAGGGACAAGTGACCGCACTGCTCAGCCCTGGCCTGGCTCAGGGACTCGTTCCCAGGGACATGGAGGGAGCAGGCACAAGGCAGACTGGCAAGGACACGGTGCCTTATGCTGAGACTCCCCCCAGGCTGGGAGCAGGCAGGGAGGGCCCTCACCTGTGCGACTCGGCACTGTCTGCGCTCAGCTGCTTGGACAGCTGCCGGTGGCCGTAGCTGAGCGAGGCCATCAGGTTGGCGCGGTGCTGCATCTGGATCTGGCTGGCGCTGGGGCTCAGAGACATCCCCCGTGCGTGGGACGCCAGCCCCTGGCCGCCCACGGAGGCCCCGGGCAGGAGGCTGCTGCTGACCATGTCCCCGGGCTCCTGCACTTGGATGGTGACCTGCTGGGGCTGTGACTGCTGCTGCTGCAGGGCCAGGCACGTCAGCCCCATGGTCGGGGGTGGGGAACAGTTACCCGACTGCGGGAAGATCGTGCTGTGGGATGGCATCCCTTGGAACTGGGACTGGGAGGCAGCACCTACAAGCAACAAAGACCATCCCTGTCAGCCCAGGGTGAGGCTTGGGAACAAAATCTGCTTCATTCCCCAAAGTGCTGGACAGGGCCTGGATTAACCTGGTCTAGCGAAAGTTGTCCCTGCAGGGGGCTGGAAAGGGATGATCTTAAGGCCCCCTCCAACCCAAACCAGGCTATGATGCTGTGATTCATTCCCTGACTCTGGGCCAGGCTGGGAGCCCAGTACGTGTCTGTATGGGTGCTCTGTCATGCTGTGCCAGCGTGCAAAGGTCACAGCCAGAGCCCCTTGCACCAAAACAGAAACTCTGCGGAGCTGACAGTGATTTGCATAAACCCGAGAATATCAGCCCTTCCTCCCCACCCCCGGGAGCGATAAGTAAGGATCTTGTGACAAGGAACCCGACAGCACATTCCAGCTGGCAGCTTCTCGCCAGCTCTCGATAACAGCAGCCCTTGCTGCCAGATGGAGAATCTTTTACATCATCAGCAAACTGTGCAGGGCCTGGGCTGGGGAGGGAACGGAGCCCTGGCAGCCCCAAACTGCTTTGGGATGACATGGCCCTGCCCAGAAGTGCTTACCATGGGGCTGGAGCACGCTGCTGCTCACGGGGGGTGGGCTGCTGTTGGGTTGCCTGAAGAGATGATTGTTGGGGTGGTTCGGGGGCGGGCTGGATGGCTGGATCCGTAACCTACGCAGGGAAACAAGCACCTTCTCACCATGCCTGCTCCTTGTCAGGATGCTGTCTCAACTGTGAGAACTGATGCCAAACGCTGCGTGTCTTGTTCAAAATAAACACCATTAAGCCCTTGATGGGGATCCCAAGGTCTCTGCAGCTTGGCTTCTCTTCTGAGAGCCACCTCACCTGTCCAAGTCATGCAGGGAGTGAGCATGACCTGGTGGCTACCACAGAAACCTGGGGACAAGGACACTGCAGGCTCCTGACTCACTGGTGAGACACCCTGCTCTCATTTCCCGTAAGTCAGCCTGCCTCACCTACACATCAGGGTGCTGAGGGCAAGGAGGCTGAGCTCACCAAGGGCCTGGAAAGGTGTGAGACACCCAAGGAAGCATGAGAGAGCTGAAGTGACAGCTTGAATCCATTCAAAAGGCAGACTGTCAATCCTCTGCTCAAAGCAGGTCTGTGCCTTTGAATCAAGTTTTTCTGATTCTAAAGTCCTTCAGACAGAATCCAGCTCAAAGGACCAGGCACATTCACCTGGGAACAGGCTGTGTCATTCTGACTCCATAAACCTCCAACGCAGCCTGGCCTGTCCTGAGTGTGTGTCAGCTCATCCCTGGGCTTCAGGAAGAGTAAAACCAGAGCTGTCCTAAAGCCATTTCTTTACCTCTGGAGCTGGTGAGTGAGCAGAGCTGGCTGGTTTTCACATGGAGCTTGCAAGGGTGGAGATGGCTGGGGAGGCCGGATACAGTCCTGAACCAGGCACCACAAGAAAACAAGAAGTGTTTGCAGTCAATGTCTCAGTCAGTAAATTTAGAAACACTGCTGGGTGAAGCAGGACATATCCAGATTCACCGAGTGTCAGTCCCTGACTGCAGCCCTGGCTGCCACAGCTACCACAGCAGCTGTGCAAACATCTCTGCTGAAATCCTTCAGCATTCCTGCTACAGCAATCCCAGCAAACTCCCCTCCCTCAATCCCCCCGGGACCTGCTCACGAGTTGTGTTTGCAGCAACACAGGAAAACAGAGCTCAGCCTTCAGCAGCTCTGGCTGCACTACCTGAATCTGCTGATGAAGAATCTGATGGTGCTGCTCCTGCTGGTACAACATGTGCTGCTGCTGCGTCTTCTCCAGCGTCCTCTCGTCCATGTGCCCCCCGTACATCTTCTGGAGCTGCTCACACTCCTGCAAGGAACCCAGCACGTCCCATCACTGACCTGCTGGTGCACAGCACCCTGCTGTGTGCAGAGTGCCACCTCTGCAGCCCACCCCTCTGAGAAAAGCTGGCAAAAAAAGCCTAATCCATTCCCTCTGACAGAATCAGGTGTGCAGTGACATGGCAAAAAGCCAGGAAAGCAACGGGTGCACGTGACACGGAGCTGGCACCGCTGTGCTCCCTTAGTGCAGGCAGCAAGCTCTGCAAACAACACCTCAAGGTGAGGAGAGCATCTCATCTGTGCTGTGCTGCAAGGGGAAAGGCCTGTCCTGGGGCCAAATCCTGCTCCAGCCATTGGCAAGCCGTGTCTGGCTGGAGCAGGGAATATCCCACAATACACTCCAAACTCTGGTGCTGGGAGCTGCCCTTTCCAGGGACACCCTGGAACAGCCCCAGAAGTGCTGCCAGAGGAAATGTGGGAGAGCAGGAGCTGCAGTCTGACAGTGCAGGACACCCCTGGATGGGCACAGCACGATGGTTCTCCCCAGGAAAGAGGGGCAGGAATTCCCCCAGGTGCCCAAGTGCAGGTGAACAGCTCAAACATCCACAGGACACTCAGGGTTTGCTGCTCACACAGGGCAGGAACAAACCCCCAGCTGCAAATCCCCACTGCGTCCCTCAGCCTTTTGTGTAAAGATTCCTCTTTTGCTTCCTGAAGCAGCAAGAACAAGGCACTAAGAATTCCTTGTGGAGGCTGTTTTGAGGAGCCCCAGCCCTCTCTCACCTGCTGAAGTTGTTTGATGCTGCTGTTGTTGCCCATCTTCTCCAGGTGGGCTTTGAAAGCCTGGATGCTGGCAGCGCCGTCGGAGAAGCGCCGGACCGGGGAGAAGCGCTCGGTGGGGAGGTGCAGAGTGTTGGAGTCCTTGTAAATAGAACTGAACACAGGGGGAAGGGGGTTAGCAACGTGACACCAGCCAGAACACAACTCCAGTGAAGACATTCCATTTCCACCAGCCTCCCAGCTGCCTGGGTGCTCCACACTGGGCAATCAGAGCGGGCACACCTGAGCCAAGCTGTGCCCAAGGCACCACAAGCACTTCCCCTTCACAACGAGGCTTCTTTGCCATCAGAGGGAGCCACATTTTTTTAGGAGCTGTTTTTTCCCAAAGTTGAGGCTCCCTCCCCATTATCACTGAGCTCCTGCCCTGCCATTAGGTGCTATCAGGAGCAGAGATAACCTGGTGTACACTCATCACAGTGTGCCTCAAAACAAACAACTGGGGCTCCCTCAGGGTTTCCGGGCAAGTGCTATCTGTGCAACCTCATTTCTGAGCAAATCACAGAGTGCTTTGGGCTGGGAGGGACACCTTCCACTACCCCAGGTTGCTCCAAGCCTGGCCTTGGACACCTCCAGGAATGGGGTAGCCACAGCTGCTCTGGGCCAGCTGTGCCAGGGCCTCCCCACCCTCACAGGGAGGAATTTCTCCCATCAGTAAAGGACTTCTTTTATAAAGATTCTGCAAATGCCATCTCCAGAACCCAGCAAGCAACACTTAATGCACAGGCTCCAGCAGTAGCCTTTGTCTGTGAGAAGGTCATGGAGACATGGTGTTTGCAGCACCTCTGACACCAAATCCAGCAAGAGCCCAGCTGGCTGCAGCTGGAGTGGTTCTGAGCTCCAGAGGTCACTCTGAGGGCCTGTTCCAGGCTCCTGTTCTCACAAGGTGACTGATGCTGGACCACTTCCAGCAGGCTGGGCTCTGTTTTGTCACTGTCTCTGCCTTAGGAGGACACAGTTCAGTTTCCTTCCAAGGAAAGAGCTGTGCTCCTGCCTTTTGGAGCCATCCCGTCCATTATCCTGATCCATTTGTTCTCCTGTTGCATTGATGGAAAGCAGAAGCTACAGATAAAATCATGCTGTGTTTTTGAAACCCATGTGGGCAAGGCAGAACAGCTGCACTTCCCTGTACAGCTGTACTTCAACTCTGCTTTCAGATATTTAATGTGACAAAACCAGGGGCTACATAAGAAAATACATAAGATGGCTTAAAATAGGTTAAGGGCTAAAATAAAACCCATCTGCCATTCAATCATGTGGTTTATTTACACAATGACTGCTAATTTCTGTGCCAGGTATGTCATGAACTCACTGTGGAACACTCTGTTTAGACCATGGTCAGACGAAATTTCCGTGATTTCACAGGAAAAACAGAACAGGCTCACAGCACGTTACAATGCCAAGAGTGGAACGAGCAGATACCACCCTGCTCATGATGCAACAGCTTCAGGACTCCAGAGCCAAGAGACAGAGGTGACAGCAACGTTATTTACAGGGTAAGTGTGCTTAAAGTCTTGTAAAAATTCCATTCCTGCTGTGTGTGAGGGACTTGGCTTACCTTTAGGATTTGCAGCAATCCTGAAAGCAGGACACAGCACATTCTGCTTGTTTTGCAAGCTGCACTCCTCTTCCTATCAAGCTGTGACCCCAGAAATGTTTCCCCTCCTGCTCTTCCCATCCCCCAGGCCCCTCTGGGGGAGTAACTTGAGGGCAGAGAGGTGCTTATCTTGGTTTTCTGGAGCTCCAGCGTGGCACTAGCACTGTCTCAGTCTGCTCAGAGTTCACCTGTCCCTGCTGATTACATCAGTGCTCAGCTCAGCAGGTCTCTGGCTACAATAAAAAGGGCTTTGTCAAGCCTGCCAGTGTGAGCTGCCTGAGGGGCTGAACACCAGCACCAGCCTGGCCTGGCAGCCACTGCTTTCCTAATGGGCAGCAAACTCCAGTGTGCAGCTGCTTTGCTCCTAGCACTGAGGGGTCACAGCACTTTAAAGCATTTTTTAGGACAGGTTTTTTTTCATTAAGAGGAATTTAAGCTCCCTCTGTGGCATTAGCATCTCCGGTTGGCTGCTGTGACAAGGACTCTGTCACAATAACACCTCTCCATCAGGACTGTCCCTCCCACACATCCTGAGTGTGTTCAGATCCAATCCAAAGGTTCCTCTTTCCCAGACATTGTGATTTTTTTTTCCCTTTCCCACCCAGCTTCCTTTTCTCACATCACTCCCATCAAGGGTTCAGGTGATAAATTAAATTACTCTCGAGGAGCTTTGCAAAGAGACTTTGCAGTCAGAACACACAACTCTGGTGCAGAACAGTGAGGGTTTTAAGCTCTGCTGTGGATGACTCTTGGTGAAATATTTTGCCTCCAAAAATGTTCTGTAGCAAATCTGCTACCTTGATGCCTACCACTACACAGGGAAAAGCTTTCCTCTATAAAAAATAGCTTATTCCCAATATTTCTGTGATGGCAGCCATCCCAGCAAATCATCCCCAGCCACAAAGGTGGGACTGGAGGGAAGAGCCAGCCGATTGCTGCTGGTCCCTGCAGGCAGGGGGTCAGACACCCTCTGCTCTGTGGGTCTGCTCTTTGTCCCTGCTGCTCCTCCTCACCCCTCCCTGCCAGCGGGGTGTCCTCAGTGCTCCATCCAGGCCACCTGGGCAGGATTCCTGGTGAAGCTGCCCGGCCGGTGCCGTTACTCACCGGTGCTGGTCGGGTCCCAGGTGTGGAGCCCAAGCCCGGGGTCGGAAGGACTGCTGTCCTAGCTGCCTCTGCAAGTCTGGAGGGATTTCAGCTGTAGGGTTGGTCATGGCCAGAGTGTGCCTTTTTGACCTATTTGCCAAGTATCTGCAACAAGCAGGAGCACATTTTATAAGAGACTGATGGGAGTACTCCGAAAACAGGGAGTGTTAGATAACCCAGAGAGGATGGGAAGGAAGAAGCTTGTGCAGTGCTCAGAACACGCCATGGACACGCTGCCCGTGCCTGTCCCAGCACTGGCTCACCAGCGCTTTGGGGACAAGTGCAGCCTCAGCTGCTGCTGCTGCTGCTGCACTGCCAGCCTTGGAAGGAAAGAGGAGCCGTGTGCTGTTCCCAGCAGGAAAAGCACGTTTCACCTCCAGGGGAATGCTGGTATGTCCCGTTGGGAATACCCACCTGCCCTCAGCTGCATTCCCTGCTCTAGAGCAGGTCTGCCCCGCTCTGCCAGCACAGGGAGCCAGGACACAGAGCAGAGCTGCTGCTCTGCCACGGGAGCCCTCGCTCCTCAGAGCGACCCTGGGACATCCTGCCAGCAGCGGCCACCTTGTTGTCGCAGCAGGGGAAGGCTGCCCGAGAGCAGGAGGAAGGGCTGGGCTGAGGCAGGGCTGTGCCAGCCCGGTCCAAGTGCGCCATCTAGTCCCTGCTCCGCTCCGGGAAAGTCGGGAATGGCCCGGGATGCGCAGGGAACGGGAACCCGAGCAGCAAGAGGGTCCCTCCCTCTGCAGCCACCAGCACCAAGGCTGGGCTTGCCTCTCACGCCAGAGCTGGGAGGCAACAGCTTAAACAAAAGCTTGCTGTGCACTGGAAAAGAGCTGCAGGTCCCTGCAAACCCCCAAAGACCAGAGAGAGGGAACTCGGAGCCTCTGCTCCAGCAAGGATGTGAGGAAGGGCCAGGCAGTGCTGAGAGCTGCTGCCTGCTGCTGCTGGCACAGCCCAGGGCAGTGGGGCTGGCAGAGAGGGGCTGCAGCCCCTCCCAGGCTGGCACTGCAGCCAGGCTGGCACTGCAGCCAGGCTGTGCCCGCTCAAGGCTGCTGGGATGAACGCCGTGTGTGAACTCAGCCCCTTCTCTCTGTGAGCCAGCCCTGGTAACCAGGCCAAGCACCACTCGGCCAGTGACACCTGCCTTTGAAATCCTCACCTTTGCTCCCTTCCCCTGCAACTGCCCCTGGGAAGCAGAAAGAGCAGCAAGCAATACAGACTTGCCCAAACCCAGCCTCTCTTTGCTGCTGAAGCCACTTAAGCAGAAGAAGCAGGTTAACAGTGCCGTGGTGCCCCGCCAGAGCCCGTGCCATTAGCTGTTTAAGAATCATTTGATGCAGACAGGGAAAGGTTCCCAAAGAGCTTTACTGTTGTGGTTTGCTAAGATCATTTTATTTCAGCCCTCCAGGGAACAATCCAATCACGAGCTCTAACAGCGTTTCGGGTGGAAGAAAGTTTCCCAAAGCTCAAAGGAGATGTGACTGTTCCCTGGAACAGAGAAGACTGTGCTCTGCTTTCAAGGTCAGATTAAGGAGGGCAAAAGCTGCTCACTGATGGCTGCAAACAGAGTATTTGTGGCAGTGTTCTGAGAAGCTAAATATTTGCATCTGTCCCTGATGTTAATGCTATTTACCCTTCTCCTCTGATGACTACTGACATGTCGCAACACAAGGGGTGGAGAACAAGTTAACACACAACCTGCATGGTGCTTTTTCAAGGCCATCTGGTGGAAGAAGAACATGTGCTGTGAAAGAACTAAGGACAGCACTGTCGAGAGCAGTGAAGTGACCTCTGAGTCCAAGGGGACTTGGTTTTCAGTGGGATCTGAACATTTCAGTGCCTTGCAAAACACTGCACAGGGGTTTCAGAATGCTTCCAGCTGAGCTAATGCTTTAAAGGCTCAACTGAAATCTTCAGGTTTAGAATAGTGAAAATTTGCCCAGGTAAGATGTCCAGGCATGCCCTTGCCAAGAATGAGACTTGTCATGTTTGCACAGCCAAAAAGACCACCTGCTGTTTGAGGAGCTGTCAGAGGACATTCCTGGCCCTATGTTAAAACTGTCAATGGCTGTCGAAGCTATTACTGAGGCTACAAGCAGACTGAGGTAGGTGCACAGTCTGTCACTGCTCACACCCACACTGAAGGAGCACAGCTGGCCAAGGCTCTGGAGAATGATCTGCACCCACCCCAGTGTCACCCTGCCTGCAACAACCCCCAGGCTGAACCCCTGTGGGCCCCTGAGGAGCCACTCCCTTACCCAGGTGATGACCTGTACAAAGGGGGGATCCAGAAAGCTCTTCCAGTTTGAGGTAAGAAGCAGGAGCACCCACCACACGTAGTGCCCAGCTGGTTAGCAGAGAAGAAACTATGCAAAAGCTCCTAAGAAAATGTTAGCAAGGCCATGGTTAGTGTGTTCATGGACTGAGAAAGTACAAGCACATTCTACCCATTTCCTACAGTGTGTTTAGAGCAGACACAGAGAACAGAAGTTCCCAGCCTGAGAGCTAATAATGCTTTCCTTATTGGAGCAGACTATTTTAAGGTCTGATGCTAAAATTAGCAGCTAGAGGTACCCGTAATTCCAGCAAGCTCACTTTGTTTGAGGCATCAGAGTTGGATGTTTACTGCATGTCTTGATACAAAAGCTGCTGCACTGGCACCCAAGGCCACAGGGAGCTCTCCCACCTCCAGCACCCAGCAGGGAGGGGAACCCCTTGGCACTCACTTGGCAGGTTAGTGTGGATTGCATGCTGGTGCACACTAAGCAAAGGAATTCAGCAGTTCCAAGAGTTTCTGGAGAACCTACTGCTCAACCAGCTACCCATTTCAGGGGAATCCAGCTTTGCAAGCACCCAGTAGTGCCAGAGGAGTAACTGCCTACAGTAATCAACACCCACAGGAACAGGAGAAGTGTTGAGCCTTTGCTGTAAAATCAACAGTGGTGCCCCGGTGAGGTGGCTGTGTTTGAATCAGCTCTGGAACAGCCCAAGGTGAGCCTCGTGGAGGTAGGAAGGGCAAATGTTAACAGAGTGGGAGTTACCTCTGCACAGCTTCCTGATCCGGCTCCCCATCGGAGCTCTCCTCGTCCACAGGGGTGACAGCTGGGACAGCCTGCAGAGAGAGAAGCCACAGCTCAGGAGGACACCCAGCACAGTCCCCTCCACACAGGGGACACCTGATCTTCCCAAACAAGCTTCCACAGGAGTGTGTGTTGGCTCCTCTGCAGCACCAAGGAAATCTGGCCAAGAACCCCTTCCAACATTCCTTCCCCAGTCCAACTGCCTGGGTAGGGCTGCTGCTGCTGCTTGGAGAATTCATTGATGCAGATGCACCCAGAACACGCCTGAATGCCTGAGATAGACACTTGACTTTCCTCCATGGGATCAGCAAAGGACAAAAGCAACCATAAAGAAGTGCACAAACACCATCAGCTCCGGAGAGGAACACACAACCCCAGAGAGGAACACACAACCCCACCTGGCACCTCCAGGAGAGCGCAGCAAGTCCTGCAAGGGGCAGCAGGGGAAGCTTTGGCAGCGAGCAGCACATCCCTGCAGCGCTGGGCCTGCTGTGAGCTGGGCACAGGCACCTCTGCCTGCGGGAGGGGATATTTGGAAGCTCTGTGCTACTCACTGGCGTCATGGTGACGAGCGGCGAGGGGCCCCGGGGCCGCTTGAGCAGCTGCTGCGCGTGCAGCTGGATGTTGGCCCCGCCGTCCGACGCCCGCCGGCCCAGCGGGCCCATCCCGTTCAGCAGCTGCAGGGTGGGGGGCTGCAGCAGGGACTGCTCCTGCAACACACACACAGCACTGTTACCCACCCCAGCCAGAGCCCCAGGGCTCACAGCAGCAGAGCACGAGGCTGTGGGTGCAGGGATGTCACCAGCATGTCGGGGTGATGGGGACAGGGACAGGATGAGCAGGGTTCAACTCTGCAGCTCCCTGCATGCTGCTTTAGCTGCAACCTGCAGCTCAAAGCCAGGCAGCACAGGCTGGTTTCTCCCCAGCCCATTTATTCATCTCATATTGCACTGCTCTTTAATTCTTCAGCTTTTTCATGGAATCACAGAATGGTTTCGGTTGGAAAGGACCGTAAGGATCATCTCATTCCACCCCCCTGCCATGGCAGGGACACCTTCCACTGTCCCAGGTTGCTCAGAGCTCCATCCAGCCTGGCTTTGGACACTTCCAAGGATGGGGTATCCACAGTTTTTCCACAGTGCCTCACCATTCTCACAGTAAAGAATATTTTCCTAATACTTGATCTAAACCTACTTTAGAGAATCAATTGAAATCATACATAAAGAGAGTAACTCTTGAGGCTTTTGCAGTCCAAGGAGTGACAAACAGAGGGAGTAATTGTGAGCCCCAACAGCCCTCCCACCTGCGGGGCAGAGCAGAGCAGGGGCCACGGGCAGTACCTTGTACTCCAGCTGCCCCGTGGGCTGCAGGTTCTGCCTGGGCAGCACATTGTGCATGAAGTTCACATTCGGGGTCACCTGCAGGAACGGGGCCTGAGGAGTGACACGGGGGAAGCCAGGCAGGAGCTTCTGCAGGTCTTCCATGACTTCCGTCCTGTGCAATCACATTTGGAGAGGGGAGTTAGCCAAGACTGAGGAAACCACTCACAGACCCAGCACACACAGCTTCACTTCACAAAAAGCTTCTCACTGATCTGGGAAGTGGTCACACAGAGCAGCCAAGCCACTCTTTGGTTTTATTTATCCCTGTTTTCCCCTCCATGATGAGAATTAGCTCTTGGCATTAACCTCAATAGCATTTATCACAAAACCTTCACTTTGGACATGACACCAATGCAGTTCAGGTGAGCTTTGCCTTGACCAAAAGCACAGCTCACCCAGAGCTGATCAGGAAGAACAGGAGGAAAGTACTTTACTCCCATCTAAAATACTAACCAAGCTGTGCAGGGGTACTGGGACCTTTACATGAACACCTTTAAGGGATGAAAGCCACATGGTGGGAGTGGATGTCCAGGCTGGAGTGCAGTACTCACCGTGGGTCAGCTACTCCCACTGTGTGCCTCCTCATGGAGAGGTAGCGGACCAGAGCCTCGGGTGACGGCTCCTCCCCTTCATCACTGTCCAAGTTCATTGTTCCATCAGTCTGGGCAGGACAAACATTGGAGATGTTGAAATGCAACACGAGGATCAAAGGAAAGGCTTCAATGTGAGCCAGAAAGAGTTTGCAGGGGTCATGGGGATGTGCCTCACCTCCACAATTTGGTTCTCAGGGTTGATGAGCTGGACTTGGGGCACGTTGATGTTCATGGTGTTGCCTGTCTGTTCTGTCTGCTGAGTGGAGAGACCAGGATCAGAACACACAAACACTGCTGAATTAACACCAGCCCTAAGCACCTGGAACAGGGAGGTGACCTTGGAGCCAGTGAAGGGATGTTTAATCTCAAGAGGTGCCTCATTTATCTCCCTCCCTTCTGTTCAGGCAGAGTCACAATCTCTTCTGCTTCCCTTAGGACCTGGCTGTTCCCAAAGCAAGTGCTCACAGCTCCAACACAGCACAAGGTGGGGAAGAAGCATCACACAGCAGCCCTGGGCTGGGAACTCCAGCTCCCAAAAACTCCCTCAGCTCCTTCCCCTCTGTCACTAAGCGAGCAGGGGACTGACTGAAGGATGTTCAGCCAATGCACAAACTGTTCCTAACCTCAGGACTCGGGCACCCTAAGCACACACCAAATTCTCAGACAAGGAATGCCTGGACTCTCCAGTGAGGGTATGAACAGCCACGGACAAGCCTGAGGTCAGCAGGTAAGGGACTGGCTGGCCTGCAGGGCTGGAGGAGCACTGGCCAAGGGGATGCACCTGGATGTTGGCCGAGGTGGGGAAGGTGACAGTGCGCGGGATGCTGGGTGAGGGGGCGATGCGCAGGTTCTTGTGCCTCTTGAGGCGGTCGCAGAGCAGGCTGTAGATCGCGCTGTAGTGATCGTACGCGTCGGCTCGTAGCGACTGCAAGGCAAAGCCAGAGCGTTCTTGTGGAGCAATGAGAGACATTTCACACTGTGCTGCCACCAAACACGGCCACTGAGCAGCACGAGGAGCAGGCAGGACGCGCCAGGCCTCACCTGCACCGTGCGCTCCTTGTCCAGCCCCATGTCCGCCATGGCCAGCAGCACGTCCTCGTTCAGCGGCTCCAGCTGCCTCTCGGTCTTCAGGTGCTGACACTCTGCTATCAGCTGTGAGGGCACAGGCACAGTCAGAGCTGACATTCCCAAAGGCACCGATGAGTCACAGCGCTCCCAAGAGCCCAAGCGCCGGGCTCTGGCTGCAGCCGATCCGAAATCCGCTGCCCCAAGCTCCCAGTGCCACGGGGGAAGACACAAAAACGTATGTAGATAAGGAGTGATGTGGGAGGCAAGGCCAGGAGACACAGGAAAGGGAAAGGCCACGCCTGGGAATGAGTGTGCCCAAAGAGCAGAACCAACACTGCAGCACCACGTGCCCAGAGCCTGCTTGAGTCACTGAGCAGACCCTGCTCGCTGCTGCTCACCCTGTCAAACTCGGCATCAGCCTCCCCCAGCTTCATCCACTTGTGCTTGCAGATCTGCTCCATGGAGAGCCTCTTGCTCGGGTCCAGCACCAGCATGTGGCGGATCAGGTGTTCACACTCTGCCAGGGAAGAGAGGGGGGATCAGCCGTGGGGAGGGACACGGCTGCTGCACTTCCCTTTCCAAGCTCCCCTCTGGGAAGTCACCTCACAAAAATACTGCTTCTCTTCTGCACCTCACACCTGCTGGGCCCCAGTGTGTCACACTGCTGCAGACACTGATTCCCCTGTGCTAGGAAGGAGGGAAGCCACCCTGGCTACACAGAGCCCTGTCACCCTGTCCCTCCTCTCTTGGAGGTTGAGAGCAAAGCACCCTTAGAATGTTCTCCACCCAACAGCTCCCTGTGAGTGATTTCTCCCTTGTATTATAGCTGTGCTGTCACCAGGAGGGACTGCTGAGGCTCTCCCATTAAGGCTGGGATCTGAGTTTGCTTTGAAAGCTCCACGTTTTAGCAGAATTTTCTGCATGGAGAGAATCTCTTCCCCAGATAAGACAGCAAGCAAGAAGTTTTCAACTGGGAAACCCCAAACAAAATTATTCCTTAACCTGACAGCAGGCAACCAAGTATTGACACATGACTCTTTGTAAAGCTGAATTTATATGAAAATTAATCACACTTTCCACACCCAAGATTCATTATTAAAGTGTTTTGCAGCAGCAGGACACAAACGCTCATCTCTGACGGGGCTGTTGCTGGAAATTCACACCCCAAGATGCTGTAAAAAGCTAAAAGTGAGAGAGGTGCAGTGCCAAGCCCTGCCTGCCCAGCTGCCTGCCCCCTTACCTGTGGACATGAAGAAGGGGATGCGGAATTTGCCGCTGAGCACGCGCGCGCGCAGGTTCTGCAGGGTGCTCCCGTCGAAGGGCAGGGCCCCGCACACCAGCACGTACAGCACCACGCCGAGGCTCTGCCCAAAACAAACCCTGTCAGCAACGCCAGGCAGAGCTCAAATCCATCTCTGGGCAATGCCTGCTTCTGGCACCTCCCCAAAATACAGGACCGGTAGCCGGGATGCAGCTTTGGAAGCGTTTCTTTGGAAAACACTTTTTGCTGCGTCAGGGCTTTTCTCCAAGACGTGCACTGAGCACTCAGGAAGCAAAGCCAAACAAACAGAGCAAAAATCAGATCAAAGTCAGAGAGGAAGAGGCTCATCACATACCCAAATATCAACCTTTGGCCCATCGTACTCCTTGCCTTCAAAGAGCTCTGGAGCAGCATAGGGAGGACTCCCACACCAGGTTTTAAGGAGCTGGCCAGGGGTGAAGATGTTGCTGAACCCAAAATCTAAAAAGAACAAAGAGAAACAATGAGAGGAATGTGATTCACTCCAGCTGTCCTGAACAAATGGTATTTCAGTAACTTGCTGAGTCTGGTGAAGTCATATACAGCCCTGTAATGGGTAACTGGCACTGAGGTTAGAAATCACTGGAATCACTGAGATTAGAAAACACCTCCAGGGTCAGCGAGTCCAACCTGTGCCCAATGCCCACCTTGTCACCAGCCCAGAGCACTGAGTGCCATCTCCACTCTTTCCTTGGACACCTCCAGGAGTGGTGACTCCAACCCTCCCTGGTGCCTGAGCTCTGGGCAGTGCCAGCAAGGACAGAGTGCAAAGGGAGAAAGAATGGGAATTCTGATTTTTCCAGAAAGCACTACAGGGGCTGCAAACTCTGGTTATGGTGGGCAGATTTACAGAGTCAAATCCTTCACCCAGAGCAAATTACAAACACTGAAAGAGAAAGGTCTTCACCTCACAGGCAGCCAGCCATCGGCTGATGTGGGCACTAATGGCATTCTCTGCTAATTAACCTGCCTCCCCCTGGCTCACAGCTGGGACCTGCACTGCAAAGGGCAAGGAAACCAGTCTGGATCCAAGAGAAAGGAGCCAGCTTTTGTAAAAAGAAAGTCTTCACTAAATTTCCTTCCTTTTCCCCTCCTCAATTGAATTGAAGCAATCATGGTCCCAGAGAGAAGTTATGAGGTGTTCACATGTTTTTTCTAACACATTGAAGATTACCCAATATTACCAGTTAACTACCAATTAATTAGCAGTGTCACACCAAATTCCAAGTGAGGATCACCAGTGTTGGCCAACAGCTCTGTGCCAGGCAAATCCCACCAGCACTCCCCAGAGTGCACTAACTGGTGAGTCCATGTTCCCTCCTGCTGCTCCCCTCACAGGATTTTCCATGACCTAATTCCAGGTGACTCCTCTCCTCCTTTGCACAGCGTCTGCAGAACCCAGCAGACCACCTGGCACCGCTCCTGCCAGCTCAGCTCCAGGGGCACAGCTGAATTCCTCCTCCCTGTCCCTTTGCAGGGAGGAAATTCTCGCTGTGGAGATGATTTATGCATGTGGAGAATGCCTAACACAGCCTGTTCCTGTGGAAACACCTGGAGTACACCCCAGGCTGCTCCAACCCCTCCTCAAACCAGAGCAGAGAAGGTAAATGTTCTTTAAAGGCACTGTGGTATCACAACCAGGCACTTACACACCCGTTGGGTTTTTACTGCTGGCAGTGAAGCCATCTAAACCTCCAGTCAGCCTTTGGAGGACAATTCCAGGGAAACAGCACACAGCTGCACAATTGTCTTTTCCACCTCTGCAAGCTTTTGAGCTGTGTGTCACGTTCAAAGCAGGATGTGGAACAAGTGCCTGAGTTACGGCCACAGAGCCGGCACTGAACGCTGCAGCGCTGGATCTATTTCCCAACACACAGCATTTCTATCAGCTTTACACATAAACTCCTGATGACTCTGGAATTTTGGCACTTCCCATATATTGAGCAAGTTACCCTGGTTTAGTTAGTTTTGTTTGTCCTTGTAAGTACACGAGTGGGCTTTGAGAACCCGGGGAACCACCTGGATTTTCCAAGGAGCAGCTCCAGCCCTGCACAGGTGAGACCCTGAGGTGCTCCCCACTCTGCTGCACAGGTCACAGTGAGTGTGAGCAGCAGGGGCAGGGCTGTGCCATGCCAGGGCTGTGCCATGCCAGGGCTGTGCCATTCCAGGGCTGTGCCATGCCAGGGCTGGGCCATGCCAGGGCTGTGCCACGCCAGGGCTGTGCCACGCCAGGGCTGTGCCATGCCAGGGCTGGGCCATGCCAGGGCTGGGCCATGCCAGGGCTGTGCCATGCCAGGGCTGTGCCATGCCAGCTGGCAGCACCGCAGCCTCGGAACAGACACGCAGCAGCTGCCTCCTGCACCCTCCTCTGCTTCCTGCACATTGGTCAGCTGGGAAACTTCACCCCTTCCCCATCGTGTTGAAATTCCTCCAGGGATTCACAGCTCTTCTGGACAGGGAGAGGAGGTGGGGAGAAGGGAAAATGCAGAGGCTGTCCTTAGGGAACGGGGCCAGCGGGTCCCAGAGCTCGGGGTGAACGCTCTCTCTGTGCAGAGATGCTGCTCTGGCCATTCCCTCACAGGCTCAGGGCAGTCCTGGGCTCTGTGGGGAGCTGCAGCCAGGCAGATCCTGTACAGGGACACTGCTCCCAGCCTGGAAACGGCTTCCAGATCCCACCTGCATTGTGGGACTGAGGTCAAGGCTGGGGAAAACAGCAGGGCTTTAAAAACCCAAAGAAAGTTCATGGGAGGATTTGAAAACCCTGGAGCAACTAAGCACAAAATCTAAACCAAACAAAAACACAAATTACAACTTAAATAAACTTTCTTAAAATCTATGGCCAAGGAGATGCATAAATCCAAATCCTCAGGGAGCAATCAGGTCTCATTCCACAAACAGTTGCAGAGGGAAAGAGGCATTTCTGAGCAGCAAGGTGAGTCACAATGTTGTGATACAGGGAAAATATTTAAAACAAACATCTCTGCTACAAAACTGTGGGTCCAGTCCCTCAAGTTTCCTTGGAGTGGAGCTCAGGGAGTGTCTCCAGTCTCTGCCCAACAGGGATTTCATCGTCAGGAGGGGAAGGAGCAGATGAATGCAAAGCGATGCATAGATCAGATTCCTCTCCGAAACCATACCCGGGAAGGCTGGGCTGTTTAGCAATCAGCAACTCCTGGCTGAACTCTCGGGCTGTGAGCACAGGGAACGCAGTGCCAGCAGCTACTGACTCACACTCTGAGAAGGTACACTGGAGAAAAAGCATCCATGGGAAAAATGAGAGCCAGGGTCACAGCACCGGGATCTCGCTGTTTACGGAAAAATAGCCAAGCAGCAATCAATTAAAACCCAACCCAAGCAGTGAGCAGCAGTGGGAGCAGCAGCACTGCCCACCCTCCAACCAGTGAGCAGCAGTGGGAGCAGCAGCACTGCTCACCCCGGGGCTGCAGGCTGGAGACAGGACCTGCCTGATGCCAGGCAAGGGATTCAAAGCTGCAAAGATGGAAAGTGCCAGAAAACCTGCACTGGTGAAAGTCTGAAAAGCTCCAGGGTTTGAGTTGGACACAGTTAATGGGTTTGGTCAGCTGGTTCTCCACCAGTGTAACTGGTGTGTGCATTTCTGTAGCATTTCTCCTGGGAGGTCTGCTGTGAAGCTATCACTTTGGGTTTTTTTGCTCTTGAAACAATGGAAGAACTGGTGTCAAGTTGTAATTGATGAGTTATAGGGAGAAAACTTAATTGTTGGAAAATCCTATACCATAAATCAGCTTTTCCAGGCTACTTTTCAAAGCCCTACAGCATTTTCCTGCCAAGGCAAACACTGCCACCACCAGGGTGGGGACTATCTCCTGGAGTCCTTCTGGGAGCACAGATTTGGAAAGAAAAAGAGTTTCCAACTCCCTTCGATTAAAAAAGGTTTCCACAATTTCCAGAGCTCCTCAGCCTGCTCATGTGGACATTTCTCCAGCAAATCCAGCTGAATTCCAGTTTCCACCTGGGTTAGTTTTTAACTTCTCGCTGTTTGCCAGCTCCCTCCCCCTCTGCACAGAGCGGATTTTTCCTGTGAACACAAGATGGCCTCAAACCATTAGTGCAGCCTTTGCACAAACCCCAGAAAGGGCTGCTCAGAGCAGCCTCCCCCTGAGCTCCACAGCTCCCACTCCAAGGAGCTGCACTCCTGCTTCATCAGCTGTGTGCCTCACTTATCTCCTGCTCCCAGGACAGCGAGGGGCAGGTTATCATCCCTGTGCCAAGGAGGACATGGCTCACACTGTTAAGCACCAGAGGGAAGTCCATGAAGTCCATCTCTCCTTCCTACTCCTTCCCTGCTCCCTCCTCACAGACAGGGTAGGAGGGAAGTGTAAGAAGTCACTGATGATTTTACCACAAACCCAGTGTTGAACTCTAATCTAACACCTCTGGATGGTACATGAGAGAACAGTGAGAATAAGCTAGACTGCTTCCTTTCTTCGAGATGCTGTCAAGATAGAGGAGTATCTCCCACATCCCAGAAGTAAAATTGCTCAGACTGAAAAGTTTTGTAGCTCTCAGCACTTTAAAAAAAATAAATTCATCAAGTCACAAACTCTTGCAAAAGACACCAATTTCACCCAGGAAGTCTGCTGGGAGAGGGGACAACCAAGTGCTTTCCAAAGGTGCCCTGCTGTGCTCTAGGCTCTGGGAGAATTAAATGCTGAGTACAAGATCTACCACTTCCAAAGCCCATGAAATGAGATGACCAAGGCAGAATCAAAGAATATTCTGAGCTGGAAAGGACCCACGAGGATTGAGGTCAACTCTTAAGTGTTAAATCTTGTTGGTTCAATTGGTCATAATCCCAGCAAGCCCAATAAAGCCAAGCCCAGTCAGTGTCCCCCAGAGATCAGCCAAGGCTCAGTCTCATGGTCAGAGGATCACAGACATGCAGCTCTGTGTTAGGTCAGGACAGAAATGCTCAGGGAGGAAGGTCTCTGGAAGGGCAGTTAGTGCCCAAAAAATCCCAGTGTGAGCAGGCAGGGAGGGCTGTGTGCTCCTCTCTCCCTGCAGGGAACACAGCCCCAAAGCACTGAGGCCACTCTGCCTCTGTCACTTCTGTCACACCACATTGAGAATGATTCCAGGAGCGCAGTTTCCCCTTCACTGCTCCACCATCCACCTTGTCATCCCTGCTTTGCCATTCCTGCTCTCTCACCTAGCCTGACCTGCTCTGAAGAAGCCCTGAACCAGCAGCAGGACTCAGAACAAGGTCAGTTTTGTGATACTGTCTGTCTCACCCATCAGCCAGAGGAGTGAACACTGCAGTGTCTGCAGCCTGGGAAGCCAAACCTGACTTTTTTTCCTTCTTCTTTTACTTTGCACTACTTGAAGGGAGGTATAAATCTCCTGGCTGCAACCTGGCAGTTTCAGCTCTGGGCAGCAGGCCACACAGAAATCCAAAGCTTCCTTTAGCTGCACCGCGTTTCCTTCTCCCTGAATACCTGGAAGCAGCCAGTGCCTACATTTATTAACTCCTGAAAGCAGCTGCCTTCCTCCCACACCGCTCAGCTTAGCTCACCTGCTATTTTGATGTTCAGGTTTGCATCCAGGAGGAGATTTTCTGCCTTCAGATCCCTGTGGACTATGTTACGACAGTGGCAGAAGTTGACAGCAGCCACAATTTGCTTGAACTTTCTCCGGGCTTCCTTCTCGGCCATGCGCCCGTGGGCCACGAGGTGATCTGTGAGGTGAAGGAGAACACAGGGTTATGGACACAGGGGCTTCCTGTGCTCCTGGAGAGAGCTGGGAACCATGTGGGCACAGCATGGTTTGCAGCTCCAGCACACGTGGAAGAGGCACAAGCAGGGATCAGGCACAGCCTGGGCTGGCGCTGAGTGAAAGGCTCTAAAATTCATTTTATATAGGGGATGAGGGGATGCCTGGAAAATCAGAACTGTTTTGTACACAAGTGCAAAGGTTTTAAAATCTTTTTCTACATCTAAATAAAAATGAAGCTTTTCCAGCCTCTGCTTTCAGTCAGACCCCAAGCCTTGTACCACAGCACCTCGAGAGGTTCCTGGCCACGTGCCCCCCTTCCTTCCCCCTGGTTTTTCACAGGAAACGTGTCTTTGGTCTAACATGCCTCGAAGGTGCCAGGTAGTGGCAGCCACAAGCAGCTGCTCACCTCAGCCCTCCAGCCAGCACAGCCACCAGCAGCTGCAGGAGGGATTTAACATCCTCCCTCTCCGTGCATCGATGCAACAACATCCTTGCGAAATCCAAGAAAGCATTTCATTATAAAAATGGAGCTGGCCTCCACGACGGAAATCTGAGCACTCCCAAATATTTTGCTGAAAGCCTGTACTCTCACTCAAAGGTAGTGCTTGTTGCCAGCTGGGCTTTCCTTGGAAGCCAGCACTGCACACACGGACAGGAAAAGCCTCTCCAAGAGATCACAAAGGCAGGCACACAGCAGTGACCCAGCTGAAGTCAATCCACTTAAAACCTGGAAGCACCAGGCTCACAGAAGCCACTTGTCACTGTCCCACGAGTAGGGATGGACAGGGAGGAGACAGGCAGCAGAGAAGGCAGAGAAAGGAAGCCTCACTTGAGGAGGTTGTAACTCCTTGGTGGAGCCATTGAGCTGGCCTCAAAACATCTCTGGCCAAAATTAGGCTGGAATGATTCACATCCCTCCCTAAACTCCTTTAAACTAGGGGCTCAATACAGATATCTGTTCTTGAAAATAACAACAATAAATCACTTGTGCAGGTTTCTCATCGGGTGGTTGTGTTTTTCCCCAGTCACCCATTCATTAAAATACCTGTGACATAATTGACTCGCAGTAAATACTAATTACCAAGATCCATCAAAGCAGTTGTGCTGCTCCTGACTGCACAGCAACCTACTTCTGCCTTTGCCCACTCATGTTGTGCAACAGACTCGAGGTGTTTTTCAAAGAACTTGTCAATTAACTCTTGTTCATGGCATAAACTTATTCTGTAAGCAAATCTGAGCCAGGGCTGGAGAAGGAAAACCATCACCAAGTCAAATCTGACCCTCAGCTCGCTGGCTGGGCAGAGCACAGTGACCATCTCAAATTGCCCCGTCGTATTTCATTAAGGCATTTGCATGGTCATAAATTTGTTACTCTAAGGAGACTGACAGCAGAGCACAGCAAGGGCTGCTCCAATTTAAGCCACTGATCAACAGGTAATAGCTCAGCTCCTAAACAAGGTCATTCACACCTTCTGCTCCCTGCGATGGGGAGCCAGCCTGTCCATACAGCAAGTGCCTTGAAATAAAGCACAAGGCTCCAATCTCTCAACAATTCTGAAATATTTTAGCAATTCTCCTGCAGGCATGAAAGCAAACCCAGCTACTGCAGCAGGTGTCTTTCTGCAAGGCTCTCCTGAATGTATTTTTTCCCAAACCAAGCTCACCAGTCCTGGCACAGCTGGTGATACTCACATTCAGTGCTGGCACTTGGGGCACCCCCTGCCCTGTGCCTCTCACCCACAAAACTCTGCTGCCCCTCTGCCCAGCCAGTCCTGCTTAGGCTGCAAAAAGCCCTTTTTAGGTTAGGCGTGAAATTCCACTTTTGATGAAGAACTGGGAGCGGAGGCCCAGGCTCTGCACGTAGGCACGGCGCTCCGAGCCCACTGACATTTCTGCACCAGCTCCAGAGGAAGGACAGAAACAATGAGGCTACAGAATACTTCACATACCACCAAGGGCAACTGTATGCCAAAATTAACCATTGAGAGCTTAGTCTGCACAAACCTCCCATGCAGTGGAGGTTACAGAGCTGACCTGAGCGTTGAGCTGGGATGCAGCAGCCTGCTCTGAGCACCCAGAGCTGGGCTGTGCCCATGTCACCACGCTGCTCAGAGCAGTGATGCTCCTCTGGGTGTCCTCCAGAGGGGAAGGAATGCATCACTCCCTTGCACAACCCTTACAGACATCACTCGCTGCTCTCTGTACTTACATGAAGCACCTGACGCTGCTCTCTGTGTTACAAAAACAATCCAATCCTACACTGAGGAAAAACCACCTTTGGTTCAGAGAGCACTGACACACAAGTTTCCACTCCCTGCCTCTGGACAGACGCCTCGTGCTTTTAAGCTGCTTTCTGTCTGGAAAACAAACGCTGATGAAGCTTCAGTCTCCTCTGTGTGCTGGATTAAGTCACATTTCCAGTGAATTTGGTGACCTTGTGATGTCAGAAGCAGCCTGACCTTCCAGAGATGGGCACCACAACATTGTTTAATGTGTCTGCCCAGTTCATGCTCACAGAGCTCAGGACAAGCGGGTGGGGAGACGGGGCAGACGTGGTAACCACATCAACCAGATGATAGTTTTCTAAATTTCCTGTGATTTTTTTTTTTTAATCAACCAAGAACCCATATTCAGTCAGTGAGGACTGCAGATTATTTACAGTTTTCATAGTAAACAGCTGAAATCAAACCAGATTTTTAGCCTATATTCCATCTGACCTCAAAAGAGGACACTCAAGGGACCTGGAACAGAGACCACCCTATGTTTAAAAAGAGACATTCATTTCTCCATAATGTCAAACCAGCGACCCAACCACACGCAAAACACGGACAGGGACAAAAATAACAATTTACATTTGGCTGCTCGAGCCCACAGCAAACCCAAGGCCTGTCCCTGGTCCCTGCTACACAAACAAAGTGAATTATCAAACCCTTTCCAGTAAGAGATGAATCAAAGGCTCTGACGGCACAGCTTGGCTGCTGGAGGAGCACTCAGCCCTTTTACTGGAAGTCTGGATAAACAGGTGGTGCAGCCCTCCCAGGTGCTGACTGGGATCCCTGCACAGCTCAGACAGGGACAGGGACAGGGACAGGGACAGGGACAGGGACAGGGACAGGCAGCACTCACTGACTGTGGCCATCTAGAGAAACCATTGCTCCTCCAGCTGGAAATTCTGACCTCTAGCACTGCCTGTGAAACACTGACAGATCCCTGGCACTGTTGAAGCCTTGGGAAGCAGCCGAAGGTGTGTTCCTCAGGAAAACTTGCAGTTCACAACAGCACAATGGTAACTCTGGTTCCATGGGGCTGCACAGCCTCACCCTGGGCATTTGGCATCCAGAAAACCCCAGCTGCCAGCCCCCCTTACCCTCCAGCACCACGTTTCAAAGCCTGTGCCATGCAGGTGTTAAGACATGACCATAAAAAAGATAAAGGAGGCTCAGCACAGGCTCATTCCCAGAGAATCCCCAGTGCCAGCCAGAGGCAGGGTGACAGTGCCCACACACACCTCCCACACCATCCCTGCAGCACATCCAGCCATTCCCAGCCAGCCCACCTGCTCCAGGAGGGACAGGCTCTGAGGGGAGGCACCCTGCAGGTGAGGTTTTACCAACAGGAGAGCCCAGCTGCCCACGCTGCCATCAGCTTTGTCTGCACCACACGGGGACATGAGACCCTCCAGCTGGAGAGGCAAGGACTGCAAGGAAACCTCCCCAGAACGGGCTCCTGCTTCCTCCCTGCAAATTGCTTCCGCTGCTAGAACAAAGTCTTAATGGCTCCCCAGGAAACTCTGAATACAAAAAGTTGAGACTTGAGTTTTCCCCTCTCTGCTCTTGAACTGAGGGCAGTGCAGAAAAATCCTCAAAATGGGTAGAGGGGCACGACCTCCAGGCTTGGGTCTGGAGAAGCCTCACACTATTCCAGAGCTGGCTGCTCCCAGCTATCAGTGAGGATAAAATGCTGGGCAGCAACATGGAAATTAGCCATGCTAATGAGCTGAATTTACTACAGCAGAAAATCTTTCAGAAAGCAATTAGGTTTTCACTTCGACTCACGCAGAAGGCTATTTTTGTAACCAAAGAATTCATTCCAAGTTTGTATATGAGCTTGCACATAGCTCTGGATTTAAAAAAAGATGAACCCATCTCTGCCAAATTCAACAGAAGAGGGAGAAAAAGTAAAAAGAGATTTATACTTTTCTGTGGTGATACACACCCAAGCCAACTCCAGGACATGCGGAGGTGATTTTGTTGTGCACGGGAAGGTGAATTTCACAATCCAATGGAACTGCTGAGAGTGTCCAGCACCATGATTTATATTTGAATAAACAACTGGAAGGCTCAGCAAGTCAGTTTTTCACCAGGCAATCCACACTTCCCAAACATCAGCTGTCATTTGCTTCCCCTTCGGCTGCCACCTTCTCAGGGAGAAATCCAAAGGACATGGACAATATTGACAAGAACCATGGCAACCATCTACAGAGGTACTGAGGAGCTGGTGGCAGTTTGTAGTGGCTGGAAACCAGCACTTTTCAGCTTTTATTTTCCTTAATTTGGGGCTTCTCTGCTTCACTAAAAGCTTTGTCGTTTACTACGACTCAGCTTCTCCTCCAGAGAAGGGAGAAGTGAAATTAAAAGTGAATCTTCTCCAATGACTGATGAGGACAGGGGAGTGCTCCCAGGAGCTGTCATGCCATGTGTGACTGTCCCCACTTCCTTGACTGAAGCTAATTCAAGCACACAGGATTTTCCCCCTTTTTGGAGGCTCATATTGGCAAAGCCAGTACAGACCAATGTTGCAAAATTCTGACTCTGTCACCCAGCACAAAATTCCAGCGTGTAAGTAAATTCCTATTTCTGTAAGTTTTGCTCTTGTTCACCAAACAAGTGAATAAATCAGCTCACAGTTCTTTCAGCTGTGCTGCACACTTTTTTCCCTTTCAAGAACAGCTCCTGTGGTCAAGAACACTCAGCCAAAACTCTCTGGGACAATGGTGCTTGGAAGGGATGCAACCAATGCTTGCTAAGATAACATCAGATATCAAAAAGAAAAGACAAGACATGGTTTTGAGCACAAAACACCCCAGAACTGCAGGACTGTCTGTTTCTTTGAAAGCTACTGACACACCCAAACAGTTCCACTATCACCAACACGGTTCATATAACTTGCTGGAAAGCAAAGCATTCAGCAACACTAAAATCCAACTGCATGACTATTTCCAACATCTTTAATCCCAAAGTGAGCACGAAAGAGGAGCAGCACCACCTGTCAATGAAACCCAAAGAAGAAACAGAGGTTAGGGGGGTTATTTTTCCATTGAGTTGGTCTCATTTATTCCTTTACTCCTCTTGTCAATGGAAAGTTTGCAGGCTGAAGGGCACCTCTTGGCTGAAACAAGAGAGTGTGGTGGCTATTTTCAGTTTACTGTAGTTGACCAAGTGCATTATCTGATTAAAGAATGCAATAAATGTACTTACCAAATATTTCCCCTCCACTGGCATACTCTGTCACCAGATAAATCATCCGCTCCGTCTCCATAACCTGCACACAAGGACACAGAAGTGACACATAAGGAGACTGCAGAGTGCAATGAGAAACAGCCTAAAACCACCTTTACTCCTTCTGTAACACACACAAATGCTTTCACCAAATCCAAACTATAACCTTCCCCTGCTTTCCAGAGCCATGTGCAGGAATGGACAGCAACTGGGCCAGTAAGGATGAAACAGCAAGTTTCAAACACTAAATCTGCAACTACACATAACCCTTCACCTGCACCTTCCTCCTCCTGTTCTGTTTCCCCTCCCTTTAGCATTTGCTCCCTGGGAGCAGCCTAGGAGACTTCTCAGGGCTGCTACCTTGCTCTTCCTCCTACCCATCACAAGTGTCACCTCTTCAGTATCACATCAGAAGCTTTAGATGGAATGAAATAGGTTTAAAAAGGTTTTTTGTCAAAAAAAAGAAACAAAAAAAAAAGTTTAATTTGCAAAGAAGCACTCCCTGAGTACCTTGGAAGTGCCACAGTCCCTGTAAGCATCTCACACATGGTTTGGCCAAAGGAACATTAACCTCTGTCACTTCCACTCAGTTTTAACTCTTTGGAGTACAAATAAATATCTGTATCTCTCAAGCACAGATGGGAAACAGAGTCCTTTATTCCTCTGCTCCCATCACTCTGTTGCACCCTCCTTACAGAGGGGCACAACCTGTGTAAAGGGCACACCACGTGGCTTCTGCCTCTGGGGGTTTTGTTTGCAGACAAAAAAAAAGTCAAACAAGCTGGAAAAAAAGTCTGCAAACAATATTACAAAGCAAGTCTGCTGCTAATATTGATCCCTTTCCAGGAAAGGGCTGGGCACATCAGCAGGGCCTGGGGGCCACAGGGAGCTGGGCAGGGAGAGGAGAGTTCAGTCCTGCCCCTGGGTGAGATTTGCTCCCTCCCTTAAAGTGAGAAGGGGAACCTGCATCCGGTTTCAACTGGGAAACTGAGAAGCACACAATGGCCATAAACAAGTGGCAGGAGGCCAGCCCACAGAGGAAGCACGATGTCCAGAGAAGAGAAGGATCAGATCCACTTTCCCCCTGCCCCTCCAATCAAAGCACTTTGAGACCTTGAGAACATAAAGGAGGAGTGGAGGGATAACTCTGGAGGAAGTGCCACTGCACAGTGTAGAGCCAAGGGATGGAAACTCCAAGCAGAGTGCTCCTACCTGGTACAGCCTGATGATATGGGGGTGGCAAAGCATCTTCATGATCTGGACTTCTCTGAATATCTTCTTCAGGTTCTCTTCATCCAGCTGAGTTTTATCAATGATCTTTATTGCCACCTGGCAGAGAGCAAACAGAAGAGAAGTTAGTGACCCAGCTGCATTGTCCACACAGCAGCTCCCTGCAGCAGGGCTGATAAACCCCAGCAGGGATGGGAATGGGGGGCAGTGTCAGGCTTCTAACAATTGAGGTATTTATTTATCTGTTTTAAACCAGAAGTGCTCTGTAACGCTACACTAATGGAGTTTAAACAAGTCTAAGTGCTTCCAGTCAGCTGCTCTCCAGTCTCCAAGATTTTCCCTCCACCTCCCTGGTGCTGGCAGCTCCCAGCTCCTTTGGGCATGGACTGTAGAACCACCAGACTCCAAATGTGGAGACACTTCTGTGCTAGAACCACCTGTCCTCAAGTACACCGAGCACCCTGTTTCATCCACACACGGACAATGAGGAAGGGAATCCTTTCTGGAACGCTGGGATGAACAGGAGAGAAAAGGCAGAGAGAAACCTTGACGGAGAAAAGAGCTGAGAGAAAAAGCTGTTCTGCCTGACAGAGGAACATCTGCCCTGCTGCTTCTAAATCAAATTTCAGCTTTAAGTATCTTCCTCCCCACCACGAAACACCCCTGCGAGCGAGCAGCTCCAGTCTCAGGATTTGTGGCATGAATTACCATCCCCCAGCAGGTTTTCTCGCTCAGAGATGCCTCTCCCTGGGAAAAGAACCGCTCTTACAAATCTCCTGGTTACTTTGCTGGAGAGCCTAATTTACACAGGTCCTGCCCAGGAAGGCTGCAGGATCATGCAAAGGCCTGGGGAAGGGCATGCAAAGCAGCACTGCCACGAAAACCACTGAGGATGCACAGCCAGAAAGATCTGACACAGAAATGCTCAGCTTGTCCCAGACCCCGGTGGGGACAAGGACAAGTGCCCTGTGCACAGCAGCGTGCCAGGACCACGGGCACAAACCCACAGGGGCACACGACCCAAACACATGTCCCAAGGGCAGGGCTAAGGGATGCTCCCACAGCCACACAAAAGCAGCTTCGGATCCTTTAAGGGAATCTTTCTTTAAGGGAACAATCTGAAGCACATGAAAATTAAGCCCCATATTTTATGATCAAATCCCTGCCAGAGCAATAACCGCCCTGCATGTGAGCAGAACCCAGCAGAATCCCGAAAAGGCACCCAAGTACAATAAGCTGTTTCTTTCATTTGAAACCTTTAATTCAGAGCGCAGGAACGCTTCCAGCCTTCCAAGTCACTGAGCATGCTTCCTCCAGCAGGAGCGGGAGCTGAACGGCAGCCAGGTCTGGCACTCGGCGCTGGGAGCTGCTGGCAGCAGCGGGGCTGCAGCTGAGGCACGAGGTGAAACGGCAGCAGGGGCTGCCAGGCACCGGGGCTGGGATTAACGGGGCGCAAAGCCTGGAACCGGGATTAACGGGGTGCAGAGACCAGGACCGGGATAAACAGGGTGCAGAGCCTGAGACTGGCATTAACGGGGTGCAGAGCCCGGGACTGGGATTAACGGGGTGCAGAGCCTGGGGTCGGGATTAATGGGGTGCAGAGTCTGGGACCGGGATTAACGGGGTGCAGAGCCTGGGACCGGGATTAACGGGGCGCAAAGCCTGGGACCGGGATTAATGGGGTGCAGAGCCTGGGACTGGGATTAATGGGGTGCAGAGCACAGGACCGGGATTAACGGGGTGCAGAGCCCAGGACCGGGATTAACGGGGTGCAGAGCCCAGGACTGGGATTAATGGGGTGCAGAGCCCAGGACCAGAATTAACAGGGTGCAGAGCACAGGACCGATATTAACGGGGTGCAGAGCACAGGACTGGGATTAACGGGGTGCAGAGCCCTGGGACCGGGATTAATGGGGTGCAGAGCCCAGGACTGAGATTAACGGGGTGCAGAGCCTGGGACCAGGATTAATGGGGTGCAGAGCCCAGGACCAGCCCCCTGCAGGATCTGCATCCCACAGATCCCAGCACAGCACTCAGGAGCAGGCTGGGAAAGTTGAGAAAGCCAGGGGAGGCTTGGGAAGCACTCTCCACATGCTTTTCACCCAAGGTTTTCCTGCAAGAACAGGCTTTTGTAAAGCTTGAGCATAAATGTACATAAAAGCAAAGAGACGCTTCCTCCGAGAGCAAAGCCAAGATGTCTACCCAGAGACATGAGTCATTTCAGGCCCAAAGACGTAAATGAAAATCCACAGATCTGGAGTATTCCTAAGCTCCTTACTCATTCCCAGCTCTATATTTGCTCTAAGGAACTCTCATTTCCCAGCTTAATTACATGGCTCGAGCTGACACTCTCGGCCAAGTTGAAGGTATGTAGAGCATTGCTTGCACCCAACTTGGTCAGCAGGGCCAGACACAACAGAACTGAATTCCTCTGGTTTTCCCTGATAACCCTGGGCAGGGAGGACCAGGCTGCCACCTCCGCTGTCCCCTTGTGACGCTGCGGGATTTACACGTGGTGAGTGAAACTCCACACCCACAAGACACACAATACCTGGATCAGGAGCAAAGAGACACACACAGCACTCAGGAGATGTTCTTCTTGAGAAGGATCTCACCCCCAGCTCAGCCAAGAAGCCCCAAACCCACCCTCACCAGTTATGTGGAGGAGAAACCTGAAGGTTTCTTCCAAATGTTTTCATTCCACACAAATGCCTCCAGCAACTGGTGCAACATGAAAGGCAAAAATCTCCTGAAAAATCCTGGGGAAACCACCTCGTGCTCCAGTTTCAGGAAATGCAGAGCTTCCTCAGGACTGTGTGAGGGTGGAAGAAGGAAATCCCCTCTGCTCTGGGCAGCAGGAACACGCAGGGAATTCCAGGGATGGGGCTGATGTTCCACCCAGCTCTTTGGGCTCTTTTGGACAATCACTGTTTTTCCAGAGTTTAAAGGTTTTCCAGAACAGACCAGGTTGGTTTCTCCACTCCTGCATTTCCTAAGCTGGCTAATATTCTCCCTTCCCTCAAAAGATGATTTGGGATTTCAACAGAAAAGGGACTGGCTGAGCAGCAGCCACACCGACTCCATCCAAAGCTCAAGGGATGGCCACAATGAATTCAGCCCTTTACTTCATTATTTATTTATTTATTGGAGATTATAAATTGGAGAAAAACAACCAAACACAGGAATATTTAGGATCTTTAAGGGAACAATCTAAAGCACATGAAAACTAACCTTCACATTTTATAAAATCCTTGCCAAGGTGATAACTGCCCTGCCTCCAAATATCTATCTGTCTGTCTATCTATCTATCTATCCATCATTATATATGCAAAAAGAATCAGTTTCAGGTATTTAAAAAAACCCCAAAATCGAATGCATTTCCTCATGCTTATAAACACCACATAAAATAGAGAGGAAGACTAAACATCATTAAGTAAAGCACAAATTCAGGCTCAAGTAGAAGTGGAAGAAAACCATGATCTAAATTCTCAAACAATGAAATACTCTAGAAAAGGAGTCTGAGAAATTAACTATTCTTTTATCAGAAGTTAATGAAGCTTACAGGCAGGAGGATAAATGCCAAGCCTGGAGCATGCATGCTGCTACCAATTAACAAAATGTTCCCGTCACTTGTAAACAGTTCATTTATTCCTCCTTGCATCCAAGTAAAACTTGCACTAGTAATTTGAGGAGGGAACTGTTATTTGGAAGAAATGACAAGTTGCTAAAAGCAAACTGACCCCAGCAGGTCACTGTGGAGGCCCTGCTCTCCAAACCAGGTGGGCTCATCCATTGTTTTTCCAGATTTTTCTTCTCCTGGAGCACCCCAGCTGAACACTGCTCTGTAATTCCCTGACCCTAAAGCTGTGCTGGGTGTATGAGCACGCTAGGCAAAAAAGCCTTGTGGGGAGGAGTGGAAATTTCAACCACATGAAAGCAGAAGGGGGAGTTGGGAAATGGAAGGAGAGGCACCGAAACTCTGGAAGGCCAAAAGGCAGCACACAGCTATCCCTGACAGCAGCACACCCCACTGGGGACAGAAGGCAGCAAGCTGACCCCAGTGCACCCCAAAATGCTCAGAGATGTGAGCTCCTGGGCAGGAGCCCAGGCTGCTCCTCTGCCCTGAGCACCAACCACTTCCTTCAGCCCAGCACACGAAGTCTTGACAATTCTTACTCTCAAACTCACAGGATTCTCCTAAAATTCCCAAACTGCAACATAAACAACATTATAAAATTCCTATTTTGCTCTGAGATACCAGACTTTCAAATCTGGCAGTCACCAGAGCTAAACATGCCAAGGTGAGGGGCTCTGAAACGAGGCATGAGGCTTGGGATAGGAGAGAGGAGAATATCGACCTGCAGGAGTTAAAATTTATATGGATGTCTTGTTTCTCAGCTGAGTGTGGATAATAATCCAGACAGACTTCCTTGAATCCACAGGGCCCTGCCAACAGGAAGGGAAATGAACTGCTGGGTGCCCAGGCGGATGGGCAGGGAGAGGACAGCCACTGTGCCCTGCACTGCTCCAGCTGCTTGGAAAGGCTCTCCGAGAGAAAGAGGTGGAAGCACGGTCTGTTTTCAGTGGAAAGAAGCCATGGGACACTGCTTGCTTTCATTTCTGTGCTGTGAACAAAGGAACAAGCCAGAGACCCTGGCCTGGGCTAAAATCTCCTCCTTCATGCCATGCATCTGCTTGGATCTAATTATAATTCAATGATAAATAGAATTTCTTGCATGAGTGATCATTCCATAAAGAAATCACCTTTTCCCTTTCAGTTCAGTTGTTTCTGCAGCGGCCTGAGTGCAAAACCAGAAACCCCCACTTGCTCCAAAAGGAGCCCATGTGCTCAGTGTGATCAGTGATCACTGAAGAAGTGTAATTATGGCAGTGGCATTCCTGTAAATCAGCACGGATCTCCTCCATGGAACGGGAGCCAACAGATGGCACCGGCAAACCGACTGCATTGAGAAAATCAACATGTTTATTTGGGAGCAAGACATTTCCTAGAACTGTCCCGGGGAGTCCTCCTGCTCCAGATTCCTCCTGGAAAACGCTCAGTAAACAGTGCCTGGGTGTGCTCTGCCATGGATGGAGGTGTCCCTGCAGCTCGGCTCCGGTGTCACCCCAAGGGGAACGGCAGAGCTGTCACCAAGAGGGTCTCTGGAATAAACCAATAAACCTGGAGAAGGCTCACCCACCCCAATTCCTCCTACATTTGCAGTTAGCAAAGCCTTCCTGGGCTGACAGTGCGACCTGTCAGAGGGGCTGACAGGGAACAACTCTCCCCAGCTGCTCCTGCCTGCCACAGACACTTGGGAAGCTCGGGAACACGGCCTGTTTGGATTAAGCAGCTGCTGGAGGGGTAAAAATCACCCCTGTAAGCAGATCCTGGAGCTGCACAGGAGCACTCCAGCAGCAGAGACCAGAACCACAACACAGAAGGGGGAAAGCAGAGGGAGAAGGAAGCACACACTGCAGATATGTACATGAGCCACACACAGAGGCACTCCACTGGCATATGGACACACGGCTGTGATAAAAACACAACGTGAACTCCGGGCTACTGCAGGTCGTGTCCTTTTCGGGAGCTCAGCTGGCTGGATGTCACTCCACAGCTTCTGTACGGACACTCGGATGGCAGAGGCACATGTTCCCCAAGCAAGCTGTCAGCACGAGCCTGCTGGTGTGTTTGGGGTCACCAAAAGCGAGCTCTCTCCACGCAAATATGCAATTTGTACAGTTTTTAGTCATAAGAAAGCGCTCGACAAAAAGGAAGCACTGACACTGCTGATTCCCAGACTTCTCATGGGTAACACTGGGGCATCTCCTCCTCGGAATTAACTAACCAGCAGAACCTACCAAAGTCAAAGTGATACAGCAAATAAAACTAGGCCAGTCTGCAGCAACATCCGTGGCTGTTGGAGGTGGCACAAATGCAAATATTGGCAGCATCTGAAAGCAGGAAACTGTGGACGAAGATGAGCACAGAGAAGCTGCATTTGCTCAGGAAGGAAGTTCTCACCTTGTCCACATCCCTCTGCACAATCAATGCAGGGACTTGTGTCTTGCACAAGGTGAAGAAAATACTGATGGTGTTACCAGAAAAGTCAATACATCCAAATCCTCTTGGCTGGCTGCAATGTTAATACCCAGCTTGTGCGAGCGCCGTGCTCTGCCGTGACCTTTCCTTGTCCCACAGCGAGCACAGCTGGGATTTCAGTGGCCAAAGCACAAACCCCACATTCACATCCACACCTCAGAGAACCAGAGACACCCAGGTAAGAAAATCTCATCATTTCAGGGCATGTACAGCAGCTTACAAATGTCACAGGACAGGAAGCTCATCTACAGCACCCCAAGGATCCCAGCCTTGAGCCGTGCTGCATTCCTCCTTTCCCAGTCCTGGATTAACCCAATGCCAGCAGCTTCTCTTTTCCAACAGAAGCCATCAAGAAGGTCCAAGAGGTGAGTGCCTGACTCTGGTGAGTGCCAGTTCAATGGTGACTTAGTCCCAAATGCAAACTCTTTCCCATTCTGGAAGCTGCAAGGGATGACAGGTAAATTCTGTCACCTTCAGCCACAGAGAGGGGGAAATAATGTCCTGCAAGCCATGAGAAACCTTGGGCACATTGCTAGAGCTCTACTTGTCACATTCACCTGGATTCCAGGTCCCAAACCCTCCTGGAGAGCTTCTCCTCATTATTTCATCACCTGGGGCAACAGCGGGAAACAACAGAGACTTGGAGCTACCTGCCCTGGCTGACAGACACTACATCAGAGCATGCTGAACAGCATCAAGGGCTTTGGGATTGCAGAGAAAGGCACGGGAAAGGGAGCTGGAGATGCCAATTAGATAAACAAACCATCCTGGTGCACGAAGAACCTCCCGTGCAAACGGGAGTGCTGCGAGGGCGAGCTCTGGAATCATCACCTCGGGCTGCAAACACAGAGCTGGGAAGAGGCTGAGCACAAGGACTGGCCACAGCTCCACACAGGGCTGGGAAGAGCCCATCCAGGATGTAGGAATTACCACATATCCCCACAAATGGCTGCTCAGCAAGTTCCCCGGGCTTGGGGCTGACCAGGACTCAGAGGACCAAGCAGCAACCAAGCACCTCAGCCATCCACATCTTAAGCACAGGAATCCCTTAAGCTACATCACATCTACTTCTAGCCTTTATCCCTCTTAATTATGGGATTTTCAAAGCTTTTTAAAGTTCTGGTCAGACACTGAAGCTCCTGGTTGCTGCCAGTGCTGCCTTTTTCTCCTGGGCTACAGCAAGAGACTCCAGAGACTAAGCCGAAGGCAGAGCAAGTCTCAGCACAGCAGACTGCAGGTAGCCACACCTAACCACCTCAAACACAGCACGGATAGCCACACCATTCCTGTCTGCTGAACTCCACCAGCTTCACACCGAGCCGTGTCTGCATTCCCACTGACCTGCCTTTTCATTTCGCACTCTGTTACAGGAGAAAACCCCTCCAGCCCCAACAGCTTCAGCTGACATTTATGCCAGTAATTTGTTTTTAGTTCAGAAGCCTTGTAAAATTCCTGTAATGCTTCCCAGATGCGAGGCTGAGAACTTCACAGGAGTCAGAATGTGAATTAGAGGTGGTATGGAAAATTATTTATCCTGGTGAGAGAAGAGAGCAAACCACACGGACAAACGCCAGCCTGCAGTGAGAACTGCCACCCTGAAACACGTCCACATGTCCATCCACAGACAGCAGGCACCAAGAGCTGCATGCCTGGGAGGTCAGCTCATCAAACTCCTCCACACCTGGACCAGAAACGCAGAATATCTAAGAACAAATACTAAAAATCAGCTTAAGCCCAAGGAAAAGAGGCTGAGGTAAAAGGCAGGTTTAAAAGCTGCTGCTTGTAGCATTAGCAGGAATTCTAGTGGGATGCAGAGGACAATGCTGAGTGGAAGGAACGAAGGCTGAGCCTGAACACGGCTGTGGTGCAGCCCCACGATCTGCTGACACTCTGCAGCACTACCTCCATGGCTCCCATGCAAATTAAAAGCACTCTTGGCACTTACTACACAAAGACTGCACTTGATAATTAAAACCGGTTTTTAAATGCACTTAAACTAGTGCAGAAGCTCATGGAGGTGCATTTAAATTGATGCAAACTGGTTAACTAACAAATGTGATGTGAAGAAGCAGAGCCTGGTCACGTAAACTCGACTGTTTGGCCAAGGAGGCTCAGATCCAGCCTGTGTGACAGCAGATGGGAACACTGCAGTCCTGCTCAGGCCCGACTGGAGTCCTGCTCGAGCTACAGCTCAGCCCCCCAGCCACCTGCAGACAAGCAAAGCCAAGAGGTGAATCAAATTCTGGGAGGACCAAGGTGGGCAAGTGTCCTCTTCCAGTCCAGGTCGCCCGTTCAAACCACTTGTTTAATTGCTCTCCCCTCAATTCAGGCACTGCAGCCTAAACATCCCATGAGAACAAATACAGCTCAGTTTGCCAGCACCTTGAATAACCAGTATTATTTCAGGAGACGTTGGTTGAACACCACAAATGACCTCCATGCAGGATTCTGCCTCCAAGCCTCTCCTGAGATTGCCACTGAATCATTTAAAGAATCTTTGAGGTTGGAAAAGCCCTCTGAGATCATGGTGTCCCAGTTGTGCCTTATCTCCACCTTGTCACCAGCCCAGAGCCCCGAGTGCCACCTCCAAGTCCTTCCTTGGACACCTCCAGGGATTCCTCCCTGGGCAGCCCCTTCCAGTACCTGTCAGCGATTTGTGGAGAATGAGAGGGTCCCCCCGAGCCAGGCTGAGCCCCCCAAGCTCCCTCAGCTGCTCCTCATGCCTTACTCTCCAGCTTTGGGCAGAGTTGCTTAGCAGCAGAGTTTTGGAAATGTATTTACACGCAGGAAGAAATCTGTGACAGCAGGAGATGCATCAGGAATGCTGCTGTGGAACAGAGCCCCAGCAGAGACCATCCCTGAGAGCAGAGACACGAGACATGGAGTCCACCTGCCAGGTTTCGTGGGAAAGGCCTGGCTCAAACATCAAGAAAAGTCTTTAAAAAGCTGCCAGGATATTACAGCAAGCGGGTTTTGAAAGTGTTATACAAAGTTCCCTGGATTGTCATTTTGCTCTAATTCAGTTGTGACCTGAAAATGCAAGTGACAGGGAAAATAGTGGATTTCAGGTACAGAGTGTGCAGGTTTGAATTACTGGATTATAAAGTAACAAAGCTTGGAAATAAGGAAATTTAGAAGCTGCTGTGCATGAGGTGATGTGTTGAGAACACATCGTGCATGAAGGTTTGGGTTTTTTTAAGCAATGCTTATCCTGCAAGGAACACTGCTTGGACCAAGGGGTCTTCAGATAGGAGAGGGAATACCTCACGTCCTGTCTAACAGCTATGGAGCACCCAGCAATGGTGCAGCACAAGTTAAGAGCAGCTATTTTTTAATGACAGAAAATGGCTATTTTTTAATGACAAAACCAACACACGCAGCAGGAGCGCCCTTGGCTGGGCTCCCCAGCCTGCTGTGCACCACAGAAATCCTCCTGCCATAAACTGCATCCTGGGAAAACACCTGGCACTGCACCAGGACCTGCAGCACAACCACAGAATCATCTGGGCTGCAAAAGACCTCCAGGAGCATCGAGTCCAACCTGTCCCCAGTCCCCACCTTGTCATCCAGCCCAGATCACTGAGTGATACATCCAGTCACTCCCTGGACATCTCCAGAGATGGGGACTCCAAACCTCCCTGGGCAGCCCCTTCCCAAGCTGAACAACCCCTTCTGTGAAGAAATTCCTGCTGATGTCCAAGCTGACCCTCCCCTGGCACAGCTTGGGGCTATCAAATCCTCTCATCCTGTTGCTGGTTGCCTGGGAGAAGCTGCCAGAGCCACAGGGAGCTTTGCACCGGCTTCCAATTGATTTCCTGAGGTTCTCCAAGGGTTAAAGCCAAGGACTTCTGGAAGATATTAAGCACCAATGTCTTGGCTTCCCTTCTGCAAACAGCAACAAGCTCCAGAGGAATCTGTCATCCCGTATAACAATCCCTTTCACTCAGCCCCAGCAGCCCGTGCCCTGCTCCTCGCCGTGCTGCTGGCTCCGTGCTGGGCTCCTGCCCCGGATCCTGCCCCATTCCTGGGCTCTGCAGCCATGCAGGCATGCACAGCAGCTGCAGTGTGCATGTGTGCAGCTACACTCACCAGTGCAACAGCTCCTGGTTACCCCAGGAGGCTGCAGGAGCATTAAATATCACACTGGGATCACCACACAAAATCTGAAGTGACAGGTAAGATGGGAGGAGTCACTGCTCCTCTTCATAGGCCATCAGGTCCATTTGGGAATACGGGATTCTGGGCTCTTGGACAGGTATTTTCCTAACCCTGTAAGCATTGAGTCTTTTCTGTAACAAACCAACTAGCTGGAGATTCAAAACAAATCAAAAGCAACAGTCACACACTTGCAGAAGAGGAATTGTTTCTCCATATCAAAGATTTCAAATGCATCAAATGCCTTTTTTTCAGTATTTATGATTTCCATGTGCATCATCCTGCTGCTGGCAGAGACTGCAAACACTGCTCCTTTGCCAGCACCTCTGAGATCACAATTAGGAGGTGACACCATCACCTTTATTTCTAGGATTATTTTCAAGGTGCCAGTTGCATGAATGCTACAGGACCTGGAGCACACTGAGCAGGAAGGGGCCGGGGCTTTGCCAGGGAAGGGAGGAATAAAGCACCATGCCAGATCTGGATGATACACCGAGGAATTTTTAGACGCTGCGTTTGCAGCAGGAGCCTTTGTGCAGTTTGCCACGATCAGATGGCAGTTTCTATGGGAACAAACAAGCAGTGGCCCTGTCACAAGATGTCTTGTAGAGACACTGATGAAGGCACTGAGTCTCAGGAAAGTTTCTCATGCTGCAGTGCAGCCTGGCAGAGATACTCCAGCTCGGGAGGCAGAACTATCAGGATACACCCAAAGTATTTTCAGTACAAAGTCAGCGCAGTTGTTACACTCAAAATTTTGAATCCAGCCTTTGTGAGCACATAAAGCTTTGGGAGGCTGTAGATTGCCTCTCAGACACTCCTCCATCAGGAATCATGTTTGCTATGTGCCACAAAACCCAGTCACTGGAGTCTGTGTTTGGCTCCAAAAGCAACAGAAATGATCAAACTAGTGAGACACTATTTTTCAGCTTCAAACATCAGAATTTTCATCAGTCACAAGACTACAGCAGAAAGCAATTTTCTTCTCAAAACCACTGCTTCTATTTACCATCCCCACCCCTTAAGTTAATTAAAAATCCTTCAATTAGCTGATTTAGGGAGGGTTAATGTTATTGTCAGGAAGACCGGTTCCCCTGGGCCTGAAAACAACTGTGGCTGCCTCCAGCCCCCGATTACACAGAACATTTTCAGACTCAAAGGTTCCTGAGTATCACCACCCCTCACTCCAGAACTGTTATGAAATGGAGTGGAAATTTTTAGAAAGAGAAGCCAAAAGTGAAACTGTGAGGAATGCAGGCTTCAACACATTAACCCTGAACAACCAAGACAAACCACATCCCAGCAATGGAGAGTCCCTTCCTCACCCTCATCTTGCCCAGGCTTTGCAGGAGAAGCAAACCAAACTGTGCCAGCTTTAGCACCAGGGATTTACCCCCAGTTAGGTGGGAGAAGCACTGGCTGCCCCCAGTCCTCAGCAGAGTTTATAACAGCACAAAGGAAGATGAAAGGTTGGCAGCTTGGGTCTGATCATAAAGTCCAGCTTAAAATAAACTCATGTTCCACAGCGGCATTACCTGAGTGAAGGCAGAAATTCCCTCACTTTTAGCAATGGAGAACCAGGGAATCTCATTCCAGCTTGCTGAGGACAAAACACCCTTGCAGTCATTCCCACTAAAACCTCCCAGTGATGTCAGAACACGGGAGCTGCCTCTTGGAACTTCAGGAAGTTTCTGCTCCCCCCAAAACCACAAAGATTTGCTTGAAATTTGAATTTGTTTCATAACAAAGCAAGCTTGACAGAAGAATCTTCCCCAGCAGTAACTGCATGGACCAAGTTGTTAAAGAATCACCTTTCACTTGGGCACAGAACTGAATTACAACACTAGAGAAGCCTACAAGCCACTTCCAACAAGAGTATCTGATTTCCCTTATCAGCAGAAATGCCTTAAACCCACAGATTACGCACTCAGGAGCTGAAAACCAACTTCAAAGCCAAAGTGTGATCCAGCCCCGGGCTCTCGGGGCCGCGTGGCACAGCACAGTGTGAGCACAAGGGCACCCAGCCACTGCCCTGTGCCAGGGCTGCCAGGCCAGCCAGGAGCCTGGCTCAAACACAGGGACAGGCTGGGTGTTCTCCCATGGCACAGCATGGACCTCGGGCTCCTGAGTCACTTTCTGTGCAAGCTGCACTGCGAGGAGGGAATTCAAGTCTGGGCTGGGCAACTGGAGCATCCCACTCATCACCCCAGAGAGGCTCCCAAATGTCACACAAGGCCATTAGCCCCAGGCTGGTGACAGCACGGGGCAAAGGGCCAAAGATCAGGCTGCAGTGGGTGTCACTGTGATCCCTGCTGCTCCATCTACGCAAATCAAACTCGCTCCTGGTGCCAAGAGCACCAAGGGCTCAGGACACTCGGGAGGGAGATCCTGCCCTCGGTGCCACCACAACCCTCAAGTGGGACAAGTAACCATGGCTGTCACCAGCTCTCCAAGCAGGGGACAATGGAGTATTTTTGGAGCACAGACACTGCTATTTTGAAAGCACTTCAGCGCTGTAGTACCCAAATTCTAATTGTGGCTGCTGCTTTGCTTTGCCACCATAAATCCTGTTCCGAGGGAGTAAGACAGCAGCCAATACATGAGCGTAGGCATTGCACAACTGGGCTTCTACAAGCACTTGGTGTGAAGAATAATGTTCTTAAAAGATTTAATTTCTAGGGAATGTTTAAATACTGAAGAGTAAACACTGAGTCAGAGACACGCACTAAATACAGGTAAATGCAGCAGGGGCACGTGGAAGCAAAGCCGCAGCCTGGAATTCTCTCAATGCCTCTCCTTGTACATGGGAAATTCAGGGCCCACAGAGGACAAAGCCTCTTTTATATGTGCAGAAACTGCAAGAAAACAAAAACCAAACAAATACAGCCAACCTACAGATCCGTTTGGGGGTCTTAAACCGAGTCTGCAGCACACAGCTTGGCGTGTCTGAATTTTGGCGATTTGAGTTTTGCACACACACAAAGCCAGGTCAGGCAGTGATTCCTCACAGCTCACAGCACCACTGAGGAGCTGCACACAGAGGAGATGGCCCTGGCCCCTGCAAATGCCTGGGGAACTGCTGTGCCTCTCTGGGAGTGCACCAGTGCCTCTGACCAGCACACACACGCACCAAGCTCTAAATACATCGCTTTTCCCTCGTCACAGTATTTCCTACCCCTTCCAAGCAGCAGGTCAGCACTTACTGCACCAGGACACTGACCACACGTTTCCATTTGCTTTCAGTAGAACAAAAATATTTACTTTCACAAACACAAGCTGATGTGCTACTAAATCATTTCACTCAGCCTAGACCTAATAGTCCAGTGAGAGCCATGCAACAGCGAAAGAATTACGTATTAAGGTAACTCCCCAGTGCCAAGAGCCACAAAACAGAGGTGTGTTTGCCTTGTCCACACAGCCCATGGCACTTTCTGATCCCAGACTCCCTTCCCAAAGTGCAGCAGCAGGAACTAACACTCCTTGGCAGCATCCAGCAGAGCCAGGAGTGTGGAGCTTCCGAGCACATCAGGGCTCCTGTTAACCCTCTCACACAGGCAAAGGCACAGCTGGGGCTCACAAAAGCCCTGGGACTTAGGAACAGCACAGGTCAGTCCCAGGCAGGGCTCTCCCTGCCCTCTCCCCCCTCTCAGTGTCCCAACAAAGCCCAAACCACTCTCAGCCAAGGGATTCTTTGCCTCCTCAGAAGGGAAAAGGGACCACAGATAGATCTCTGCAAACTTGGCAGGCCATGTGGGAACTGATACAGCCAGGGTGGGCAAGCTGGAGCCAGGAGAACAATTTTGGCTGCTAAACTAGAAGCCTGAAAAATTGGAAGTGGCGCTGCATTTGTTTAAATTACCTTCTGAAATCATGCTCCATATGTGGGAATGAACAGTCACTCTGGTAGCCCTAAACACAACCAGGAGTAAATTGTTCCAAGATGCACATCTGCACTTAGCAGAGATCAGACAGAAGGCAGGGCTTCATTTCCCTTACAGGACTTTGTTTTAAGAACTCTTAACTGCAAATGGCAGCCCAGAAAGGTGCTGTGTGTGAACAGACCACCATCACCCCTGCCTCAGCAAATAAAGGTCTCAGTCTGTCCTGCTGCCTTGGAATCACAGAGTTGTCTAGGCTGGAAAAGCCCTTGAAGATCAGTCCAATGACAGTGCCAAGGCCACCATCAGCCCATGTCCCCAGGTGCAACATCCACATGGCTTTAAAACACCCCAGAGATGGGGACTCCAGCACTGCCCTGGGCAGCTGGTCCAGGGCTGGACAATGCTTTCGGTGAAGAAATTTTCCTTAATACCCAACTCTGCCTTGGCACAACTTGGTGCTGTTCCCACTGCTCCTGTCCCTGCTCTCTGGGAGCAGAGCCTGACCTGGGGCTGTTCCCTCCTGTCAGGGGGTTGTGCAGAGCCACAAGGTCCCCTTGAGCTTCCTTTTCTCCAGGCTGAGCCTTGCCCACTCCTGGGGCTCCAGACCCTTCCCCATCTCCACTGCCGTTCTCTGGACATGCTCCAGCATCTCTGTGTCACTTAGAAAGCAGTTTTTTGTTTTTCGACACATCCACACAAAGCCACAACAAAATTCAAAGCCCAGATGCAACCTGAAGTGCCTCTTTCTTATCATAAGGATGACAAGAATCCCACCTTGAGGGAGTGAGCCTGCTCCATCCCTGTGAACACAAAGCCAGCGCAGGGCAGGTTTTTGCACACAGGTTTCTGTGCAGCCCAGAGCTCGAGTGCTTTAAAGCCCTCACTGTACATCAGAGGGGACTGCAGCCAGCAGCTCATACTGTACTGCTGTTGGGTGACGTGCCCAGTAAAACAAGCTGCCTGCCTTCTAAACCTGGACTATCACAAGACCACTACATAAATGTCAGGCCCAGCAGTGCCCAGCACCCAGCCCTGCAGCCAAAACACAGAGCCTGCCCCAAGAGCTGCAAGGGACTAAGCACAGGCCGTCTGCATCAAGGCTTCATCTGCAATTCTGCTTTTTTGGGGACATGCACATTGGTCAGGGCATGTCCAGAGTGCATCTGGAGTGCCTGGAGTGGGAGAGGTGCAAAGTTGATTTAACCAGTCCTGGGCAAGGGATTTACTGCAGCTGTACATGAAAGCATGGAGAAGTGCAGCAATCCAAAAACACTGCCTTGCTTATTCACACTTGGTATCAGCATTTACCCAAATATTTCCTTGTTTTCGTGTCCAGGGCAGGGAACAGAGCTGGGGAAGGGGCTGGAGCCCCAGGAGGGGCTGGGGGAGCTGGGAAGGGGCTCAGCCTGGAGAAAAGGAGGATCAGGGGGGACCTTGTGGCTCTGCACAACTCCCTGACAGGAGGGACAGACAGGGGGATTTGGGATTTCCTCCAGGGAACAGGGACAGGAGGAGAGGGAATAGCTCAGGCTGGGCAGGGGAGGGCAGGGTGGACAGCAGCAGGAATTTCCCCATGGAGAGGGTGCTCAGGGATTGGAGCTGCACAGAGAGGTTTGGAGTGCCCATCCCTGGAGGTGGCACTCACTGGGCTGGGGACAAGGCAGGGATTGGTCACAGACTGGACTCGATGTCCTGGAGGTGTTTTCCAACCTCAGGGATTCTGTGCAATACTGAATGCTCAGCTTTAGGGAGATGATTTACACCTTAACTGCATTCTTCCCCACTTAAGCCTTTTTAACCATTTAAGATGACTGCAACAGCTGAAACACCAAAGAAAAGGGTGATGTTATAGGGAGGAAAAAAAAGCCCTTAGGGCTGGATAAAGGCTCCTGAGCAGCAAGGCTTGCAGCAGCTGCAGAGCCGTCCAGGAGAGCTGTGCAGTTCTGCTGAGCACATACTGAACCAATTACACAGGAGCCTCCCAAGACCCACACAACCTCGGGAGCTATCACATTATAGATCCTTATGTAAGGCACAGTGACGTAAATCCAGGCTCCCTTGACACACGGAGGGTGCGAGATGAGCGAGCCTGCAGGAATTTCAGATCATATTTCCCATCTCCCCTATTCATTCATTTGTATCATTTGCCATGACCTTGCTCTCCAGGGACATATATCACCAGAAGGAGATAAATGAGATTTCTATTAATTTGAACGATAGCAGCAAGAAACTAAAGGTGCTGTCTCACTAGGCTGATTAGTATTTTTTCTCTCTTTAAATGCAGATGAAAACAAAGGCTTATTTACCAACTGCAGGACTGGCCACACTGATGGCTGCTCTTGGTGCCAGCAATCAGCTCAGTTTATTTCAATTCAATCCCAGCACCAGGGTGCAGGAGGACATCAGACACCAGGAGAGAGGAGATCCTGCACACCCAGGGATTGCTTTTTACTTTGTTCAGAGTGTGCAAGAGGAACTCTCAGGCCAGGACAGCTCTCCACAGCCTGTGTGGAACATGCAGAGTCTTGCTCCTGCTCCAGCCCAGCAGGGTGAGGGGGTGCTGCTCCCCAAACCACAGTGTGTGCTGTCACTTTTCCAGGAAAATCACCCTCAACAAGGCATCTGCCCTGGGTGTCTGTCCCGTGCAGTTACAGCTCTGCTAAGCTGGGGTGGTGAGGAGAGGGAAGAGTTGAGTGGAGCCAGCACAGCCAGAGGTTTGTGTGGTGCAGAACTTTTGTCTCTGCAGCAACGAGCTCTGTCGTATTAGCCTGACTTTCTATGATTCAGGTACAAAATGAAAATGAGTTTCTATTCTAGCACGTACCAAAAATTCCATAAACGCAACAGCTGCCTCAGGAAAAACAAGAATTTTTCCCTGGTTGCAGAATGTGGTAGAGTCTCAGACAATAAATGTGATATCTGAGGTAACTATAATGATCCAGGACCAGTATGTGCACCTTGTAAAGAGCCCACAAGGCTGCTGGGGAGCAAGTCACTGCCATCAGCAAGGCTCCACAAAAACATATTTCCTACAAGCCACAGCTTCTATGTACCACATTCCTCTGCTCATTCCCAGACACAACTGGCAGGCTCCGAGGTCAAACTACAAAAGCTGCTATAAAGTCATTAGCTGCACCCTCAGATCACACAGCCCATGCATCCTGGGGAGCTGCAAAAAACAGGGCCATCATTCCTGCAGGATTAACAACTCAAAATTGAAAAAAAAAGTCACATTAAGAGGAGGTAGGTGTTCAAATAATAGTTTCACACCCTAACACAGGTGAATACAGCTGCAGGGCCAGCGCACAGGAGTAATGTACCAAATAATTCAATGGCCACAGAGGTGACCAGAGCCAGGGGACATCAAGGTACTGAATGTCACCATGAGAACAGGACATGAGGCCACTGCACACATAACACCCCAATGGTTCACAGTCCACACTCCCCATGGGCACAGAGCATTCCAGCACTGCCCAGCTGAAATCATTCCCAGCTTACTGCTCAGGAACAACTCGTCCAGGACTGCAGCTCAGCAGTCACAGATAAACAGCCCTGGAAAGCAGCCTGGGAGCAGGCACAGTGCTCCAGGAGGAGCAGGACTGCTCACGAGCAGGACAGCCAAGCAGCTCTGAGATAAGGTGCACACCGAGGGCAGTTTCACAACAACCAAGGGAAAAAAAATCAACCCCACATCAGCAAGTCTTGAGGAACAGCCTGGAATTATCTCCCTGCAAACCTCTGGGATCCACTCACATCCACAGTGGTACCACAGGCTGTGACTGTGGCAGCTGTGAGGCTGAGCTGGGCTGCTCTCACAGAACACATCTCATTTCTGGGCAGCAGCTTTGCAGCCTGCAACTCTCCAAGGAGCAGCTATGGAGAGATGGAAGCAGGAACCACTGCAGGGATGGCACTCCAGCACAGCTACAGAGCTCCAAGCACAGTCCCACAGCCCAATCCAAACCAGTCTGAAAGCCCAAAGAGAGCTGCAGCACAGCTGTCGAAGCAGAATGAGCAGCAGCACAGCACCTGAGCAGGTGAGGATCACCCTGCTCCCACCCCAAGCCTCTGCTCGAGCTCTCCTGCCCTTCCCCTCGTGTTCAGCAGCCCTGCTCTCAGAGGAGAAGCTGGCCAGCTGAGGGTAAACAGCTCTGCTCAGTCCCTCTGGGGAAAAAGAAAGAAAAAAGCTTTCCAACGTCACTGAAATGGAATGTGAGGGAACCAAGTGCACTTGTAGGGGGAGAGAAAGGACAGCCTCACACTCCAGCCTGTGTGTACACAGCACTGGGCTGGGGAAGGCACACATGGAGCATCCAACAGTGCATCTGCTAAAGATCCCTTCAGCTCTGAGGGTCTGAGGAGATATTTTGGTTCACAGAAAAGTTATGTTAATCCAATGAATCATTTGATTGGAATGTACAGTCATCCAATGCAATGGAAAATGTAGAGATTCGAGTGTTCGATGTACGCATGCAGAATAAAAGGTTAGGGTAACACTTCTTCCAAAGGCATTACTCATCCCTGCCTCGGCTGCACGTCCCTGCAGAGGTGTGCAGGAAGGAGGATGAGCAGCAGCAGCAACTTATCAGCTGCAGCACAAAACCACCAGGTGAGAGCCAGAAAAGGCAGAAAGCAAGAGCTAAACCAGCCCTAAAGGAAGGAGTCTTTGTGCAGCAGGGCCACCTCCTCATCACTGCAGCTCTCAGTGGGTGACACGAGCTCTACCCCACTCTCACAGCATCCCAAGACACTCATGGCACGGTGGGACTTGCCCTTCCACGAGCACTGTGAGAAGCTCCCTGTCTCAAAGAGCTGACAGGTTTTGCTGAAGCTCTGTAGCTATTTACCTAAGGAGAAAGAAGAATGCAATCTTGGTTGAAACCAGCAGGAATTCTGCATTACACACAGGCTTTCCTGGGCTCCTAAAGCTGCACTCCAAAAGAGCATCCAGTGACAGATCAGAGCTTTTGCAGTGGCTGCTTAAGGACATTAATTCACAGAGATGAAGCGCCCCAGCAATTCTAAATCCAGCCCATTCATCACTAGGTAGGGGTTTATTTCCAAGGCCATGACACGTTGTGATGTAAGAGGTAACAGCACACAAGCAGATGACTGCCTCACACAGCCCGTTCTGCTGGAAGTCTGGGAGACAGGCAGTGGATTCACCCTGACAGGAGGTAAGCTGGAATCTCTCCCATGCCACACACCCTCCCCAAACCCCTCCTCAACTGCACTCGGCTCTGCTGAGAAGTAACACAAGGAAAAGAGCATATGGATAGATCCAAAGCTATTCTGAATCACTGCTGGCTGCCAGCAGACATATTGCTGTCATTAGCCTCTAGCTCAGTCGCAAGATTTGTTTCTGAAAAGTCTTTGAGCCAACAGATTATATAAAGCTCAGACCCTTCCTCTTCCACACGAGCTGATAGTCTCCTCACGGGGTGCTTGTGAGGAAAACACTCATCCCTGCACACACGAGGATGATGCAGCTAATCAAAACAACTTCCCAGCCAACAGGCAGTGTGCTGCAGCCAGAGCTGCGCTGCCAGCTAACACCCAGTGACAGGAGCATGGCACAGAGTCCCACAATGGGCTGGGCTGGCTAGGACCCCGAAATACCATCCAGTTCCATCCCCCTGCCATGGGCAGGGGCACTGCCACCATCCCAGGCTGCTCCAAGACCTGTTCAGCCTGGTTTTGGACACTTCCAGGGATGGGGCAGCCACAGCTTCTCTGGGCAACCTGTGCAGGATCTCACCACCCTTCCAGATCCTGGGAGGTGCTGTGAGGTGTCCACACAACCTTCCCTTCTCCAGGCTGAGCAGCCCCAACCCTCAGCCTGTCCTGTGGTGGAGGTATTCCTATCAACTGCATGGCCTTCTCAGGATTTGCTGTTCCATGTCCTGCTGATGTTGGAGATCCCAGAGCTGTGTGCAGGACTCCAGGTGGGGTCTCACGAGAGCAGAGGGGCAGAATCCCCTCCCCAGTCCTGCTGCCCACACTCCCTCAGATGTGTCCAGGGCACCCTTGCCTTTCTGGGCTGCGAGTGCTCACTGCCAGCTCATGGTGAATTCTATCATTCAAATTGATCCTGTAGAGAAAATATGCACAGATCAGAGCTTATTTCCCCAAACCCTGGGGCAGGGAATGGTGTGACCCTCTCCTGGTACTGGGGTCACACCATTCCCTGCCCCAGCACCTTCCCAGCTGTGCTGTCTGACCCAGCAGCCCCGTGGAACCGGCTCATTAACTCACAAGCACTTGGAAATAACTGCAGGTTACTGCCCAGGGTTCTCTGTATCTTTTATCTAAACAAAATGCTACAGGACCAGGCTTGTTTGGTGCAACAACGCCCTTGTAGCTTCTGCTCCTGGTAGCAAGTGAGCAGTTAGTTCTGTACACCTCACCTGGCCACCTTTTGGCATCGTTTATGAACCAAGGCCTGAAAATTTTTAAAAATCTATTGTGTCTTCTGAGCTGTGAAGCAAAGACACCCTTTTTGCTTTATTAATACACAGCAGGACTGCCCCTTGCCAGGTTCCAAAGAACTCCTTGTGGTTTAAGCTTTACTGGAAACTAGGCTTCCTACCTTGCTAGTTTTCCATATTACTCTTTCTCTCATTAAGCAATTTAGATGCTCAAGTAGGAAATCAGAAGTGAAAGGAAGGTTCTTAATCACCAGATCTAAACAACACTGGTTTTCGTCACCTCGTAACTCCTGATAACCACCATGTTCTGGAGCAAGCTGTCTCACACACTGCATTATCTTTACACCTTCAGGTGTCTGAAGGAGGTCAAACAAACACACTTCAGCTTCCTTGCAGAAGACTGGTAGCGCTCCTGTGGCTGCTTAATACTTGCAGTGGGATGAGGTCTATTATTTCTCTAAGTTCTGGTAACTCAGCTGTAAATAACCATGGTCCCAGTCCTAAAAGCATTCTAAAAGAGACAAGGTGAGTGCAGGAGCCCCAGGGGCGGTGGGGCAGAGTCAGCCAGCCCAGCACAGCCGCCAGTTACTGCTCAGTAACTCACTGCTGCTCGGGATGTGCTTCATCCAGCAGTTCTCAACACAAAATACATAAACAGTCCCTGGAGCACAGATGGAAGCTGATCCCTATCCCCTCCCAGGGGAGTTCCCTCATCACTAGGCTACAAAATCATGTTCCCTCTTGCTTTCAGCCCTTTGATGATACAAATCTTACGTTCCTTCCTACACAGTGCCCCGGTTTCAACATGAGAGGCAGAGCCTCTCCTCCCTCCTCAACCGGTAGCTTGAGGATTTGGGCACTCTCAGAACTGGAGTCAGGGATGCCCCAAGGCTCCAGGAGATGCCTCACCTGGTATCACACTAAGTGCCCTTTCCCAGCTCCCTTTCACTCACCCACAGGGTACAGTGCTCATCTGCCACCGAGGACACGGCTGCAGAGACCACAGCAGCCCTGACCTTCCCTGCCCATGATCTGCTCTTCCCATGAGAGCAGGATGCTGAAGGAAAAGGTCAAGTTCTTGAAGAGCAGAAGTCATTCAGGTTTTCTCCTCACAGAAAATCGCAGCTGTACAACAGCATTATGGGGTTTTTTTCCAGGACTCCCACCCTGACTGCTCATGACTCTCCTGTACTCACACAGCACCTCCTGCCCCTGCCTGGCCAGGCCCCAGGGTGTGCTGAAGGGAACAGGTGAGATGAAGCCTCTCCTCATCCTCCCCTGCCTGGCTGCAGGGCTCAGTCCAGTGCCCCAGGAAGGAGGACAGGGAATCCCCACCCCAGGTATGAGTGAAGGCAGGCAGTTCATGCGCTTCAGGTCACAGAAGCAGCAAATCTTGTAGCTTGAATTACACTTAAAAAAATCCAATTGAAATTCAGGCTCTATCACAGCCTTGCACTGCAGCTTCTCCAGCCGTTTGTTCTCTCCAGGGAAGACAGATAGGTTGCCAACCAAGACTGCACTGTGGGATTAGCCAATGTTTATGAAGTGCTTTAAAGATTAGAAGTGTCACCTATGTGCTAAATATTTCTCTGGCACTATCAGCTCGAACAGCACCCGAGTATCTTGTATCTCCTGCTGCTGATCTTGAGCTGGTTGCCCAAGGCGTCACTCAACCTGACTCCCAACCACTGCGCCTGGCACTAATTCCAGGGGCGGTCTGAGACGACAGAATCAAGGAACCACTTAAACCCTAACTCCTGAAAACTACTAGCAGAGTAATGACAGCAATATCACCAGGAGAGGCTTAGGGATTTATGTTTTTACAACATTCTCATACGTGTGTGTGAGGTGGAACGCCCTGGCGTGAAGCCCAAGCGTGCGGAGAGAGGAACTCGCCCCGCTCACCCAGATGGAACTGGCTGGGCAGTGGCATGAAAAGGTACTTTGTACACATCAGCCTGATAGGAGCTAAAGGGATCCCAACGCCTTCATTTCCCTCAGAGCTCTTGCAGTGCCTGGATTGAGAAACTGAGCAGTGACAGCAGTGCAGGGCTCAGTCCCTCTGTGCTGTACACACACACCAAACTGCTGGGCTACACCTATTTTCCTGCCTTTCTTCTCTTGTTCCCATTTCTCTTCCAGCTAGAACACAGACAGAGCCTATCTCAAGACCTTTCTACTGATAGGTGTAATGCACACCTTTTGTTACACAGATCCATCCATCCTCTATGGACTTGCACTGCATATAGATCTAGAAACATTCAAAATACAGAGCTCAGCCTTCCCCTCAGCTTGTGGGTTTCACCAACAGCAGCAGAATCCAACAACTATTATCAAGCAGTTGAAAAATGAAACATTCAATTTCAAGAGTTTACTCTGCACTGGAGAGAGAGAAAAACAAAGCTGGAAATCCCTCACTTTATAAACAACAGATCCTCTGAAAGCACTGTCAATAGGAAGTTGTTGCTCTAAACTGTGTACACATTTGGCTCACAATTTGCCAACAACGAGGAAAATGAACCCCACGGAAGGATTCCCACACTGGGAGCTCAGTGCTGTCACCCGAAATGGATTCTGCCAGGGCCACAGCAGCAGGACTGTGCCAGCAGGAGCTGATTTGCACCTTTGTGTAGGGCCTTTGGGAGAAAATCTGGGGGAGGAATCCCCCCAAAGGTGACAAGGCAGGAGGATGGCAGGAGGCAGAGCACAGCTGAGGTGACAGTGCTTTTCTCACATGGCTCTAATGGTTTCTGTGTGACAGAAGGAGCGAGCTCCAGCCAGGAGCCTGCTGAGCTGAGCTGCCCTGCTCGGGATAACCCAGCCAGGTGTAGTGCACATGGGCTGGGCTGTGCAGGTCGCTGGGGCTGACAGCTGCCTCCAGCTCGAGGTGACTCACTCAAGTCACACATCATAAACACTTCTTACTCCAGCCCTGAATTAGGAGCACAGGGCTCTGAGAACTCAAACAAAGCTCCTGTGACACATGCCATTCCTGCAGAGCCGCTGGAAGCCTCTCCTGAAACCAAAGGATCAAAGCAAACAGAGGGCTGGAATTGCCGTTCAAGATCTTCAAACACATTCAAGATAAGAAAAAAAGCCTAGCAAAAACCAAAAAGCTATCTTAATCACCATTTTAATTGGGAGTTGATACTCCTATTCTAACAAAACCACTGGAGCATCCATCCTAGCACTGAATTCCAACGCTCAGGTGCACAGCTGAGGTTTCCACCAGCGCAGGGCAGGAGGCACCGCTGCAGACCGAGCACAGCAGCCTTTGTTCTGGGACCCAGAGGAAAAATCTGCCAGGCCCAAAGCACGGCTCCCTCCAAGGCGATAGGATCTGACCTCGGAGCACAGGAAACAAAGCTTTGTTCCAGGCAGCAGGGAAGGAAGGCGGTGCTGCCACACCGACACTGCGCGAGGTTCGGGACTTTGCAGACCTGCAGGTGGTGGAACAAGAAGAGTTCTGCTGCTCACCTCAGACGGAGCAGCCGGGTGCCTCTGCAGAGCTGCTCTTGTTTGGACAAGCACGTTTGCACTGGTGTCTATTTGAATGATGACTCACTCCAACAAGCCAGGGCACCCTACCACACACAGCCCCGAAGTGCTGACTTAGGGCTTGGGATGCAAATCCGGCAGGAAGCGGCGCTTCCCGACCAGGGCCACCCAGGCCTGGTCACTGCTGCCATTACCCTCCTCCAGCTGCAGCCCCAGCCTGCATGACAAATCCAAAGAGAAGATGACAAGAACAAAAAAAATTGTATAAAATACTCTTGCCCTTAGAGCACCTCTAAAGTTGCTTTTTTCTTCTTTTAATATGCGTGCTCTGCAAAACTGAGAGCCCAACTGCGAGTTCCTTGTGTGCCTCCGAGGAGTCGGGGCAGGTGGGTTCTGGGTGCCTGTCCCCATCTCAGGAATGCTGCCCAGCACCCCGTCCCTGCCTTGGAGGCGAGCCCGTGGCCACCCCGCTGGTGGCACTCCTCCAGCCACTTCCACTTTTGTCTCCCCAAACATGTGAGAGTCACAACCCGTGACGAGCCGGGCAGTAATTGCCGTATCGATTTCGATGCTCCTCCGGCTGGAGCAACGCCTGTAACTGTAAACCATAAACCTTTTAATATCCCGCTCAATTATGAGGAAAACAACTCCTGAGCAGCAGCATCGTTCAGGGCCTGCTGCTGAGCCTGGCTGGGGATGGCCAAACCACACTGAGACACTGTCAGGGGGACAGAGCACACACAGCCCTTCCACGTGTCACTGGCACTGTCGGTGCTCTCATCCCTGTTGTGCTGACCTCACCAAAGAGCTGAAAATGCTGGAACACACAGAATGAGAAGACAGATAAGCAAACTGATGGTGTGCCATCAAAACGTGACTTAGTGCTCGTGCAACCTCTGGGCTGCTCACAAATCCAAGAGAGAGAGTTGAGGAATTAAAAAACTATGTCTGGGCACTGTCACACAAGGCAGACTTACAACCTCTGTTATTTACAAACAGTTTCAGGGAAAGGGAAACAATCTGAGTGACCGTGTGGCATTTAGAAACATTCCCATCCACTGCAGAAAGCACAGAATCATAGAGTATCCTGAGTCAGAAGTGACCCATGGAGTCCAGCTCCTGTCACTGGGGCATGGGACAGCCCCAAGAATCCCTCTACATGCCTGAGAGCATTGTCCAAACACTTCCTGAGCTCCTGCAGCCTTGGGGCTGTGGGCACTTCCCAAGTCGGGTGCTTTGATGACATAAGAATGAGATCAGTGGAGCACACTTCTAATCCCCGACTCCAAATCCTGACGTGGGTCACCTCACCAGCCCTGTCCCCAGGAAAAGGGGCAGCTTTCGAGTCCAAATCCTGACGTGGGTCACCTCACCAGCCCTGTCCCCAGGAAAAGGGGCAGCTTTGGAGTCCAAATCCTGACGTGGGTCACCTCCCCAGCCCTGTCCCCAGAAAAGGGGCAGCTCTGGAGACACTCAGCCTGGAGGAGGCTCCCACCTTGCTCCGTGCAGACCTGACCCGCTTTTGTCTCGCTGTGCTGCGAGCCAGCCGGGCTTTGTTGCCATGGTGAAAGCTCTGACACGTTTAGTTTTCCCACTAATTTCCTGCTGCACTAAAGCTACTGCTGCTCTGCACCTCACTGCCATGGCACAGCAACAAGGAACCCCAACACCCCAGAAACACGGAACAGATCACTGCCAACAGCACTGCTCCAGGCAACTTCAGCTACACCTCCTAAATATCCTAAACCCATCTGCCTTAAGCCCCACAAAAGTTCAAGAGATTTGACCATCACTCAAAAAGGAGCTGGACAATTCAGTGATCTCATAATTAGGGGCTGCATCCCACCTTACCTTAAAAGAAGGTGGTGCATTTCAAATCCCAGGCTGCAGTCACCAAACCACCAGATTTTCCTTTGGGTTCACATGAAGGGACTGAGTTCATTCCCAGCTGTGTCAATGGTGAGTGAAAACAAGGATCCAGTTGTGTCTGTGGAACCAAACTGGGACCAGCAGCACACGAGGAAAAGCAGAGACTGAGGCCCACACTGTCAGCTGATGACTCAGAAACTGCACAAGCGCCCACTGAGTGGGAAAATACCTATAGTCAGCCTTCACTTGTCATTTTACTGTGTAATGGGAGTCTCAGCTTGGATGAAAAACACATGAATATTTTGTTCTGACTAAGCACAGGTTTCCCCATGTACCTCAGCTCTGCCAGGGCAGTGGGCACACCAACCCACGCTGCAGCAAGGGGGAGGGAGCGACCGTGATTTCCTTCTCCACCAACTCTGCACTTTATTTCTAACATAAACCAGCTGAATTAACCGGCAGAAAGGAAAAGTCTTTGGATTTTTTTTTAATCTTACACTTCCCAGAACGGCTCAGGGGAAAAACAGCCTCTGTGGTAGCCAAGTATTAAAATCCTTGTACAGAGAATGAATCAGAATGATTTTTATTGGTTTCCAATGAGATTGTGCTTGAAAACAAACAGTTGCTGTACGACTGACAACCCCCTCACTGTGTCAGAGAGATGGGAGAACATAGATGGGCTTTGTAGGGCTGAGAACATGCTCCTTCATGGCTGCTGGGGAGCAGTTCAATTTCATTAATGGCACATCCACATGGGCAAAGAAATAGAGCACAAGCTAAGCTGTATCATCATCACTTTGCTGGGGGAGTCCTGTGACCTCCAAAAGTGCTGAAAGCAGCCCCAGCTGCCCCAGCCTCGGGGTGCACAGGACACCGGCTACGGCAGGAGCTTCCCGAAAAAGAGCACCATTGTCTGCCGGCCACCTGGGAACGAGCAGACCTGCCATAAATCACCCAGCACATGATCCTGTCTCTGTCCAAGGCAGGGGAGAGGCCGGGACAATTCCCGGCAGCGGCGGAGGCTCGGGGGGAGCCGGGAAGAGCCGTGCAGGCTGTCCGGAGCCCGTCCGTCAGCAGCACTCCAGCCAGCCTGATAACCTTGACAGAGCCACTTGCAAGATTACAGCCCAAGGATTTCCTACAAGCACAGCTAGAGAGGAAGGACTAAGTACCAAGACTAATACTTTTCATCTTTGGTTGCTGCCGGTGCTGTGAGCTTTAACGAAAATTTGGGGCACGCAGAGACATGAGCACACTGTCACAGTGACTGACAAAAGCAAACCCTTCCCTGTAGCACTAATTATTGCAGCTGAAAGGGGCACAGACAAACATCTTTAAGAATTTAGATATCCATGTGACAAGAGGCATTTTTCCTCTTATTTATTCACTGTCACTGTCTGATGACTGTATCACAGAAAATCTAACTGGCTCTGCCTACCTGGCAAGGGTACCACTCCAGACTCCTGCAGGAGCAGCACGACACCTGAACAGACTGCATCCTTCCATTCCACAGACAGGAACCAGCTCCAATTAGGCTCAGTGCTGCAATTCAGGGTGTTATCTGATCACACTTCACACACAATGACACACAGCTCATAAACGTGCTCCTTCCATTAGGAACACTTGGCGTTGCGAAATGCCACAATTAGTTTTTAGGCATCAGCTTCAATGCAGCTGCCTTCACCCAACTGCAAGAAGCCTCAGGGCTCCAAAGATACTGTCCCTTGACAGGGGCCAGAAACACACCTGGAAGTACCTGATGAGCCTGAACACAGGCAAAAAAAATCAGAAACGCTTCAGGTTACATGACAGCAGATCCCAGAGCCTTAAAAAAAACCTTGTGTCCAAAGTGATGGTCACAGGTCTGTCACACACCCATCCCTGCTATCCTCCACACACATTCCAAAGGTATTCCTGCAATTTACACTGTCTGCACGGACAGAGGTTATGCAGGAAAAGACACAGCTGAAAGCCCAAGACAGCCAGAGCCAGGACAAGCTGAGACTGACTTGTGTAGGTTAAGAAAAACCTGGAAAAAATGTGTCTTCCCTTCTGCTGCAGAAATCCACGCACACTTCCCCAGCCTTGAAAACACCTCGCTGCGTCCCTCTCATTCAGAACTCCTTCCAACAGGACCAACCACATTTTAAAAGTTATTGGAAGGAGACAAGAAACATCCATCTGCTTGCTGAAAGGCAGCAGACGCACACAGCCTCCAAATCCAGACTTTAATTGAAACACTTTAATCTGCTGCCGCGGCCCCGCATTCTCTGTATTCCCAGTAGTGCCGAGGCGTGTGCTCAGCTAATGGAGCTCTGACAGTCGTCCTGGGCCTGGCTCCCTGTCAAACCACGCTGGCCTCCAGCTCCGGGCCCGCAGTCGCACGCTGATACCCCACAGACTCCTTTTCTTCTAAACCATCTTCCAAATGTACTGTAATTAATGTCCTATAACTGCAGCCGAGGCTTTAAGGAGCTGAAGGCAGAGCCAAACCATACAGGAGAGTGGCAGACGCGGTGGAGATCCTGAGCTGCAATGGCAACACCCAACTGGGCAGTCAGGAACAGCCACCTCCTGCATTGCACAACTCCAGCGCTCAGGCCAGTGCCTCCATCCATCTGCGAGGAGGCACAACACAGATCATCCTGTCAGCAGGCCCTAGCTAGGCAGCCAAGGCAGGATTTGGGAGGTTGGTTGGGCTCCCACTCCAGTCCCTGGGAAGACAAGGGCAGTTTCTCTGTGGCTCTGTGCAGCCCGCTGCTGCTGCACCTTGCACTGTGCCAGAGCTCGTCTGGTTTGTGTCTGCATCCCCACACCTTCCTCACCCACTCCTTCAGACACATTCTCAGGAATTGCAGCTCCCAAATCCCACAGGGAGCTTTCCCAGTGCTGCATTCACCTCTGACAGCTGTCACAAACCCTGCACAAGCAGCCACTCCTGCATACACTGCAGCTGAGGGGCACGAGCCAATACTCATATTTATACCTTCATTTCAAACCTTCCATGGCCAAAGCGCTTCCAATAAGAGCATCTGCACTCCTGCCACCAAGTTACAGACCTAAGCCCCCCTCCCCAGGATAAAGTTCCACATTTTGCACAGAGGGATGCTGCAGTCACTCCCAACACACCTGCACTGCACAAGGACCAGCTCTTTCCTACAGCCTTTCCAAGCTGCAGCTGCCCTGGCTGGAAATTGTCCTCACCAACACTGCATGCAGAGAATAAACCAGACACATCAGCAACATTTTTCTGGGATCAGACCACACGCTCTGAAAGGACCAATGGTTCAAGATAACACCCAGCCAGGTCTGACAGGCTCCAGAGAGATCCAACTCTGCTGCTGCTGTGCTGTCCCAGGATCTCCTGCCCATCCTCTGGTGTGCAGAGCAGAGCTCAGCTCGGCTCCCCCCACACATGCTGGGCTATTTTTGAGCCCAGCGTGTCAGTTCCACTGGCTGTGGGAGTTTGTTTGTGTGGGATAGAATGATCCGACTACTTTGAAACTTGGCTGAAGCCACAGAATTCCCTTTTCATGGAACCCTTTTGATGGCCATTTAGCAGAGAGGGCGAGGTTTAGCCTCAAGTAGAGAGACTTAGGGTCAGAATTACTAGAAAAAGACACATAATGAGTAATAATGAATCAGCCTTCAGTGGTTTCTTCATTTAAGTGTTAACACAGCACATTAAACCCCTGGCCTGGGATCAGCAGAAAGGCCCTGAATGCATTAAATGAGTACAATGGTTTAACTAGAGAATCTCCAAATTGCTCTATTTAAACCTGTGCAAGCTCCAAGCCATTTCAACCTTTGCTCATGCAGGTTCAGCTAAATGCAGCATCTTGCTGGGGGCGTGCAGAGCACAAGACCACCATGGTCACACAGGGAAGTCACAACCCTCATGACAATCTTTCCAGCCAGGGAGAACTTCCACCACAAACTGTGAATTCTACTCTGCTGGCAATGCTGGAGCAACTTCCCAAAGCTTTACTTTCATGGGGAAAAGCACAGAGTTGTTATGCAATCATCTTGGTGAGGGCAAGAAGGGGCAGCACCACTGCACAGGGCTGATACAGGACCCAGCAAGAGGACGTGGGAAAAAGGAGCTTAGAGCTGCTTCTCTGTGAAAATGTCTAATACCCAAGGAGCCCAGTCTCCCAGCAACACACTGCCATTTCCTTATTTCCCTCTCACGTAATTCCTCCTTCAAACACAAATGAGCAGACAGCTTCTAGAAACCCTCATTAGGCTTCTGCAGCATTCACCAAACCTCTGTGAGACCCTCCTGGAAAAGAGACACCCACAGCCCTTCCTCCTCCTGCTCCTGTCAGTGGCTTTTCCTCACAGGGGCAGCTTCTGTACCTGCCCAAAGGTGCCACCACCTCCTTCAAGTGTTGATTGCCTCCTGCTGCAGCAGCCCCAAAGCTCTCTACAGCAAATATTCAGAAGGAAGGGACTCCACACAGGAGTGGGAAGCAGCCAGGTTGAAGAGGTACAGAAGTTGTAGCCACCTCACCTCCCAAATAAGCGAAGTGCCACACAACTGAGAAGCAGGTATTAATTATCCTGGCTCTCTCAGAATACTCTCCCTGCCCAGAAAGGCTCAGGACTCATGCCACAGGCTCCCCAGCTCACCCTGCCCACTGTCAGCTGGCTCTCCTGTTTCCACCTGTTAGCATCTCAAGAAGCAGCCTGGTCTCTAACTCAATCATGCTCTGGCATTAACATCTTGGTAATCAAATGTTATTTGCTATAGCAAGAAAAACATTGTAATGAAACATAAATGTCAGTATATCAGCCTACAGTTGATACAGGCAATGGCTCTCTGAGGTTTTAAGGAAATATTCCCTCTTATCCCCACTGTGGCAACTCTGCTTAGCCGAAGTTCATTTCTAGCTTTTAGGCTTTGGCTAAATCTCCCCACTAAATGAGAACTAAAATACAACTCTCCTGCAGCACACGAGCAAGGAGAACAAAGGCCCTGTGAGCAGCAGGATAATGCTGCCTGAGGAATTAGCCATCCACAGCCATCAGCTTTCCTTATGGCCAGGAGAAGCAAGAAGCAGGTGAAGCACCACCAAACACTGCAAAGAAAAGGAAAAGGACTGATGAAAGGCGAGCAGGTGCGGGTTATTACAAAACGTGCGGCTCTGCTATTGAACAATTCCATCTGACACGAGGCCGATGAGTCAGGGCACAGGGCTTATCACAGGGCACGCTGGCTGCAGGCTGTGGGCAGCCCTCAGCCAGCCCAGAGCCACGTGCCTCGCTGCAGCATGGCCCAGTGGGCAGGAGCAGGACACAGCAGCCACCAAGGCTTTTCCATCTTCCATGCCCTGGGCTGAGAGCGCTTTGCACCTGAGGAGAGAAACGCAGCCGAGCCCTGGAGCCCCCCGTGCTTAGAGAGCAGAGTGTACCAAACCAAGCCTGAGTGCTCCCAGAGCAAAGCCCAGCTCTCCATGGAGCCTGCCAGCCTGCTTTTCATCCTGGTTTCCATGCCACAGTGCCCATCTCCAAGAACTCTGGTGAAAAATGTATTCCACTGATGACTCCAACTCACCCAAAGACAAACCACAGAAATTAAACCTCTTCTCTCATGGAAAGGAACGTCCTCTCCCAGAGAGGGCAGAGCTGCCTCCCGTTCTCCAGAAAAGGCTTAGCTCCTTAAAAAGAAAAATCAGCTCAATTCTAGCCTTTCTCCAGTTGTGCTTGTGCTGCTAGAAGGGCTGTTCTGCCAAGGATTAAAGCATTGTGGATTTGGGTTATTACCCAGTGAAACAACTCCAGGTACCCCTTGAACAGGATCTCACAACAGACAGCCAGGGAAACTTGCTCTGAGCTCTGCCCATCCAGATATTACTGAAATTTAACTCAAACCTAAGTTGACAAGCAGCCTGCAAGAAGCTAAGGCAGCACAGCAGGAAGATCACTGCATTTGGGAAGGAGCTGTGCTCTCCCAGGACTGTCAATTCCATTTCAAGAGAAAGATGGATGTGAGAATGACTCCTGTCTCCCACTGAAACACTCCATGGGAGCAGAGCAGCCACGGCAGGTACACACTGCTCCGTGCTCCAGCTGCACCTCCAGTCCCATGGAGCTGATGGAAGGGATGGAGCCAGGACAGCAGAGAGCTCTCAGCAGTGCCCAGTGACCACAGGACCTCTCTGTCCTCCTCAGCCCCAACAGCTCCTGAAGGCTCAAACACAACAGCCAAAGGGCACGGGAACATAGGGTATGTGCTCCTTGGCACACTCAGGAACATTCCCTGACCAGCCCTCATGAAAAAATGTGGCATTAAAAACAACCCCACCGCCTGAACAGAGCTGGAATTCTAATGAAGTCACTTGGATGATTTATAAATGGAAATTCTGTGGAAAACAATTAATTCAGCAGGTCACTCTGAAGATTTTTAGCACAGAAACAAGGGTTTCTTGTAAAAGATGAGAAAAGACAAAAGGAAAGGAGACAGGAGGGATGCACCAAGACACCCCACAGGTGCCCAATTCATCCCAGTCAGAGCAGTGGCTCCAGCTCCTGCCCAGCCATCAGAGCAGCTCTGACAGAGCACAAGAGTCCAACTTTGCATGGGCAGGGACTGAATGTAAATTGCTGCCTTGGTTAATACGTAAATTGCCGACTGTTCCCTTCTATTCCATCAGTTCCAGCAGAGACAATTATGAATACAGGCCTCCTGCCCTTTGGGATGATTAACATTCCCCTTCCTCAGTGTCCCCAGCACTGCTGACCCACATTCAGCTCCTGAAATGCAGTTCTATGTAAACTGCAACGTTCGGTGTCAGCAGAACGTGCCAGCCCAGCAGGGTCAAGCACCCTGCTCCTCTCCCTAAATAAATGCAGTGCTCAACTTTCCAAGGGCCGGAAAACCCCCGTCCTTTAAGATCAGACCAGACACCCAACTACCCTCCACTTCTCTTTTTAGGGAAAAGGGGACACAAGCCAGGAATGTTTTCTCGAGTTGTCATGTCAAAGTCCACTTGACCTGGTAAATGTCCACTGGAAAGGAAAACAGGATCCAACACTGAACCACAGACCACCTCAAATTCCAGGCTCAGCAATGCACACCAGTCACTAATTTCACCTTCTGGAAAAGGCTCAAAATCAGGGGTACATCTATTTCCCAGCTCACACAGACACTCACAGTGGAGTTCCTTTTGAGACGTGGAGGAGCGCGGCTCCCAAGGAGGGGCCATGACAAGCAAACCCGCTTTTCTCTAAGAGAATGTGACATGGGGTCAAGTTTGTGCAGGGATTTGGTGGCTATATTTGAACTGCCCGGTTCTCTTACGCAGCTACTGCTGGGAGAGCGGCATCACCTCGGGAAGGGGCTGCCAGCACAGGCAGCAACCGGGCTGCGCTTGCGTTTCGTGATCAAAGAATTCTTTCAGATCCCTAAATGCGACCATTTTGCCAAGGTTTTACTCGCTTCCAAGTTGTTTCCATTAAGTCAAAGTGTTAAAAGTGTAACTGTGATGAAGACAAGTTTGCAGTAGCATTATTTTGTATTTCTGCTGCCAGTCAAAAACGCTTCCCCGTAAGGATTTGCCCTTTGCAATGCATTTACATCAACACCTCCCTTCTAACCTCATGAGTCCCAGAGCCTGAACCAAGCAGCTCCTTTCTCCTTCCCCACTCCTCTCCCAGAGCCAACAGCAACAGTTCTGTCAGCGAAGGAAAAGTACTGAACCCACAGCGTTCAGGGTCTGCAAGCAGAATCCAATCCATTCACTCGCACTCCTCTCCAGAGGCTGGGATTTGAAAGGAAACCTGACCTCGGAGTTGAGAAAGCTTCCAGGTCAAGTTTCAGCTCCAAGCTATCCCAGCTCAGCCGAACAGATGGCAGTTGTTCCAGCACAGGTATTCCCCCAGGCTCGGGGAGCCCCCAGAGCTCAGAGGGACAGCGACAGGATCTCCTCCATGCAGGGAACATGCTGCAGGTCAAACCTGCTGCTCCAGAGCCCCCAGCACCTCACCTTCCCACCAGAAAGCCAACTCCTGAAATCCACAACCCACCCTTGGTCACTCCAGGGCAGCAGGAATGAGTGTACACTGCTATAAAGCAAAGCTTTCCAAGCTTAGTATCCCCTTCCATCACCCAAAGCCAACCTGCAAAATCCAGCCTTGGCCCTGTAAATGTGGAACACAATTTCCAGACAAGATTTGTTCACATATTCTGCTATTCTTTGGACAAAATCAACTATTCCTGCACAAAAGATGAACTCTGCTGTGGTATTTTGCAAACTTCAGGGTCAGCAGCACTGAAAAGAAACCTTGACCAAAGGAGGGAGTCTGGAAACAGGAACAGGAAAGCAACTTGGAGCTAGATGCCTGCTTTTCCAGGAGTGATCTCCATTCAGAGGGGTCAGTCTCCAGCACTCGAAGCACCTGAACCCATCATCCCATTTCTCTTCAGGTTCATCACGGGGAGAACAGCAGCACAGAACACCTCAAGTGGAGGTTAAATTGCGGCACCGAGCACTTGCAGGCACAAAATAGCTGTCAGGGCAGGCAAATACAGCCCAGCTCTGAAAGGAATTGTCCAGGAGGTGTTATAACTGATGTTTAAATAGCCCCTGAAATTAATTTCACTTTATTATCCGGGCAAAGAGCCAGAGCTCCAACAAACCAAGGCGATGGTGGATTTCTCCTCCTGTTTCAAAACAATGCTGCTCCTTAAACTGACAGAGGGGCAACCTCAGAAGTGACAGAGGGACAACCCCGGGAACTGACAGAGGGACAGCCCTGGGAATTGACAGAGGGACAACCCCAGGAATTGACAGAGGGGCAATCCCAGGAACTGACAGAAGGACAGCCCCAGGAATTGACAGAGGGACAACCCCAGGAATTGACAGAGGGGCAGTCCCGGGAACTGACAGAGGGGTAACCCCAGGAATTGACAGAGGGACAACCCCAGGAATTGACAGAGGGGCAGTCCCAGGAACTGACAGAGGGGTAACCCCGGGAACTGACAGAGGGGTAACCCCGGGAACTGACAGAGGGACAGCCCCGGGAATTGACAGAGGGGCAGTCCCGGGAATTGACAGAGGGGCAGTCCCAGGAATTGACAGAGGGGTAACCCCAGGAACTGACAGAGGGACACCCCCGGGAATTGACAGAGGGGCAGTCCCAGGAACTGACAGAGGGGTAACCCCAGGAACTGACAGAGGGACACCCCCGGGAATTGACAGAGGGGCAGTCCCAGGAATTGACAGAGGGGTAACCCCAGGAACTGACAGAGGGACACCCCCGGGAATTGACAGAGGGGCAATCCCGGGAATTGACAGAGGGGCAGTCCCAGGAATTGACAGAGGGGTAACCCCGGGAACTGACAGAGGGGTAACCCCGGGAACTGACAGAGGGGCAATCCCGGGAATTGACAGAGGGACAACCCCAGGAATTGACAGAGGGACAACCCCGGGAATTGACAGAGGGGTAACCCCGGGAATTGACAGAGGGACAACCCCAGGAACTGACAGAGGGACAACCCCAGGAACTGACAGAGGGACAATCCCAGCCAACACCATCCTCCCTCTGCAGCGCTTCCAAGGAGCCAGCACGGAGCCAAGAGCAGGGCAGGCGCAGGGCTCTGGTTCAGGCCTGTCTGCTGCCTGCCCATGCCAGCCCCCACGCCAGCCCTGCTCCTGCCGCAGCTCCGGGCACATCCCGGGGCAGCGCCGGTGCCTGCAGCACGGCGAGCCCCGGGAGCTCGGTGCCACGGGCACGGCGGGCAGCACAGCCGCGATAGCGCCGTTCCTCACGGATCTCGTGCCGTGCTCCAGGGCTCGCCCGTGCCCGCATCCACCCGGATCTCCTGCCATGTTCCGGGGCTCACCGGGGAGCGCGGCCGTACCTGCATCCACCTGGATTCGCCGCTCCCTCGGGAGGCCCTCGCGCTATTCCCTGCGCTTTCCCACGGCCCTGGAGACCCGGCCACGACCGAATCTCCCCGTTCCGGTAAGACACGACCTGTCCCCGGCTTGCCCTCCGCGTCCCCCCCGGCACGCCGGCAGCATCCCCGGGTACCACGGAGCATCGCCCCGCTCCACCTCCACGTTATCCCGGTGCCACGGGACCCGCGGGGACACCCGTGTCACCCGTGACAGCGGCCCCGCTCGCCGGCAGCGCCCGCTCGGGGCTGGGGGCGCTCGGGGCCGCTCCCCGCTCCGTCCCCGCTCCCCGGGGCAGCGCCGCGACCCCCGCGGGGGACTCACCTTGGCGCGGGTCACCAGGTGCGTGGCGAGCTTCACCACGGCGAAGTTGCCCTTGCCGATGGTGCGCTCGATCTCGTAGTAGCCGATGCGGGCGGGCCCGGGGGGCCGCGGGGGCGGCGGGGCCGGGGAGAGCCGGGGGGCCGCGGGGGGAGCCCCCGCTCCGCCGCCTCCTCCCGCCGCAGCCGCCGCCGCCATCTTGTCGCGCGGAGCGAACCCCCCCGCGGGGCTGCGGCACCGCGTGAGCTCATCCGCGGGGGGGCGCCGGGGGGCGGGCGGCTGCCATGGCGACAGGGGCGGCGCTCTGACGTCACCGCTCGCGTCACGGCGCGCGCACCGCGCCGGGCGCCCTCGCGCGGCGGACGCGGGGCGGGGGGGGGGAGGAAGGCGCGCTGCGGGTTTGGGGAGAAACCCGCGGGAAGTGGGAAACGTGGTGCTCGTGACGTCACGGCGTCGGGGACCCTGGGTCACGCCTCTCTTCGGGAGGAGAATGACGTCATAGGGTGATAGAATGACGTCACGGAGAGGGGCTGCGGAGGGTGCTTGGTACTGCGGTTTTGGGGAGAAACCAGTGAGATTTGGGAGATGAGTCTGACGTCACTCCTCGGCTGGGATAGCTGAATGATGTCATGGCAGGACCACCGCATCTGGTGCCCCCCGGGGCCAGGGAGCTGCTTCAGTTTTGGGGCAAAACCCACCGGGGAGTTGGAAACTTGTTCTTGCAACATCACTCCTTGTGGGGACATCAGGAACCCCTCCCATGCGGGTCACGCCTCATCTTGGGGCAGAATGACGTCAGGGCGGTAGAATGACGTCATGGCGAGGCGCGGGAGGTGCTTTGGTTTTAGGGTGAAACCCACGATAAACAGCAAAAAGACTCCTCATGACATCACGCGGTCAGGGAGTGCCTCCATGACTCCCCACCAGGGTCGCGCTTCCCCGCGGGGCAGCATGACGTCACGGGAGCGGCGCGGTGACGTCACGGCGGGAGGCGGGACTTCCTCGGGCGCGGGGCGGAAGCGGCGGCCGGGGCGCGCGCGGGGAGGCGGAAGCGGAAGCGGCGCAGGCGCGGGGCCGAGCGGAGGGGACGCGCCCGCCATGGAGTCGCGGGGGAAGGAGCCGCAGCCGCCGTGAGTGCGGGGGGACCGCGGCGCGGGGCGGCGCCGGCCCGGGGACACCGGGGAGGGGCGCCGGGGGCGGCGGGAGGAGGAAGGGGAGGGGGCGCGGGGCGAACCCGCCCTGCTGAGCCCAGCCCGCCGCGATGGGCTGCGGGTGCGGTGTGCGCCCACCGGGCTGCAGGCGGCGGCCGCGCGAAGCATCATCCCGCTGCTCTTCCCGCTGTAGATCCTTCGGGGTCTGCAAAGATGATGCGGGGCTAGAGCATCTCTCTGATGGGGAGAGCTGGGAGCTGGGCCTGGTCAGGTTGGAGAAAAGAATCCCATCAATCCATACAAATATCTCCAAGGAGTGTCAGAGCATGGTTCCAGACTCCCTTTAGCGATGCCCAGCATCAGCACAAGGAACAGTGGCCATAAACTAAAATACAAATTCCACCTCAAAGTGGGGAAGATCTTTCCTTGGAGGGTGGCAGAGCGCTAGAGCAGCTGCACAGGGAGGTGGTGCAGGGATTTCCCTCTCTGCACACATTCCAAACCCACCTGGATGCATTCCTGTGTCACCTGCTCCAGGTGACCCCGCCTTGGCAGGGGGGTTGGACTGGATGATCTCCAGAGGTCCCTCCCAGTTCATAACGGTTCTGGGATTCTGGGATCAATCCCACCACGATGTGCTGCTCCTGAAGCCAGATTATCCACCTGGACTGTGCAGCTCAGCAGCTGTAAGCTGGATCTCTGGGCGCTAATAGGGACTTATCCTCGGAGTCTCAGCGGTGGTTGCCGAGTTGTTAAAGCCGTGCATGGCTCAGGTGTGGGGCTGCAGAGCATCCTTGGCACTCTGCTTTGTTCTCCGTGCTGGGATGTCCGTGCCTGGCTCCAGGGGAATGCCTGCTGCCGAGTCACTGTGCCATGGAGCAACATCCATGTTGTTGTTCTCTGCCAGCTGCCAGCACGCCCAGGAGCAGGCAGTTGTGGTGCAGCGGATTCCAGCAGCCCTTTCCCAGCCCTGGCGCTGTGGGAGCTGCTGGAAGCAGTGGGTGTGAACTGTTCTTTCCACAGGAACAGAATGGGCATGGGGGACGCCAACCCGGCAGCTGTCCCACACGCCGCCGAGGACATTCAGGGAGATGACAGGTGGATGTCACAGGTAAGGCTGGCAGGTGCATCCTTGTACTGGGCAGATGTTGGGCCAGTGCTGCCCAGGCCACACTTGGGACCCTGAGGTCACGACAGCCTGGAGGTGACAGCTGTGACAGCTGTCACACCTGTGTGTCCTGCTGTGATGGAGCAAAGGAAGAGGGATCTGGAGCATCTCTCTGATGAGGAGTGACTGCGGGAGCTGGTCTGGGTTGGTCCTGAGAAGAGTGAGAAGGGATCCCATCAATCCATACAAAATCTCCAAGGGGTGTCAGAAGATGGGGCCTGACTCTGCTCAGTGATGCTCAGTGACAAGACAAGGAGCAATGGCCATAAACTAAACCACACCAAGTTTCATCCGACCCAGGATCCTGACGGGGTGTGGAGTTGGGAGCAGCTCAGGGGTTAATGCAGGCAGGGGTGCTGGAGGGTATGGCAGCAGGGGAAACTGGTTGGGCAGCTGTCCTGCAGCACAGGTGGATTGCCCAGGAGCAATTGTCACCTGCAGCTCACCTTGCTGCTCTCTTTGACAGCACAATCGGTTTGTCCTGGACTGCAAAGACAAGGAGCCCGACGTGCTCTTCGTGGGGGACTCCATGGTGCAGTTGCTACAGCAGTACGAGGTAGGGATGAAGGGAGGGAGGGATGGGTCAGAGCAATTGGAGCATCTCTCTCTGACCCACTAGTGGCTGGTCACGTGTAGCACTGATGACTTGCACTGTTCCCGTTTTCACTGCCGTCTCCTGAGGCGTCCCTGCCCTGCTTCCTGAACTCCCCAGTGCCTGGGCACTGCTTTACCTGGCTGCTTTTGCCCCCCTCTCTGAGGCCACGACAGCTGCCTGCATTTTGGCACACGTGCACAGCTCCTCAGCTCTCAGATTCCAGCCTCCTGAGGGCCATCGAATTCCCTGGCATGGCTAGAACACACTCAGCCCTGTAGAGTTCAGGGTGCCAGAGGCATTGGTCTGCTGGTTCTTCCCTAAAGTTACTGAGGGAAAGTTCTCTTCTGCCATGGTGCCAGCTGAGCAGCTTTGTTCTGCAAGAGCTGCTTCCCTTTGTTCTAGTTTTGTTACCTGGAGATGAGAAGGATTTAATCAGGTCATAGATTCATTCTTCAAAGGCCCTGTGCTTAGGAACACCACGGTCTGCAATAGATCAGCACTCTGGAGCTCTGATGAGTTCAGCAAATCACTGCTCCAGAGATCTTCCTTTGTGCCAGGTCTGAGAGCTTGAACCTCAGCAGCTCCATCTCTTCTGATTCCAGATAAAAACCTCATTCCTTGTGAAATGCCCTTGTTGGATTGAGTTTTCAGAGAAGGGCTTGTGGCTCTCTCAGTGACCTTGAGGACACTGTGTGGTGTCTTTGCTTCACAGCCAGGATGCTGCTCTGAAGCAGCACATTGGTTTCTGCTTGCAGATATGGCGAGAGCTCTTCTCCCCGCTCCATGCACTGAATTTTGGGATTGGTGGCGACACCACGGGACATGTTCTATGGAGACTGAAGAACGGTGAACTGGAGAACATCAAACCCAAGGTATGAGCTGCAGAGTTAGTGAGGGTATCCAGGTGAAGGCCTGGCACAAGTGCCTTCCCTGAGAGCAGTGGGCAGTGCCAGCCCTGGGGCTGAACTCCCCGACTCTCCCTGCAGCTCTTTGGCTACACAGGATGTTTATGCAAGGATTTCAGGGTCATCGGCCCTGTTACCACTTGCCCTGGAAAAGCTGGAAACATTTTTCTCTCCTTGCAGGTCATTGTTGTTTGGGTTGGAACAAATAACCATGAAAACACAGCAGAAGAAGTCGCAGGGGGAATCGAGGCCATCGTGCGCCTGATAAACACCCAGCAGCCACAGGCCAAAGTGATTGTGCTGGTACGTCCCTGGGCTGTGCCTCTGCTGTGCTGGGAGGGCAGTCCCTTGATCTGTCCTCTGCTTTGTGCCTCCCCTCGCTGGCTTGGCTTTGCAGGAGCTCTCTTTTAGCCCTTCCAGAGCTGGGTGGACTCACTCCCAGTAACAACCCCACTTCTCAGTGTTGCTGAGAAAGTCCTGTGAGGGCAAAATAGGTGCCCAAACTCCAGCTGGCATTGGGAATCCTAGTTGGCTTCCTTGTCCTGAGGAAGCTGCTGCCTGTCTTGCTGAGGAGCTGAAAGGCTATGAAAAGAGCACAAGCTGATAAATTTAAAAAATAAAAGAAAGCAGTTTCCCTGGCAGTCAGTGCTTGTAGCTAATCTGGCTCCTTCACTTGCATTTCACATTAGTCCTGAATGGACAAATTCTCATTCAAGGGATGAGTTCCTCTTGTCACAGACATCCTAAATCCTGACAGGCAGCCCAGATTGGAGTGGAAAGCAGGGCTCCTGGTGCCATCAGTCACACAAAGCTCTTTTCTGCCTCCCCTCATGCCAGGGCCTGCTACCTCGTGGAGAGAAGCCAAACCCGCTGCGGCAGAAGAACGCCAAGGTGAACCATCTGCTGAAAGCCTCGCTCCCCAAACTGCCCAACGTGCAGCTGCTGGACGTGGACGTGGGCTTCGTGCACTCGGATGGCACCATCTCCTACCACGACATGTTCGACTTCCTGCACCTGACGGGCGGGGGCTACGCCAAGGTCTGCAAGCCCCTCCACGAACTGATCATGCAGCTGCTGGAGGAGACCCCCGAGGAGAAACGAGCTGCCCTGGCCTGAGTCGCTGCTGTCAGCGTGGAGAGCATCATCCAGCCCATCAGATCAGTTCTGTCACTGGCACTACAGAATCCTTCTTTCTTAAAGCACTTTCCATTGTAGAATGTTACCGGATGTCCGTACCTAGTGTTTTGAGGGGGAAGGCTCGTGTTTAACTGGTCTTGTACATACGAGGGCCGGCTGGGTTGGTTTTATTGCAGGAGGAAATTAGCTGAAGAAGAGTTTTACTTTTAAACCATTCCTCATTTAAAACGAGAACAGGACTGTCACTCTGTGCCCCTCTCATGTCTTGTTGCCCTGTGGTTGTCTTAGACCCCTTGTAGCCTGTCCGACAGCCCACTCCTGGCTCACCGTTCCTGGCTGCAGCCATCGTGCTCTGTGTATTTGCCTGGGAACAAGAATCACATTCCACTTGCAACAGCCAGAACAGATGCATTTTTCCAAACTCGGTTCCACCTTTTAGGCGGTTTTGGGTTTTTCTGTTTGGGGTTTTTGTTTGTTTGTTTGTTGTTTGTTTGTTTACTGAGGGGGCGTTAAATGACAAGTGTTGCTTTCTCACTCCTTTCTGAAGCAGCTTGAAACTGGAATTCAGAAATTTAAAGAAGCAAACAGTTACCTGAACTCGTGTAACACTCCCCAGTGCTTGTCTTGTGCTCGTTTCCCCAGTCCTGCTAGCGGGGGCACCTTCCCTTCCTCCCACGCAGCTCTCCTGGGAACGCTCCCATTTGGGTGCTGCTGGCCCCTGCTCCTGCTGCCCGTGATGTTGCTGGCTTTTAGCAGTTGCTCAGTGTAGGATTTTAATGATCCAGTAATTGGCATCACTTCCTCGCTCCCCTGGAACTGACAGACATCCCTTTGAGGTGCCCGGGCTCTTTGCAGTTTTTTTTTCTATTTTTTTATTAAGTATGACTGTTACATCCTTTTTTCTAAAGCAAACCCACATGAAGAGCCCCTGGCTGCAAGGCCTAAATCACTCTGAAGCTTTACAGATCCCAAGGTGTATATTTCCTTATCACTACTGGTTTACTTGTATAAACAGTTTATTTGAGCAACTACAGCCTCTTAGAGTAAAAAGTGAAGTTGAGACGTAGCTTCTCCTGCCCTGGACACTGCTCCTCACCTCTAGCAAGGGAGCCAGAGGGGCAGGTGTGGCTCACACAGTGGGGTTTTGGCTTGGTTTATAGTTCAGAGGGCTGGTTGTAGCAAAACAACTTTTCATTTAAAACTGAGAGCTTCTCTTCCAGAAAGAAATGGTTTGGACCTGAGAGGCAGAGCCCTAGATGAATTGATAACTTGCAAATAACCTGTTTTAAACCAAGTCTGTTCCTCCCTGCCTTACCTGCCAGAGCTGGAGCTCAGTGGTGCCACGCTGGGTTTGTGCTTCCCGCGGGATTCCAGGCAGGTAAACCTGGGAGGAACAGAGAGCTTCACTCTGTGCTCCAAGGGAGGGGTGTTCAGGTGTCAGGGGGCTTTGCTGAAGCCCATAGGTACTGTACATAGTCTGTCTGCCCTTTGCTGTAGCCAAGGGGCTGGTGTGTAACTCTGACCTAGCGTTGAGGAATCCCCTAACATCCCACCTCATCCCCCTCCTCCTGTAGCTTTGATCATAGCAGGATTCCTGCCTGGATTGCATGCATAGTGTGTGTTTTGTTTCCAGTATATGTGATCTACACACAGATGAAGGAAAGGTGAAGCATTCCCCTGGCCAGGATCAGATGCAGGGAGTTGCAGAGTGCCATGGGAGAGGAGGGATCACACCCTGCCCCCATGATCAGCCCAGGGGTGCTGCTCCGTGGAGCTCCACAGCTTCCAGGGCAGGCTTTGAGGGAACACTGCTCACGCTTCCCATAAGCTTCTGGCTGAAAATATTGGGGAAGGGCAAGTGGAAAGTCAACTGTTAAAAGTACAGTGCAGTGGAGAGTTCCTGGGGAAGGGCTTATCCCATCCCCAGCCCCCTCAGGGAGCCGGGATAAAACCGGTTCTTGCTCCCTGAGAGCTTTCCATCTCCAGAAAAGCCGTGTGCTAGTTTAATCTCTGCATCCCTGCTTCCCTCCCTCCCTGCTGCTGCTGCTGCATTTGGCTGAAGAGATGCTAACCAGGAATGTACTCTGCAGTAAAGCTCTGACTTCGCTCGGCACCCTGTGCTCGCTGTGAGCCAGCCCCGTGGGCAGGGTGCCGAGTGGCCCGGGGAATTTGGCAGGCTCTGGCTCACCAGGGAGGCTCTGCTGGCTCTGCTTAGGCTTGGCTTGCTGAGGTGCCACGCTCTGTGCTGGTTCAGTGCTCTCGGCTCTGCTTGTTGCTGCCTGGCAGGAAACTGCCCTGCTCACCTGAGATGTGTTGTGGGCAAGAGGGGCTCTGCCTCCTGCTCACCCTGTGCTGAAATCCGAGTGCCTCCTGTGAGAAAACTTCAGTTCCAGCTCTGGATGTCCCTCGGGACGGGGCTGTGGCCTCCTCTGAGTGAGCGTGTCCAGTTTCGTGTTTATGCAGCAGAGAGGAAAACAAACAAAAGATGTGAAATGACAGAGTCTTGTGAGGTGCTGGGGGAGGGTGAGGCAGGAGCAGGGAGGCCCCTGTACCTCCCCTCGCTGCCCACCCGCTGCCCCGAGCCTTCCCCGGGACACAAACCATTGTGATTCTGCTTTGGCAAAAATGCATCGGCTGGTAGAAGTCACTGTTAGTGCATATTTCGATATAAATGTCAATGTTTCACCCACCGTGTCGCAGCCTGTGTGTGTGTGTGTGTGCCCAGCCGTCTCCTGCCCTGTCTCGGTCACGCCTGGAGGTCTCCATGGGGCCGGGCAGGTGCTGCCAAACCTCCCACTGCGGGTCCTCCCCGGCTCTGGGAGTTGTGCTCAACCAGATCCTCGCTCCTCGTTTAATTCCTGCTTCCCCCCACTCCGTTTGGGGCTGTTTCTGTCTGTTTTTCCTCCTTTTCCCCGTGCAGATCTGGGTGCTGCACCCAAACCTGTGAGCACGGTGCTGCAGGTGAAGGGAACTGGTTTATTCTGGCCCTCGACAGGACAGCGGCTTGTGTTCGATTCCCGAGTGATTTATCTCTAATCCCTGGAACAAACAGGGAGTGCACATCCCCACGCAATCCCGCTCACAGCCATCCTGCAAGAGGCGACTCGAGTTCCACCAGAGCCGAGGAGCCGGCCGGAATTCTGCTTCTCTTCCCGCATGTCTGTCCCTGAGGTTGTCCCATCTGCCACCAGTGCCACCACCTGCACCTGGAAAGGATGGGCAGACTCCAAACTGTGGGATCCTCAGGGACAGGAGGGCCCGGAGAAATAAAGTGCACAATAGCAGCAGTGCCTTGTCTCGTGGCGTTTGTCCCGTGGGGCAGAGCAGGACGCTGCCCTGGAAAGTGGCTCTGAGGTGACACGGGGCTGAGCCCATTCAGAGAGGGGGTTTTAAATAAAAACCACCAACAGCAGGCAAGTAAAATGTGATGTAAAGGGCACAGAGCTGTTGGAGAGAGGCCTGGAAAAGCGGGAGGCTGGGCAACAGCTGGGATGGGGGGATGTTTAGGGAGACACATCAAAAATGCAGTGTGGTGTCACTCCCGCTTCCCCCAAGCATGGGAAAACTCCCAAGTTACAGAACTTTCACGATTATAAGCCACGCCATTTTGACTAAAATTTTGGTCCGAACCCAACGTGCGGCTTATAATCAGGTGCGGCTTATATATGGACAGGCGGGCCCTGGGGCCAATGGCTGCCGGGTTGAGGCGGAGCCTCACTGCAAAAAAACAAGTGCGCCCTATAGTCCGGTGTGCCTTATCTCATCTACAAAGTTGCGAATTTTACTGACTCCCGGGGGGGTGCGCCTTATGGTCGTGAAATTACTGTAATCTTCCATCACTCAATCGTATACTTAATCCCCTTTTAAACAAATTGCACAGCTCCACGAACGGGGTCAGGCCCAGGAGGGTGCAGGAGGCTCTCAGGGATGAGACTGGCTGTGTTTCATTCCCTGCCAGTGCCAGGGCACAGATCCCATCCCCACATGGAATATTTGCTTTTGAAGTGGGGCTGGAGAAACACTGAGAGTCATCCCTACCCAAACTTTGGGACTAGGGGAGGATTTGAAGGACAAGTTGAAACCAGGTGAAAACCTTGTTTTTATCCTGCACAAGAACAAAACTGAATTGTTTCACTCAGTCTTACTCTGTAGGAGAAAATAAGTCATTGACCAAACCTCCAGGGCCCTTGTGTGACTTACCCAGAGTTTACACAGTTATGTTGTGTAAGTTAATTACACAAAGCTGGAGTATTTCCTATTCTTGTCTAACCTGCTGGTCAGCCCCAGATCCCAGCACACTGACAGGGATGTTCTATTGCACCTGGTCCATAAATACTGCGCTGTAGTCATGGACAGGGAGCAGGGCAAACACCCAAAAAAAGGGAATAATCTCGCGTGGAAAAAACACGCGTGGATAAAACTCGCGTGGAATAAACACGCGTGGAATAATCTCGCATGGAAAAATCTCACGTGGAAAAAACACGCATGGAAAATCTAGCGTGGAAAAAACATGAGTGGAAAAAACCACGCGTGGAAAAAACACGCGTGGAAAAATCTCACGTGGAAAAAACCACGCGTGGAAAAGTCTCGCGTGGAAAAATCTTGTGTGGAAAAAACACGCGTGGAAAAAATACGCGTGGAAAAAAACGCGTGGAAAAAAACGCGTGGAAAAAACACGCGTGGAAAAAACGCGTGGAAAAAACGCGTGGAAAAAACACGCCTGGAAAAAACACGCGTGGAAAAATGTCGCGTGGAAAAAACACGTGGAAAAATCTCGCGTGGAAAAAACACGCGTAGAAAAAACACGCGTGGAAAAACCTCGCGTGGAAAAAACGTGTGGAAAAATCTCGTGTGGAAAAAAACGCGTGGAAAAATGTCGCGTGGAAAAAACATGCGTGGAAAAATCTCACGTGGAAAAACCACGCGTGGAAAAGTCTCACGTGGAAAAATCTTGCGTGGAAAAAACACGCGTGGAATAAACACGTGTGGAAAAAACACGCGAGGAAAAAACCATGCATGGAAAAAACACGCGTGGAAAAATCTCGCATGGAAAAACCACGCGTGGAAAAAATACGCGTGGGTGGCCACGCATGGAAAAAACTCGCGTGGAAAAAACTCGCGTAGAAAAAACTCGCGTGGAAAAAATCTCGCGTGAAAAAAATCTCGCGTGGAAAAAATCTCGCGTGAAAAAAATCTCGCGTGGAAAAAACTCGCGTGGCAAAAAAACTCGCGTGGCAAAAACTCGCGTGGAAAAATCTCGCGTGGAAAAAACTCGCGTGGAAAAAACTCGCGTGGAAAAATCTCGCGTGGAAAAAACACGCGTAAAAAAACTCGCGTGGAAAAAACACGCGTGGAAAAAACTCGCGTGGAAAAACATGCGTGGAAAAATCTCGCGTGGAAAAACACGCGTGGAAAAACTCGCGTGGAAAAATCTCGCGTGGAAAAAACTCGCGTGGAAAAATCTCGCGTGGAAAAAACTCGCGTGGAAAAAACTCGCGTGGAAAAAATCTCGCGTGGAAAAACACGCGTGGAAAAATCTCGCGTGGAAAAAACACGCGTGAAAAAACTCGCGTGGAAAAATCTCGCGTGGAAAAAACACGCGTGGAAAAATCTCGCGTGGAAAAATCTCGCGTGGAAAAATCTCGCGTGGAGTGCTTTCGCGTGGAAACCCGCGTGGGATGGTCACTCGTGGGTGGCCACGCCTGGGGGGGTCACGCGTGGGGGTGGGGGTCTTGTATGGGACAGGGCGTCCCTATTGATGGTGCGATTCCCTATGGAGCCGGGCTTCCCCGCGGGGTCGCGCACGGGGCTCGGTCCCCCCGTGTCCGTGCCTGTCCCCCCGTGTCCGTGCCGGTCCCCCCGTGTCCGTGCTGGTTCCCCCGTGTCCGTGTCGGTCCCCCCGTGTCCGTGCCGGTCCCTCCGTGTCAGTCCCGTGTCAGTGCCGGTCCCCCCGTGTCAGTGCCGGTCCCCCCGTGTCAGTGCCGGTCCCCCCGTGTCAGTGCCTGTCCCCCCGTGTCCGTGCTGGTTCCCCCGTGTCCGTGCCGGTCCCCCCCGTGTCAGTGCCGGTCCCCCCCGTGTCCGGGCCGGTCCCCCCGCTCCGGGCCGGTCCCCCCGTGTCAGTGCCGGTCCCCCCGTGTCAGTGCCTGTCCCCCCGTGTCCGTGCTGGTTCCCCCGTGTCCGTGCCTGTCCCCCCGTGTCCGTGCCGGTCCCCCCCGTGTCCGTGCCGGTCCCCCCCGTGTCCGGGCCGGTCCCCCCGCCCCGCCCGCCGCGTCACTTCCCCGGCCGGGCGCTCGGAGCGCGCCGGGGCTGACGTCACCGCCGGTCCGTGTTTACCGCGGTGCGGAACGGGAAGGGGAGAGCGAACCGGCACCGGGATCGGCACCGGGAGCGGCTCCGCGCCGCCGGCAGCGCCCGCACCGCCCCCGCACCGGCCCGGCCATGGGGCAGCGCTCCCGGACGCGCCCCGGCTGAGCGCCCGTCCCGACCCGACCCGTCCCGTCCCGTCCCGTCCTTCCCGTGCCGTCCGTGCCGTCCCGCCCTGCGGACCTTGGCCGGGGATGCTGGCGGGATGTCGCGCTCCGGGGCGGCCGTGCTGGGCTGGGCGCTGCTGGCCGGGGCCCTGCTGCCCCCGCCGCCCGTCCGGCCCCAGCCCCTGCCCCACGGCCAGCGCGACGTGCACCAGAAGGAAGCGCAGTTCAACACCACCTACATCGACTGGGTGGACGGCAACCTGCTCAACATCTACGCCTTCAACCACAGCGTCCGGAGGAGCACGGTGAGCCGGGGTGGTCGCCCCCGCCGCGTCCCCCCCGCCTGTGCCCGGGGGTTCCGGGGGTTTGGGGTGCGCAGGGCACGGCGGCTCTGCCACGGCGGCCGAGCAAAGTCCAGCCTTCGGTTCGAGCCGCCGCGGCCCGACCTGCCCGGCGAGCACCTCACCTGCCCCTGTCCCCGCAGACCGAGGGTGTGCGAGTGTCGGTCAACGTCCTGTCCAACCAAAAGGACCAGCCCGTGCTCTTCGTGGTGAGGCAGAAGGAGGCGGTGGTCTCCTTCCAGGTGCCGCTCATTCTCCGGGGCCTGTGAGTACCAGGGCGTGGGCAGGGAGTCCCCATCCAGGAGTTCCCCATGCAGGGATGCCCATCCAGGAGTTCCCCAGGCTGGGGTTGCCCGGTACAGGAGTTCCCCAGGCTGGGATTGCCCCGTGCAGGAGTTCCCCATGCAGGGATTGCCCCGTACAGGAGTTCCCCATGCAGGGATTGCCCCGTACAGGAGTTCCCCATGCAGGGATTGCCCCGTACAGGAGTTCCCCATGCAGGGATTCCCCATCCAGGAGTTCCCCATGCAGGGATTGCCCCGTACAGGAGTTCCTCAGGCTGGGATTGCCCCGTACAGGAGTTCCCCAGGCAGGGATTGCCCCGTGCAGGAGTTCCCCAGGCTGGGATTGCCCTGTGCAGGAGTTCCCCAGGCTAGAATACCCGGTGCAGGGGTCCCTGGAGGGCTCTGTGGGCACACACGGCTCTCCCTGCCCAGGTACCAGCGGAAATACGCGTACCAGGAGGTGAGCCGCACGCTCTGCCAGCCGCAGACCAAGTCTGAGATGGAGACCCAGTACTTCTTCGTGGATGTCTCCACGCTCTCCGACAACACTTCCTACCAGCTGCGGGTCACCCGCGTGGAGAACTTTGTGCTGCGGTGAGGGGAGCCCCGCGCCCTTGTCCCCTTCCCTGTGGGGGCTGCAGGGGCTGTGCACTCCCCTCACCACCCGTCACCTTTCCCGTGCTCTCTGCAGGACCAATGTGAGGTTCAGCTTCAATGCCACGGCCGCCCAGCCGCAGGTGAGGGCAGCTGGCATGGCATGGCATGGCATGGGAGGGGTCAGTGCCCAGGAGGGAGTGTGGCCACCATGGCATCAACGGGCCCTTTCTCCCCACAGTACTTCAAGTACGAGTTCCCCGAGGAAGTGGACTCGGTGATCGTGAAGGTGACCTCACCCATGGCCTTCCCCTGCTCCGTCATCTCCATCCAGGACATCCTGGTAGGTCTGGGCAGTGGCTGTGCTCTCTGGGTGACCCATGATGCCCAGCAGGGCTGACGGCCCCTCTGCCCCTGCAGTGCCCTGTCTATGATCTGGACAACAACGTGGCCTTCATCGGGATGTACCAGACCATGACGAAGAAGGCGGCCATCACAGTGCAGGTGGGCACTGTGCCGTGGGGCTGAGCTGCTCCTGGTCCCTGCCTGGTGCTGCCAGAGCCCGCAGAGGATGTCCCTGGGATAGCCTCTGCCATGGGAGATGCCCTGCTGGCCTCTGCTGACCCCCGTCTCTTCCTGCAGAAGAAGGATTTCCCCAGCCATAGCTTCTATGTGGTGGTGGTGGTGAAGACGGAGGACGAGGCGTGCGGGGGGCCTCTGCCCTACTACCCCCTGTCCAAGAATGCCTCTCCAGGTGTGCAGTGGGGCTGCCACCAAGTGTGGGGACAAGCTGGGGACAGGGCAGAGAGCTGAGCCCTGTTCCTGCCTTCTTCCAGATGAACCCGTGGATCAGCACAACCGGCAGAAGATACTGGAGGTGATGGTGTCACCCGCCATAACCTGTGAGTCTGGGAGGGGCTGGGGGTGCTGGGCTCTGTGGGGACCCATGGCAGGTCCCCCAAGGTGCCAGTCCTGCTGAGGGCCTGTCCTGGCTCTGCACAGCCGAGGCCTACGTGCGCAGTGTTCTCTTCTGCCTCGGCATCTTCCTCTCCTTCTACATCCTCACGCTGCTCATCGCCTGCTGGGAGAGCTGCCGGTGAGTGCCCGCTGTCGCTGCCCCTCTGGGGCACAGTCCTGGTGGGGGCCCTGGGGCTGTGTCCCCTCACCCCAGCAGTGGCACCAGCGGGCTGACAGCTGCTTCCCTCGGCAGGCAGCACAAGAAGAAGGGACTCCTGGCAGCCATGGATTCGCCCAGCCTGGACACAGGTGAGGGCTGGAGGCGGCGTGGAGGGGTGTGCCTGGGGAATTCCTCTTTATTCTACCTTCTTGGGCCTGTGGCAAAGCCTCTGCCTCTGCAGGAGTATCCCACTGAGTTCCTGGGGATAGATCCCAGTGTCAGGGGGACAGGGAAGTCCCAGACTTCTCTGCTGTGGGGCTGGCAGGGCTGTGCTGGGGCTTTGCATCTCACCAGGTCTGTCTTTTTCTTCCTGTGGCTTTCCGGGGACTCCCAGCGTCACTCCTGGGTAGGTGCCAGCTCTGTCCTTGGCTCTGAGCTCTCCCTGTGCCAGGGCAGGGCTGGTGGGAGCTGCTTTGTGCCCAGTGGGACAGGGGTGCTGCTGAGGGTGACAGGGACCCTCCTGTCTTGCAGGTCACTCCCGCGGCATCCCTGAGTCCTTTCTGAACCATGGCCCCTACGACAGCTACGGTTATGGCTCCTTTGGTGAGTGCCAAGCGCTGTCCCCGTCCCTCACCCCCCTGCCCGTGGGCTGTGCCCATCCTGTGCCTGTCCTTGTCCTTGTCCTTGCAGGGAATGGCTCCTCCAGCAGCACCGAGGGCATCACAGACAGCCTGGCCTCAGCAGAAGTCTCCTACAGTTACGTGGGTGAGTTGTTGGGCCACTGGTGTGGCCACAGCCCTCGTGCCCGGTGACATCCTGGCTCTGCCCCCTCCGGGAAGGGTCCTGGGGCTGCTGGCCCCTCTGTGCAGCCCCCAGCAGGGTCTCCATCAGTGGCACACCTCAGGGAGCTCTGCTCCAGTAACTCTGGCTTTCCTTTGAAGGGCAGGAGCAGTTCAAGCGGCGCGTGTCCTCCGCCCTGACGAGGCCACTGAGCATTGCCATGGGTAGATGCTGGTACCGCGCAGGGTCGGGCCAATCAGGGCGAAATCTGCCCAGCCCCAAGCTGTGCCCAGGGCACAGAACTCCTGCTCCCCTCCCTCAGAGCAAGGGCAGCACCTGAGGAGCTGCAGAGCCCCAGTGTCCACCTGGCCCTCAGTGTTCCCCAGCATGGCAGAGCCCCAGGGAACAGGGACAATGCTTGCCTGTGTGGGCACAGCCACCACCTGTCCCCAGGGCAGGGCTGTAGGGAGCTGCAGCCTGTCCCCAGTGTGAGTTGGCAGGGAGACAGCCCAGTGGTTAATTGGGGATGATTGGGGTTCTGCGGGATGGGCAGCAGGGTGGGCTGGCCCAGGGGCTCTGCTGACGACCCCGGCCCGGCCGCAGGGGAGCGGTCACTGGAGAACGTGGCCAGCCGGCCACGCCTGGACTCGCTCAGCTCTGTCGAGGAGGATGACTACGACACGCTGGCCGACATCGACTATGACAAGAATGTCATCCGCACCAAGGTGTGTGTGTCCCCCAGCCCTGCCCCCTGCCAGCTGCTCCCTGCTGGCCAGGCAAGCCCCTGACCCCCCTCTCCTTCCAGCAATACCTGTGCGTGGCCGACCTGGCGCGCAAGGACAAGCGGGTGCTGCGGAAGAAGTACCAGATTTATTTCTGGTGAGTGGGAGGCAGTGGGGAGGGGAGCACCAAGCAGTGTCCCAGGCTGGGGTGCACAGCAGGGACCCCCTGACAGCCCCACCCTCTTCCAGGAACATTGCCACCATCGCTGTCTTCTACGCCCTCCCCGTCATCCAGCTTGTCATCACCTACCAGACGGTGAGTGTGGCCAGGGCAGCAGGGAGGGGTTTTTGGGAGTTTTGGGGGCTGCAGTCCCAAACTGTGCTGCCCAGCATGATGGGGACATCCCTGGGAGTGTCCTCACCCTGCTCGTGCCCACAGGTGGTGAATGTCACTGGCAACCAGGACATCTGCTACTACAACTTCTTGTGCGCCCACCCTCTGGGGAACCTCAGGTGGGTTGGGGGGATTGGAGCAGGGTGGGTGGGGGTCCCCTGTGCCCAGGGCTGGGCTGCAGCAGAACCTCGGGGAGGGAGGAGGTTCCACAGCACCCACACCTGGCCTGGCCCCTCGCAGCGCCTTCAACAACATCCTCAGCAACCTGGGCTACGTGCTGCTGGGTCTGCTCTTCCTGCTGATCATCCTGCAGCGCGAGATCAACTACAACCGCGCGCTCCTGCGCAATGACACCCACGCCCTGGTGAGGGACACGGCTGCCTGGGGAGGCTCAGCTGCCTGGTGGGGCTCAGCCTCCAGGACCCCCCATTTTCCCTCCTTCCCTCTCCTCTGCCCTGCAGGAGTGTGGCATCCCCAAGCACTTTGGGCTCTTCTATGCCATGGGCACCGCCCTCATGATGGAGGGGCTGCTCAGCGCCTGCTACCATGTCTGCCCCAACTACACCAACTTCCAGTTTGGTGAGTGCCCCCCTGGTACCCTCACCACCCACACTGGGGGCACCACACCCCTCTCACCGCTGTGCCCCCCCAGACACCTCCTTCATGTACATGATTGCGGGGCTCTGCATGCTGAAGCTCTACCAGAAGCGTCACCCCGACATCAATGCCAGCGCCTACAGCGCCTACGCCTGCCTGGCCCTCGTCATCTTCTTCTCCGTGGTGGGCGTGGTGAGTGTGGTGGGCACTGAGGGACAGGGGGCTGGTTGTCCTCACAGCTCACTGCCTGCCCCCCCTCGCCCTGCAGGTCTTTGGGAAGGGGAACACGGCCTTCTGGATCGTCTTCTCCGTCATCCACATCGTGGCCACGCTGCTGCTGAGCACCCAGCTGTACTACATGGGGCGCTGGAAGCTGGGTGAGAGGGGGAGTGTGAGCCAGGTGGGTGGGGACAATGTGGTGGCCCCCCAGTGTCACCTCCTGTCTCCCCACAGACTCGGGCATCCTGCGCAGGATCCTGCACGTGCTGTACACGGACTGCGTCCGGCAGTGCAGTGGGCCCATGTACGTGGTGAGTGCTGGCACTGGGACCCCTGGCTCTGTGGAGACCCTCCCTGGCAGCCCCCCCCGAGCAGCCACCCGCTGCTCCTCACTGCCCCCTCCTCTTTTGCAGGACCGAATGGTGCTCCTGGTCATGGGGAACATCATCAACTGGTCACTGTGAGTGCAGAGCTGGGCACGTGCCAGATCCCACCCTGCTTCTCCCCATCCCTGCTGCTGCCCCCACCCCACTCCTGCAGTGCTGCCGTTCCTCCGTGGGGCTGGGCCAAGGACAGGCAGCCCATGCTGTGAGCCCAGCATGACAGGTCCCCCTGCAGCTGTGACACCGTGGAGTCCCCAGTGCCTGATCTCCTGGGGGCTGCAGACATGCTTTGGGGACAGCAGGCATGCCATGGGGACCCCCAGGCTGACCCCAGTGCCTGTCCCTGCCTCCCCAGCGCTGCCTACGGCCTCATTGTCCGCCCCAATGACTTCGCTTCCTACCTGCTGGCCATCGGCATCTGCAACCTCCTCCTCTACTTCGCCTTCTACATTATCATGAAGGTGGGAGTTGAGCCCTGGGCCCCCACAGGCCCAGCAGGGAGGGCAGGGCAGGGGTGGGCACTGCTCCCAGCTCCTGCCCACACGGTGACCCCGGCCTCTCCCGCAGCTCCGCAGTGGCGAGCGCATCAAGCTCATCCCCCTGCTCTGCATCATCAGCACCTCCGTGGTCTGGGGCTTCGCCCTTTTCTTCTTCTTCCAGGGGCTCAGCACCTGGCAGGTGAGCAGGAGGGTGGCACGGGCAGCGGGGTGGGCAGGGTGGCCATGGGCAGGCACGGTGACACTGGCCCTGTGCCCGGCAGAAAACGCCAGCTGAATCCCGGGAGCACAACCGTGACTGCATCCTGCTCGACTTCTTTGACGACCACGACATTTGGCATTTCCTCTCCTCCATTGCCATGTTCGGCTCCTTCCTGGTAGGTGCTGGTTCCACTGGCACAGCACTGTCCCCAGGTCACCATGCCCTGCTCCCCTCACTGCCCTCACTGCCCTTCTCCACAGGTGCTGCTGACGCTGGACGATGACCTGGACTGTGTCCAGCGGGACAAGATCTATGTCTTCTAGGAGCCTGCAGCCACCCGCTGCCCTGGGACTGTGCCAAACGCCCGGCTGCAGCCCGGGAGGGGGACCCACCCCTGGGGAGGGATGTCTGTGCTGCAGGTCCTGCCAGCCATTCTGTCCCCCTCCCCACACAGCCCGGGGGCCCTGGTTTGCCTCCTCCCTGTCAGCCGGGTCCTTCCAGGCACTTTGTGCCCATCTCTGGGCCCGTCACAGCCAAAAATGGGGCTGGGGGGCCTTCTGGAGCATCCGTCCTTGGTGGCAAGTGACACTGGAAAAGGTGCTGCTGCTGCTGCTGCTCCGTGTGCCCGTGGGCACAGCAGGGGACTGGGGCGAGCGCCGTGCCAGCAGCCCCGTGGCCCCCCGAGCACGTGGGTGTGGGTCTCTCTTCAGTGCCTGAGTCGAGTGGGTGGGAGGTGGGGGTGCGTGGGGCCAGCACGGTGGTGGCAGTGGCCAAAGAGGCCCCACTCGTGTCCCCTCTGGTGTCCCAGGAGGGGGTGGCCACAGTGGGCCCCTGTCACTGCTCCCCGTGGGGGTTCCGCGCTCCCCGTGCGTGGATCTGCTGGGAAGGGACTCGCATTAAAGTGTCTGCACTTTGCCCGTGCCTGCTGCTGCTTTCCAGGGGTCCCACGGGGCAGCTGCCACCACCCAGTGTCACCCAGGCCCTGCTGTGGCACTGCCTCCTTCTCCCCACGGGATTTTGGGGAATGGGCTGGGAAATGCTGCCCTGGAGAGCACATGTTGGGAGAGTGAGGGTGACCTGTGGGTCAGGGGGGAATTGGCAGCCACACGGATGGATAGGGATGCCCAGGAGGATCCCGCTCCACGGGCAGCAAAGTTCCCTGGGGACTGGGGCTCCCTGTGGCATCCTCGCAGCGCGGTGCCAGCGGCCCTGAGCCGCTCCAGCTGGGGCAGAGGGAATCCCGGGATGTGCGGGATGCCGCAGCCTCGCTGCCGGCCCCGGCAGCCCTGAGCGGACACCGTGGGTGTCACCCGTGTCACCCGTGCCCCCGCAGCATCCCGGCGGTGAGCGCACGGGAAAACCAGCCACGAAGTCAGGGCAGGAGCCCTCAGCGCTGCCGCCTGGCTATAAAAGGATTTACTCCATCAGCCCCCGGCCCGGTTCCGCCCTGGCCCCGGCCCCGCTGGGGCGGAGGCACGCGGGGAATGCTCGAGCACGGGCTTTCGTCGCTGCTTTTCGGAGTCTTTCCCCAAATATGGTGCCTGGGATGGAGTCATGGAGCGCAGCGGGGCCGGGCGCCCCTGGAGGGAGGGTTCGGGGGGGGCCGGGCTCCGTGCCCCGCTGACATCACCGTCCCGCCGCCCTCCTTTTAGCACAAGGTCGGGGTCCCCGCGGGGCAGAGCGCTGGTCCCTCGCCGAGCATCGCCCTCGCTCCGTCCGCAGCCGCCCGTAAGTCCTGCCGCGGGGGGGGCCCGGGGAGGGTCCCCGGGGTGGGAACGGCGGCCCCCGGCCGGGGTTACTGCTCCCGGGATGGGGACCCTGCGCCGGGATAGCGGTGCTGCTCCCCGGGATGGGGACCCTGTGCCGGGATAGCGGAGCCGCTCCCGGCGCTGCGATCTGCGGCTCCCGGCGGATTCTCCCGCTCCGGGCGGAATGCGGCTCCCCGGGATGGGGATGCTGCTCCCCGGAGGAGGGTCAGGTTCCGCTGCTCGGGCTGGGGTCGCTGCCGGGGTTCTGTCGTGCTCCTGCCCCTCAGCACCGCGCTCCCGGCGGGGCTGAGCAGCTGCTCTGGCCGGAGGGGCCGTGCGGGGCTCAGGGCAGTGATGGAGGGGCAATGCCAGACCCCCCGTGCCCGTTTCTGCCCCGTGCTCGGTGGGGACGGGAGATGGGCACGGGGCTGGCCGGCAGTGCCATGTGGCCGAGGGAGCCGTGTGTGACCCCTGTGAGCCAGGTCGTGCCAGGGCACGGAGCGGGATTGGCTGTGGCATCTGTAGCATCCCTGGACGTGCCCAGCAGTGCTCGGGGTCTGGCACAGGTTGCCCACAGGTCCTGTGGGGTATCAGCACATAAATCATGGGGCTCATGGAGCACCTCTGCACTGCTGGCACACCCGGGGTCGGTGCCTTCTCCCACACTGAGCTGTGCCACGTCTCAGCTCACCCTGCAGGAGCTGGGGTGCCCAGCGGTGAGGATGAGCCCGCTGCAGGCCGGGTGTGGGTGTGGGACACCCACACGGCTCCTGGAGGCACCCGGAGGCTCCGTGCCAAGCAAGGAGCCGGGCAGGGAGGAGCGATGCCAGCTCCTCCAAAGGCTTGGCTGCCACTCCCAGAGCCTCTCCCTGCTGGCATCTTCCCTGGCATCCTCCCTGGCACCCTCGGGGCCTGCCTGCAGCCGGCTACCTGCCATCACTGCCCGCGGCATGTCCTTACAAGGGCACGGGCACGGCTCCCGATGCTCAGCCGCGCTCCTCCCCGGCTCCCGGACCTGCCACCAAGGCCACCCCGCTGCCACCCTGCTGTGCCACGGCCACCGTGCCACGGCCACCGTGCCACGGCCACCACAGCCAGCCAGCCTTGCCGTGGTCACCCTGCCACCTGGATCCTGGCATGAGTCACACCAGGGACATCCATGCCAACCGAGAGCTGGCGAGGGACAGGGAGGAGGCTGTGCACAGTCTGAGCTGGGGATGAGGCATCTCTGCCAGGACATGAACTGTCTGTCTGGGTGGATTTTGGAGGTCATGGTGCTGAATTTTCCTCCGAACACTTCTGGATGGAGCTGAAGGGCTGTTACCTAGCGAGGGGGCTCGTTCCAATTGCACCAGAGTGACAGGCAAATTGCACGAGGGTATCTGCGGGGTCCCTGGATAGGAAACAGCATTTCCACAGCCTGACTGTCCCTGTCGTGCCACCAGGTCTCCCACCACCGCAGCCATGGCAAACAAAGGGCCAGCCTATGGCATGAGCAGGGACGTGCAGTCCAAGATCGAGAAGAAGTACGATGACGAGCTGGAGGACCGGCTGGTGGAGTGGATCGTGGCGCAGTGCGGGGCTGCCGTGGGGCGCCCGGAACGGGGCCGCCTGGGCTTCCAGGTCTGGCTGAAGAACGGCATCGTAAGTGGGGGCCCGGGGGTGGGCAGGCAGGGGGGAGCTCTGAGGGCAGCACAGGAGCTCTGAGGGCAGCACAGGAGCTCTGAGGGCAGCACAGGAGCTCCGTGGGCAGCACAGGAGCTCTGAGAGCAGCACAGGGAGCTCTGAGAGCAGCACAGGAGCTCTGAGAGCAGCACAGGAGCTCCGAGGGCAGCACAGGAGCTCTGAGAGCTGCACAGGAGCTCCGAGGGTCAGCACAGGAGCTCCGTGGGCAGCACAGGAGCTCCGTGGGCAGCACGGGATGTCGTGGGCAGCACAGGAGCTCCGTGGGCAGCACAGGAGCTCTGAGAGCAGCACAGGAGCTCCGTGGGCAACACAGGAGCTCCGTGGGCAGCACAGGAGCTCCGTGGGCAGCACAGGAGCTCTGAGAGCAGCACAGGAGCTCTGAGGGCAGCACAGGAGCTCCGAGGGCAGCACAGGAGCTCTGAGAGCAGCACAGGAGCTCCGAGGGCAGCACAGGAGCTCTGAGAGCAGCACAGGGAGCTCCGAGGGCAGCACAGGAGCTCTGAGAGCAGCACAGGAGCTCCGAGGGCAGCACAGGAGCTCTGAGAGCAGCACAGGGAGCTCTGAGAGCAGCACAGGAGCTCCGTGGGCAGCACAGGAGCTCCGTGGGCAGCACAGGACCTCTGAGAGCTGCACAGGGAGCTCCGTGGGCAGCACAGGTTGCTCCGAGGGCAGCACAGGAGCTCCGTGGGCAGCACAGGAGCTCTGAGAGCATCACAGGAGCTCTGAGGGCAGCACAGGAGCTCTGAGGGGAGCACAGGAGCTCTGAGAGCTGCACAGGAGCTCTGAGGGTAACACAGGAGCTCTGAGGACAGCACAGGGAGCTCCGTGGGCAGCACAGGAGCTCTGAGAGCAGCACAGGAGCTCCGTGGGCAGCACAAGGAGCTTCGTGGGCAGCACAGCAGACCCAGGCTCCCCTCTGTGGCAGGTGCTCAGCAGGCTGGTGAACAGCCTCTACCCCGACGGCTCCAAGCCCGTCAAGATCCCCGACGCGCCGCCCACCATGGTCTTCAAGCAGATGGAACAGATCGCCCAGTTCCTGAAGGCGGCCGAGGACTACGGCGTGGTCAAGACAGACATATTCCAGACCGTGGACCTGTTTGAAGGTGCGGGAGGGGCGGTCGGGGTTGGGGTCCCAGGGTTGGTGTCCTGTGCCCGTCCTCACGCCCCTCTCTCTGTCCTGGCAGCCAAGGACATGGCAGCGGTGCAGAGGACGCTGATGGCCCTGGGGAGCCTGGCAGTCACCAAGAACGACGGCAACTACCACGGGGACCCCAACTGGTTCATGAAGTAAGTGGGGGAGCGCAGAGCTGGGCACGGGGACTCCCTTGTCCTGCGGCTGCTCTTTGCTCTGCCCCAGAGCACACGGTAACTGGGATGCCAAACTTCCAGCTGGGGAGGGAGAGCGGCTGGGACATCCCTGGGGATCGCGGGGGGCTCCTGGGCAGCCGGGGGTGCGGGTGCCCCACGGCCTCTCCCTGTGCCCCGCAGGAAAGCTCAGGAGCACAAGCGCGAGTTCACCGAGAGCCAGCTGAAGGAGGGCAAGAACATCATCGGGCTACAGATGGGCACCAACAAGGGAGCGTCACAGGCGGGCATGAGCTACGGCCGGCCCCGGCAGATCATCAGCTAGGCACGTCCCTGCCGCCCGCAGCCCTCCCCAGCCGGGACCGCCGTCTCCGCTCCCCCCGGCCCAGCGCCGCCGCCAGTCCATTGGTATTTATTGAGGAGCATCCGCCCGCCAGCCCCATCGCCCCCGCCAGCGGCCGCACAGCCCCGCCGCAGCCCCCAGCGCCGAGCCCCGGGCAGCCCCAACCCCGGGCAGCCCCAGCCCAGCCCCGGGCAGCCCCAGCCCCGGCCTCGCACCCCCGCCGCCAGCCGGTCCTGCCCTGGCCCGCAGCCTCGGGAGGGACGGGCCAGCGCCCCGGCCCCCGGGGCCACCGCCCTGCCCGCCGCCCGCACGCCACTGCCGCAGAGATCCCTGCGAACGGGGAGAAGGGAGAATTGGCCTCGGTTTTGTACTTCGTTTTTGTCAAAATTAAAAGGTTATATTCATCTAGCGTGGCCTGACGAGGTTTGATCCCGCCTGCCCTGCTGCAGCTGGATGGTGGCGCCTGGAAAGCCAAAGTCCTTTCCCTAGAAGGCTAAAGCTGCTCCTTCTGCTGCCTCCAAACCTGGAGCTTGGATTGTCCCTGCCCAGTTGGAAAACTCTGCCCTCTCCCCCCAACCATGACACCCACTCTTATCCTTGCTCCTTGCACTGCTCTGGCCCAGTCCTTGCCTCCCCCCTTTTATCCCAGGGCACAGAAGGCATGCAGATCCCACAGATGCAGCCCCCAGGCTGGGAGGTGATGTGTAACACATTTTTCCACAGTGAGGAAGCTTTGGGAAGGCAGAAGAGTGATGGATGGGGGGAGAGGAGGGTTTTTCAGGCTTTATTTGGAAAGCTACACAAAAGGGCTTTGCTGATTAAAAAACAAACCCCAGCTTTAAAAAAATAAACCACCGAACCCAAAGACATGTGAACAAGCCAACCCTGCTCAGACGAGCCACTGCCAGAGCAACTCAGCCTCCCCTCCCCAGCCCCAGCCAGCCCTACCTGCCACCAGAGGTGGCACAGGGACAGCCCCATCCTGCCCCCAAACACGCTGGCTCCCGTCTCCCCCACCCCACAGCTGCTCTGTCCCCACGGGAGAGGAGGAATCAGCAGGATTGGAGCACGGGGCACAGGGAGAAGTGCTGGTTGGAGATGAGTGAAGTAACTCCCTGCTTCTAAACTGGGATAACTGGTGGGTAAGGGCCCAGGAAAATGCCATTGCTGCGGGGTCCCTGCCTGCCTGGGCCTTGTCTCGTTTTCCAGGCTCACTCTGCAGAAATCAGGGACAAAGTGACACGTCTTGGCCTGGCTGCAGAGGCAGAAGGGGCTGTGTGGATCTGCCTGGCTCTATGGGAATGGCACTCCACACTCAACAGGGAGCCCTGAGCGTCGGGCAGGGCAGGCTCTTGTCAGGAAAGGGTTTAAGGCTTGCTTTGTTTTCCAGAAGGAGGGAAGGGAAGCTCCCTTTCCAGTACCAGCCCTCTCTCCTTGTTTCTGAGCCACTTCCAACACCACCTCCTGCAGGACACAGTGGCAATGGTCCGTGGAGGCTCAGGAATGAGTCTGTGCTGCCTGAGCCCAGGAAGGTCGTACCAAGGCAGGAGCCCAGCCCCAGTCAGCAGGGCTGGTGCTCCCTGTCCTCCCCGAGGAGTTCAGTCGATGCCTCCCGGCCCAGGAATCCTGTTCCAGTGGGGGCTGCCTCATGGAAGCTCACAGCTCTGCCATTGCTGGAAAGTTTGGGGTGGGTGGGGGTCCAGGACCCCTCCTCCCCATGCCGGGCAGGCTCCAGGTGCTCACACTCCATCTCAGCCTCCTCCATGTCCTTCTCCTGGTACAGTGGCACCGACTCCATCTCCAGGCCGCTCTCCAGGGCTCGGTGCTTCCCACCCTGCTGGTACCACCTGCAGCTGCTGGAGCGGGAGCAGGCCAGGTCCAGCCCCACCTCGTTCCTGGTCAGGCAAACCTCCAGCATGTAGTAGAAAGTCCAGAACACAGCAAAGCATCCCAAGAGCAGGAGGGTCTGCAGAGGGAAACCCCTTGAAAAACACAGCTATCAACGCCCCCAGGGCCCTGCCCGCTGCCCAGCAGAGAGGGCACAGAGTTCTGAGCAGGGTCCTGCTCTTCCAGCTCACCCTGGGGGATGCAGGGCGCCCAGCCTGCAGGCAGGCTCACCTTGAGGGTGTTGGCTGTGATGGTGTAACGCTGCTCCTCGGGGATGTCCAGCCCTGGGGGACAGGGCAGGGAGAAGTCACCCCTCAGGTACTTCCCACTCATGGCTTCCTCCAGCAGCCTGGGGACAGAGACACCCCGTGAGGTAGAGGGGCTCCAGGGAGCCTCCAAAATGCCCACAAAGGCTCTGGAGTGTCTCCTTCAGCACAGAGCTGTGTTCTGCAGCCCATCACTGCCTTGTGAGTGTGAGGGCAGCCCCAGCCTCACCTGCTACACACCCACCTGGCAGCAACACGGCTCCAACACTGCTCACAGGCAGATAAACCCCTCAGCCTCCCCCTCCTGGCTCCCTCCAAGCTGGGGACGTGGTGTCCTACCTCTGCCGTTCCTTTATCTCTGCTGGGGACCAGGAGGAGCCGTACAGAGTCAGCTGCCAGTGCTTCAAGGTGCCAGGCCTCAGGCTCTCGTCTCCTGGGGAGGAAGCAGGTTGGTCCAGTGGGGAACCCTCTAAGCCAAGCAGTTGATGAGCTGGCAGCTCCCTGGACATGGCACAGAGCTGGCAGCACTGCGGGGAAGGCAGGACTCACCGATGTCCCTGATGAGCAGCCTGTAGGTGCCCTGTGCCTCCTCGCCCCAGCACCGCACCGTGGAGAAGGTCCAGTCAGAGAAGCCATTGGGGTCCCTGCCAAGGGGTGAGGGGAAACAGCCCATGAGGGGTCACAGAGCCTGAGCCACCAGCGGACATGGCCCCAGTGCCCTGCCCTGCTCACTGTGCCCTCGGTGCTTACGAGTCCATGCTCCGCGTGGTGCCGATCAGGGACATCATCCCGCTGGGGCAGAAGAGCCGGATCTCCAGGTTGCCACGGCGAGGGTGGGTTATGGTGACAGTCACTGCCACGTGCTCCAGGGTCCTCATGCCAGACAGCTGTAGGTCGGCAGGGGTGACTGGGAAAGGGAAGGGAGGGTGGTCAAGGCTGGTGGCTTTGGGATGGAGTCCCCACTGCCAGCCAGCCACACCGGGCTGTGGTGTCACTTAACAGGACACCACAGGACACACAGGTTGTCTCTGCCCCTGTATGGGACTGGGAGCAGAAGCCAGGTGTCCAGGTTGGCCCATCCCATCTCAAACTGATCCCAGCTCCAGGAATTCTCACAGCCCCAGTGCTGCTGACCACAGCCCAGGTGTGGGGAGATGTGGGCACATGCCAGGACAGGCACCTCACAGAGCCAGCAGAGTCCCCTGTGTGCAGGCCCTGCTAGGGGCTGGGAAGGGCTGGGGCTGAGCTCTCCTTCCCACTGGTAGCAGCCAGAGCTGTTCTGTTCCGGACAGGCCTGGCCAAGTCGGGAGCTGCAGCATTGCCTAAAATGGTCAAAGCCAGCCGAGCGCCTCTGGCCGCTGCCCAGCCCAGCCCAGCCCGGCTCCTGAGCCCGGCCTGCCTCCCCAAACACATCAGTGCAGCCTGGGCTTGTGGGGAGGGGATCCCCTGGGGATGGGTAGCGGAAAAAGCCCAGGCAGCCAGCACTTAACCCCTTCCTGGCCTCCTGCAGCCCAGGCTGTTCCTGCCCTGCTGTGCCGCAGGCCGGGCAGGCAGGGCTGGCTCAGCACAGCTCTCCTCTCATGGCACACCTGCTCTTACCGTTCCAGGCCACCTCCAGCTCCTGAGGGAGCAAGGGGATGCTCCTGCCCTCCTTCAGCACGGGGCTCACGTACGAGGCCAGGTATGGCACGGACTCCCAGATCTGCAGGGGAAGGAGAGAGGGCTCAGCACGGATTGCACCCTCCCTGCACATCCATCCCTCCATCTCCCACAACTCTCACAAGATGCTCCTGTGCTGGATGTGGGCCCAGGCCAAGAGGCCTCTCCCAGTGATGCTCTGGGACTCACAGGCTGCTGTGACACCCCAGGGATGGCAGCAATGCCAACATGGCCAGGGAAGGAGGGAAAGTCACTGCCTGGGAGACAGACAGGCTGATCAAGGTTTGGGACTCCCCAGCTCTGTGTTTGTCACAGTGGCTTTGAGGGATGTCTTGAGGCTGTTCCACTCCAAGCCCTGCTACAGTGGCACAGGGAACAGCAGAACCCAACTGCCTGCAGGAGGAGGGAGCAGCCTGGCAGCCCCTGTGACCCCAGGGCACGGCTGGCAGCGGCAGTGACCCCGCACAGCTGCACAGAGCTCCACACACGAGCCAGACCCAGTGCCAAAGGGACGTGCCCTGGGCTCGTGTGACCAGAGCAGGAAGAGATGGGGATGCCACTGCTGCTGTGACCACACCACTCCCCTGGAGCTGCCAGCTGAGAACAGCCTGTTGTGGGGGCAGGACACCCCCCTGCAGCCACTGGGAGGGAGGAAGGTGCTGGGGCTGCTGACGAAGCTCCCGTTGCTGTGAATCAGGGCCCTCACCATGGCTATATATAGTGCTGGACAGCAGCAGCTTGGGGCAGCTTTCAGGCACTGCTGGGAGCCTCATGACCTCATACCAAAAGCAGCCTCAGAGCCAGGGCCAGCAGGATGGTGGCCAAAGTGCTGGTCCTGAACGGCAGCGCTGTCACCCCACAGCGTCACCAGGACAGGACCTGTCCCTGCCATGGGGCTGGGCTGCTCTGCCTGCCCACAGGGCAGGTGAGGGAGGGCAGGGAATTACCTTGGCAGCGTTCACCAGCCTCCAGGCGTTGAGCAGGCCGAAGCCATGCTGGTGGCTGTGGCTGAAGCCTGCCTGGTTCGTGTCCCACTTGGCGTGACGGTCCTCGTACTGCAAAGAACACAGGGTGCTCTGCTCACCTGGGGGACAGCAGCAGCCTGAAACCCCCAGGCCTGAAGGGAAGGAGGCCCAGACACATCCCACAGTGGTGGGAGAGCAAACCCACATGGCCTTATTAGAAAGGAACAGGTTGACCTTCGCTTGAAACAAATCCCAGGACAAAGTGGCTCCCCAGCTCCTCAGAAAGGAAATGCAGCAGCATGAAAGGGCACAAATGCCTCTGCTCTGAAACATCCCAGCTGCTCCCTGGTGCCCAAACCATTGCCTGTGGCATGGCAGAAGCCTTGGAGAGAAGGAACAGAGTCCTTTAAATCAGCAAGAGCTGGGGCAGGACAGATCTGGGTCCCATCACTTACTGGGTTGTACTGCTCTGGCAATGTTGGCTTGGACATTATGGAAAACACTGTCCCATGCCAAAGCGAGCACAGCATCAGCTGGACACAGACTCCTGCTCCCCAGAGGAGTGTGGAAGAAGCCTCAAGCCTCCAGTGAGTCCCACTCCTGCTCTGGGTGAAGGGAATTTGCTGTCCAGCTCTCTGTTGTGCCTGTTTCCAGGAGCCCAGTTCTCTGGAGAGCCCAGGAGAGGCCAGGACAGGGCAGAGCTCCTCACTTTCCCACTGCCTGCACCATGAGGTGACATTGCAGAGGTGTCAATCCTTGGGATGGGCCAGCCCCACTGCATGCACACAGGGCCCTGGAACCTGCTGAGCCCTGGAACCTTCTGAGTCCTGGAACCTGCTGTGCCCTGGAACCTGCTGTGCCCTGGAACCTGCTGAGCTCTGGTACCTCCTATCTCTGGAACCTGCTGAGCCCTGGAACCTGCTGAGCTCTGGAACCTGCTGTGCCCCTAGAAATTGCTGTGCCCTGGAACCTGCTGAGCCCCTGGAACCTGCTGTGCCCCTGGAACCTGCTGAGCCCTGGAACCTGCTGTGCCCCTGGAACCTGCTGTGCCCCTGGAACCTGCTGTGCCCTGGAACCTGCTGTGCCCTGGAACCTGCTGTGCCCCTGGAACCTGCTGTGCCCCTGGAACCTGCTGTGCCCCTGGAACCTGCTGTGCCCTGGAACCTGCTGTGCCCTGGAACCTGCTGTGCCCCTGGAACCTGCTGAGCCCCACACTGGCAGATAGAAGCATTCCTGAGGCAAATAACCCATTTATTATCATGACAGGGAAAAATGCCTCAGCCACATTCCTGGAAGAACACGGGGTGAGGGGAAAACACAATCCCTGTGCTGGGAGCCAGACAAGGGAGAGATTTACGGAGGGGCAGCAGACATAAACAAGGATGTGCACAGCAGGGCTGTGCTGCAGTGACCCTGAGGGGAGCTCTGGGAAGGAGGCAGCCAGGAGGGGAGGGCCAGCTGCTCACCTTGGTGGCAGTGAAGACGATGACGTGCTGCACGTCCCGCCAGGTGAGGCACGGCCGCACCTGCAGCATCAGCGCGATCATCCCCGCGGCCAGGGGAGCCGCGGCCGAGGTCCCCGTGTGCCCCTCCGTGCAGCCCGTGCCCTTCTGCAAGTCCCAGTCTGTTGTCACCTGCCCAGGGAGAGGAGACAGGCCTCTGTCAGGCCACTGTGCCGTGCTGGGCTGGCTGGACAGGTCCATGTGTCACCCTGAGCTGTGCCTTTGCCAGCCCAAGCTCAGGCTGTGACACAAGTGTCCCTGGGACAGCCTCACTGCAGGGACAGATCCCAGCTGGGAAACGATGCATGGAGACAGCTCCCTTTGTGGGGAGAGAGGGAGAAACTAGCCCTAACTAAGCACCTTTGTGGGAAACTCCTGGCAGATACAGTTTGGGTTCTTCCTCACCTTCACTGCTGATCCCAGTGTCACAACCAGACTGCAGGGGGGACACGTGGGACTGTGCAGAGCACACAGAGCCTCAGAAAGAGGCATCAGGAGGCTCCCAAATCATGCTCTTAACTGCAAAGCAAGTGCATCCATCTCCCTCTGCTCCCTGTGGGGAGTAAGCCCAAAATCTGAGGAGTTTCTTGTGTTTTTGCTTGACTCCATCCTGTTTTTCCAGCTGTGAGTGGCTCCAGCTCATGCTGGGACACCGAGTATCCCACACAGAGCACCCCCAGAGCACAAACTTTCAGTAGGAAGCACATCCAGTGCCAGAAGCCGTATTAAATTCTTCCCATTAAGGAAACCACACAAAGTTTATGGTCTGGTTAAAAAAAAAAAAAAAAAAAAAAGCTGGAGCAGATGGCTGCAGGGACATTAACTCTGGCACCACTGCAGTGAGCTCCAGGGTGCCCAGGAGCAGAGTGTGCTCCTGAAAAAGGGTTGTGTGGGGTTTAGCAAGGCACAGGCTGTTCCCAGGCTACGTGTGCAGCTCGCCCTGGCTGCCCCAGGGAGTGCCAGCTCCCCTGTCATTGTCCCATAAAGCCAGTGTTTCAAATGAACCTGCATTTGTGACCTTCCAAGCCCTCACACCGTGCTGGGGGAAGCCAGACCAAGCCACGAGCCTGTAGCTCCTGTTGGGATGCAGCAGAACCTCGCTGGCTCCCTTTTTTCCCAGTGTCAGTACTTTCCAAACCAGCCTGGGATAACTGCAGAGATTTCTGAAAGCCAAAATCAGCCCTGTTCTGGGTTTTACTCTCCCTGTGGCAGATTGTGCCGTGCCCTGGCTGGGCACAGATCCCTGCCCTGGCTCTGGGCTGCAGGAGGAGCTTGCTGACTCCCAGCCAGGTGCCTGAGGATCCCAGGCTCTCCCTGCTCCCCTGGTTCACCCAGCACGTGGGGAAGCCTGTTTGACAGGCCTGGATTCAGCTGCTCTGTGGTAGGCACAGAGCCACAGGAAAGTGCTTTTGTGTACCTGTCCTGGTGGGAGATCCTCCAGATGCGGGCAACACAACCCTAAACATCAGGAGCCAGTGATGTTTCCCCCAAGCTGCTGTGGGGTGGGAGGGCTCTACAGCCCCTGCTGGCCCCACAGGACAGGAAGGGGTCACACCACTGGGGTGGGGGCAGCCTGGCACCAAGGGAGGGACAGGCTGGGCCAGGCCTGCAGGAGGGAAAACAGCCCTGGCTGCTTGGCTCAGGCAGAAAGGACGTGTTGTTGACAAGAAAAGAAGTCGTTTTTTTGGCAGAAGAAGGGAAAAGCTGATAAAAATATTCTTAAAAATTCAACTGGGAGAGGCCCATGTGCCAGAACAGAGGAGAAGCTGGGGCCAAGTGGTTTAAAGAGCCCGATGCTCTCCCTGCCCTCCGTGCTCCAGCACCCCTTGGGAGCAGAGCGAGGCAGGAGTGAGGGGGGCTGGGAAACACGACCCTCCCTCTGGGGGAGAAAAGCACATCCACACCCTGGCTCACAGAGGAGCTGTGTGGCAATCAAAGGGGATGGTGCCATGTCCTGGCTGTCCCCAGGGTGGCCAGGAGGGCACAGGGGACACAGGCACTCACGATGCTCCTCATCATCTTGTCCCCGCCGCTGAAGGTCACGGCCAGCATGGAGGCACATTCCTCAGCATAGAAGGGCATGGAGCCCGTCTCATCCACAGCTCCTGGGAAAACAGGAGAGGAAACCCAGCTGTGTGAAACCTGCTCTGCCTCAACTGCTGCCATTTCAAGGTGTTGATTCCCTAAGAGCCTCGCCTGCCAGATGTGCTCCTCCAAGGCCTGGGAGCTGGGCAGGGAAATCAGAACCAAGCCTGGATTTTCCCCACCTGGAAGATCTAGAGGAGCCATGATAAATAATCCCTCACTGTGATCCCACACAGATCTTCTGCCCCTCACACAGCTTCTGCCCTGGAGAACGTGGATTACACATTTCTCCTCTAACACAAATGATGGGAATTCTGCATTCCAGGTCATTCCCTGAACATGGCAGTGTCTGTCACAGCCCTGGAGGGAGGCCTGGACACAGGCGGGAATTTCTCTGGCCTCCTCTTGCTCTGTAGGTCAGAAGCAATCTGCAGGCTTGGGGGCTGAAGCCCAGCACACCCTAGACACTGCCAAGCTTTCTCCCACACACTTTCCCACAGATTCCCACCATCCAGCCAGCTCCCAGCTTTTGGGATGACCTCACTGCTCCAGGCTGGGCAGGGAGGGGACAGAAGAGCCAGGCTCACCTATGGTGACAGTGTAGATGGAGTTGGCATATCCATCGTAGTTGCAGTTGTCACTGTGCTGGCCCCCGTTGCCACTGGCCACCACGAAGATGCTGCCAAAGCCCCGGCGACCCGCGATCACCCCGTGCTGCAGGGCAGCCTGTGGAGAGGGACAGGCCAGGGGGCTCTTCCAGCTCCTTCCAGACTGCTGCCAGTGGTTTCTGCCAGCAGCCAGCCCAGCATGTGTGATCAGGGCTCCCCACACCGAGCCACTGCCTCCCTGTGAGTGCCCAGCCCCACAGACACTGGGGCTCTGCCCTTGCTGAGACACAGCACGCCATGGGGAAGCACATTCCAGCCCAGACCCCATTCCCATCTAGGGAAAGGACACGTCTGATGGATGAGCAAGAACACAACCCCACTGGAAGTGACTGCCCTGCTCTGCCTCCCCCTGGCACATTCTGCCCTCCTGACTGCTGTGGCACAGCGAGCTCTGCCCCTGCTCTGTGTCCTGGAGCTTGTTCCAGCTGTCTCTGCAGGCAGGAAGGGAATAAATTAACTTGCAGAACTGGAAACCATTTGTTATGGTGAACGAACAGCTCGGTTGTCAGCGCTGCTCTGAAGAGCACAGGAACTGCTGAGTTGTGGTTGGAAAAGCACAGCAGAAGAGCACTGGAGCAGAACCACACCCCACTGCTGGTTTGGGGCCCCTGGGTGACCCCTTGCTGCAGCACAGGCAGGCTGGGTGTGTTTTGCAGCAGTTCTGCAGCACAGGAGCTCTGAGAAAACCTTAATGGCCTGGGAAGGAGCAGCCTCAGCTCTGACTCTTCCTCCCACTGCAATCCCACTCCCCTTATTTACTCCCAGGACCCAAGGGCACCATCCCTGCCTTGAGAACCACTCAGAGCGCAGCGCAAGCTCCTCCTGAGCAGAGCAGAGCATCCTGTGAGCTGCTCAAGCTGTCAGTGCAACACCACAGGTTGTGAAAGAGCCTTTTCCTGCTGGAACCAGCCTCTCCTGCCCTGCCTGAGCACTGCCCTCCCTCCACAGAGCCACCTCTCCCACCCACACAGGGACAGGGGCACCAAGGGACACACACAGACTGCAGAGTGTCACAGCAACGTCCCTCCCCGCCTGAATGGGCAGGCAAAAAGCCACAAGCCCTGGAGTCTCCCCCTTGGGGCTGCTGGGGCTGGGTTTTACCTTGCCCAGTTGATGGGGGCCATCCACAGTCTTCCCATCGTCATCGGGACCCCAGCTGCAAAGACAGACACCGTGAGGTGACAGCCCCAGAGCCCCAGGCAGCTCCTCCTGCTGTACCAGTGAGCTCCCAGCAGCCACCAGCTGCTCCCAGCACCACGACTGGGACTGCAGAGCACTGCACATTCCCACCCATCAGGATGGCCCCTCGCTGCTGGGACATTGCTGTCGTGTTTTCACTGCGCCCCTGGGTCAGATTCCAGTGGACAAAATGTTTGATTTTTTATTTAACAAGCGGCTTCTCACACATTCCAGCCCCTGTCACACGGCTCAGCCGGGGCTGCCTGGCCACAGTGGGGAGCACAGTGTTCCCCACAGCACAGCCAGCCCAGGGGATGTGCTGCAGCAGCACACAGAGGGGATCTCACAACTGCAGGTGCTGTGCGCAGCCTGGGACAGGAGCAGGAACAGGATTTCGGTGCCTCAGGGCAAACTGCAGCCACAGGAGGATGGGAGCTGGTGTGAGCACTCAGCCATGAGTTGTGACCCTGTCCCCAGGCAGAGCAGGGCCAGCTCAGGGTCCCCTGGGGCTCACCTGCAGCTGTAGATGTCATTGATCTGATAGTGCTTGTTGAAGGCGATGGCCTCCATGCTGTCCGTGAGGGGCCCGTCCAGCACTCGGATGCCTGCAGGACACAGGACAAGGAACGTGACCAACGTGGGTCACATGAGCTGCAGAAACTGCAAACAACCTCCTGGCTCGAGGCTGCCCCGCTGTGCTCAGCCCAGTTTTGGAGGGCTGAGGGCTGAGGCAGCGCCAGGTCCTGCCCAGATCCGGGCAAAGCCTCCTGTTCCCTGTGCTGTGGGTACACAGTGAGCTCATCCCTGCTCCTGCCAGCAGGGAGCCTCTGCCTGCTGTGCCCTGGACACCCCTGGCACCCCAGGGACTGTGGGGTGACCAGGCATGGACAGAATCCTGTCCCAGCATTGCTGTCCCCTGCCCTGCCAGGGACACATCCTGCAGGGCACAGAGACCTCGCCTCCCTCCCAGAGCAGCTCAGGAGCTCTGGGCACAGCACACATTCCCTGGCCTTGCAGGGCAGAGGCACAGCACTGGCTCTTCACCTCCATCCATCCCACAAGGCAAAGCTGAGACCAGGGACCAGAGCAGTGAGAGGGGCTGGCCAAGATTTTCTGCCCCAGCACCTTCACACACAGCCTGGGCATGTTGTGACACAACCACCTGGCTCAACCAGCATGACACAACTGTTCTGCCAAAAGTTTGGCAGCCAGGGAGGCCGGGAAAAAGCTGCCAGGAGCCAGTTCCTCTGGAGAGGAGCTCAGACCCTCCCTGCAGCAGCCCAACCAGCCTGAGCACGGCAGTGCTGACTCAGAGCTGTTCCAGCCCATGGAGGGTGTGCCACCTCAGGGATGGAGGTGAGGCACGCTGGAGCTCCTGGGAGCTGTGCCTGGCAGCCTGTCCCTGGGAGCCGTGCCTGGCAGCCCGCACGTACCCGCGATGCGGCTCCCGTAGGCGACTCCCACCGTGCAGAAGCTGTTGTTTGGCACAGCCGCGATCTCCCCGGCGCAGCGGGTCCCGTGGTGGTTCCCGTTCTCCTCGTCGGGGTGAGGCATAGGGTCAGGGTCGTTGGAGTTCAAGTCATAGCTGCCTTCTGGGCTCTGGGAACAGAGCTACAGTCAGGACTGGGGCTCTGCTCTCCTCAGTTTGGGGAAAGCAGGAGTTAAGAGATGCAACATGGGCTGAAACACAGGCTGGAAGTCACGGGGACTTGGAGGCTGCTTCCTCACAGGGCTGCAGCTCAACACTGCTATCTGCTGCTGTGGGGAAGGGACCAACCAAGGCATCTCCAGGCACTGCTGCGGGTCAGAGAGATGCCAGCTGCCTCCCATGTGTTGCACAAAGGTAGGTAACCCTGAAACCCAGGTGCAAAATCTCCCAGGCAAGGTTTGCTGCCGGCACATTCCGCCCAAGGTGACGGCGCAGGCTGGACTCTGAACTCTCACACGCTCCTGTCACACTGCCTGGCCTCCAGCCTGCAGGCACTCACGTAGTTTGGCTGGATGTCCTTGATGGTGTGCTCCACGCCGTCGTCCACCACCACCACTGTCACCCCGTGCCCCGTCACGTTCCGCTCCCACACGCCCGTGACGTTGATGTCCTTCCCGGGGCTCTTGCGGTTGTTCTAAGCACCAGAAAGGACAGTGAGGGGAGAGGACAGTGCTGAGGGAACCTCCTGGGTGCACTGGATGTCATGTGTAGGGCTGGGGCCACAGGACAGTCAGGGGAGATGGTGTGAGGCTGACAGCGAGGTGGCTCGAGCCATGATGTGGAGGGCACAGTGTGCTCCAGCCAAACCCCTCTGACCACCCCATTGCACAACCAGCTGCAGGAGCTGCTTCTTCCCGTTACCACAGCCAGCATGTGGCAGGCAGGACGAGCTCTCAGCGAGCTCCCTCCTCACCAAAGAACAGAAAGAGGCTGCTCTGCCTCCCGCACGACAGCTCGCCCGTGGCCACACAAACAGCCCGAGCCTGCGAGCACAGCAGGAGCCAGGAAACCACTCACCAGATGCCACTGCTGGGGGTATTTGGGATCGTTAAAGTGCAGGCTGCGCTTGGAGCGCTTCAGCAGCTTCTGTTCCGAGTGCCACCGCACGCTGTCGTGCTGTGCAAACAAAGTGTCCACCGACCTCCTTATTGCTTCGTGTTCGCTCGCCGCCTGGCCGTCGGGCTGGTAGGCAAAGAGGTAATGGCCCTTGAGCTCCCCGACACGGCCCATGTTCACCAGCCCCGCAGTCTGGGCCAGCTCCTCTGCCCGCTGCTCCAGCTCCTCCTCGGGTGCATCCAAGCTGACCGCCCACGTCAGCTTCCCGTGGCGGCCCTCAGTGTCCGGAGCGCGCTGTCCACTGCAGGCTGGTCCGGCCGGCGAGGCCAGGGGGATCCAGGCAGCGCTCAGCCAAAGGCACGTGTGGATGCAGAGCGTGGCCTCCATCCCTGCACTCCATAGCGGCGCTGCCCGCCTCCAATGCGGCATCAGACAGGCGGGCTGCAACAGCACAGGTCAGACTGGTGAGAACCCCTCCTGAGCAGGGACAGGAGGTCCCACAGAGCCCCACGGCGCTTGCCACCAGCCCGCAGCACAGATGTGCACAGCAGATCCCCGTCCCGGGACAGCCCAGCCCAGCGGCTCGGAGCTGGAGGCACACCCAGGCTGGGCAGGGATCGATCCCAACCTTGCCCTGCCTGCTGGGTGGCAGCCCCGGGCCAGGAAGCACCGCGCCGGGCTGGCAGGAGGAGCCACTTCCCCCTCTCGTGTCTGATAAGGAACCGATAAGAAACTCTTGATGCGCAGCTCCCCAGAACAAACACCGCGGTCCGTGGGCAGAGCCGGTTCCTCTCCTGCAGGAGCCCCACCGAACTCGTTCCTCACCTGCTCCACGGCCGGAGGAACCTGCTTTTCCCCGGTACAGGCGGAAATCACCACCGAGCCCCGGTCCAACCTGCATTCCACACGGCTAACACCTCCCTCGGACATGCCCGGAGCTCGACACCCCCGGCCCTTTCCCCCCTCGATCCGCTCCATTCCCCTCCGACACAACTCATCAGCTGCGGCTGCCGATGGACACCGAGCTCCTCTCCTGAACAGCCGGGCTTTCAGCGCCCCTCCATGCACCCCGGTGCTCCCCGCTCCGCCGGGCACCGCCACAGCCGCACCGCGGGGATCACCCACGGGCAGAGCACAGCACCCCCGTTCCCCTCCGCCACCCTGCTTGGGCCCACAGTGACCCGACAACAGCGCGGCCGGTGCCCGCTGCTCGGCGCGCATCCCGCATCCCGCATCCCGCAGCGCTCACCGGGCATGAGCCGCCGCCGCCGCCGCCGGAACCGCGGAGCCGCTGACAGCGGCGTCACATCCGCCGGGGCGCGGGGCGGAAGGGGCGGCGCGGCGGGGGCGCGGGTCGTGCGCTCCGCCCGGTGCCGCTCCGTGCCCCCCCCGGTGCCGCTCGGCCGGCCCGGCCCAGCCCCGCAGCCGCCCCCATGGCGCTGGAACAGGCGCAGGTCGATGGCCCCGACCCGCCGCGCCTCTGCGAGCCCGGCCCCGCCGCGCCGCCCGGCAGGTAAGGAGGGGGGGGGCCCGGCGGGGCGGCGGCGGGATGGAGCGGGGATGGAGCGGGGATGGGGCGGGGATGGAGCGGCGATGCAGCCGGGATGCGGACGCTGACCGATGTCCCGTTGCTCGCAGCGGGAGCCCGCTCTCCACCCCGGACAGCCCCGGCGAGCCCGGGCCCGGCGGGGACGCGGACCCCGCGGCCGCCCCCGGCCCCGGCGGCGATGCGGAGCCCGGCGGCGCGGAGGCGGCGGGGCACAGCGGAGCGGCGGCCGAGGAGCCCGACGAGGAGGCGGCCCCGGCCAGGCCCTCGCAGAACATCGCGGTGCAGGTGGGTGCAGCTGCCCCGGGGCTCCCGGGGTTTGAAAGAGCCCTGAAAGGTGCTCGTAAAATCTGGAGGACAAAGAACTGAATAAGTCGTGACTGCAGGGTAAAACACATCCGTACTTGCAGCTTTACAGCCGCTGCTGTGTGCCCAGTCCTCCACTTTCAACAGTCTTCAATTAATCTTTAATTAAAATCCGACCCTAATGAGGCCACATCTGGAGTGCTGTGTCCAGTTCTGGGTTCCCCAGTACAAGAAAGACGAAGCTACTGAAGAAGGGTCCAGTGGAGGCTGCGAGGATGACGAGGGATTTGGAGCATCTCTCTTATAAGCACAGATTGCCGGAGCTGGGCCTGGTTGGTCTAGACAAGACTGAGAGGGGATCCCATTAATGCATATAAATATCTCCAAGGGGTGTCAGAGGATGGTGCCAGATTGTTTTTGTTGGTGCCCAGCTGTAGGATGAGGAACAATGGCTATAAACCAAAGTGATAAGTTTCGTGTCAATATCACAGAGAGCTCCTTTGGTGCAGGGTGGCAGAGCTCTGGCCTGGAGTCCCTCTGTGGTCACTGCAGAGGCTGATCTCAATCATCTCCCTTCACAGACCGACTTCAAGGCGGCCGATGCGAATGTGAACACGGACCAGGACATCGAGAAGAACTTGGTGTGTATCAAAGCCCTGCGCTCAGGTCCGGGCTCTGCCCCTCGGCAGAGGAGCTGGAGCTGTTCTTCCCACTTTTTTCCTGTCCAAATAAAATCATAGAATCATTTGGAAAAGACCTCCAAGACCATCAAATACCAGCCTTGAAGTCCTTGTTACAGAGGAATTTTGCTCTCCACTGCAGGACAAGATGATGTCTGAGCGGGCCTTGCTGAAGGAGCGCTACCAGGAGGTGCTGGACAAGCAGAGGCAGGTGGAGAATCAGCTGCAGGTCCAGCTTAAGCAGCTCCAGCAGCGGAGGGAAGAGGAGATGAAAAACCACCAGGTATTTGATGAAGAATTTTTTAACCTGCCCTGTAATTAATTTTAAAGTCTTTATGAAGAGGCAGGAGGTCCAGATCATCAGTCTCCTGAGTTTCCTCATATAATCAATTTATAGCTTGACTGGATCTATTAAAAAGAAAGAGTTTGTTGTGTAATCTCATTAATCAATTAATCAAAAAGATAATGGATTTTAAATTGGTAATTTTGCTCTGTATCTGTGTGATGCTTCTTTTACTCCAGGAGATCCTGAAAGCGATTCAGGATGTTACGATCAAGCGAGAAGAGACTAAGAAAAAGATGGAGAAAGAAAAGAAAGAATTCCTGCAGAAAGAGCAGGATCTCAAAGCTGAAATTGAGAAACTCTGTGAGAAGGGCAGAAGGTATTTGTATGGAAAAGAAAGTGTTTAATTTTGGGGAAGAAGGTTTTGCCTAACCATGATATAAACCTGATGGAGCAAAGAGCTTTAAACTTTCAGGAAGCAGCGAGTATTTAGGTCAGACCTGTATTTGGATGAATTTAGGATAGGCTCTGTATTTGAACTGGCACTTTTATGGAGCCATTGTGTCATGTCATAGAGGTCTGGTTTTTATTCTGAGGTCTTGGCGATGTTTTTGGATAAAACTCTTCCAGTGATGGCTCCAAGTGCTCAGCCCTTTTCCCCCAAGTGACCATGGCAGAGCACGTGCTGGGGGAGCAGCACAGCTGCAGCAAGCCTGGTTCTGTGCCACAGCCTTTGTGCAGTGTCATGAGACAGCAGGATTTGTGCTCCAGAGGCTGTTGGCAGCCCACACACATTGCAGGGAGCCATCCCCAGCCCGGGGTGTGTGGCTGGGCCCAGGGATGTGCTGGGAGAGGGTTTGGTTTGAATGTGGGCCCTGCCCCATTGGGATTCCAGCTGTGCTGTCCCTTTTCTCCCATGCAGGTTGCTGAAGGAGCAGGAGGAGAAGGAAAACAAGATTGCCTCTCTGATTGCAGAGCAGTCTGATGAGAAGTAAGGCTCTTACCCTTCACCTGATTAGTGCTGCCCTGTTCCTTCCTGTCATTTTGCCTCAGAGTGAATCCAGTGCTCTTGCTTGGGACAGAGTAGAGACAATGATCCAGCAGTGCTGGCCAGTTACGTGCTCTGGAGGTTTTATCTCCTCTCTCAGCATCAGGGCTCTGGATTAAACCTACTTTGATCCCAATCACAAGCAGACTCCTAGATGCTTGTGACATAAAGATCCCGTAAGATTAGAGTTTGTGCTTGGTGGATTGCCTCAGCTTGTAACTGCTACTTCTGATTGAATTTCACCTCCCCAGAATTAGGGCAGACTGATTTCCCTGTCTGTTCCCCACAGCTGTCCAGCTCCACTGAACTCTGGCACGCTTGGGTGTTTAAAGCTGGGCAGGGATGCTCCAGACCCAGGTGTTCCCAAAGCACCCAGCTTTAAACTTCTCCAGGATCACAACAGCATAGCTCTGCTGGCTGCTCAGGTTGATTCCTGGTTCAGATATTCCCTGGATTGGGCTGAATTTTGCCGAGGGGAATTCCCCTCGTTTGGCCCAGCATGTTTGCACACTGCTTGTTTGTGTGCTCTGGAGCAGCTCACTGCTGGGACAGTGACTCACACAGCCCAGAGAGCTGGGGCTGGTGTCACAGTCTGGAGCCTGCTGATCTTCCATGCTTCCAGCCCATCCAGAGCTCCTGGGATCGATCCCTGTGCAGCCATTCTGCTGCCTGAGCCTAAGGGGACTCGTTCTGTTCTGTGTGCAGGCAGCTGTGGGAGATGGAGCTGGACAAGCTGAAGAACCAGCACAATGAAATCAACAGGAACATTCTTGAGGAGACAGAACGGGCCTGGAAGGCAGAGGTGAGCAGCTGACTTATTCCCTGCAAAGTGGTTGGTTTGAGATTCCAGATGGTTAATGTACAGTTCTGTGAAATTAGGAGCAGTTCAGGACAAGGCCAAGTCCCACTTTGTGGGATAAGAGGAAAGATGAGCAAGTGTCAGTGCAGTGAGCATTAGTGGAGAGCAGTGCCCAGTGCCTGGTCTGGCAGCAAGAAACAGGGGAGTACAAAAACTGAGCCTCTCTCCATAGATCCTGTCCCTGGAGAGCCGGAAGGAGCTGCTGGTGTTGAAACTAGAAGAAGCAGAAAAAGAAGCAGAGCTACACCTCACCTACCTCAAGTAAGTCTGTGTTGTGTCAGAAGTGGCAGGGAGAGTCACTCAGGTGTCCCTGTGTCCCATCTCCTCTTCCTCTGCTTATGTTGGAGGTTGGACTGGAATAGTTCAGGATTTCCTGTGGTTTTCTTACTGGATCAATGTCACTCAATAATGTCACACAGCAAGGGCGTGTGGGGTTGTGCTTGTCCCCTGTCACTGTTTCAGTGCTGTTGACTGTAATGTTCCTGTGTGTCCCCCAGAGTCCCTCTTCCCTGTGGGGTGCCTCACCTGAGGGTGAGGGGAATTCAGGAGGGTGTGGGGAGTTGCTTGCTCCCACTTTGCTGCCAGTGAGAGCACAGTTGCAAGTGGGAAAGTTCAGCTGTGCTTGCAGGTCTGCGCCGCCCACGCTGGAGACCATGAGGCCAAAGCAGGAGTGGGAGATGAGGCTGAACAGGATACGAATGACCAAGCAAAGTGTCCGAGTAAGTTCCTGCTGACCTCTCCCTCAAAAACAGTGAGCAATTCTTCACACACAGTGTTTCTCCCTTCGGCTCCTCTTCCATTCTTTTCTGGAGCCAAACAGTCCCACTTTAGGCTCTGCCACCCCCCTGGTTTAGAGTGCCCCAAACTTGCTCAGCTTTGATAAATGTGCCCCTTTCCTTCCCTCTCTGCTAGGATCAGTTCAATGACCACATCCAGATGGTGAGGAATGGCACAAAGCTGAGCAGCCTCCCCCAGATCCCGACGCCGACGCTGCCTCCCCCGCCTTCGGAAGTGAGTTCCTCTCCAGCCCCAGAGCACGGGCATTCCGTGCTGCCAGGCCCTGGCACAGCCTGCCTGGTGCTGTGCATGTGTGGGATGGCCCATTCCCTGTCTGGGCTTATTGGAGAGCAGGGGAAGGGTCTCCTTGACCTCCTTCCCTTTCCAGCTGCCAGTGCCTGCATTCCCACCTCACTGGCTGGAGGAGAGTGCACTCAGCTCTGCTTCCAGGTGTCCTTACTCTAACCAGCCTTTCCCTCTTGCCCTGTTTTTCTTTCTCAGACAGATTTCATGCTGACGGCATTCCAGCCCAGCCCATCCCTGACCCCCCGGCTCCCCTTCCCCATCGGGCCCGTCCCCGTGCCTATGGTCATGCCCAGCGCCGATCCCCGGGCGCTCTCCTTCCCTCTGCTCAACCCCGCCATGTCCAGGCCCAACCAGCCCTCCCCGCCCCTGCCCGCGTCCCAGGGCAGGAACAGCCCGGTGGTGGCGTCGCTGATGGGCACACACAGCCCCCACATGGCCCCCGCCGCCTCCATCCCTCCTCCGCCCGGCCTGGGCGGCGTCGGCGTCGCTCCCGAGTTCCACCGGCCCCACCAGCCGGCCGACAAGCTGGAGAAGCTGCTGGAGAGGCTGCTGACTCGGTTCCCACAGTGCAACAAGTGAGGGGCTGGGGGTGTTTGTTTGGGAGTGGAATGGGAGCTGGGGTCAGGGGAACAGAGCTCCTGGTGTGAGTGGGGTCTCCATGTGGCAGGTTTGCCATAGTGCTGGGGATGGGGATCACAGCAGGGGTATCTGGGCACAGCCAGGAGCCCCCCAGCCTCTCTCTGGGGGTTCCCTGCTCTTTTCCCCATGTTTTGGGGAGAGAAGCTCCTCAGCACATAACTCCCCTCACTTGGAGGGTGAGCACACGGCTTCCCCCAGGCAATGGTGGCTGAGGGATCCCAGTGTGTGAGGACTGGGAACTCTTAGCAGGCTGCTGTCCCTGCAGGGCCCAGCTGACCAGCATCCTGCAGCAGATCAAGACTGCCCGGAGGACCTTGGCCGGCCTGACCATGGAGGAGCTGAACCAGCTGGTGGCAGCCAAGCTGGCAGAGCAGCAGGAGCGGGCAGCAGCTGGTGCTCAGGTGGGACAGCGTGGGGGCTGGAAGGGGGGGCCTGGGGAGCAGGGAGAGCTGTCCCTGCTCCCCCCAGAGCTTGGGCTGCGTGCCAGGGCTGTCCCCTGGGTTCCCTTTCCTGCTGACTGCAGTGTAACCAGGGAACGCTTTTCCCCGAGGTGACTCGGGGTGACTCTGTCCTTCCCTGCTGGGGATGTTCTGATGTGCCTCCTCTGCCTTGCTGCAGCCTCTGGGCCGGATCAGGGCCCCCATGTTCTCTGCTCCCCTGCCTCAGATCAGCACGCCCATGTTCCTGCCCCCGGCCCAGGTCGCTTACCCGGGAACGGCGTCACACGTAAGGACTTGGCTTCCCTGGGGTGGGGAGAGAGGGGGAGCCTGCCTGGGACGTGTGTGGAGGGATGAGCCCCTGCAGCTGGGAGCTCACACAGCTCCCTGTGCTGCTGAGGTGAAGGGCACAGATCCATGGCTGTGGGCAGAGGGGACTGGGCAGCCTGTGGGTTCAGCCTGCAGCTGAATCCATGATCAGAGCCATGTGTCTAACTTCCCTGCCTTCTTCCTTTCCCTCACTGCCCATCCCAGACCCCAGCTGCCTGTAAGCTGTGTCTGATGTGCCAGAAGCTGGTGCAGCCCGGTGACCTTCACCCCATGGCCTGCTCACATGTGCTGCACAAGGAGGTGAGTGTGTTCTGCTGCTCGGGGCCTCCTCCTGCTCCTCCCAAGTGACCCTTCCCGAGTCCTTGTTGTCCTGACACCTTGCCAGGAGAAGGGTACGATCAATAAACAGCTTCCCTGCATCCTGTCATCCCATCCTTTCCGTACTCTTGGCTAGGCCACCTTGTGTGGTGGCTTTAGAACAGGCTGTCCTTGTGTCCCTGAGCCTGTGCTGTGCCTGTGAGGGTTAGATGCTGGAACAGGACAGTCTGGAAGGATCTGGAACACAGGGGGAGGGGAGAGCTGCCACTGCTGCCCAGGTGTGTGGGCTGGGGATGCCAGACAGGAACTCTTGGGAAGAGGAGAAGATTTTCCTATCCCATGGGTCTGGCAGTGTGGGCAGCTCCCCCATCCCAGCAGCTCTGGGGTCTCCAGCAGTGGCCCCTCAAGGAAATGGAAACTCATGTTGAAGAGAGCCTGACGATCCTGCAAGGGTGACAAAGGCTCCTTCCTCATGGTGACCTTGTGATGGAGGCTGCAAGGAGCAAAGGAAACCATCCCTGAAGCGAGTGCTGTGGACATTGGTGGCACCTTTGGGTTGGGCCAGTGGCTCTTGACTAATTCTCTCTCTTCCAGTGCATCAAATTCTGGGCACAAACCAACACGAATGACACTTGCCCCTTTTGCCCAAGCCTCAAATGACGGCTGCTGGGACAACGTGGGCCCCCAGGAGGAGTTGCTGTGAATAGACAGGATCAGTTCTAAGATTTCTACAGTTCTATATTTATACGATCATGTATACACATGTACATTTTTATTATATAGGTAATGTGTGTATAGAAAGTCTGTAAACATACAAATTCATAAATAAAGTGTGTATATTATGCAGTGATTTGCTGCAGCTCCTCATTTCTTAGCCCACAGCCTTGCTGGCTTCTTCCAAATGAGGGTCAGTGTTCCCTGCTTGCTGGGAACTGCCTCAGCCACCTCTTCCCACTTGGATCCCATCAGCTCCTTTCCTAGGGCCATTCCTCACCACCCCCACATCCCTGCCAGCCATCACCTGTTCTTTCCCCTCTTGCCAACAAACAAGCTGCAGGTAAAGAGCCAATTTCTCGTGGTCATTTTTTTTTCCTTTTTAATGTCATAATAATTTACCGTGTTAACATTCATTGTTCTTACATAGACACTGGGTTACAGAGTACTGGAGCCTCCAGCGACAGCCCATGGTCCCATCCCATCCCATCCCATCCCTTCCCTTCCCCTGCTGCTGTCACTGGGCCCTGGGGAGGGAGCGGACGGACACGGCTGCGCTGCAGCTCAGGATAAACCAACCTGTCCAAATTCCTGCGTTCCCCTCTCCTGTACTTCCTCCTAGAGCACGGGCTGACACGCCAACCCTTTCTCCATGGATTTCGGTGGGATTGCGAGGTGCTCAGCACCACTGAAAATCTTGCAATGACTCTCTAAAAATTCCCCCCCGTTCCTGGCGGTCTGTGGCAGGAATTGGGCACTGCTGGCAGCCCCTCTGCCCCGGGAGGGCAGGGGAGCAGCCCTGGGTGCTGACCCCGCCGCAGGCCGGCTCCTCCGGCGCGCACGCACACGCTCGGGGCGTGATTTAAGGCAGTGGTCCACAACAGAGTCTCTGGGGTCCTGGGGGTCCTGGGCAGGCACGAGGGTGGGGGGAGAAGGTTTGCCCTCTTGCAGGGAGTGGCTGGGTGTGGGTTTGGAGCGAGGCTGGGGCCGGGGGGCTCTGGTGAGTGAGCAGGGGCAGTGTGGGGGCTGTTGTGGCAGTGCCCCATGCGAGGGCTGGCTAGTCTACGCTGCCTGCCTTTCCTGGCTCCCTCGCTGCTTTCCCAAGGAAATGTGGCTGCAGGATTTAGTTAACAAGCTTTATGCTCTGTGATTGCTCTGGGCCCTCTGTCCCTGCCTGACCCAGTGGCTCTGCAGGGCAGCCGCCAGCTCGGCCCTGGCACTGCAGGTATCCCCTCTTTTAATTGTGGAATCTCAGTGTTTGAGCTCCTTCCCATCCAGGCTGGAAGCAGAGAAGCAAGGGAATACAGCACTACCACTGCCTGCAAGGTCAGGGATGTCTGCTCTGGGGAAGGGATGGTGTTCCTGCAGCACGGGGAGGAGGGGTTGTCCTCACACAATGGAAAATCCTCCCTGTGCTGCAGCAACACCACAAGGACAGAGCTGCCTCCTGTGCTCAGGGTCCTTTGGGCTTGTGAGCCACTGCTCTGCGTGCCCCAGCCCCGCAGCCCCTCCTCAAGCCAGCTGGGACCCCCTCACCATCACCAAACACACGGCTGCGGCACGAGCCCTGGTCCTGCATGGTGCCCACAGTGGCCAAGGACTGAGCAGAAGGCTGAAGAGATTAAAAAAAAAAACCCAAAACAAAACAGGACCGACCCCTAATGTTGGAACAGTGGCTTTCAGGGCTAGAATTAAAAATAGAGATATATGGATATATTGTACAGGTGAGAGGCAGCCGTGGTCTGTACACGCGGGACCGGCTCTGTACACGCTCTCAACGCGCAGCTGCGCTACCAGTGACACGCTTTGTAAAAAAAAAATAAAATAAATACAACCATGTGTTTAAAAAAACAATAAATGCTGCAGTTCCCACAGCTGCTGCCTGTCCCCAGGATGCCAGGGTGTCCCACAGCCGGGCCTGGACGTGTGGAGTGAGCAGAGGGGAGCTGCTGTGCCGTGGGATGTGCTGGCAGGGAGGTGAGGGGGCTGCAGGGGGGGCCCAGGCTCCCCTATGGCTTTTGAAGGGCTGGGTGGGCTGGGGAGCAGCCTGTGCCAGGGATGGGAACTTCACTCCTGGCACTGGCTCCTGCGTGGCAGCCACTGCTGATGCTGGAAACAAGGGCAGGGAGTTTCCCCTCCCATGTGAGGTGGGGAGAGGGTGGGTACCTGCTCCTGCCTGTCCCAGGAGAGGGTGGGTACCTGCTCCTGCCTGCCCTGGAAGAGGATGGGTACCTGCTCCTGCCTGCCCTGGAAGAGGATGGGTCCCAGGAGGGCACAGGGAGTCCTGGGGCTGGCGGCAGCAGGAGCACACCTCAGGAAGGCAGGAAAATGCAGGGGAAATGTCAGAGTGAGCGATGTATGGGCAGCAGGGTAGGAGGGAAAGCCCTGTCTGGGCAGCTCAGGCTGGTCCTGCAGGGCTGTCTCTGAAAAACTCGAGGCTGGGTGACTCCAGGACAACCCTGGAGTCTGGCTCAGTGCAGGGAGTCACAGGGGAGGCAGAGCTGCAGCACAGCTCCCTACAAGAGAGCCTGGGCTGGCAGCTTCCCAGCGGGGCGAGCTGCAAAGGGACACACAGGGATGGAAGGGGACAGGCAGGGGATGGCTCATCAGCGTCACTCCATCAAGCCAGGCAAGGCTGGGTGGGAGAGCTTGGTCCTGTCCTGGTGCTGGAGCAGAGAAGCCATTCCCAGCTCCCGGGATGGGGTTGCTGCACTCTCTCCCCAGCCGCCACGCTCCTGCTGCAGGTCCCAGGTGGATGGATGCGCCTGGGGCTCCCCTGGCTGCTGGCCCTGATGGACACCGAGTCCCCAGGCCCCGGGCACAGGGTCTGAGCTCCCCACACTGCTGCCACACTCCAGCCCCCGGAGCAAGGCCCCTGCCCTGCTGCCTCACCTGCAGGGCTGCGCCAGGCTCTGCCATCACTTCAGCAAGGAGATGTCGTCGGCAAAGTCGTCATGGTCCCGCCGCAGGCAGCGGAAGCAGCGCCACTGGAACACCATGAGGCAGAGGGGCAGCATGAAGAGGGCGCAGATGGCCGCCATGACGTAGGCGATGGTCATCAGGGTGGACTCGTCCGTCTGCGGGATGTTGTAGCCGCAGTCCTCCATGTTGGAGTGCAGGTAGGGCCCGTCCACCGCGGCCGTCCGGAACTCGTCGTGCACTGCGGGGAGGGGAGGCAGGGTCTGGTCACTGCCCACCCACACCCCCTCATCCCCCCGGCCCCGTGGGCCCAGCTCACCGTGGCAGGCGCTGACGGCGAAGCCGATGCGCTTGCGGGCGCGGTCGAACACCACGTAGAAGCCCTCCATGATCACGGCGCCCATGACGGTGCCCGTGGAGGACTGGGAGATGGCGAACTTGTAGCAGTCGTCCTGAGAGGTGGCCACGTCCTCCACCGGGCGCAGGTATTGCTGCAGGGGGAGAGGAGCCATCAGGGAAGGGGCAGGGGAGGCAGTGTGGCCACCCAGCGCGGTCCTGCCTGCGCTGCCCTCTCCAGCCCACACTCCCGGGGACCAACACTCACCTGGGGCAGGATGGTGATCCGGAAGGATTGGTTGGTGGCCTCCCCCATCAGGTAGAGGGACAGGACGGGGAAGATGTGCCAGGGGGTGGTGCCGACCTGCCAGCAAACCAGCTGCTCCCCCAGCCAGAAGCCGTCTGGGAACTTCTCCGTCTAACAGAGGGAAGGGAAGGTGAGCGGGGCCAAGCTGGGCAGGGAGCAGAGATGCCAGGCTGGTGAGGGGCAGCCACACTGCCCACAGCCCCCCTGGCCCTGGGCTGTGCCTGTGGGGAAGGGATGGGTTCCACTGACCGAAGACGCTGTTTTGATGAATTTCACCGCAGCCTCAAACACCTTCTTGGGCAGCCTGAGGTTGGTGGTCCCGCTGTCCACAATGCTCTTGTCATAGTTGTACTGTGGGCAGAAGAGGAGGAGTGACCCAGGTGCAGAACCCCAGCCCACTCCCCTCCCAGCCTCCTCTGACCCATGGTGGGTGCCCCCAGTGCTTGTGGGGCAGGTCCCCCACTGCCCCCTCACCTCTTTGCAGTCCATGTTCAGGTCCTGCCCGTTGATCTCCAGCTTGACGATGATGACCTCGTAGTACCACTCCTTGCGGATGGGGGTGTACCAGATGTCCCCCACGTACAGCGAGCGGTCGATGCCACCGATGATCTGAGGAGGAGACAGAACAGCGCTGCCACCACACGCTGGCAGTGCCACCAGGGAACCCCTCAGCCACCTGTGGAGTGCTCACCATGCTGCCTCCCACCGAGGCCACGGCCTCTGTCTCGTTGGGAGAGAAGCCTGTCCCGCACAGCTGCAGGGAGAAGATGTTGGGCACCCGTGTCTGCTTCACCAGGGAGTCAAAGAAGGGCTCCAGGCTGTCGTCGGGCTGGTGGGAGGGGAAAGCAGAGGCAGGACAGGGATGTGTCAGTGCTGTCCCTTCTCCAGGAGCTCTCTGCACCCAGGGGACAAACAGGGACAAGGAAAAAGGCAACTGAAGCGTTTTGGTGCTCACACCCAGGCCTGTCAGCAAGGACTCACCCGGGCAATCTCGGCATACGCCAGCCCCAGGATCCCTTCCCAGTTGGAGCCGTTGATGAAGAATTTGTCTGACTCCGTGATGGCAGCGATGTTGGCTCTGACAGTGACGTTGGGGCCATGGGGGATGGTGACAAGGTCAGTGCCCAGCTCCCCTTCCCACTTGCCCTGGGTGTAGGGCACGTACACTCCCTTCCGCAGGTCGCGGTAGGTGCTGGACCTGCAATGCCGGCAGAGGGACGGGTCAGACCAGCAGGGCTTGTGTGGATCCAGCCTCTCCAGAGGCCAAGCCAGGCCTGGCAGGGTCTGGCCAGACCTCCAGCAAGGAGAAGCAGTGTGCCTGAGAGGCTGTGCGATGTGTCCCCCCAGAATACTCACAGCTGCCGCTGGTAGTATCTCCGGAGGAAGGGGTGTGGTGCAGCTCCCACAGCGAAGTTACTGCTCCCTGTATCCACCAGGATATTCAGCTGGGGAAGGAAGAAAAGACAGGAAGGCTCATGAGCACAGTGGGACCCTCTTTGTTGTGCCCAGAGAAGGAGTGGTGGAGCAGGAGGCAGCGACATCAGGGAGTTGCACAAAAAGCAAACATCATCCAGCACTGTGCAAACACAGCAGGAGCTCCTCGCCCAGCACGGCCCAGCCTCAGCCCCCAAATCCACAGGCAGGTGTCATGGGGCTGGAGAGCAGCAGCAGCAGCACAGGGTGCACAGGTTCCCCCTGCCAGGAGAGCAGATTTGCTGGCACAGCCAGGGGAAGGATCGGGCAGCCCCCGCGGATCCCTGCACCCGCTAATCGCCACCCATATGCCGAGCCCTGCTCCTGATTCATTCCTGCCTGGGCAGGATTACCAGGTTTGGCAAACATCCCACTGGCAGGGCCAGGAGTGGGCCAGCCGGATCCTGGCCTCATCTGAACCGTGCCTGCAGCACCAGCAGGGAGCAGGGCAGGATGGCCAGGGTGGGATTGCCCAGGTGGGATGGCCAGGGTGGGATTGCTATGAGGGGAGCAGGGCTGTCCGAGCTTCCTGGCTGTGCTGGGCAGCAGATCTTGGGGTGAGCCCTCACCCCAGACCCAGGAGCTGTTTCACAGCACCACCCCAGGCAGCAGCTCTGGGGCTTCAGCCCTTAATCTGTGGAGTCAGAGGCAGAGGAAGGAGGTTAATGCGCTTGTGTTAATCGCAGCAGCACTGGCTGCAGCTGCCGAGTGCTGTCCCTGACAGGGGCTGGCATGTCCTGAGTGCCCCAGCTCCGTTTCAGAGAACGTTTCAGGCCGTGGGTAAAGATGAGAGCAGCATGTTCACCCCCCTGGTACCCACCCTGGGCAGGTGCCAGCTCAGCACCCAGCACACAGCCCGACCTTCTCCTGGCAACCTGCGCCATTCCCAGAGCTGCTCCCGGTTCTGTGGGTGGGTCATTAGGGGCCACCTGCTCCACACAGCTCATCTCCAATCCCCAGAGCACCCAGAGCAGACTGGTTTCCCTGGAGAAGGACCTGCTGAGCTGATGCTGCAGGGAAAGGAGGCAGGGAGGGCTTTTACTCTCACAGGCTCCGTCCTACTGAAGGTGTCACGCACAGGACCCACGTGGAGAGGACCCAGATCCTTGAGACTCAGCTCAGCCATCCATTCAGGCCAGGACATAGCACGTGAACTGGTGAGGCCAAGACATGTGTGGCAGGGACACTGCCTGAAACCTGTCCCTGGAAGTGACAGCCCCTCCAGGCACCTCAGCAGCAGCACTGGCTCTGTGCCACGCGTGTCCCTAGAGCTGTGTGCTGCTCCTGGGGCACCAAGCCTGTGCCATCTGGCCCAAAACACTGGCTCCTGCTGCTCTGCTCACCCCTCTCCCCTGTGTGTTTATGAATCAGCCCGTTCTGGGGAGCCAGGGAAACCAACACGCTTGGACACATGGAATGTGTGAGCAATCAGCTGCTGACGGTGACTTGGCAGCACAGCGCGGCTCAGAACCAAAACTGAAGCACAAGGGGACACAGAAACTTCCTTGTCAGCATCGGGAAGGTGAAAGGAAAGGTGAGGAGATGGATCACCATCTCCCTGCTGCATGCAAGCCTTTGGGAAGGATGCACGCACCTCCCTGGGGCAAACACGCTCCCAATTTCCTGCAGACTCTTTCATATGAATCCTCTCATTCCATTGCAATGCCTGGAGGGATTTTGCTCCAGCACACACACACACACACACACACACACATATGCAGGCACAGGCACCACGTTTGCATTTGGAAGCAATCCAAGGCTGGAAGACGCTGCCCAAAAGGGTGGCTGGCGTGGAACGCGCGAGTGCCTGGGAACAGGTGGTTCGCACGGAAATTATCTGGCAGCTGCGACACGTGGCAGGCAGGAGATGATGACATCACATTTAAAACTAGATTTTAGAAATAATCTCCTTCCTTCTTTTTTATTCTGCTAAACACACCCTGCCAGAGCAGGCAGTAAGTCCCAGGCACACAGGGACAACACAACAGTGCTCCCAGAGATGCAGTCTCCATGGCAGTGGCATTGTTCCTCTGTCCACATCCTGCTCCCATAGCTCTCTCCCACCATGCACACAGAGCTGGGGAAAAGCCAGCCTTTATTTCACAGCCTGTGTGGGTGCTGGCTGTTCTGGCAGCACCCAAAAAGTGGTGATGGCAGGCATGAGGGAATGTGGCCCTGTGCTGGGAGGAACCTGGAGCCTGGATCACCGAGCTCGATCCCCAGACTTGTTGCTGGTGACAGCGAGGATCAGGATGGGCACAAAAGGATTTTGTAGCTGAAACCTCCCTGATCTTATCTGTAAAACAGGGGAGGAGCTGGTCGCCCTGTGCTGTGACATGGCCCTCAGCATTCCCCCTGTCCCCAACGCGCAGGCACACGGTGCCACTCGAGCTGGGCAGCGTGTGAGGGATGCTGACAAAAAGATGGAGCAGGATCAGAGCCTGGTGACGCACCAACGCCTGCTCTGCCTGCCCTGTGGGCTCCCTTTCCATCCACACCATCCCATTTTCCTGCTCTTTGCCTCCCCACGCTGCCCCAACTCCTGCGCAGCGACAAACATCACGAGGTCCCTGGGAAAACCGAGCTCTGCAGGATTTCTGGAGAATTTCCCCCGGCCGGGAGCAGCACGAGGAGCCAGGCAGCAGCTGCGCCCGGGGCTGTGCTGGCAGGACCTGCCGAGCACGGCTTGGCCGGGGGCTCCTCCGTGCCTGCATGTGCCGCTCCAGGCGGGCACGGGGCTGTGCAGCCACATCCCACCGCCCTGCCGCCCACGGCCCGCGCCAGCTCCAGCGGCATCCTTCGGCTCGGGAGCGGGGATGGAGGCAGGGAGGGAGGCAGGAGGGAGGGAAGAGGGAGGGAGGGAGCGGGAAGGGAGGGATGGAGGGATGCAGCCTGGCTCGCCCGCACGGAGAGGCACACGCAGCACCGGCCACCCCGCCCGGAGCGCCCGAGCAGCCCCGGGAGCGCTGCGGTCACCTTCGGCGGACGCCTGCGGCCAGTTTTAGCCCAAAGCCATCAGGAAAAGCATCACCGGAGCGATGAAACGCAGAACTATCATCCGGGCCGTGAGGAGAGAGGCAAGCGAAGCCATGGTGGCACCCGCAGCGCCTCTGCTCTGCGCCCCGCAGCCCCGCAGCGGCCCAGAGGGGCACCCGCAGCTCCCGGGAATGCAGGGGATGAGGGAGATGCGGGGGATGCGAGAGATGCGCGGATCCCCTCCCACCTCACCTTCTGCGGGGGGCTGCCCACCGTCATCTCCACATAGTACCCCTGGCCGGATTTGCCCCGCAGGTTGTCGATCATCTCCACGAAGCTGCCGGTGCTGTCGGGCTCGGTGTCCAGCGGCGCCCGGCGCTGCCGGAGTCCCGACGGCGGGGCCGCGCCGCCCCGCAGCGGCAGCCGGATGCGCGGCGGGGCCGGGAGGGCGCGCAGAACCCCCAGCCACAGCAGCAGCCAGGGCCAGGCGGGCGCCATGGCCGCGGGGAAGCCCTCGGGGGACGCGGTCAGCGGGCCCGCAGCGCCCCGCGCCTCGGCGGGGCGGCCGCGCCGGGGCGGGCGGGCGGCGCGGCGGCGGCGGGCATGGCGGCGCACACAGACCCGCCCCGGAAAGCCCGCCCGCCGGCGGAAGCGCTCACCGAGAGACCCGCCCCGGCCCTGCCCGGTGCCCCCGGCCCTTTCCCGGTGCCCAGCCCCGTGCCCGTCCCGCAGCCCCTCCCCGCCCCGCCGGGACGCGCCGGGACGCGCCGGGATGCTCCGCGGGCGGTACCCACGCGTCGCCATGGCAACCGCAGCCCCCGGCGGCCCCGCCGCGGTGACGTCATGCATCCCGCCTCCCGGGCGACCAATGGGATGCCGCGCCTCGCCCCGCCGGCCAATGGCGGGCAGGGGGCGGGGCCTGGCGCAGCGGCCGCGGCCGCTCCCGCGCTCCGCGCAACCGGCGGCACCCGCGGGACGGCGGCAGCGGGGCTCGGTGAGCGGCGGGAGGGGACGGTCCCCATCCCCACAACGGCACTGAGCCGGGCCCGGGCCCGGGGAGGCTCCCCTCGGTGAGCGGAGGCTGCGGGGAGCGGCCCCGCGCCGCGCGGTTCCGGCCTCCCGCCCCACGCGGGGTCCGCCGGATCCTGGATGTGCGTGGGTCGCGTGGGTGCTGTCGTGGTAAGGGTGAAAACGGCTTTTTTTCGTATTTTTTAAAATACCCTCCTTGCCAACCGCGCTTTGTCCGTGGCTCCGGGCTGGCGCGGCGGCGGCTGCAGTGAGGCTCGGTTCTCTTTGCGTAGAGCTATAGAGCGGCGTTTTGGGTTGAAATGGACCTGAAAGTCACCCAGCTCCACCCCCATGCCATGCGGGGACGCCTTCCACTATCCCAGCTTGCTCCCAGCCCCATCCAACCTGGCCTTGAACACTTTCAGGGATGGAGCAGCCACAGCTTCTCTGGGCACCCCGTGCCAGGGTCTCACCACCCTCACAGGGAAGAATTTCCCAACAGATCTCACCTAAATCCTCCTCTTGCCGTTCGCCCTTGTCCTCATCTATTGTAGCTGCCCTTCAAGCACTGAAAGGTCTCACTAGGATCTCCCCGTATGTGGCGAGGCAGAGTCTCCAAGGGATGAGTGAGCCCGTAATTCATCGCTGAGTGCCAACGCCGGGGATGGAAGATGGGGCTGAGATAGTTTTGGGAAAGGAAAATAGGAACAGAAGGCCCCGAGCGAGTTGCCCACATCCAAATGCTCTAACTGGGGACATTTGGGAGGGGGAGTGGTGTGAGCTCTGTGATGCTGGTTTGGTTTGGCTGTCCTGAGAATATCTTCGCCTGGAAACTGCCAGGATTAGTTGCTGCTTCTGAGACTTACTTTACATAAGAGTTATAAAACGGGGTGGGCTGAGGACACAGGGAGGTGAGGAGGGCAGTGATGGCCGTGCCACAGGTGGTGATCCTGCTCTGGGTGGTTACCACCTGGGGTACCTGGCAGGTACCACAAACCCCTGGGTCTCACCAGAAAGCGGAAGAATGGTTTTTGCATGGAGAATTTGGGGAGGTCTAGGCTGAAATGTTTGACCTTGGCATTCAGTTGTGTATTTGAGCACACAGCTGTGTGTGTGGAAGCTCTTTAACTCGGTTTTGCTGTGTGTGCTGCAGTGGAAGAGCCCTACCATGTGCTGGGGAGGAGGAATTTTCCTTTCTGAGGGCAGTTGTGACTGTGTGCTGGTTCCTCCCTGCTGCCAGGTGTGGGATCCATGGCAGGACCCCTGTGCATCGGGGACCAGCTCATTCTGGAAGAAGAGTACAATGAATCCTACATTCCTAAGGAGGAAGGTGAGCATGGCTCGTCGTCCCAGGAGCTGGGAGAAGGGATTCAGGCATGCAGGTCACTTCTAGGTGTATTCAGAAAGCAGGAATTTGTTTGTGAAGTGGCTGGAGAGGGTGGAATACACGGATTTTAGCGGAGGCAGAGCTGAATGTCACTTTGCAGTGTCACTCCCCTTGTCCCCAGCCTGCAGGAGGGGCTCTGCAGGCACACAGGACTTTTCTGGTGGCTTTGGGCAGCTTTGTTTTTGGGCTCAGGATTTCCCACAGCTTTAACTGAGGAGTGTGGCTCTGTTGGGTAGGCCAAGTTTACAGATTCCTCTTCTGTTTCCCCAGAAATCCGGGCTTATGCACCAACAATTGGGATTGACCCCGACAAGGAGCCGGAGCTGCTGTGGCTGGCCGGGGAGTGCCTGGTGACCCCCTTGCCCCCAGAGTGGAAGGCCTGGTGAGAGCTGTGCTGGGGATCCCCAGTGCCAGGACCAGGGCAGTGAATTGGGTTAGGTGGGGTATCAGGAGCTCAGGGCTTTTTGGGGTGGCAGAAGAAGGGGAAGAACCATTTGGGAAGCTGGATATGAGCATCCTGGCATTGCTGGTACATTTTTGGCCTCCTGGAGACATCACACTCCTCTTCCCTGAGCTTCAGGTGCTTGCACCATCAGCAAAGATGTTGTGGCCTGTGCAGCTGTATTTTTAACGTGCTTTTTCACCTTTTCCTGCTGTTTTTGCTGTGCAGCCAATCTATCACGGGTGGGGACATCTATTTCTTCAACTTTGAAAATGGCCAGTCCACGTGGGAGCACCCCTGTGATGAGCACTACAGGCAGCTGGTCATCCGGGAGAGGGAGAAGCTGCTGGCACGGGGCAGCTTGAAGAAGGAAAAAAAGGAGAAGAAGGAAAAGAAGGAGAAAAAGGAGAAGAAGGAAAAGAAGGAGAAGAAAGAGAAGAAGAAGGACAAGAAGGAGAAGCAGTTCCTGAAGCAACTCCCTGTGAGTAGGCTGTGCCTGCAGTGCTTCTGGGGAGGGCTGGGCAGAGGGATGAGCAAAGTGACCCCAAACCTGGGTGATGGGCAGTAAATCAGCTGGGGAGGGAACACTGAGTACAGAATCACCTTCAGTTTTGGCTGTGAGACACTCTGTAGTAAGCACACACTCTTGGTGTGTCTGGGAGTATCCAGGACCCGTTCAGGTGGGCATTTGGAAAGCAAAATGTGTGGGTAAATCCACCCCTGTTTCCTTACCTGTCCCATGTGCTGGGTGTGGGGTCTCTGAGCAGGGTTGGTCCCACAGGGGAGCTCCTTGTCCCATTCCAAGGTCAGGAGTGTGAGCTGTGCTGTCCTGCCAGTGACTTGCTTGTGCTTTTCCAGCCCCCAGGCTCGCAACTGGCTCCTCTCCAGCCTCCCCTGGGCCCCCTCTCTCCTCTCCGTGGCCTCACCCCGTCTTCATCCCTGCCCCTTCGTGGCTCCCTGAACCCGGACCGGGGCAGTGTGCTGGAGTCCAGCCTCGTCCCCAAGGAAGGAACTCTGGTGAGGCTCCCTCTTCTCTGGGAATGTGCACTGCAAAGGGTCACAGGCGTGGGGGACACTTCAATGACAGGGTTTGTGATCTTCTGTCAGTTTTGAAATACTGTTGTGTGTTAAAAAACTGTATTTCTTTTCTTCTATTTCTAGGGAGCCCAGTGCTAAATTAGTGGTGAGCTTTCTTCTGCTATGTATAGCAGATTGATAGAATTGTTTCAATAACTGTTGCAGAGGGGAAAAAGTGTGTTAAGTTTTAGTGGAATTTGGTGTGCAAATGAAACATGACAAACAATAGGATAATGCAATTTAATCAACTATTTTCACTCTTCTATTTGAGAATAAAATTTGAAGAACTATTGTCCAGATGAATGTAATGTTTACAACCATGTTGGATACTTTATTACTAGAAAGTGACCTGGGGGGGTCAATAAAATTTGTTAAATGGTAAAAAATTGATCCTTTAAAGGAAGGCAAAGCAAAATATGTGCAAAACATAGACATAAACTCCTTCAAAAAGAAACAAACATGTTAAGTGGTAGGAAACAGAGCCCAGCAGCTGCCCCATGTCTCAGTGAGTCTTTATCTCCCCTTTCCTGTTGTCTGATCTCTCACTTCCCTTTCTTGTGGCCTTCACAGCCTGCAGAGATCTCAAGGCCCCCCAGCCGCAAGAACCTGCTGGGTTTGATCTGTGAAGAGAAAAGTTCCTTGAACGTGGCAATGCCAGAGAAATGGAAAAGTGAAGAGGAAGAAAGTGAAAATGAGGTATTTGTGTGCCCTGGCTGTTGCTGTTCCATTTACCCCTGGGCTTTCATTTGTGCTCTTTTCTTTGTGCCGTTTGCTCCCTAAAAAGCACTGATCCTATTTTCACATGGTAACCCCTGTAAAAACATGTGCCACAGTGTAATTCCAAGATGAATTTGCTGTAGGTGCATTGCCATGGCTCTGCTGCCTAATTTCACTGCTGAGGAGCCCCTCTTGTGACATTGCAGGGGTCAGAACTCAATCTTGGCCTTTTTTTTTTTTTTCCCAATCCTTCAGAGTTTCCATGGGACTTCAAGACTGTTAAAAAACGTGTACCTGGATGTTGAAGCCCTAGCAGGCAGCTTTGACTTAGAGGTAAGACCACGGTAATGGGAAGGGCAGGGGAGGTGCCCAGGTGGGAGAGGAGCTGTGACACTGCCAGGGAATGAGAGGGCTGTGCCACAGGGATGAGTTTTCTGTGTCACATAGGAGCAGGAACAACCTGGAGCAGAGTGATGGAGAGGAAGCACAGCAGCAGGGCTGGGGGCTGTGGGGTGGGCATTGATGGGAAGTTTTGCTTGGAGTGGTTGTGTTTTGGTAGCTGGGACTTGAGGAGACACCTTTGCAAAGGCTGGAGCTTTGTTTCATCCTCAGACAGTAAAAACAGAGCCAGGTAGGTGAAGCAGGCGAAGGCAAATCTGCTCTTCCAGGGAGCAGCAGGAAAAGGGTCTGGGGTCTGAGGTGCCACTTAGTGTGGGAGGAAGGCTGGATGAGGCAGAGGCACTTCCATCTGCACTGTGTTTGTCAGGGGGTGTGGAGGGAAGGCTCCTGGTTCCTGGAGGGGAGAGGGGGATGTCCCACATGTCCTGTGGGCTCTGTCACTGCTGCCTCAGGACTCTTCACGTGGGCTGCACGCAGCCGCTTTTCTGCAGCAACACAAAACCCGTTTTTCTTTCTTCTTGCCCTGCTGACAAATCCCGTGGCTGAGACACAGAGCATTCAGTGCACCCAAGGCCTTGTGCAGAGCTGTGCTTTCCCTGCGCTGCCTTAGCTGGGATCAGGCTTAAGATGACAAGGGCACAATGGGAAGTGCGTTGTAAGCAGCTCTGGTGATTTGGCCCGACTGTTTGTGCTGACATTAATCCTTTCTCACCGCTTTGAAAATCCTATTCCAGTATCTGAAAGGCAAATTAATTTCTTTTAAAGTGTTTTAGAGTATTTCCCTTATCCTTTTCACAGCACACGAAAATTAAGCTGTAAAGTACTTTGCTGGAGAACCTATTCAGGGTGCTGGGCAGGATCTGCAAAGGCTTATGCTAAAGTGGATGTGACAAAGAGAGCCCTGACTCTCTCATCTGCAGACAACAAGCAGCCAATTCCTCACTGAAATGTTAATGTGTGCAGGAACAAAGAGCTGTCTTGGCATTTCAGTGCCACAGGGATGGGGATGGGGCTTTGGGAATCTATTATGGAATGGCAATTGCTGCCCAACAGCCAGGCTGTTAACCCAGATGGGTGATAGCCTGTCCTGATGAGACAGCAGTGCCCCGACTGGAAAGCAGAATTCTTTTGTAGTTCCATGAGATGGCAGTAGAAAAGCATTCCTCAGCCTGCTCCCGAGCAAAACAGGAGACAAGGATTTGTGTAGCAAGTCCTACGGGGGAAATCTGAGCAGTAATGGGTGAAATCATGAAAAAAACTGGCTTCGTGTAGCCCGTGGTCAGGGTTGAATGGATTCAAAGGAAATAGGAGGTTTTAGTGACTTACTGAGCCAGGGTGTTGGGTGGAGTGGAGGCAGCACCAGACACAGCTCACAGGGAAGAGTCTGGAGGAACAGTGAGTTCATGGAGCTGGCCAGCAGGAAGAGCAGCAGTGAAGGATCCAACAGCTTCAGTTTGGGGATCTGGGCCTGTGAGCTCCCAGGAAAGCTGTTCAGCTGGAGAGAGGGGTGCCTGTGGTGGGTGGTGACCTGGCCCAGGTGGGTGAGTGCTCCAGCTTGGGAAGGTGTGTGGGGAATTCTGCAAGTGGCTGTGTCCCCCCACCTAGGAGAACAGCAGGGAGGAGCAGGAGGAGCGTGGCAGCCCTTGTGCTGCTGCTGCTGCTGCTGAAGCTGCTCCCCTGTCCCATGGGAGCCCTGAGGAGGAAACTGCCAGCCTGGGAGAGGTGAGAGTGGCTCCCTGGCATCCCTGTCCTGCTTGCATGGTACCAGCCAGGCTTTGCATGCAGTAGGCAGCTTCTGGTGTGGTGTGTGTGTGTGTGAGCAGATGCTTGGCTTGGTTCTGTTGTTGGTTAAAGTTTAATGCTGATCACTGGAAGTAACGATTTGATGGGCAGGAATTTCCCATCAGGGCAGGTAGAATGTTACAGCTTGTGAAAAGATCAGCCACAGCCAGTTATAACCCAAGTGACTTGTCCTGCTCTGAAATCCATAGAAAATCTATAGCCTGTTGTTGCAGGAGGAAAAAACCTCCCTCCTCCTGCACCTGTGTGTCTGACTGGCACAGTTCCCTCTTCTGCAGAGTTGCATTTGTGTTCATCAAAGTGTGATGCTAACAAAAGGTTTGCCTATAATTGCCATTAAAATAGGATTCTGCCAGCCAGAGAGATTATTCTGGGATATTTTAGTGGCTGAGGTGAACTTACCTGGAGAGCAGTCCTTTGGTGTGCACACCATTGCTGGTGTATTGATTTATTTTTGTGTGCCTGTGATCCTGTGTTGAAGCATCAAAATCCTGCTTGGCCTCATTTGGGATATCTGGACCCTGCCAGCTCTCCTGGTGGGATGTCCTCAGGAGAACTCTGAAGCAAGTTGTCCAAGAGGAGCAAAACTTTGCAGCCACCCTAATCCCCATGAAAGGGAAGCACGAGGGTGACAGAAGTTCCCCTTGCCCACCTTTCTCTGGTGTCCCCCAGGAGCCCCTGTGGCTGGTTGGTGGCTCTGGGAACCTCTGCTGGACAGGGGCTGTGAGCTCTCAGTACCAGGGAGTGGCAGGTGATGCCCAGAGCTGCAGGATTTTTGGGAAGTGCCCAGGGGCTGGGCTCCTCTGTCCTCTCCATCCTGCAGGATGCTGGCCCAGCCCCAGGGAGGTCTGGCAGAGCAGTGCCACACTCAGCCCGAGCTCCCAGAGCGCTGCAGCCCTGGGCTGGGAGCTGACAGCATTCCAGAGGCACTCTGATAAAAATACACCGCTAAAATATGCGCTCAGTGTACAGAACACGCCGTGCACAGGATGCAGGGAATGTTTGACAAGACACCGTGGCATTAATAAAACAGTGAGGAAGTGGGACGTGCCAGCAGCTCTGTGTGCATGCTGATGAGGGAGCCTTCTCCTGCCTGTTCCCCTCTCCATGGGCAGTGTTGTGGCCTCCCCACTGTGGGACAGGCAGTTGAACCTTTGGGTGACTAAGCTTTAACCTGGGGTTGTTTTTACCCCCATCTCTCTCCCCCTGTGTTAGTCACAGGCTCTTTCTGAGCTCTGAGTGCTGCCTTCAGTCAGTGCCCACCCTCCAGTCTGTCCCACTGGAAGGTGGGATGGTGATCCTGCCTGCTCTCCTCTGCTTGAAATGTCAGGCAGAAGTGAAGTGTCCTGTCATGGTCTCTTACCAGTTTCCATCTCTCACTGAACAGATAAATGGTTCTGCTCTGTGGCACATGGGGTGCTCACAGGGGCTGGTGGCCTTGCACAGCCACTCTTACCCACTGAGACCCTGTGAATAAAAAAGCAACAGATCAAAAAAAGTCAGAGCCCAAGAAATGAATGAGATTATGTCAGTGGAGTCCCTTGCCTTGGAATGGGACTGTGTGAAAAGAAGTCAAACAGGTCTTGAAGTCACCCAAAGATTTGTGATTTTGCTGCTTGCTGTAGGAGAGCCTGTGCTGTTCCTGACTCCTGCATCCCCCAGAGAGGACATTGGGTCTGTAATTGTGTTTGACTTGCTGCCTAGAAGGAGTCTTTAAAATCAAGACATCCTGAAGAAGTGCCAGAGTCTTCCTTGGATTCTGGTGCTGCGTGTCCTCCGTCCCCAGTTCAGATCCTCCCCGGAGATGCTGACAGCAGCCTGGAGCAGGAACTTGCTGGGGATGAAGTAGTGGACAAAGAAGATGCTGAGGTGGAAGGAGATGCCTCTGCAGCTGAGGAGCTGCCTCAGTCTGAGGGGGGAAGGAGCACAGCAGGGCTGGACGTGCCTGGCTCTCCTGGGCAGCCCCGAGCCTCCTCTCCGGCTGCAGAGGGGGATCTGCCGGCCAGCCTGGCTGCCACTGCTGACACTGTGTCCTGTGGAGAAAAGGGGCTGGATGAAGAGAGGGAAGAAGCAGCAGCTGATTCGAAATCAGAGGATGATGGCAAAGTAAGAGAGCTGCCTGTGTGGTTGTGGTGTTGGCCGTTCCTGTGGTCTCGTCAGGCCCTGGCTCAGGAGAGCTCTTGGGGCACTGCCTGGTTGAATGAAGCCAGTCCAAGTGCTTTCCTGCTCAGCAGGGCAGTCATTCCTGGGGGGGCATGAGTGCTCTGAATTCCCAGATGGGCACCTCAGGACTGAGCTGGGCAATCATTCCCTCCTGCACACACCAAGTGAGATACTTGCCAAAGCCACCGACAGCAGAACCGCGACTGCGCCGGGGTTTGAGGCTGGGAGGAGGAGCAGCCTCAGCTTCCAGTGTGCTGGGCGAGCAGGGCTGCTAATGAAGCTCACACTGAGCCCAGCTGCCCGTGCTGCTTTGTTTTCTCTCCTTCTGTTGTTTCTCTCAGCTTGCTCAGAGCTGGGGCAGACGTGGAAGGAGCTGTTGGAGGTGCGAGGTTGGAGTGGGGAAGGACGGAGCCTCAGGGCTGGTTCTGGAGCTGGAGCTGGGGGCACAGAACCTGCCAGGGTGGGAGGAGAGCTGTGCACACTCAGGAGCAGGGTTTGGGCTGTGCCACACGCTGCCCATACCCAGCCCTGCGGCGGGGCTGCCAGACACGCGCTGTCCGCTCGTGTTCGCACCAGAGCGGGATCCGAGCCAGAATATGGGATCTGATGAACGATCTCGCTCCAGTCTGGCTGCCTTCCTGCTGATTTTGATGATTTCTCAAGTTCACTGATGCGTAATGTCTGTAAGGAATGATGAACTACAAAACCCAGCGTGGAAAACACGCTCTGTCCTGAGGAGCTGAGGGTGCTGCTTTCCCAACCTCATCTGTGTGCTTTGTGCACCTGAGCTGTTCTGCTGAAGTCAGCAGGGCCACGGGGTGTTCCTGCAGCTGGGAATGCAGGAGCCCTCGCTGCACTTAGGCACAGCAAAGTGGAATTTTAAAGTGCTTTTATGGCTCCAGTGCTGCGCTGTGTGCTGGGCTGGGAGCTCAGAGCTGCAGAGATGTTGCAGATGGAGAGGAAGCAAGTGCCTTTTATCAGGGGTGTTTGAAGAGCTCTTCTTTGCCCTCCCCAGCCCTGCCTCGTGCCCTCCTGTGAAGTGGTGTTTTGTGCTTGTCCCGTGGGTCACACATCCTTGGTGTACTCCCCATGATGTTCAGTCACCTTTTCTTCCCTGGGAGAGGCCAGACCTGTGTTTCCAGACCTGTGTTTCCAGACCTGTGTTGGGAATGCCCAGCTGAGGCTGCAGGGGTAGCACATGTCCAGGCTGAAATGTGTTTTTCCTCTCAGCTTTCAAAGGCCAGTGGCTGTGAGCAGGACTTGCCTGTCTCCAAGTGCTCTGAGCAGGAGGTGGTTCAGCCCGTGGTGAGTCACCAAAAACTCCTTTTTCCTTGGCTGTGGGCTTCAGGTTCCTGTGGGATGGTGCAGTGCCCAGCTCTCACAGTGCCCCCACAGCTGTGTGTGGCACAGGCCAGCAGTGCCACCCTGCACCTCACAGACTGGGCTGGGGGTGAGGTGTTATCCATGGAAAAGTAGGTCACACAGAGCTGAGAGTGTGCTTGGATAATTGCAAAAAGGCAAATAACAAGCAGAGTAAGAATTGTGCTTTGGGGCTCAGCAGCTTTTGCTGAGGGGGGTGTGTGTGGCTGGAGGGTCCCCAGGCAGGAGGGGAGGGTGGCCCTGGGCTGGGGGGAGATGCCCATCAGCATCTCTCCATCTCCACAGGAAGCTGCCACTGCCATCTGCCAGTGGGAGCAGAGGCAGCGTGGCCAGCAAATGGCTGAGAATGTCATTATTTACAAACCTGTGCTGGTGAGTGGCTCTGCCTGTGTGAGCCCAGCCCCCCAGGCTGCCAGGAGCAGGGAGTGTCCCCAAGGGGGAATAACTTTGGGGGCTGGCTGTGAGGAAATGAATCCCTGAAATGTGCAGCAGTATCACAAAGGGGATGGTAGGGGCTGGGGACATGTGTCCCCTTTGGATGTTCCTTGTGCCACCCTCTCCTGCTAAGGTTGGTGGTGTGGGGGGTGCACTGGGAGTGTGACAGTGCCCTCCCTGTGTGGCACTGGTGTCCCTTGGTCCCACAGGGAAGGGAAATGCTCTGGGTGCTGTCAGTGGGGTGCTGAGCAGGGATTCTGAGCTGTGTCAGGATGTTGGTCTCAGGATCTCTGGTTGCTCATCAGACTGATCCTTTCTGCTTTCTGTTTCAGGACTTGGAGTTGAAGAGCCAGCTGTCTGAGGAGGTTCTGGATGTGGGGACTGTGTCTCCTGATTTGGCCAGCCCTGAGTGCAAGGTCAGTGCTGTGTGAGGGCTCAGGGTGGGCTGTGAACAGGCAGGTGCAGTCCTGTGCTGTCAGTGAAGGCTTTGCAGAGGTGAGCAGGGGTTGGTGTGTGTGAAGTGTCAGGGGTCACAGCAGCACCACCAGTGTGTTGTTTTTTCTGCAGAGAGGAGGTGCAGGTGGCTGCACAAAGAACATAACCCCAGAGCAGAGGTGGCTGGAGGGGTGCACACAGGCAGGCTCCCCTGGGAGCTCTCCCTGCCCCAACAGGAGAGCCAGTAAATGGCTTTCCTGGGGAATGGAGGAAGTACAGTCTATTTTCCTTTCTTCTTTTGTGAGTGTATTTGTCCTTTTCTTTCTCTTAAGCAGATGGGAAGGATTTGTGTGGCAGAACACGATAGAATCAATGGGAAGAAAAGGAGGCTAACTCCCTCTGACAGATTTTGGTAGAGGGAAGCTTATTTTTAAGCATTTGGTTGTCTTGCCTGCTTTAATGCAGGGGGGAAAGGGGCTCCTTTCAGGGAGTCTGTGGCACATGGAGTGTACGTGTGCACATGTCTGTGTCAGCCTGGGATGCAGCACTGGTCAGGCAGCACTGCCTGAAGATTGCTGTGCATCTCTGCTTTATCCTTGCCTTCTCAGCATGGCTCTCAGTTGGCTTGCTCAGCCCCACGTTCCTCTGGAGCCCTCCTGCTCCATTCTGTGTTGGTTGGAGGCAGGGTCCAGGATCCAGCTGGGCTTACTCAGCCTTGCTCTGATTGTGAGCTGCTCTGGAGGAGAGACCCTGAGTGGCAAAATCCCCACCTGTCCAGCAGAGAGGAGCAATCCTGTTTGCAAGGCTGTGTCTGGAGAATACACCTGTCCTCTTGTGCCTAATAATGAGCATAATCAGATGTGAAAGGAAAACAAAACATATGCCTGCTGTGCTCCCCCCCTCCCTCCCCGCAGCACAGGCACTGTGCATGCAAATGCTGCTTGGAGCAGCCACGTTTGGGTTTATTACAGCCCTGTTTGGGGAGAGCTGGGTGTGAAATGGTGCTCCCTGCAGAACTGCAGCTGCTCTTTTGTGTCTGTGCACAGAGGCTCGGCTGGAGCTGCTCGGGGTTGTAGGAATGTGCCTACTTCATGTGAGGAGCTCGCCTTGCTTTGAATATAATGGCAAAATATTCTGTTGTTCAAAAAAAAAATGAAAAGAAAGGACACCTCTGGCAGGTCTGTGAGCACAGGTTTGGAGGGGTTTTGTTGGTTTGTTTGGGCAGGAGCTGTGGTGGCTGCAGAGGCTCTGTGGGATGTGTCCTGCAGGACCTGGGAGAGGGGAGGCTGCTCCTTCCCCCCTTCCCTTCCAGGGATTGGAAGTGCAAGATGCAGAGCTGTGGAATCATAGAATGTCCCAAGCTGAAAGGAACCCACAAACATCATCCAACTCTAACTCCTGCCCCCACACAGACACCCCAAAACCCCACCCTGTCCCTGAGAGTGCTGCCCAAACCCTCCTGGAGCTCTGGCAGCCTCAGGCTGTGACCATTCCCTGAGGAGCCTGGGCAGTGCCTGCCCCTCTGGAAAGGCAAAGCTGTCCCAAGTGCTCAGTGCTGGCACCTGGCAGCATGAGCTGAGCTGATGTGAGATGGTCCCCTGGGATCTGGGCTGTGCAGAGGGAGGAGGTGGCCCATTATCTGTCATCCCTGTGTTCACACAGCTGGTTCTGTGACTTGAGCATGTGAAGTGTCCTCCGGGGATGCAGCTGGGTGGAAAAACTGAGCTGCTTGGGGTTCTGGGGCTGCTGGGGCAGCAGGAGGGGCAAGGATCTGAAAATTCCATGGACAAGGCTTAAAATCTGCCCTTGTTCCCTGCAAATGGGGCTGTCTGCACCTTCCCAGCGTGTCCAGAGGTTCCTGCAGGGATGGTTCCCCAGGAGGGACTGCCCTGGTGGGCAGAGGGGCAGCAGGAGCCCTGTGCATGAGCTCAGAGGAGTTACCTGGGAGCAGTGCCCTCTTCCAGGATGACATTTCCCCATTTGTCTGGCTCCTTCCCGTTGCAGCAGCGCTGACAGAGCCCATTTGGAGCGAGGAAACATTTGCTGAGCTCCTCGGTTCTGGGGAATTGGAGTCATCAGTTACAGGGGCAGGAGGGGGCTGGGGCTGGGGGCTCTGCCCAGGCTGATGTGATGGAAGGTGACAGCACTTGCAGGGAATCCTTCTGCCATTTGCTTCGCTGAACATTTGCATAAATTACTGCGGGTTTAATTCCGCCTTGTTTTGGCCCTGCTCCACGCACAGTCCTGCATGGCAGGGGCTGAGCTCACCTGCTGGGGTCCCCAAAAATGAATGAATGAGCCCCTCTGCTTCCTGTGGGGCTGACAGGTGAGGAGGGAAGTCCTTCCCCTCCTCAGGTGTCCCTGCTGCAGGGACAGAGGGGTCTGGAGCTGGCAGGTAGGGAAAGGAGCAGCTGGCTATTTCACATTCAAATATTTTCTATTCATATTTCAAGTATTTACTATGCCATAAATGAGCCAGCTGAATGCTCAGCGTGCTGCCAAGGGGGCTGGAATGCTGATGGATCCTAGAGTCAGAAATCCCTGGACTGGTGACTGTGCAGCCCATCACACCCTGCCCTAGAAGCTGGGTGGAAGGCAGGACTGAGTCCTGATGTGATTTTTGGCCCCAGACCATTTATCCTTTGCTTCATTGCTGCAGCACTTTGTGTGTGTGACTTTTCACTTTTAGGAGATTTCTCTCCTGTGCTTTCCAGAGTTCAGTGTGACTTGGGATTACAAAATGACCTTCAGGAAAGAAAAGCCAAACCTGTGTCCCAAGTTCGTAGTGCTGGCAGGGAGTTCATAATTTATCCTGAGAAAGCTGAGCTCCCAGGCCTCCCCCTGTGCTTCTGGAAGGATTCCTGGGATGGTTGGAGGCCCTCAGGAGAGGAGCCTGGCACATCCAACACTCTGGAACAGCCTGTGGGTGCCATGTGGCACAGCTGGTTCCAGGAGTTCAGCAGAGCTCCCTTGAGGTCTTTGATGGTTAAGGAGCCACAAACTCCTTAAAGCCCTGTCTGCTTTTACCTGCAGGCCCAGGAGCTGGGAGAAGAGGAAAAAGAGCAAAGCAAAGCCAGTGTAGAGGAAGAGCAAAGGGAAGGAGGAGAAGCTGCTGAGAGGTATGGTACAAACAGAGGCACAGGGGAGGCGTGGGCAGCCCCAGCTCCTGCTGCCTTTCCTGCCTTGCCCTCCCTGCTGTGCTCCCTGCAGCCTGTCCAGGTGTGCCCTGTCCAGCACCCCCAGGTGCTGCAGCCTCTCCCAGGGGCTCTCCCACTAAACCTCTGCTTCTCCTGCTGCCTCCTTAGCCCTGTCTCAGCAGGCTTCAGCTTCAGGCTGGGTGGGCAGTGAGAGTACCTGCCCATCCTTCCCCTGGGGCTGCCCCAGCTGTGGCTCTGGCCTCTGCCTCCCTCTCAGCTCCCACTGCTCTTGCCAGGATGGTCTGAGCCTGGTGATGCTGTGTGCTGGGCCCTGGGCTGGGAAACAGGGCAGCTGTGGCCACTGGCCATTGCCTGGCCTCGCTGGTCCTGCTGGGCTGAGCTCACAGCTGAAGGCTCTCAGGTGTCTGTTCCTGGTGTCAGGAGAGTCCAGCTGTGATGGGAACAGTTCTCTTCCTTCCACAGAGGTGGCCTTGGCCAGGTGTGAGCATTGAGCTGTTTTATATCCTGGTGTGTGGACAGAGCAGTGCTGGCTTCCAGACCCCAGCACCAGGGGGACTGGGCTGCCTGGGGGAGCTGTTTTCTGCCTCTTTGTGGGGGTTTCTTTGGAGCAGTGTGAATGCTGCTCTGAGCAGTGAGCTCTGTGCTCCCTCCAGCTCCTCCTCCTTGGAGAGCCCCAGCCTGGCATTTACAGATGAGTCGTGTCAAAGCTCTTGGCTCCACGCAGAGTTACACGTTCTCCAGGGCACTGGGAACCAGGAGCTGCTGCCCCTGCCAGGAAAATTCGTGAGCAGAAGCTGCAGTCCATCCTAATGACTGGCTTTGTGGGATTTGCAGCCTTGTTCTTGGAGGAGCTGCTCGTGTGAGGGTCTCCAAAAACGTGTTCTGCCCGCAGGAATTGTCTCCTTATCACTTGGTTCCTGCTTCCCAGCTGAGCATCCTCTCTTTCTCTCTGCCTGTGAAGCTGCTCGTGCTTGCCTTGTCTCTCCTCTCTGTGCTTCTGAGATGAAGTAGGACTGTAGGTACAAGCATGCCTGCCAACACTTCCATCTGTAATTTGGACAGCAGTGTGAGTATGGCTGACAGGGCTGAGCACCTTGGGGACGTTCTCAAGGGCCTGGAAAGAGAGGGATGACCCAGGGAAGAGATCCAGCACTGTGAGGCTGATGTCCATTGTACCCTGAGCTGCCTGTTAGTCCCACAGGAGATGGTGGGAGTGGTGTGGAGCCTCTGTGGCTCTGGCAGCCCCGTGTTGGCCAGGCAGGTCCTGTTGGCAGGCATGGCTTGGTGCCCGCCTGTGCCACCTGCACATCCTTGTCCACCTGTGGCAGCCCCTTGACTCTGACCTGAGCTAATCTGACCTTCTGTCCCCTCTTTTGTGCTGCCAAGTGAGAGGGATCTCAGTGCTTGTGAGACACCAGTGGAGCGTTTTGGGTTAGGAAATCCCGCTGGGGCGGAGGCTGCGGAGCTGGAGGAGGGAGCCCTGGATAGCCTGGTGGATCCTGAGGAGCTGCCTGCCTCACAGGACGTGTAAGGGCTCTGTGTCAGTCCCTGCTGCTGTGACTGTGACAGCTTTTGTCCCCTTGTCCCCCTGTGGTGGCCAGAGCTGGCGTGTGAAGCAGAGCTGGGGTCTGTGTGCTGCAGCAGCTCCGTGTGCACATCCCAGCAGCTGCTCCTGCCAGAGTGCCAGTGAACAGCCTGGGCTGGGCTGGGCAGGGTGAGAGCAGCAGCTCAGCCCTTGCTCTGTGCTCAGGACTCTGTGGGATGAGGGAGAGCTGTTTGTGTCTTTGTGAGGCTGCAGCCTTCACCCTCCCCAAGAAACAATTCACACAGAACTTGCTGAGTGATGCTGAGCTGGGGGGGAAAGGGCAAACCCCCATGGATTCACCCCATTTTACATCCACTGGGCACGCTGGTGGCACTGAAATGCTGAGGAATCCTGCCCCAGCTGCTGCTCTGTGCTGCTCCATGGGTGGTGGTTGTGGATTCCTTCCTGCAGCTCCCTGAGACTCAGGAGCTCAGTGGATGGGAGTGTGCTGACTCTGCATTCCGTGTCAAATGACACATCAGCAGATGCAGCTGGAAAAATTAGGCAGCGAGTCTCTGGGGACAGGGTGATGGGGAAGGAATCTCTGTTCTGAGGAGCTGTGGTGTGTAAATGTGTGTGTGCTGCCTGGCTTTCCTTCTGAGCAAAAACTGGGGCAAAAGAACAATGTGAGGACCAGGTGGAGGTGGCTGAATTGCTCTGCAGAGCAGCCTGCTAAAGGACACCTGGTGTTATGGGGGGGCACCGGTGAGGGGGATTGTTCCAGAACCCCACTACCTTCCTGTGTCTTGCTCTTTTTGCTAATGGCTGCAGAAATGACCTTTTCTCTCCTGACTCGAGGCTGAATAACTGGGGCTGTTATTTCCCTGATTCCTGGCACAAGTCCCTCTGCCTTGCACTGCCAGTCTCACAGCATGGTGAGACCTTCCTGCTCCAGCCTTCATGAGCAAAGAACAAAAATCTTTCTTCCTAGTCTAATCTCAATTTTCCCCTCCCTCCCCTTTAGTTTCTCTCAGACCTTATAATTTTGCTGCTGTCTGCCTGAAAAAAAAAAACTTAATTAGAACCAGATTGGGTTTGAATTTTTGGAGTGCTGAGGGCTTTCTGTTGCCTGGAGCTGGCAAATTCCCAGCACACTTTAGGTTGCAATTGCAGAAAAATACCTGGTCGAGGAGAAACACCAATCCCTGGGCTGGGAGCAGGTACTGATGGCATCTGCTCCTGTGCCTGGCAGCCTGGCCAGGATTTTTCATCAAGTGAGATTTTATTGACCTCACAAGGTGAGCTCTGGTGGGTCAAAATTGGAGTTTTTTAGGCCAGGAGTGCAGCTGGGGCTGGGTTCAGTATTTTGTGGGAGTCACCAAGAGGATCCACCAGTGATCCTCAGGGTCCAGCTGAGGTCAGCACTGAAGCTTTTGGAGTGGGTGGCTCTGAGATTTTTGGAGTTGATGCTGTGTGGAGGGGGTTCCTGTTCCTTCTGTGTTACTCTGCTTTCTGTCACCCTTTTGCCAAAGGAGCTTTTTCTCTTTGGTAGGCAACCTGAGAAGGAAATCGAGCAGTCCTTGAACCAGTCTAAGGATGAATCCCTGGAGGAAAGAGTCAAGGAGGTGGAGACAGAGCTGGAGCAAGAGGAAATACATTTATTTCAAGCAGAGGAGGAGAAAATTCAGCAATTCCAGGAGGAGATGAGGGAGGAGGAAGCTGAAAAGCTTAATCAGCAAAAAGAAAAACCCCTCAGGTAGTTTCCTTTTTTACTCCATCTCCTCCAAGCTTTTCCAGGGTGGGATTTCATTGCTGCTGGCCACACTGGTGTTGCTGTAGCCACCACCCTGGCAGGAGTGGCAGGAGAGGATGAGCTGTGATCCCCACACACACAGAGCTGTCACTTATGGTTAACCTGGGGGAAGTTTCCAGCTCAGTGCTTGGAGCTCTCCTCACCTGGCAGATGTTCAAATCCTGGGCTAAATGGTGGGAACAGGGCTGGAAATGGGGCAGTAGAGGAGATGAGGTTACCCCAGAGGAGCTCTCTGGAGTTCTGACAGAGGATGTTTTACAGAGGGGCTTCCAGGCAAGGCTTCTGGCAATAGGGCAGGGAAAGCAGGATGTGAGAGCAGTGCAGGGGGTGGAACAGAACTGGGAGCTGTGTCCTTTCCCTGGGGGAGTTTTTCTCTTGAGGCTTCTGTATTATCTTGCTGGACTTGATGCTTTTGTTCTGAGCAGCCAGAAGCAGCATCCTGATGATGACATGTGGGGATGCAGTCTTGTGAAGGAAGATGCAGAAATAGCAGCCAAAGGGGAAAAAAAAAAGTGTAGGAAAAGGTATAATATGGAAAAAAGGAGCTTCCAGATGTGCTGATGCATCCAGGTACCCTGCCTGGGAGCCTGCATCCATTTAATGAGAGTTGATTTCACTTACCTGCAAAAAAAAAAAAAGAACAAAAAAAAGAACAAAAACAACCCTAAAGAAGTGTAAACTATGATGATATAGCAAGTTTTAAACCCACAGTGCTCAGGTTTGATGCTGGGGCTGCATCTCCCGTGTCAGCAGCAGGTCCTGCAGGTGTGGGGGAATGAATGTGTCCCAGGGGACTGGGAGACACTGAAGCCTCCTGAACCTCTTTTCTTCCTTTTTATTTTCTGTCTCAGTCCTCCAGAAGAAGACTTGGCAAAATCTGAGCAGGAAGAGGAAGAGTTGCTTGTCCAAGAGGAAAAAGCCAAGAGACTCGAAAAGCTTCGAGCCCAAATCGCCTCAGAGATCGAGGCAGAGGAGGAGAGGATGAGGTGGGAGGCTCTGCTGCCATTGCTGGGGATCTGCAGGGCTGGTTTGGGAGGGAAGGGTCGGGCAGGGCCGAGCCCCACTGGCCAGGGTGGATCCTAATTGCTGTGCTCCCCTCCAAACCTGCCAGGGCAGAGCAGGAGGCCAGGCTGCAGAAGCTGAGGGAGGAGTGGGAATCCCAGCAGCTGGTGGAGAAGGAGAGCCTGGAGAGGAAGCAGCAGCTTGCCTTGGAGGAAATGAAGCTGGCAGCAGAGGAAGCCCGGCAGAAGGAGATGAGCCAGCTGGAGGAAGAGAAGGAGCAGTTCCTGAGCGAGCTCAGGGAGAGGCTGGACAGGGAGAAGAAGAAGGTGAGATCTTCACTGCCAGGCAGGGCTGCTCCTGCTCTCCTGGCTGGCATGGAAAGTGTGGGGATGAGCTCACACCTGCAGGGCTCCATGACAGCTCACTCCCAGCACCAGGGGCAGGTGCCACAGGGAGGGGTGCAGGAGAACTCCCCCAGATGTTATTACAGTGGTGATTAACTAACAATTATTTCAATGGCCACTCTGCCTCTGAAGACAAGATAAGGATCACAGTGTGTCTGGTTGAGCTAAACCCAGCCCTGTTATCAGATCAGAACTAAACTGAGCCACTTTATCAGCTCCCAACACCTCTTTGGCTGCTGCTTCAGTGCTGCAGGGACCTGGGAAGCCCTTCAGTGGGGCAGTTTCCAGTCCCTCCTGCACAGCATGACAGGGATTCATGGAGATCCCTGGGGGGGAGAGCACAGAGAGAGTAAAGGCACCTTGTAGCGATCCTTTGGAAAGGGGAGTTACTGCTGTGCCTTTTGATGCTTTTGGATAGAATTTAATTGCAAATGCACCTTGTTCCCACACGCAGAGGTTTCCCAGCAGTCTGTTTTGCTGTGTTTCCATAGGCAGCAGAGGAGCTGGAAGAACAGTTTGCCAGTGAACTCCAGCAGCTGAAGTCTGCAGCAGAAGAGAAGCACCATGAGGTGAGGACAGTGTCTTTAGAATGTGAATTGTTGGGTTTTTTTCCTCATGCTGTCACCAAAGGTGGCCAGGGAGGGTGGCATTAATTTTGTTTGCCCTGCCTAGCTGTGGCTCTGGTCTGGCTCAGTGCTTGGCCAGGCAGGGCTGGTGGTGCTGAGGCTCTGTCCAGGCCATGGGACGGATCCTGTGGAAAAGGCTGACCAGTCTCTGGGGGTGGCTTTCCTGGCAGGTCATTTCCAGCCTGCAAGCCCAGCTGGCAGAGGCACAGAGCAGCCAGGAGGCCCAGCTGCGTGAGGAGCTGCAGAGAGCAGATCAGGAGGTGCAGCACAGAGCCCTGAGAGTGAAGGAGTACGAGCGTGAGGTGAGCATTGGTTTGTGCTGCCCAGGACACAATCCCTGACCCACTCTGTGCTCAGAGGCCACTCCAGGGCAGTGCTGCAATTCAGGAAAACCTCTCTCCCTGTGGCCCCTGCAGCTCAGCGAGCTCATGAGCGACAAACGCCGGGAAGTGGAGAAGGAGCACGAGAGGAGGATGGAGAGGATGCGAGAGGAGCACCGGGAGGCGCTGGCGCGGATCCAGGAGCAGTACCAGGAGGAGGTACTGCCTGTGCTGGGCTGGCTCTGCAGTGGGTGCTGTGTGTCTGTGCTGCCCTGCTGTGCCTCACAGAGCTGTTTCCCTGTGTGCTGGCCCGGGCAGGAGCGCAGGCAGAGGTCGGAGCTGCTGGAGGGGCTGCGGGCCGAGGCGGCGCGGCTGCGGCAGCTCCACGACACCGAGGTGAAGGGGCTGCAGGCAGAGCTGGAGGGGAGGCTGAGCGCCCTGCAGCAGAGGCACAGGGAGAAGGTGAGCAGCAGGCTCTGCCTCTGGCCCTTGGGATCCTGAGGGATGGCCTGGAGGGCTCCCCACCTTGTCCCCCTGCCACCCTGCACAGCCCAGGGGGACAGACACAAGGGCAGGTCACGCTCCCCAGGTTGTGCTTTCCTTGTTGTGCCATTCTCTTTAACTCAGCTCCCTGTGCAGGAAAGAAAGCTCCAGGATTCAGAGAAGGAGCTTGAAATCCGCATGAAGAGCATCCAAGCCAGATCAGAGCATCTCCTCAGCCAGGTGAGTCGGCCTGTTGGGATCACAGAGCTTCCCTGATCTGTGCCCATCCTTCAGCTTCCTCACAGGCAGCTGCTCAGCAAAGCTCAGCCAGGGCTTCTGCTGCCATCCCACTTAGAGATAAAACTGTCACAGGTCAGAGAAGGGCTGGGCATTGCTGGTGTTTGCTGTGAAAGTCTCAGAGCTCTGGGATTGCTCAGTGCTTTGGGGGCAGCAAGAGGGGTCATAAAGCAAATCTTGTGTATTTTGGGATGGTCTTGAGCCTCAGGACTGAGTCCTGGCTCTGACACTCCCCTGCCTTCTCTCCTGTCACAGGAGGAGTCCCTGCAAAGGAGGAGGCAGCTGCTGCAGGATGAGGAGGAGCAGATGAGGCTGGAAAGGAATGTACGGACACCTGGGCTCTGGAGAGGGGCTGTGCTGCCCTGGGGCTGGGGGCAGCACCCCATATCTGGGGCTTTGGGGAAACCAAGGGGGAGGTGGGTTAGTTCTGAGCTCCCCAAAGAGAAGAGGCAGCCCTGTTTTCCCAGGTGTGGTTGTGCAGGTGGGATTAGTGTCGCTCTGTTACCCTGTGAGCCCCGTGTTTCTCTCTTGGGGAAATGACTGTGAGGGGTTTTTGGGTGTTCTCCTAGGAAGCTGCTCTAGCCTCCCAGCTGCGCCTGGAGGAGAGCAGGAAGGAGCATTCCAGCCTCCTGGAGTCTGTTGGGCAGCTGAGGAAGACTCTGGAGGAGCTGCAGGACCAGAAGGCTGAGCTGGAGGCCCAGGTGGATTTGCTGCAGAGCCGGAGCCAGAGGCTGCAGAAACGCATTGGGTGTGTGTGAGAAATTTCCTCTAAAGCCAACAAATCTGTCCTGTGCCCCTGACAAACCTCTCTAACCCAACCTGGGCCTCTCCCTGACCTCTGAGCTCTGTGTTGGACCACATTCCTTCAGAATCCTGAGGTGCCCATGGAGGCCACAGAGTGCTGGGGGCTGGTTCCAGATTTTTTATTAACTCAGGGTGTGAATTTGAATTTGCTCCTTCACCTCTGTGTGTCAGGTTCGTTTGTCTCCTCCACTCCTGCCTTGGGAGGTTAATGAGGTGCTGTGAGAGGGGCACTGAAATACAAAGAGGTTTTCCTGAGGTGGCTGAGCTGCTGAGGAAGGGTGGGAAGCAGTTTCCCTGCCCAGCCAGGGCTTACTCTTGGTGTCACACCACAGAGCCAGCCCTGGTGTTGTCTGGCACACCTGTGGCCCTTTCCCTGCTGGAATCTGGAGGTCACCCTGGACACCACTGCAGGCTAATCAAGTGCCTCTGCTGTTGCTTTATCCTGTGGCAGAGAGCTGGAGGAAGCAATCAGGAGCAAGCAGGAGGCTCTGAAAGAACTGGAGGCAGAAGAAAGTGTGGAATCTCCAAGAAAGAAAGCTGAGCTCCGTGTTGAAGACCTGAGAGAAACTCCTCAAGCTGTGAGTAAAGCAGCCTGTGAAGGTGTTTGCCTTGTGAGATCTGAGGCTGAAACTCCCTTGAAAATCCCAGCATTTGTTCCTTCTGTGTGAAGTCATTTGAGATGCAGAGATGGATTTCTCTTTGCTGGTGTGTTCAGTACAATTTGCAGATGTCTGCCTATTATTAGTGGGTGGAGAGGAGTGTGGGATACTCAAACCAAAAGCAGGGCTTGTGTTGGGATAGAAATGTCTTTGTTACCTTCAAAAGTCACACCAAGAGCAGCCCTGCTGCTGTTTTTGGGCCTGGGCAGTACCATGGTGATGTCATCCCAAGCTTTTGCTCCTCACTGGATTTTTAGGGGGCCCTGGGCTTCCCCCATACCCATTTCTTAGTTTTTGCCATGTGTCACCCTGTCAGCACACGTCCAGAGATCCTTCCCCAGCCTCCCAGAGCCCCGAGGGCAGCGAGCTGCAGTTTGATCGGTGAGTGCCCACGTGCCAGGAGAAATTCCTGCTCTGCTTTCCCAGGCCGAGGTTTGAGCTCGGGTTTGCACACCGGGCACTGCCCAGCTGTTTGTGGGGGTGCTGTGTGAGGTGTGCAGCAGCACAGGCTGCCAGGACAGCCCTGGTGTTCCCAGCAGGGTGTGGAACTACATCTCAGCCGAGGGGCAGTCTCTGAGGAGCGCCAAGGAGTTCCTGCAGCGCCAGAGCCGCTCCCTGCGCCAGCGGCGCTCGGCGCTCAGGGCTGCCAGCCTGCAGTGGCACCAGGACCTGCGCAGGGCCCAGGAGGCTGTGCAGGATCCCCACAGCTCCCAGCTGCTGCAGGGAGTGCAGAGGAGCCTGGAGGAGGTGAGCCCTGGGTGCTGCCTGGGCTTGGGTGTGGTATCAGCTCCCGGCTGTGCAGTGCTCTGGTCCTGCTGGTCTGGGTTGGGGTGGGTTTGGAAGTGAAAGCTCCTTTCCCTGTGCTCTGCTCACTGGACACTCCCCTTCCCACACTCTCGAGGACTTGGGAGGGATTTCACTCCAGCAGCACCTCCTGTGCTGGGCAGAATGAGGGGATGAAGTCCCCCCAGCTGCTGATGTAGATTATTCCCTGTTGTTCCTGTTTGATTTCCCTCCTTGGTGGGGTTGGTCTGTGCAGGAGGCAAAGGAGTTGGACAAGATGAAGCTGGCCATGCAGAAAGGACATGTGCTGCTGAAGAAGAAGGAGGAGAAGCTCAGCCAGCTGGAGTCCTCACTGCTGGAAGAGGTAACTCCAGCATCCCTGCCCAGATCCCTTGGCCTCCTCCCCCAGGCAGGGTCTGTGAGGGGCTCGTGGTCCCTGTCAGGGCTGGCCAAAGGCTGGTGTTTGCCAGCAGAGCTGGATTTTGGAACCAAAAGAGAGCAGCAGAGACTGCTGAGTGTGTGGCTGCAGAAAGCAGCTTGGGAAAGCTGCATGGATTGAGCCTGGAGAAAACAAGGGCAGGGCACCTTGTGTGAGCTGGGATGGAGCCTGCTCTCCTGGGCAAGGCAAACCTTGGAATCTTTGGCTCTGCTGGAACCACATGGCCTTAGGCAGAGCAGCAGCAGATGCAAGAGAAGCAGATCTTTGATGGTCAAACTCTTGCCCTTGGTGCAGAGAACCAGGAGTTGTGAGGTTATTTACAGCACAAACCACGTTGGCTCCTGCTGGAGGGGCTGGTTCATGTGGCTGCTGCGTTTGGCCTCCTGCACTTCCAGAGCCAAAGCAGTCCCTGGACATTCAGGCTTTGCTGTCAGGGGCTGGAGACAAGTTTGCCTTCACTTGACCTGTGCCTGACTGCAGTCCAGCTCTGTAGATGAGCTGTAGGCAGATTTCTGGTAGCTTTTATGTTCCAGGGATGATGCAGCAGGTTTCACTGGCATTGTTTTCCTCCTCCTGACCAGCTCTCAGATGAGGATACCCTGAAGAGCTCTGCATGCAAGAAGATGGTGACTTTTGATCTGAGCAGCTCTGAGGACACAAACAGCACGTCCAGTGTGAATCTGGGCCAGGCTAGATGTAAGTGCCCAACATGTGAGGCTCCAGGCCTGGTGTGCTTTCCCTCTCACCTCTCCAATGTCCCTATTTCCATTTGTGCTCAGTTGTGCCCAAGGCAGGTCTGGGACTGTTCTCTGTACCACTCCTGATTGCAAAAACTTGTTTCCTGCCTGTAGGGGCAGATAAGAGGGATGGGATCTGTGAGTGAACCTGCCTTTTAAATCTCTGTGGATTATAAAATCTCTCTGCTTTCCCTCTGATCCTGCAGAGCTGTGTTGCTCTTCTGCAGGAGTCTGGGCTTCCCCTTCCTCACATCCATGGCAGGAGGAGCTGCTGTGATTCCCTCTCTGCTGCTCGTGCTGTTTCTTGGGCTCTGGTTGCCTGTGACTGGAGTTGTGCTGGGGAAGGAGGGCAGGCACAAAGGCTGCTCTTGGTAGGGCTTGTCCCTGATCCCTTTCTTCCCTTTCCTTCCCTCAGTTGACTTGAGGACAGATTTGTGGCCTGCCCTCCAGCAGGACAAGATCCAGCAGCTGCGGGACTCTGTGCAGAGCATCACCAGCGACCTGAACGCAGTGCTGGGGCTCCTGGACTCCCTGAGCCATCACCAGCTTCCTCTGATCACCTCCACACCCCACCAGGGCATGCCCCTTCCCACACACCCCTCCCTGGGAGCCCTGCAGGGGGGCAGCTCCCTGGGGAACCCCCCCAGGGCATCCCCCCTGGACCAGTGGGCTCGCAGCAGCCGGCTCAGCTCCGGTTATTCCATCTCAGGGCACTCAGTGGACAGCATGCTGGCAGAGAAATGGCACAGGTATTTCCCAGGTGGGTCTCCTGGCTTTGTTCCACCTGCTTTGCTGCCTGCACCTTCTGGGAAGGGTGGGTGCCCTGGTGCTGCTGGCAGGAAGGGTGCTGAGGGGATCAGGGATGAGCAGCTCATTCCAGAAGTGCAGCAGATGGCTGATCCTGTCATCCTGCTCTTTAGTGCACACCCAAGGAAGCAGCAAAAGAGGAGCCAGCCCTCTCCCAGTGGCACCCAGGGATCTCCATCTGTTTCCTGTGTCCGTGTGCAGGAAAGCAAACACACCCAGAGCCCCAGAGGATTTTGTGGGGTCTGTATTTAATTTCATGTATTTATTTCCAGGTGGGTTCTCCTCGCTCAGTGGGAATCCTGTGCCTCTGGACAGCAAGCTGGGATATGTCCCTGCAGAGTAAGAGTCTTCCTTCTTCCTGGGGCTGTTTCACTGTGCTGCTCTTGTTTCTCTGCAGGGATTATTAGGTCATGTTACCATGTAACAAGTAGATAACAATTTGATAATTGCTGTGAACTACTTATTAAGGAGAAAAGGTGTATATATATATATATGTATATATATACACCTTTTCAGTATATATGTTAGAGGAGGTGTTTTTTTCTTCACTTTCTCATCTCTGGGATAATTTCTTCCCAGACCTCTGTTTTTGCACTTACCCTGTCTCTCTTTCTCTCACTGCCACAGTGAACAAATCCGGCTCTTCCAGTACTCCAAGGTCAGTGAGCCAGAGAAAAGGAATATTGAGGGCATGATTGAGAGCAACAAGAAATGGCTGAAAGACTTCAAGGATTCCAAAGTGTATCTTTTTCCTGGGTCTGGTCTTTAATTGCATTTCTGCTTCTTGCAGCAAGTAGGAGAGGGTGGCAGGAAGGGTGTGAAATGAAGAATTGAGCAGCAATTTCGAGGCCTTGGCCTCCATTCCAGTGCCTGGTTCTGCAGGAATGTGGTGTTTAGCAGATGGAGCAGGAGTGATCTGTGTGCTGCTCTCTGAGCTGTGCTTGACTGAGGAAGTTTCCCTTCCTTTCCCTGGCTGTGCTGTGATGCTCCTCAGTGATGCTGCTCAGCTGTAAAGCAGCAGTCTGAGCTGGGAATGTGAGGATTTAAAAATATGGACCAAACAGTGCAGAATGGAGGATGGGGAGGGCAAGAAGGGGGTCTGGCTTTGCAGGGCTCTTCTGGAGCCATGGATGGAACCTTTGGGCAGGGGCAGACCCTGCTGAGCAGCCTGGGAGAAGGTGAGGACACCTGCAGAAGTGTGGACTGGGCACATGGTGGGGCAGGGAGGGCTGGGCTCCCCCCAGAGCTCTCTCCAGCTGTTTTGAGGAGTCCTGTAGCATGGGGCTGGATCCAGAGAGCAAAACCTCTGTGCTGTGACACTCCCAGGCTGTTGGTGCCTCCTCAGTGTACACTGATATTAGCAGCAAATCCCCGTGGCCTCTGTGCTGTCCTGAGCCTGGTGTGCCTCTGAATTCCCTAATCCCCCTCTAATTCCATTTGACTGGGATGCAGCAGGCTAAATGCAGCCTGTGTGCACGGGTACCTGTGCTGTCTGTGCTAATTCCTGCTGTAAGCCAGGCTTTTCCTTCACCCAGCTGTCAGACCTCTCTCCCCACGGCCACAGAAGCCCCCAGGCAGCAGCCCCAGCCTCCTGCAGCTGGGGCTGGATGAGAACAGAGAGATCAAGGTGTACCACTACTGAAAGGTGGGGTTTTTCTCTGCAGGGATGGTGAGGGGGGCTGTGCAGTGTCCCCACGAGGGGCTGGGTTTTGGTGATGCCCACCCAGGCACCTCCACTGTGTGCATGTGCCACGTCCTTGACACTGGGTGTTTTTGCAAGAGAGTGGAGGAAAGAGGAAGAGAACTTCCCAGGCGGATTCTTCTAATCCTGTAATGTGTCTAAATATACTTTATAGACTGTTTAATCCAGCGGTGACACATCAGGGCTTCAATAAATCAACACTGCCCTCATTAGTATTCCAGCAGTGGCGAGCAGAGCTGTGAATCACGGAGGACTTTGAGTAACTGGTCAAGGGGGAGGATGTGAGTCCAGCTGAGGCTGTGCTGGAGGAAATGTGTCAGGAAATGAGCCTGCCCTGGTGCCCAACAAATGCTTGGTGGCAGGTGGGACATGTCAGGTGGCCTCTGGCACTGGGAGCAGTGGAATGGCTGGGGATAAAATCAGGGAATGGCACGTTCTGGCTCTTGGGAATGTTCTGCTTGTTTGGGGTGGAAGCAATAGGAACTGAGCCAAGAGTGGCAGATCTGGATGAGCCCTCCCTGCTCCTCTCAGAGCAGCTGCTGCAGTGCTGTCCCCCTGTCAGGGAGGGCACAGGGAGGCTGAGGAGCTCCTGTGAGTGCTGAGACAGCCCCACCTGGTCCTTCCATGCCCTGGGGACAGGGATCCAGAGCCTGGCTCCCGCTGGGATCTCTTTCCATGCCCCTGCCATAAATCCTGGTCTTGCTGCTCCTGCAGGGATCCTGGGAGAGCAGGGCTGTGGGAGGACTGGAGGGTGGCTGAGGAGCTGGGATGAGCAGCTCCTGGAGCTCAGCTGTGACAGTGGCTCGTGGCTGTGCGCTCCAGGTGCTGCGGTGTTCCTCTGGAAAGGCCAAATCCAGAGGGTATCCCAGCCCGCTGGGATGCCTGGAATTGGGAGGGGTTTCACTGCACCCAGCAGGGAGGAGTCAGGCTTTCATGGAACGTGGTGTTTGGTTGTCTTTGTCAGTATTTCCTCCGAGCTGACTCTAAATATTTTATGCTTTAAAAAGCCGCCGCGCCGCTCGCCGTTGTGGCTGACGAGGACGCTGCTCTTCAAGGGATCCCATCTGTGAGAAACCATCTTCAAAGCCATTCTCCTGAGACAGCTGCTGGGGGCAGGCTGTGAAGCTGCTGCCCCACACCCCCGTGCTGTGTGAGCCCCTGGGGTGGGCAGTGGAGGGAGGCAGAGCCCCCTGCTCTGCTCCCTGGTGCTGTGTGCTGGCACACGCTGTGAGCCTGGCACGGGGATGTTTACAACCAAACAGAAATATATTTTTTGATGAACATCATTTTAAAGCTCTTAAGAATGTATGTATTTTATTTTTTTCTCGCTGTTTCTCGAGGATTTTTGTAATTACTCAACCAGCCTTATTCCTTCCTAGGAAAGGAGGGATCAAAACACGGGTATCCCATCTGCTGTTGGATTGCACAAACCCCTTCCTGTAGGGATTTTGCTTTTAGTTTATTGGATACTCAGAGGACACAACAGTCAGGGGTTTCAGAAGGGACCCCACAGTTGTGGTTGCTGTGGCCAAAGCCATATCACCGAGTCCATTCTGTGTTTTGGGAGAAGCATGCATTACTAGTGCAGGGAAATGCCAATTTTTTTAACAATAACTTGGTTTGAAGCCTGCTCCTTTTTTCCTGTTAAAACCTGGGGTAGCAGCTGTATCTGGCTTTGTATAAATTAAATCAACATGAGCCTGTTTTGTATGATGGTGGTGGTTGTCACTCTGTTTTGTTGTAGCTGGATATCCAGCTGTACTTACCTCTCACATCTCCCCTTGTCTCTGGGCTCTCTCATGTTTTGTCTTGTCAAGGTCATTTCTGGCAGTTCCCAAGACCACTTAAGCTCGCTGTGGCTTTGTTACCATTATTCTTTTAAGTATCTGGACAGGGTAGCAAATGCAGAGGCAGAGAGAAGAAAGCTAAAAACCAAAAGTACAAAATGGAAACAAGGCGTCGCTCTGGCAGCCTGGGATGTGTTAAAAACGTCTCTCTGTGAATTGGCTGCTGATTTCCCATGGGTTTGGGAGCAGCCAGGAATTGCCCCAGCAGCGTGCTGGGTGCTGCTGGGACTGCTGAATAACGCTCTCACCAGGAATTAGGGAGGGTTGGTGATGTGCTCTTCTCTTCCCATGGCTTGTTCCCATCTCCTGCTTGCCTGGGGAGCTGGAGGGAGCAGGGTGTGCATCAGCTGCTTCTGCACAAGTGGAGGCTGCTAGTTCTGTCCATAAAAAACCCCCAACCACCAGACTTTTTTCTTTTGCCCTGGTTCCTGCTGTGCCTGAGCTGCCCTGGTGTCTCTTTGCCCTCTGGGTTGGAGCTGCTGGAGGAGCTCTGGTGGCAGCACACGCTGTCCTGCAGGCACTGCTGGGGACAAGTCTCCTACCCCACTGCTGAGCAATTCTGAGATCCCCAATCCCATCTGGAGGGTGGGATCCTCCTGGGTGTGCTGTGCCCTGCTGAGATGTGAGCCCAGGCTGGGCTGTGCTGTCTGCCCGTGCTCCCTGCCCTGCTGCAGCAGAGGATTTGCCTTTCCTGGAATGCCAGCACTGTGTTGGAGAAACTCTGCGATTAGAAGAGCAAAAGGGCAGTGCCTGATTACTTCAGCAAGCTGAGCAGGGGCTGTAAGCTCATTAAGGGGCTTGGGCTCTGCCTGCCCAAGGAGGGACACCTCAGTCCGGGTGTGGGAAGGTCCCAGTGCTGCTCCCAGAGCTGAGCTCTCACCCAGCCCAGCCATGCTGGGCACCCTGATGACAGCGCTGTTCTTCGTGGTGAGGGCGGTCAGGCAGGTGAGTCTGGACCCAGGAACATTTATTGCTGCCCTGCTGTTCTCTCCTGCTCTCTGATGGGGCAGGCAGAGCACTTTCTGCTTGCCCTGCTAGGAATGGCCTCTGTGCCTCCTAAACCCCCTGGGCAGGAGGGTGGGGGCTCTGTGTTACCACAGGGAGTGCCAGGGGAGGGTTGTGATCTCTGATGGTGATTGTGGCTGAGCAGCTCTTTCTGTTCCTCTGCTGTCCTTTTCCCTGCTGAAAAACCCTCCCCGTGTGCAGCTGGGGACCAACCTGTTCCGTGAGGAGCCCCTGCCTTACCTGGTGTACCAGCCCCTGCCCTGGCAGATCCAGTGCGTGTCCCAGAGCCGCCGCACCAGCCGGGACAGCGAGGTGAGGGCGGCTGGCAGTGCCAGGGTGCCAGCACAACAAGGGGATGGCAGGGCCAGGGCAGCAGGGGAGGGCAGCTGGCAGTGCCAGCACAATGAGGAGAGGGCAGCTGGCAGTGCCAGGGCAGCAGGGGAGGGCAGCTAGCAGTGCTGCTGCAGGGGCAGCTGTGAGCCAGGCAGCCTAGAGGTGTATGCAAGGGGAAATGTAATGCCAGGAGGGCAGGAAAATGTTGGAGAGGTATAAGGAGACAAATTTAAGCTTATTTTTAGAAATGGAAATATCCCCTGGAAGAGCTGGCAGCCCAGGAGCTGCAGGTTCGTGGTGGAGGGGCTGTGTCCTTACTGGTTTGAAATGCAGACCCAGTGAGGATAGCCTGTGCCAACATCCATCCATGGGCTGGAGCGTCTCACAGCTCTGAGTTTGGATGCAAGGCTATTTCCTGCCTCTCCTTAGAGGTCTTTTAATAAATGCAGATTAATTAATCAGTACTCTTTAAGGGAACAACAGTAAGCATGGGGGAATGGAGGGAATGGAGAGTGGAAAGGTTCCCAGCTGGCCTGAAGGGATTGCCTCTGTCTGGGGTAGAACTAACTTTTATTTTATTTCTCTACCTTTCTAGAGAGGCAGGAACTCCCGGCACAACAGCGTCTACTCGCTTTCTGGAGAGAAAGGTGAGTGTGGAACAGGCAGGGAGGCAGTAAAAAACCCCAGTGAGCACAAGTAATGAGTGACACTCACAGCTGGGACTGTGGATACAGCAGAAGAGCAGGCATTGCAGTACCTGCATCCTTCTTGGACTCTTTCTCCTTCCACAAATCTGTCTGTGGCATTATTAAGGGGCATTTGGTGATGAGATATTTGTTAATGTGTGAAGCATCAGCCAGTGAAGGTGCCAGTGCTGTGGGGCTGAATGAATGTGTAACCCCATGTGTGTGTCTGTGCAGAGCCCTGCTCCCCTTTTCCCAGGAAACCTGCCCCACTGGCTCCTGCTGTGCCATAAAACAGCCCCCTTCTCCTTGTCCTGGAAGCCCCACCTGGCACTCCCCCTCTCAGTGCTACTGTGTGCAGGGCTGTGCTGTGCTCTCAAAGAGGATTTGAGCCGTTCTATTCTCGGTGCCGAGCGGATAAGGGGCAGTGGGGGCTGGGGGTGCCAGCTCTCCTCACAGCCCAGGGGCTCTGCCCAGCCTGGCTGCTGGGCTGGGGGTTTCACTGCAAATAACTGCAGGTCTGGGGCTGAGCCCCTCGGGCAGGTGAGCTTGTGGCAGAGCTGCACAGCCACGCTCACCCTGGCAGTGCCCACAGTGCCTGTGCCCAGCCTTGGGCAGGATCCACAGCTGGCAGTGCCTTGCAGAGCAGGGCAGGGGGGTGCCCACTCCCTCCTTTGAGCTGTCTTTTTCCTCTGCAGTTTCTTTCAGGCAGTGAAGGGAAATGGTTCAGGTGGCAGCGGTGAGTTTATAGAGCAGCATCTGGCCCCAGGATTGCTGATGGCTGCTCGGGGGGTGCTTAGCAGTGACACACTGGCTTAGAGGAGCACTGCTGAGTGGCTTTGATGCAGTTCCTGTTGAATTTCACAATACTTCCCTAATGCCACATTAAGCAGGAGTGGGGAGGGCTCCCATTTGTCAGCGTGAGAGCTTTATTGCTGCGCGGGGCCGGGCTTTTTTTCTAATCTTATTTGTGTGTGCGAAAGTAAGTGAGCATCATACGTGGTGATTAAACGTGGGGAAGCTGCGGCCTTGGGGGAGTGGAGCTGTGTAAACAGAGGGCTTAGCTCTGCCAGGGAGGCTGGGCTGTGCTTTGCCTCCCCTTCCCTGCTCCTTCTGCCCTGGAGATGTCCCTGTGAGGCTGTGGAGTTGTGGTTTCGTGCTAAGAGCTCTGCAGCAAGGACAGCTGTCCTGTCTGAGGAATGGGGAGGCCACTGATCCCATGGGGGTGATGCCAGAGCTCTGCCCTGCTCTGTGGAGCCTGTTCAGGGCTGCTGGCACTCTCTGTGCTCACTGTGATGCCCTGCTGCCCCTCCAGGTGACATGAGCCCTGATGCCAGCAGCGACAGCAGTGACCCTTCTGAGAGGGCAGCCATCACCATCCAGACCCACTTCAGGAGGTACCAGCAGCAGAAGCAGGAGAAGAAATAGCCCCAGCAGCCACCTGTGGCCTGCACTGTCCCTCCTGTTTGTCTGTTCTGTACCCCAGAGACATCTGGGGCCGTGGTGACTGTGAACCTGCCCCCAGTACGTAGCTCCTGGTGCAGGTGTAGGTTCTCTGCCCTGGTGTTGGTGCTCACAGGGGCTGTTCTCCTTCAAACCCTGCTGTGGTGGAGGGCAGGGGGATCCCTGAGAGCACAGGGTGTGCTGGAAACTTGTGCTGTGCTCAACTGTGCAAGGCCAGGGCTTGTGCCTGCTGGGGAAGGGAAGCGGGGAATCCTTGCTGAGATGTAGAAGGAAATCTGTACTAGCCAATTCCAATAAAGTTGTATTAATCTCTGTTAATCTGTTCCTCTTTTTATCTTGCTAATCTGCTTACTCTCACAGCTGAACACGCTTGCCTTTTCTTGCCTCTTCTATTTTTAATTCTGTTCTCCCCTTCTATCTCTATTCTAAGCCTGGGGTTGGTATTTTGGAGGTGCTGCCTGGCTCTGACCCTGGTTTAAGAGCTGGGCACTTGGCTTTCTTTAAAACCTGTATTATGTAATGGTTTATATAAATGTTATGTGTGTTATAAATGCTCAGGTTGGGAAGGGTGCTCCATTCCATATGGGATGTTCCTTGATAGAGGTTGGCTCTGAGTGGCACCTGAATAATGGCCAAAAATTATAAAAAATGAGCACAATAAATCCTCTTAGCAGTTTGTTTTTCAAGCCCCAGAGGTGAGCAGCTGCCAGACTTTGGCTAAGGCACTTCCAGCTCTGCAGGATTCCGGGAGTTACCTTAGTTAGGAAGAACCAGATGGCAGAGGAGGATGTGCTGACCAGTGTGCCAGCAGGCTGGGAAGGGCACTGCAGAGCTGCACGTGGGAGCTGCAGTAACATCACTGCATTTGCATGTCATTTTAATTTGGGTACTTCAATTAAAAAAAAAAATCAAGGAGAGAGAGAGAGAGAGAGGTTGAGAAAATGACCTCTGCAGTGCTTGATTATAGCTGATGAATTAAACCCTGTCAAGAGGAGAAAAAAAAAAATGGAATGGTACAAATCTGTGTGTAGATACTCCAACTGCTTTGAGCTAAAATAGGAAATGTATCTGTTTGTAAGGAAAGAGCTGGAACCAGTTGGTAACAAGCATGGATGGGAAAGTAATGAAAACTTGAGCTTATAAATTACAGGAAAAAAGGAAATGAAAGTGCAGTTAGTTAATTAGACCTCAGATAGCGCCAGAAGCTCCTCGGAAAGGTGAAGTTCTATTTTGGGTAACTAAAACAAGAGTTAATAATGGCCTGAGCTGTTTTTTGCCTTTGGAGCAGGTAAGGAGGGCAGGCAGCCCCGAGACTTCAAGGGCTCTTGCTTTCACAGCCTTGTATGAAAGGGAGAAAGTAGAATCTGCATTTCTTTGGTCTGATACTGGTGTGGCTGGTGGTGAAAACCAAGGGGAAAATAAGAACAAATAAGAGGTGAGGCGGTGCTGGGTCTCAGGGTGGTTCTCTGTGCTGCCCTGAGCCCTGACTCAGCACAAGGCAGGGCTCTCTGCTGGATTCCCGGGCTCCAGGCTGTGCTGGATTCACCATGACACGTTCCAGCTGTGACCAAGGACAGTGGTGCTCCTTCTCCTGCTCCAGGCAGGGCTGTGACACATCCCAGGGAACCAAACCCTGCTTGCAGGAGTTCTGTGTGTCGCTGGATGCTGGATCTGATGCTGGAGCCACCCTGCACTTACCGTGAGCTGTCGGAGCTGTGCTGTGGCTCATGAGGGCTTGGGCAGCGCTTCACCCCTCTGGGTGAGCTGGACCAGGATTCCTCTTTGGCACCATGGTTTGTGCTGGGCTGGAGCTGGACTTGGTTCTGCACAGTCTGGTCATGACTGCTCTGTCCTGCTCCAGTTCCTGACCCTCCTCCTGCCCCTCAGCTCTGCAGGTGGCTACATGCCTAATTATTCTTTAATATTTAACCCCTTGTCTCAGTATTTCTGTACTGGACTGTCCCTTTCCATCATCCTGCTCTGCCTAGTTCCCTGCTCACTTCACAAACACCCCACATATAAACATAACCTTTATTGCACACAGCGCTGGGTTTTTTTTCATAGAAAAAGGTATTAACACATAAGCATTTGCAAATTGAAGCAACTCCTGCTGTTTTCAGAACAGTAAAATAGCATGCAATGTCTCGGAGACGTTCCTTTTTTAAAACCACCGACAAGATCAGGGAGAGAAAAAAAAAAAAAAAGTCGCTGAGTCTTTCCTTGTGCCCCTTTCAAAATGATGTGAAATATATATATATGTTTACATATATATTATATTTTTAAATCTGTAACATCAAATTCTTTGTGCCCTGGTTTCTTTTTCTGTTCGGAGAAGAAGAAAATAGCTTCATTTATACAAAAGAGTCCGTTATGTACAAGTTTGTTAATTAAATATAAACGGCGCGGGGAAACGAGCAGCATCCGGCGGCGGCCCTACACCAGCGTGTAGGACTTGGAGTAGGCTCCGGCACCTTGTTTTTGAGACCTGCCTACCCCCGACGTGCTCATCTCCAGCAGTGAGTCCCTGGAGCCCCCCACTTTGGAGTGCGTGGGCACCCGCGCCTCGGCGGCGGCGGCGGCCACGGGGGGCTCGGCGGCCACGGGGGGAGCCGGGGCGGCGCTGGCGGCGGGCGCGGGTGCGGGGCCGGCCGGGCCGGGCATGGGGAGAGTCCTCTGAGGTAAGGTGGTTGCGGCGGAGGCCGGGGGAGGCAGCCCCAGGGGCTTGGCGCCGGGCTCCAGCGTCATGTGCCGGGCCTGCGCGTGGTACGCCCGGGCCAGGTTGCGGATGGAGGCTTCCCGCGGCGGCACCACCGGGCACGGCTCGTGGGCGTCGGGCTTGCGGAAAAAGGCCTCCGACTTGACGTACAGCGGGAGGTTGCAGTAGTCACCTGCCGAGGGAAGAGCAGGCAGGTAAGGCTCTGCAGGGACCCTCTTGATCCCCACCCTCTGGACATGTTGGCGTTGGGCTACGGAGAATGTGTTGGGCTACGGAGAACCTCGGCTACAGAGAACATGTTCTACAGAGAACACGTTGGGCTACGGAAAATGTGTTGGGCAACGGAGAACTTGGGCTACAGAGAACCTGGGCTACAGAGAACATGTTCTATGGAGAACGTGGGCTACAGAGAACCTGGACTATGGTGAACATGTTCTACAGAGAACACGTTGGGCTACAGAGAACCTCGGCTACAGAGAACATGTTCTACAGAGAACACGTTGGGCTACGGAGAACTTGGGCTACAGTGAACGTGTTCGACAGAGAACCTGGGCTACAGAGAACGCTTTTGGTTACAGAGAACATGTTGGGCTACAGAGAACCTAAGCTATGGAGAATGTGTTGGGCTACAGAGAACCTGTGCTATGAGAGTGTGTTGGGCTACGGAAAGCTTGTGCTGAAGAACCTGGGCTACAGAGAATCTGTGCTGAGAATCTGTCAGGCTACAAAGAATCTACAGAGAATGTGTTGGGCTACAGAGAACCTGTGTGTGGAGAACACGTTGGGCTACAGAGAACGCGTTGTTCTATCGAGAGAGAATGTGTTGTGCTGTACAGAACAGGTCCTGCTCTAGAGGGAGAGTGTGTTGTGCCGTAGAGAATGCGTTGTGCTGCAAGGAATGTGTCACATCCTCATCCCAAAATTGTCCCGCTCCACGCAACGCCTGGGATGAGCCAAGCTCTAACACTCAGCACTGTACACAATGTCCTGTGATGCATCATGATGTAATAGTGTTAATTATATAATGTCAAATGTACAGTGATATTGTAATGTGATGTAGCACTGAATGTACGGTAATACAGCAATTATAATGGTAATAATGTGATGCTAGAGTTCTGATACATGACAGGCATAGATCCCATTCTGTAAATGTGGGAAATGTCCCCTCAGCACCCAGCAGTGGGATGTGCTGTGTCCTACACCCGGCTTTACTCTGCCAAGGTGAGTGTGCCATAAACAACAGATCCTGCTGTCTTGTGTTATGGCATCATCTATAGTTAGTGCCCTAATTTCAGGTTTTATGTCCATGTATGGCTAAGAGCCCGTGTTGTTATATTGGCTGTTATCAGGGTTTTATTTCTGTTCTATTACACCGCTCCCTTTGTGTTCTACAGCATCACCTCCAGCTGTAGGGCCTTCATCTAAAGATTTATATGTCCACAGATGTAAAACCCTGTTATTAGTTTGCCTTTTATATTTGCAATATATAACACCTCTAGCCATAGAGCATTACTCCTTTAATTGTATATATTGTGCAGTGTTCTGTAAGGGCACGTTCCTCTCCTCACAGGATGTGGAGGGAATTATTGCAGGACCTGTGGTGTTAATATAGGATACAGCACATATAGATATGGGATTATATATATTAATACCTTCATTTAAGAAGTTATGGTTATGTGTGTGTATATATATATATATATAAATTTTGTATTAAAATGAACATAAATCTTTATATAAATAAATGTAAATTAAAATATAAAAAATTTCTATATAGATAGATAAATCTATATATATAATTTTACATATAAGTATATATAAACCTATATATACATGTAGAAATTTTTATATGGAAATATAGATTGCTGTATAAAAGATAGAAATTTATATATCAATAGGTAAAAATCTATATTTAGAATATATAAGAATATATCAAGGAGTGAGGGAAGAACAGTAAGGACTGCTAACTAATAGGAAGGAATCTTAAAGAATGGGAAGGAACAGTAAAGAGTAGCCAGAGATACTGAAAAATGGGAAAGAATAATTAGAAAAACATGGAGAAATATCAAGGGATGAGGAAAGAACAGGAAGGAATGCTGAAAAATGGGAAGGAACAGTAAAACACAGGGTGAGAAACACTAAGGAATGGGGAGGAATACTCAACAATGGAGAGAAATACCAAGGAAATGGGAGAAAAAACAAAAACAAAGATTGGGTGGAATACCAAGGAAAGGATGAAATACCAAGGAATGGATGGAAGACTAAGGAAAGGATGGAAGACCAAGGAAAGGATGGAAAACCAAGGAAAGGATTTAAATACCAAGGAATGGATGGAATACCAAGAAATGGGAATGGATGAAATACCAAGGAAAGGATGGACCACCAAGGAAAGGATGGATTACCAAGGAAAGGAAGAAATACCAAGGAATGGATGGAATACCAAGGAATGGAGGGAATACCAAGGAATGGATGGGATACCAAGAAATGGGAATGGATTGAATACCAAGGAAAGGATGGACTACCAAGGAAAGGATGGAATACCAAGGAATGGGGAACAACATTAAGGAACGGAGAAAGAACATTACAGCATGGGGAGAAATACCAAGAATGCTGAGGAATACAGGACTGGGAAGGCCTCCTAAGAATTTTGGGGAGCTCTGGGGTGCTGAGGACTCCCCCAGAGCCCTCGTGAACCTACTCTTGCTGGCGCGGTGTGGGATGGGCACGGCCACGCCCTTGCCCCGCTCGCTGTCCTGGGGCTTGGGCGGGGAGGCGGTGAAGCGGCAGATGCCGGGCTCGGACGGGGTGCTCATGGAGGTCATGCTGTCAGCATTGTCCGTGGTGCCCGTGGTCATCTGGTCCGAGGAGCTGTCGGAGATGAAGCACTCGGTGATCTCGAACTTGGCATGCTGCAGCTGCTCCTCCAGCTTGGCGTGCTCGTAGGCGCGCGCCAGCTCCTCGTAGGTGGACGAGGCGCTCTCCGTGGACACCATGCTGTTCCGCCCCTTGTCTGTGGGGACAGGATGTGTCACCTACCTGAGAGTCCTCCCTGGCACAGGAACGCCTTTTTCCACATCCTGGGAATGCCCAGGCTGTCCCTGCTGGGACACACCTGGCCACATTCAAGGCCAGGTTGGATGGGACATGGAGCAGCTCGGTCTAGTGGAAGGGTAGAACGGGATGAGCAATAAGGTCCTTCCCATCCAAACCACTTTGTTTTTTAATGATTCTATCTGCCCCCACAGCTGGGCATGGCCCTGGCTGCTCAGAGCCACTGAGCTGTGGGTCCACAATCCCACTGGTAAGTTCTGAACTCCCAGTTTGGGGTCTCTGTGCACCCCAAAGCAGCAGAGTCCTGCCCAAGCAGTGCCAGGGAGCCCTGCATACCTGTGTCCTGCGAGAGGCTGGCGCTGTAGCTGTCACTCTCAGTGACTGTGATGCCGTGCTGGGAGCCCACTGTCCTCCAGTCCGAGGTGAGGGTCCTGGCAGGGGTGGACGCCTGGCACTTGGTGAGTGTCCACTGGCTGGAGTAGCGGTTGCGGGTGCTGTGCGCAGACTTCACACTCTTCCTCGACACGGGGTCTACGGCACAGAGGTGACAGAGTCACGGTGGGTTCCTTCCACAGCCAGGATTCTGTCCCCTCCCTGGAGCACTCCTACCCCTTCTGCCTTCCCAGGTCTGGAGAACAGATTCCCCTCACCTGCCCCGAGTTTACAACCCCAGCCCAGCCCCATCACTCACTGGTGCCGGGGCGGATGTCGGACATGTCGATGAGGGGCCCCGTGTTCTGGATCAGGGCTGGGTGATGCAGAGACACGCCCGTGCAGAAGCTCTGGGGGTTCACTGCCTGGCTGAACTCCGTGTCGGTCACCGGGATCGTGGCTTTGTCATCCCCTGTGGGAGGGAGCTGCAGCTCAGACACTGCATGGCACCCCAGCGCTCTGGGGCAGCAGGGGATGGCAGCTTTGGCTGTGCTTACCCAGCTGCTTGATGCCCTCCTTGTCCTCGATGAGGAGCTGCACCCGCGGGATGTCGATGTGCAGGCGGGGGCCCTGTGGGGGCCCCTTCACCGGCGTGTCAAAGCTGCGGTTATTCTTGCTGTGAGGTGAGAGGGGACGCAGACCCGCCCATTACTGGACAGAGCCCCGGCGGCTCCAGCCTGGCACGGGCTGGGGATTGCCACCAGCCAGCCCACCCGGGGCTCAGCTCTGCCCAGGCACGCTCCTCTGTGGGTGCTGGGACCCTCGGGCAGGCAGGAGCAGCCAGGAGCTGCTGTGCTACAGTCACTGCCACAACCTTCACAGGGTGAGTGAGAGAAGCTCTGAACCAGACTGAGTGCTGTAGCTGGGCTTAAAAGCAGCCAAAACCACCCCCAGCACCACCTATTCCCCTGCCTGCCCACCCAGTCCCAGCCCCAGGCAGATGTGACACTCACCTGATCAACATTTCTGCCAAACTCTTTGCATCTGTGCAGGAGACACAAAAAACAAGAAGTTTGTTGTAAGGGAGCAGTTTAGGGCAAATGAGGCAGTCCAGGAACACAATCTGGGGTCCCGTGTGCTGTGCTTCTGAATCCCATCTCACCTCGAAGCCTCTTCAGCCGCTTCTCCTTCCTCTTCTTGCGGATGATGAAGAGCAGGGCCACTCCCAGCGTGGCCAGGATCACAGGGCAGGCGATGGTGAAGAGCTTCTTGACATCATCACCTTCCCCTTGGGCAGACTTGATCGGGGGGATGGTGCCTAGGGCAGAGCGCGGGCGGGTGGGCGCTCAGCGTGCCGGGACCCCCTTGGTGTGGTGGCATTTCCCCCGCCCGTGTCCCCACTCACTGCCATCGTAGTCCAGCGTGGCGAACTGCGTGGTCTCGTTGCCGCAGCCGGCGCTGTTGCAGGCCTTCATGCGCAGCTCGTACCAGGTGGCCTCGCGCAGCTCGGTCAGGAACACCTCGCTGGAGCTGTTGGTGCGCAGGCTCTGCCAGACCCAGTTGCCCTTGGGCCGGTACTCCAGGACGATGGCGGTGATGGGGCAGCCCCCGCTGCTCCAGCCCTGCAGGTTCAGCCTGGCGTGCGTGGAGTTGATGTGGGTGAAGAGGTGCTGGTCCTTGCTGAAGGAGGGCTCTGCGGGACAGGAGCTGTCAGGAGGGTGGGGAGGGGACCCCTGTGTCCTCCAGCAGGGCAGGGACACCGCAGGCCAGGCTCACCTCTGCCGTGGGTCTTGGCCTCGATGATCTCGCTGATGCGGCCGGCGCCGACGCTGTTCTTGGCCGCCAGCTTCACCTTGTACCAGGTGCCACACTTGAGGCTCTCCAGCTTGAAGGAGCGCTCGGAGGAGCTGATGAACACGTCCTTCCACTCCTCGCTGTTGTCCACCGAGTACTGGAGCACGAAGCCTGTGGGAGTAGGGAGGGGGTCACCTCTGGGTGAAGGGGTTATGGCTGGCACAAGCCCAGCACAGCCTTACAGTGCCAGGGCACCCATCACACACCAATTCTGCGCTCGTGAGCGGTGCTGGAAACTGCCTGCTCTGCCCACCACACAGATCCAGGCATGAGCACCGACAAGAGGAGCGTGGGCACACCCAGAACCTCCTGAGAGCTCTGCCAGCACCCCTGGTCACACCTTGCCTGCCCCCAGCAGCCCCAGCGTGGCCCCACTGCTCATTTCCACATGGGAGCGCACGCTGTGATTGACTGGTGCGAGGCTATAAAGGGAAAGCCGGAATTAAGCAGCTCCCTCGGGAGGCTGCAGGGAAGTTGCTTCTGTCATTGCACACCGCCTCCTCTCCCGTGATGAAGAGTATTAGGAAGCACACTGTGTCCTAGATGAGCAAACCTGTTACGCTGCCATCAACAAGGTGCCTGGGGATGGCTGGTGTGGGCTTCCCAGGAGAGCACAGGGACACAGGGACAGCCCCAAGGGCATTGGGGCATCTCGGGACAGCACATCCCTTCTGCCCCAGCCGTGCTAAACAAACTTCCCTCGTGCACTGAGAGGTTTGGCTATTTTTGCAGGATATTTAGCCAATTCTCTAATAAAACTAGCAGGGAGGAGTAGGCTTCCTGCCGTGCTGTGTGCATAATGAGCTGCACAGGGCAGAGCTGGCAGGGTGGCCCTGGTGCCAGCCCCACCCAGGTACCACCACCATGGCAATGCCAGAGGGTTCACAGAAGGGAGCTCTGTGAACACCCAGCTCCAGCTCGGGCAGAGCAGCACCCACACCTCCCCACTGCCAAGGATTCCCTGTGCCTGGTGACACCAGGACCTTCCCAAGGCCATGGGCACAGGATTCCCAGCAGTGTCAGCACCAGCCCTGACACCCCCACACCACCCACCCTGGTGCCTGCCACTGCTTATTTATTTATTTTGTACATGCGGTGTGTTTTTAATATTTCTAATCCAATTATAACCAAATTTATCAACAGAGTCCGCTGGAGTGAAAGGCTGCTGGCTGGGGAGATTTGCTTGTAATTACTTTCATGCTTTTAATTAATTGTAAGCGAGGTCTCCTTCCTCGCTCCCCGCTCCCCCCTCTGCACGCAGCTGTTTCAACCTATAATTCATGAGATGAATCAGAGCAGAAAGGAGACTTGGGAAAGCTGGGATGCTCCTGGAGCCCTCCCAAAGCCCCCAGCCTGTCAGGGATGTGGGACAACTCCTGCTTTGGTGGCTTCACAGTGGCACCAGTGCCAGGAGACATGGAGCAGCACTGGGGCTGGTCCTGGCCACCACCACCACCTCAGCACCCAGTGATGTACCCTTCATTAGCTACCTCAGTGCCCACAGCTTGTCCAGAACACCTCACAAACCCCTCAGCAGGGCTGGCAGCCCCTGCTAAGAGCTCAGAGGCATCAACCTTACTCTGAAGTGTTTTGGAGAGGGGGAAACTGAGGTGCAGATGCAGAAATATGGCACAGTGTGCCTGAAAACATGTTCCATGAGAATGGAACCAGTCATGGTTCTGGAATGAGCTGCTGGCACCAGCCCCATCACTCACAGCAGCCCTACCTCGGATGGAGCTGCCCCCGTTGTCCCCAGGGATCCAGGCCAGCGTGATGGACGATGCTGAGGTCTTGGAGACGGTCAGGCGGGGCTGGTCCGGGGGCACTAGGGAGGAGGGAAAGCCTCACATGTGCAGAGTGCCCCAAACTGTGCCCCCAAAAGTGCCAAGGAGACATGGCACTCATCCCTGGGCCAGCACGAGCCCCGGGTGCAGCACAGAGCCCTGTCAGTGGGATGGAGCGTGTCCATGCAGGGCACACACAGAGGTGGGAGCCCTCACCTTGCACCAGGAGGTTGATGATGATGGTGTCGAAGCCCCAGGTGTTGGTGGCAGTGCAGGTGTAGTATCCCGAGTCCTCGGCTTTCACCGAGCGCAGCACCAGCGTCCCGTTGGCCTGGATCAGGCGGTGGCCGTCCACTGTCACCGGGATGGCAGAGTCCTCGCTGCCGGGACAGAGGGGGGCACATCAGCCCTGTGTGGCACAGTCAGGGCTGGCACCAGCCCCCAGCACGGCTGGCAGCCACCTCCATACCTGTCCTTGGTCCACTTGATGGCAGGGACCGGCTCTCCCACGGAGTTGCACGGCAGCCGCACATCCTTCATCCAGGGCGTGGTGACCGTGCCCCCGAAGGAGATGATCTTGGCGGGGGCTTGGGGACAAGGAGGGGGTCAGCCTGGGGGGCAGGCCCGGTGCACAGACCCCCCCGAGGTGTGAGGAGACCTGGGACCCCAGAGCTGCCCCTCCTGTGCCCTGGGGTCACCTCCATGGGGCAGGGCACTGCAGCAGAGGTGTCCCCCAGGCTGGCACCCCCCGTACCTTTGCCCGCAGGCTCGATGGTCACCTTCTCGCTGATGTTGCCGCGGCCGGCGGAGGTGACAGCGGCCACCCAGAGCAGGTACTGCTGTCCCCGGTTCAGGTGGGCGATGCGGTAGAACAGCTGGTCCGGGCTGGTCTCGTACTCGCTGGGAGCCTGCGGAGGGGGACACGGCAGAAGGTGAAGTTTCTGTGAGACCCTCACCCATCACATTCAGCGCAGACCCCCAGCCCCTCCGGGTTTATCCCGAGCAGCAGCAGCGGCTCAGCTCCGCTCGCACCGCTCAATGCCGGGGAGAGCCGGCTGGTGTCGTGATTCCTCCAGGGAGCCGGGCTGATGAGAGAACAGATGGCTGCTCCGGCATCCCTGTTCCAGGGAAAGGACGCTGCCCTGGCACCGCCGAGCTGCTGCAGGGCCAGCCTGCAGGCAGCCCCAGCCGGGCTGCTCCAAACCCTCTGCGGTCACGGCGAGAGGCCAAGGGGTCCCCAAAACCCAGGTGGGGTCACCACATCGCCCACTGCCCCAGCCCTGCGCTGGCCCTGCGGACACAGGGCAAGCACCGGGGCCAGTCCCCATCACAGCGGGGACAAAGTCACCCTGCTCCAAGCACGCCAGGAGGGGAAGGACTGCCTGGCACAGCAGCCTGTGCCACCGTGCCAGCACCGGGCAGGGATGGGGCTCCACGACCCCGTGGTGCAGGATGGGTGCATTTAAACATGACTTGGCATGTTCCCGTGTGCTCACTGTCAGCACACGTGTGCCCTTGTGGGGACACGGATGTGAGTGTACCCCAAAGCAGACACACCTATATGAATATTGTATAGTATACATAATTTTTTTTTTTTTTTACCCAAATGACAGTTTTGACAAGATGCCAAGAAAACAATATCGGATCCCAGCGGTTTTACCAGTTGCTTTGATGAAAAGATTATGTTGCCCTGGAAACCAGAGGCTCAGATAGTGAAATGAGTTTGAGAAGGAGCTTTTGATAAGCACTAGTCTGCAGACCTCCCATCAACCTCTCCCTCACCAAGGAGGGATGGGGCCAGGTTGGATTTCTATTTCATTTTCGGTCAGCCGCTGGCATGGTTCCCTCTCTGGAGCAGGGCAGATGCCAGAGGATGGGAACAGAGAGATGATGGGAACAGAGAGATGATGGGAACAGAGAGATGATGGGACCGTTCCCTGTGCACAGTGCCCATGGATGCCCTTGGACAGTTCCGCAGTGCACCCCAAGAGGTCTTTGCTGCGGCTGCTGCCTGGCATCAGCTCTCCCTCCCGTTCCTGGCACACCGTGGTGATCCCAGCCCCATTCCCATCACGTACCGGCTGCCCCGAGCCGGGGCTGGAGCAGAAGATGGTGTATTTCCGAATGATGCCGTTGGGCTTGGCCGGCGGCAGCCAGGACACCACCACGCTGCTGGCAGAGGACGGCACAGCCTTGATCCCAGCTGGGGGACCTGGAACTGAGGAGGGAGAGCGTGGCAGAGCTGCTGCCAGGAGGTCTCCAAGGTCTCTGCCCAGCTGGGAGATGCGACAGCATCCTGCTGTGGGGCTGGCATCCCGCCCACAGCCTGGGAAGCAGCTGCAATGGTGGTGTCACACACAGGCAGGGACAGGTCTGCCTGCAGGACACCTCTCCACGGGTGGCTCTGGCCCCCGTGTGAGCCACAGGCAGGAGGGTTAATTGCAGCCCAAGCTCTGCTTTAGAAATCATGATTGGCTTTTAATGGCCATCTCCTTAATCTGTCAGCCGTACCCTGCCCAGCTGCGCCTCCCTCCCAGCATCTGGCTCCTAGGACAGGCCCAGGGATGCTCTGCTAGCGAGCTAATGGCATTAAAGTAGGGCAGGCGGGGTGTAAATATTTAAATATCCGCACTTAAGGAAAAGGGAAATGCCCTGCCCATGGCTGTACACGGGGGGTTTCCCCAGTGCCCTTCAGCCGTTTGTGCTGGTGGCAGAGCCACTTACTGTCCTCCTTGGTCTGGATGTAGAGCACGCTGCTGCGGACGCCGTCGCCCGCCTGGGTGTAGGCCAGCACCTGCACGCTGTAGTTGGTGAATTTCTCCATGCCCCGCAGCTCCACTCGCTCCCGCGTGGTCGTGATGTTCTGCATCTCACCCCACTCTGCAGGAGGCACGGCCTGTCAGCCCCTGTGCCCCCCATGTCCCCCGTGCCACCTGCTCCCCAGGTGTGCTCACCTCCGTCCATGTAGAGGGACCAGAAGATGACCCGGTAGCCCTTGAGCACCCCGTTGAGGGTGCTGCGCGGGGGCTCCGACCAGGAGATCACGGCCACGTCCGAGGTGATGGAGATGGCTCGCACGTTCTCGGGGGGCTGGCTGGGAACTGGGCAGGGAGGGATGAGGAGGACAATCAGCAGGAGGATGGAGATGTCAGGCTGAAGGAGCTGTGCCCCACAGAGCCACCCTGACTGCACCCACAGGGACCCTGCAGTGCTGCTGGAAGCCCTCAGTCCTGCCCAGCAGTGCTCTGCCTCCAACATGCGCTTTTCCTTCTGGGCCAGCGAGGTGGTGTGATCCCTGTGCTGGTGGTGACAGGGAGGATGCTTCCCAGTGAGGGGAGAGTGGGAGAGCTGGCTGGATGTGAGGTAATTAGATCCCATTGCCCCGCAAGAGGTAACTCTAATTTTTATGAGCATTTAAATGATAATACATCACCGTAACGATCCTCTTTGAAAATGATTATTGTTTCATATTACTTAGGTGCAAAAATATAAGCACCATGTAATTAGGGACAGAGTATAATAAACTAATACAGATAGTCCGTTTGAACAAAATGAAGGTAATATAATTATGGAAAAGACACTATTGCTAAAACAGGGGCCCTTGAATACCCCGGGAGGAGTGCTAATGCAGCCAGGAAACGATTGCGGTTTGACAGGCTAACGAGAGCCTTAATTAAGTATGAAAAACTGCTGAGCAAACGCACTGCAAAACTTTTTCCTCATTGTTTTTAAAACGACTGAGACCATCAGCAGCCATGTCCCAGATGGAAACCTGCCTGGCACTTGGGCAGCGCCGAAATCCACCTTGCACCCTTCAGCTGTGCCACAAACCCCGCGGCACGGGTGTCCTGCTACCCCTGTGCTCCCAGTTCCTTCCCAGGGAGCACAGAGCCACCCCAGAGCTGTGTGGGACAGGATAGGGATCAGCTGAAGGTGTTCCAGGGTGCCTGGTTTGGTCCTGGGCTGTCCTTACCGTCCTCCAGCGTGGTGGCGTTGATCTCGCTGGACGAGGGCCCCGTGCCCGCGCGGTTGAACGCCTGCACCACCACCCCGTACTGCGCAAACTTCTTGAGGTTGTCCAGCGTGTAGACCTCGCTGTCCCCCGTGGCCTTCATCTCCACGATGCTGTACTGGCCGTTGCTGCCCGGGCTGTTCTCCCGGTAGCCAATCTGGTAGCCACGGATCACCCCGTTCTGCAGCTCCTTCTTCGGGGCCTGAGGGACAACGAGGGCAGGACGGAGCAGTGTCACAGGGGTGATCCCTCACAGGGCTCCGTGCCCCAACCACCTGTCCTCAGTGGCTTCTCTCAAGGCTTTCAAGTTGTTTTCCCTCCCCGCTTTTCACTGGGTGGCAAAACAGTGATAAAAAAGGTCCAGTGTTTCCTCAGAGCCTCCAGAGAGGAAAGTGCTGCCTGGACAGCACCAGTCCCCAAGTGGAGCAGGAGAAATCCCAACTCTGGCAGCCTGAAAGGCCAGATTGAGATCAATCTTAACAATATTTCTCTGAAGCATTAAGAAATCAATAGGGTTGATTGCAAATTTATGTTACAATGCCAGGGCGATCCATCTTGCTGAAATACTCCTAAAACGAAGTGACTTATCTTTCAAGTGAATCTTACTTTTCATTAATCTGTTTTTCAGTGCTTAAGGGGAGGTGGGGGGGGAGAAGCTGGAACCCTAAATTTATTGACTTAGCAGTTCATTCCCAAGTCCTAACTTTATAATCAATTTTATTTTTCATTAGGCAGCTTTGGAAAAATAAATCCGATTCTAAGCTTTATTGATCTCTGCTCAAACACTTTGCAAGCCAGCACCTTAGTTTTTACATATTTATCCTCTCTGCCCCATGGTCCCCCACGGACACCCTATGAGATAATGAGTTTGTTGTAAAACATGATTGATAAGAGCCCTGAGCAATAAGGTGAGCTGCTTGCACAGCCTCCAGGTTTTCCTTTTTCCTGGGCAATTCTTCCTGATCCTTGTAATGCTGATGACATGCTGGGTGTCAGGACAAGCTGGGACAGCATTTGGCCAATCCCCCACAGCCAGAAAAAGCCCCCACACCATCCCAGCCTCACTCACCTTCCAGGTGACCTGGATGCTCTGGGAAGTGATCGGCTGCAAGGTGACATCCATCGGAGGGCCATCGGGAGCTGCCGAGACACAAACACAAAACAGCACACTGAGAAGGTTCAGGAGCTCCTCACCAGGAATTCCCCTGGCTTTAGGAGAGCTCAGCCAGCTTCCCCCCAGGCTGCCCACCATCCCCACCAGCCACAGAGGAGCCCAGAGCACACCTGCTTCCTCGGTGCTGATGGTGAGCTCCTTGCTGGGCTCGCTGCGCCCGATCTTGTTGAAGGAGTACATGCGGATGCTGTACACCGAGGCGGGGTGCAGGTCCACGATGTTCGCCTGGTTGATGGTCGGGGAGATGTTGCGTGTAGACTGCTTAAAATCCCAGGAATCTGGAAGAGCAGCAGAGCCAGGCAGAAGGGTCAGAGCCTGAATCCTGTCCAGGGTCTGCAGTGCTGAGGGGGCTGTGCTCGGGCAGGTGAGGTCTCCAGGCACCTCCAGCTTTTGTACCCTTGGAGAGGCTCTGCTTCCCTCTCTCGCTGTTGTGCGTTGGGGTTCAACTTTTTGCAAATATTGTCTCTTTTAATATTCCCTTTCAAATGCTCCCATCCAACAGAAATTACCATACTTCATTAATGCCGCTCTCTCCTTTCTTCATCAAAGGAACCGGGATGCAGAATATTCCCTCGGAGGCACCGGTGGGGCAGTCCCACACCTGCCTGTGCAGGCCAGCCCCCAGCCCCACTGAGGGGACATCACTGTCACCTACCTGACTTATTCTTGTACTCGATATCGAACCCGGTGATGATGCTGTTGCCGTCGAACCGCTGTGTCCATCGCAAATTCATACTCCGGGCTTTCACCTCACGGATCTCCAGCTCTGGTGGGTCAGGGGGCTCTTGGGGACACGCAGGCAGGTTAGGGATGGAGGCAGAGAAGGCCCCCAGGAGCAGGGGGACCCTCTCAGCAAGGTTTTGCACCGCAGGGCTCACCCAGGGGGATGGAGTACCTTGGACAGTGAGCTGGATCAAGCCTCTGTCCTCGCCGTAGGAGTTGATGGCGTGACAGGAGAAGAAGACGGAGTCCCCACGGTCTGCAGGTTTCAGCTGCCAGAGTTCCAGGGACAGGAGCCAATTCAGACTGAGCTAGCCCAGCACTGTGCCCTGCCATCCCTTCTCCCACCACAGTGCCACTCACTGGAGCTGCAATCCCTCCCATAATTAGGTACTCCTAACACCCCACCCCTCTGAGCCCAGCGCAGTGCCAGCCTCAGTGACACCCACTGGGGACTCTCCCTGCATCTTCCCTTCTTCTCTCCAGCACCCAGCGAGACCCCAGGCAGGTGCAGACCTGCAGGCCTCACCTTGAGGGTGGAGATGACCTCGTCGCCGTTGTCCTTGGTGGTGATGGCGTAGCGCATGTTGCGGTCGGGGTCGATGACGGTGTCCCCCTTCTCCCAGCGGATGATGATGGGCCGCTCGCCCCGCGCCGTGCAGTTCAGCTCCTTGGTCTGGCCCTTGATGGCGATGGTGGTGTTGGGGTGGGAGGTGATCATGGCTGGGACTGCGGGGAGGCAAAGTGTCACCTGTGTGCCTGGGACACGGGCAGGTGCCACCTGTGGCTGCCCGGCCCCGCGGACCCGCCGAGGGCACGGCGCATGCGGCTCTCACCGAGAGGCCCCGCAGCCCGAAGCGGAACCGTCTCGCTGCATTATACAGCTCAGGATCATAAAATAATGAAGCAGATAAATTTTATAATGCATAGCATTACACCGGGGTAGACAATAAAACGTGAAAGACAAATAACCAAGTGCACACTATAATGAAGAGAAAGCCTCCAGTCTGAGACGTGCGGGTATGAATTATTGACTAAGGTTTTACACTCCCGAGGATGAGAGGAAGAATGTTTTCCATCACGGATTTGCATAATTCACTCGTATAAACCTGGGCAGAATACAGAGTGTGATTTCCCATCAGCAAGGCTGCCTTTGAATTGCAGATGCCAGAGATGATTTTTTTTTGTTTCATAGCCACCCCAATATGCAAATGGAGCCAGTGGGGACACCCTGTGCTGTGGTCACCACCTGGCTGGGGTGCAGAACCCAGAGGTGCTCGAGCAGGGTGCAGCACAGATGGGGATGGCTGATCCATGAGGATGCTGTACTGATCCCTGGCCTGGCTGTTCTCTGCTCCGAGTGCCAAGGCCTTTGTGCCACCCCAGTGCCATGCAGCAGGCTGGCTGTGGCAGGCACCACACAGGAAGAACGGGCTGAGGGACCGAGGGCAGGCTGGGTAAGCAGAAAAAAATGTAATGCATAAACAAACAGCAGTGCTGAGTCCTGCAGTAATGTATGATAATGACAATCCGCAAAGGCAACACACACTGTTCTAATGGGACACAAGAGGCTCTAATGAGCTACGACTCCTCGGCTTTCTGTGGCAATGTAATTCAATTAACAGAGAAGGAAACCTTCCCTCCTGAGCTGCCAGAGTTTGTGGGGTGCAGGACAGTGCAGTGCCCAGCCTGGTGCCAATCCTGCCCCAAGGGGAGCACGGCACCCCTGAGCTGGCAGGGGATGGCAAACAGCAGGGATGTTGTGGCAGTGCAGCCTGGGGCACCAAGGGTGACAAGAAGCAGCCCAGGACTTCTCCTAACTCTCTGTTCCATCCCCAGCTGCCTGCCTGTGCTGTGACACCTCTGCCTGCCTCAGGGTCAGGGACACACCAGGACTGTCCCAGCCCCAGCATCCCATGTCCCACCAGGGTGAGGACAGAGCACAGGGACAGCTGGGAGCTCCTGCAGGTGCCCCAAAGCAGCCCTCATTCAGCCCGGGCTGGAGGAGAGTGCAGCAGCACAGGGTGTGTGGCCAAAGGGGCAGGACAGCCCCTGCAGCAGCCTTGGCTACACCAGCCCCTTCCCTGAGAGCAGAGGCCCCAGGAGAGGAGCTCTGTTTCAGGCTCTGCTTCACTGAAATACACTTATTGATGTTTGATTAAAAGCAGCTCCTTGGATGTAAACATATCAACTTCTCTCAATTGCCAGGGTCCCAAGGGAGCTGCACGTAGTCCAGAGCAGGAAAAGAGCACAACAAGCCCCAAGAAAACCTCCAGCAGCTGTGAGGATGGCACAGACTGGGGCACTGGTGCCCAACACCTGCTCTGGAACAGCTCTGCAGCTTGCAGAGGGACCACATTGCTTGGGACTGGCTGCAGGGACCTCCAAGGGTGGCTGGGGGCTGCTCCTGACCAGTCCATGATCCCTTCCTGGGTGCAGAAACATCAATAATGTGGCATCAGCCACAGCTCAAGCAGCACTCTGGGCTTCCTTCAAGGACAACTCACCTCCAACGCCTCCTGTGCCCAGCCCACCCACCCAGCCTGTCCCAGTGCCCACGGCCTTGTTAACAAGGCCACAACCACAGGCTGGTCCCGCTGGCTGGGCACAGATAAGGCTGGGAACAAAGGGAGGTGACAGCCACCAGCACGCTGCGGTCCCACAGCCGGCTGGGGCACGAGCCGCTGGTGACAACTGAATGAGAACAGTGACAAGGGTGACAAGGGCTGTGCCTGCCTCCCTCACCCCCCTCTTTCTTGTTTGGAGCTGGCTCTGTGATGTTAATTTGATTGCACCCGTCTCAGCTTCCTTTCTTCACTGATTAGCTGAGTTTCACCTGAAGCATGAGATTAATTCAAATTGCATGGAAGCAATCAGTTATGCTCGTGCTATGTGGCAGCGAACTTCCAAAGAGGGCTGTGCCTCGACCACAGGCAGAGACCCCTCTACCTCTACCTGCCCCTGGCACGGAGGTGCTGGCTGGGAGCAGGTAGAGAACCCCCATCCCCAGTGCCCAGGGTGCTGCTGCTCTGGCAGGACCCTCGGGGACGTGACTGTCCCCATGCCACACGCTCCCGACACCCGGGCAGGTGCGCAGCCATGTGCTAAATGACATTTATCACGCGCTGCTGGGCCCCTCACCTGCGCCCAGCCCAGCCTGCTGTCCCCTCGGGCACAGGCTCAGTCACTCCAGCACTCCCCACCTTCCATTCACACTGCAGCCTGCTGGATGCTGGAGTTCCTTCCCAAAGCAGGGAAGGACAGGCTGCTGCGCTGTGGGAGCCCAGGGGCTGTGGCACCCAGGGGCAGGAAAGCCTCAACCCCACGGGTGACATTCCCAAACAAATCTGGTGGCTTTTCCCTGACAAAAGCAGCATCCGGCTGCTCCTGGCTCTGCCAAGTCCATGGAACTCAGCCATGCACTGTCCAGTGTGTCACCTGGCTGTCCCTGTCACCCCTTGCTGTGCTGTCAGGGCAGGGCGTGTGTGACACCAGCTGGCTGTGGCACTGCCCTCTGCCCTGCACGCTTTGTTTGGGCTCTGATTAACTCCCATTTAACTCAGTCTGCAGTGGCCTGACTTTCAGGGAAAGCCAGTGCTGATCTCCCTTTAATTGGGCTGACATTTCACTAAACAAACAAAAACCCCAAAATGAAACAAAACAAAGAGCCCATCTATTGCTTAATTGGCTGTGGCGCTTCGTCTACCTATTCATCCAAACCTTTTCAAAGGCAGCGAGGGCTCCGGGAGATGCAAAAGCACTCGCATAATAAGGTTATGTGCTATTCAAGTCAGCAAGCAACCTGTCCTGGGATGCAATTACAGGAGATAGCAGGGACACGGCACCAGTTCGGGCTCCCAGACTTCTCATGCTCACTCGGGATTAATCGCCTCGACTTTGTACCTGCACCTCATTGAAGTGCCTTGTTTGAAGTCGCTGGGTTTGATTCATCATTGGAGGGATAAATTAAACAGCTGACAGGGAGGGGAACAGGAACCTGGGAAGGCAGAGGCTGGGTGGGGAGGGGAGAAGCCCCTGAGAGAAACAGCTGCTGGTGTCAGAGAAGAAAGCAGCTGCTGGGGAGGGGAGGCCAGAGCACGGTGGTGACCAGAGAAGGCTGCAGGTCCTCTCTGCCCACAGCATCCTGAGTGCACACCCAGGGGTGGTGGCTCCCACAGCTTCACCACAGCCTCCATCCCTGCTGGCACAGCACGGTCTCTGCCTCATTCCCAGCATGGTCAAGGCAAAGTTTAGTCCTTCTGAGCCCAGTCCTGACCCAGCCCCTCCTGGAGACACCAGGAGTGAGGGTGATGGCTCTGGACCCCCTCTGCCACCTCCTTTTGGAGGTTTCAATGCTCCCTGCAGCAACAAGCCCAGTAACTAACACGGAGCTGGCAATTATACATTCTGCTGATAGCAACAGGAGAGCAATCCAATAACACACACAGTTCAAACACGGTGTCTAACAACACTTCCCAGCCCATCCCTGTCAAAGCAGCCCAGCTATTTCCTTTCCTCCTGGATGATGTAGATTGATTGCCTGGTTTTATTAAAGACAAAGTGTGTTTAATAGCAAAAGGGAAGCGGGTCCCTGGAGGGGAGGAATCAATGCCCTCCCGTGCCCTGCATTGATCGTGGGATGAGCGGAGCTGAGGCTGGAGCACGGCTGGTGCAGCTGGAGCAGAGAAGGAGGCTGCAGCAGACCAGGCTGTGCTGGTGGCCCCATGTCCCACAGCCACCCTCACCGTGCCCAGCTCTGCTCCAAGGGTCACTGCAGTGAGCAGGTCCCTGTCCCGTGGCACAGCCCCGGGTGCTTACTCTTGACGGTGAGGAACATGGACTTGCTGATGTCTGTGCCCACGCCGTTGCTGGCCTGGCAGAGGTAGTAGCCGATGTCCTCCTCCAGCACGTGGCGGATGAGCAGGGAGCTGTTGGGCAGGATCTGGATGCGGCCTGTCAGGGGGATGGGGTGGTACTGCTGGGGGTTGCCACTTCCTAGGAGGGGACATGGAGAGACAGGGTTCAGCTGAGGCAGAGCACCTCTCATGAGCTCAGAGCTGGGGTGGCCATGCCCAGGGACTCTCCCCAGTCTGCACTGACATCCCCACACACAGCCCTGACCCATCCCTACCTTTAGCATGCTTCCACATGACTTTTGGAGGGGGGTACCCATCAACAGAGCAGTTCAGCACCCCAGCTTTTCCATAAATGCCATCTTGGTTGTTGGGTTGGACCACAAAACGAGGAGGCACTGAGGAGTTTGGGAGAAAGGACGGTCACTGCAGGAAAATCCCCATCAGAGCCCTACAGCTCCCCACTCCCCATGGGCACGGGGGTGCTGTGGCTCAGCCTGGCTCCTCACCCTCCCACACTCCCTCCCTCCCTCTCCCACAGGACCAGGTGGGATGCAGGTGGCCGGTCAGCCCAGGCTCACCCCGCACGATGAGCTGCCGCTCCCGGCTGACGGTGGCAGCGTCGTTGCTGGCGATGCAGGTGTAGTTCCCGTTGTGCTTGAGGGAGACGCTGGAGATCTGCAGGGAGCTCATGAACTCCTTGCTCTCGATGGTGACCCCGGAGCCAGAGAGGATGACGTGCCCGTCCTTCCTCCAGGTGATGTGGATGGGCATGTCCCCGGAGGAGACCACGCAGGGGATGTAGAGGAGCTGTCCGATGGAGGCTGGAGGGAACTCGAAGGGCTGGATCAGCGGAGGGACTGTCGAGGGGAGAGGCACAGAATGCTGGAGAGCCCATCCCAGGAAAGCCTTCCTTCAGGGGGATGGGCTGCAGGGCAGCTTGGGGAAGGTCCCAGGAGGAGAAGCACCCCAGAAACTAAGATAGGAACAAGGCCAGGGGGCAGCAGGAGGTGCCATCAAGCAGAGAACTGCAGGAAGACTTCTCCCACCTGGCAAGGCCACCCTGCTGAGAGTGGGATGGAGAAACGCTGACCCTGCACCGGGGAAAGCCCCAGCCACCCCCAGCACGTGCCACCCGAAATTCCACCTCAGCATTTATCCACTCCCAGAAAAGCCATTATTAGATGGATGCTTTTCTTAAAGGCGCTGGATTCAGAACCAGCCATTATCTTTCTGATAACTTAATTAGGCAACTGCAGCATCTCTGGCAATGTGGGAGGGGGAAGAAAGCGGAGAGAGGGAGACAATTAGCTTAACAAGGCTCAGCACCTGGTAGATGAGATCCGCGTTCTGCAGTCTCCATAATTAAATTAGCAGCCTGCCAATTGTCCCTTCAGCAGAGTGGAGCTGCCCTCTCATACAGGCACGGGGACAGTTCCCTGAGCCCCCACGCACTCCCCTGGGCTCCCACCTCCACCCTGTGCCCATCCCATCGCTCAGGTCTTGGCACTGCTGCCTGGTCCAGAGCAGGCAAGCAGAGGCTGTCACTGTCCCCCAGGTGGGCCAGGCAGGTACAGGCAGGGCTGGCCTGTCCCTCTGCCGGCAACGTGGCTCGAGCTGCCAGAGCCATGGAGCCAGTGCTGCCTGTTTTCCATAATTAATGAATAATTAATTGGGAATGCACTGCAGTCTATTGCAGAGCGGGGATGGGCTTGTGGATCCGCGCCTCTCCAAACACGCCCCTCCGGCCGGCACACAAGCTCTCCCTGCTCCAGCTTCCCACAAACAGAGCTCACAACTCCCCTTTCCTTCCCAGATCACTTCCCCCTGTGATTCTCCTTTCTCCAGAGCTTCCAGGCTCTCGTTTGGCCGCAGCCTGGAGCACCCTGGTGCCACTGCAGAGCCCATCCAGCAGCTCCAATCCAGAGGTGACCCTGTGAGCAGCCTCTGCCTTCCCGTGGGGTGAAGCATCATCCCACAGTGCCCTGGCACTCCCCAAAACGCTGCAGCCAAGCAGAGCTGTGTGGGAGCCCCAGGACGGCACCAACCCACATGGGATTAATTAAAACCTTCAAAGATGTCTGCAGGAATAAGGAACTGTCAGGGCACCTTGGAGGAGGTTGGATTTTGGATTGTGCTGCTGGGGAAGTGCAGGGAAGAGGCCCCAGCAGCAGCAGCCGCAGTCAGCACAGAGCTGGGAGGTTTGAAACTGGGATCCTGGGGTTCCCTGTCTAAGCAGCAGCAGCTACACCTGGGCAGGAGCTTCCCTCAGCAAGAGATGGGGATGGTGCCTCATGACAGGGCTGGGGCTGCCTGCACATCCCTGTTCCTGGGGGGTTGAGCAGTGCCAGAGGGAACTGTAAAGCTTTTACTGCTGCGAGATCAGAAGGACCTGCATAACTCACAGGTGCCATTTCATGTGGCCACCAGGCACTGGGGGCTGTAAAAGCTTTATGGTGCTCCACGCCACCCTGTGCTCCTTGTGCTACACAGTTATGTTTATTCACTCTCTGACTCTCTCTAGGGCCTTTGCTATTCTTCTCCACAGACCTTTTATCCAAGGGCCAGAGGAAAGGAGGAATTCAGGCAGTGGGGCTGGGTGTAAATCTTCAGCAGTGGAATGAAGACATCTGGCCTGTGCTGCACCACGCTGCAGCCTGCTCACCTTCCTCAGCCCGTCACCAGCCACTAATCAAGGCAGTAAATCCACACTGGGAAGGGTTCAGCAGCTGTTGCTTCCCAGGATACACAAATCCTCACCTGAACTTCAGCATCCTGCACCCTCTGAGGGCACCTCCCAGCAAATCCCATTATTTAACTGCTCACAAACACCCTGAGATGATCTCCCCACATCAGCCCTGCCTGTCCCAGTGTCCCAAGACAAGATCAACATCTCTGGCCTCTTTCCAAGCCCTGGAGCTCCACATGGAGATAGGGATTTATGTGAGGTGAGGAAAGCAGGGCTGGCCAAGCCCTGCAGACCCCAGGGGCAGGAAGACCTCCCCACACTGCCCTTGGACAGGTTATCCACAGCCTCCTCTCCCCTTTGGAAGCCTTGGAGAAGAGCAGTAGCTAATCAAGTGCTGGCATATTTAATCAGCTTGATGCGCTCTCTCTAACCTGATTCCTAATAAGAAAATGGTGGCTGGGAGGGGAGGGAGGGGGATCAGAGTAAATCCAGTGCACGAATCCCCCGCTGGGTGAGAGGCAGGATGACAATTGGCCGGCTCCGTCCCCAGCGCCGCCGTGTTTGTCTGAATGATTTACTGCAAACACCGAGCTGGCGACGGGCGGAGGCGACCCGACAACTCCTGAGGACGGGAGATCCGGGAGCTCCCAGCACAATCTCAGCCAGGCACTGGGAGGGAATGCATCCGGCTCAATTCATTAGGACTGATAGCTCCCTCAATGGGGCTGAATAATTGATGGCCTGGAGAAGCTTTTAAGATGTTCTGTGCGCTCAGAAGACCGAGAATATTATTTTTTTAAAAGCTAGCACACACAGAAAAACATCGGTGAAGGTGATCCAAGCAAAGGTTAGATGTTTTAATACGTTATGTTTACACCATAAATCCTTGCTCCATCACTTGTAAGGGGAAATGGATACAGCATGGCTCGGGGCAGCTGCTGGCGCAGGCAGGACCAGGTAGCCAAGCCAGCTCCCGAGGGCTGAGCTCCCATGCCTGGTGACTACAGAGCACAGCCACCACCTGGCCATGCAGCTCCCCATGTGGTGCTCCTCTGCCTCCCTCCCACTGCAGGGAGATCCCAAAAAAGCCACCTGGATGAGCTCTCCCTGCCTCTTCCAGGGCAAGCATCACCACCCTCTCACCTTTGACGGTGACGTGGACGCTCTGGCTGATGGAGAGCTGGGGCTGGATCAGCACGCTGCACAGGTACTCTCCTTCATCCATGCCCTTCTGGACGTCCATCAGCTTCAGGGTGCCGTTCTCAAAGACCACTTGGCGGTGGTTATCGGGCAGCAGCAGAGAGTCCTTGTACCACTTGATGGAGTAATAGGGGTACCCGATGACCCTGCAGTTGATGAAAGTGTCCCTACCCGCGACCGCTGTAATGTTCTTCATGGCGCGGATGCTCGGGGGCCCTACATATTGGGGAGGAAGGAAGAGGCAGGCTAGGTTAATTCCGAAGGGCTGTTTGCTTGCGTGCAGATCTGCTGCTACTCCAGAGCGAGCTTCACAGGCAGAGGAGGTGACCAGGACAGCCGGGAGCCAGCCTGGTTTGGGTGAGGAGGCGGCACGGGCTCCTCTCAGCTCGTGTGGGGACAGCCACTCTCAGCTGCAGCCTCCAGCTACAGCTGCTGTCCCTCACCTACCAACAGGAGCACAGCCACACTTCAAACTGCAAATCCCAGCCCTGTGCTGGGGGGCTGAGCCCACACACACCACTGCTGCCCATTGCAGGAGGTTGGATGTGTCTGTGTTCCTGCTCTGGGCACTGTGGCTGCCCAGGGTGCCTCCACCTGGCTGCTCTGGCAGCACCAGAGACATGGGAGAGATGGGGAGAGCTCCCCCAGCATCACAGCCTCTCTCTGCCTCTCCCAGTTGGAAGCAGCCTGCACTGTGCCAAACATCCTTGGCAAGAGCTGCTATGGGAACCTGACTTGCACTGGCAAAAACACTTCACCTCCTCAAACCCCAGCTTTCTGCGCCCCCCACTGCCAACCTGTGTGTCACTGAAAAGCCAGACAGCCACCACTTTCTGTCTGGCTTTGGAGCTGCCTGAGGACTGGGAGAACGCTGCAGGTGAGCCTTTAAACGAGAGGTTTCATGCATCAATAATTACATTGTTCTCCCAGCCGCTGCATAAAATAGCGAAGTAATCTAAAGATTAACCCTGTCTTGACTCCTCATCCTGAGGGTGTAGCAGGGTAACAGCTTAACAGGCACTCAGGATCAGCTGATGGACGCTGTTTCTCATTCTAGGACACGTTAAGAGAAGGAGCAGGAAGAAAGGAATTAGCATCTCTCTCTGTAACCATGTCATGGGCCTGTCTGAGGGACATGCTCTGTGCCACTGAAAAAGAAACCCGAATCTTATCTAGTGACAGCCCATCAAGAGCTGAGAGAGGGGGAAAAGGGAGGCAAGGGAACATCCTCATTGAAAACGCTGCTCTGGCTTCTCCTGGCTGAGGGATGAACTTCCTCCAAATTCAGCAGTAAACGGCAGCAAAATTCCGACTCTCCTGGGATCCCAGCCAAAAAGCCACTAGATCCATTTCAAACCTGAGACACAGACAAACACAGCCCTTCAACCCTCATTCTCAGCAGACAAATAAACGCTCCCTTATCTTGTCTCGCTCCCACCTGTAAGCCTGGGAGCTTTAATTGGGGATTATTAATGGGCAGGGGCTTACACCATACCCCGTGCCTGAGAGCACTCCCTGGAACACACCGAGCAACGCGCTGCAGCCGTAATAACACGGTGATTAACGCGGCCATGGCTTTTAGCAGACAAAGAAAATACAGACATGACAAATCAAAGCTCATTTTCCACGATTTCATGTGCTGCCTCATCATCGTTTGTCATGGAGATCCTGGTGCCGCCGGGCACGGTGGCTGCCAAGGAGTGGGGCTCCTGTAGGGAATGGGGGCAGCTGGTAGAGCATGGGGGACCAGGGACACTTCTGGGTCTGCCACCTCCTTCTCCATGCGTGGGGTGCCTTGTGCAGACCTCAAGGCAGGGCTTGGCAGGGTGAGAGTGGACCCCAGTGTGGTCAGTGCTGCCCTTTGACTCCTGCAAAGCCAAGCTCCAGTTCTCCAAGCCTCTGGAATTGCTTTCCACTTTATCAAACTCCCTGCTTTAAACACCAGAGAAGCTCAACCCTGCAGGTGTGCGAGGAGCGGGGCAGGGCTCAGGGAGTGAGGCTTGGGGTAGCCAGGGAGACCCACAGGGCCGGGAAGAAGAGGGAACAGAACCAAAACCAAAAAATCCCAGCAAAAGTCCTATTCTGATATTTAAAAGTAGACAGGCACCTCTTACGTTTATTCGCGCTTGGTATTCGGCGCTGCCCACCGAGTTCCGCGCGGTGCACCGGTACACGCCGCCGTCCTTGATTTGCGGGCCGGTCACGTTCATGTGGCTCACGGTGGTGCCGTCAGACATGGTGTACTGGTTGGAGCGGTGGCCGCTGTCCCGCGGGATGGGCTCGTCGTCCAGCGCCCAGGTGACGGTGGGTGGCGGGGCCCCCTTGGCGGCACACATCAGGGAGAACTGCTCCCCGGGGTTGACCACCTTCTCGCTGAAGGAGGAGACGATGCGGGGGGTCCCATCTGGGGGGCACCCAGCGGGATGGGGGTCAGGGAGCGGCAGCCACAGGCAGCAGCAGTCACCCGCCAGCAGGATGGCACTGAGCTCCCACCCCAGGCTGGGCCAGGACAGGAGCCTGGCTGGTGACACACACATGGCTGTGCTGGCCTCCCTGTGGCAGGTAGGTACAGACACCAGCTTGAGGGGACACCTCCCTCAGCAGAGCCCATCCCTTGTCCAACACTCGGTGGATCAGGGAGGGCTGATGAATGGGGTGCACAGGGGCTGGGGATGGCAAGTCAATATTTATTGTGGTCCTTCCCCATCCTGGCCATGCAGACAGCACAGGGAGCCCAGGAACAGGCTGGCAGCAGCCTCAGGACCCCCACCCCAGTGCGTGTCCTTGCCCCACAGCCATGCATGAAGCATCCCTTCAGAGAGGAGCAGAGGACGAAGCCCCCAGGCCGGGAAGCCAGCTCACCCTCCAGCGTGATGATGGAGAAGTCCTGTGCCGTCTGGGACTTGCGGGTGGCGAAGCACTGGTAGGCCCCGGAGTGGCTCTTCTGGGCGGCCGTGATGAGCAGGGTCTCGTTGCTGATGCCGCGGATGGAGATGTAATCATCCACCGCCACCAGGTCCGTGTTGCGGTACCAGCGGATGACGTACTCGGGGGAGCCGCTGAGGGCACAAGAGAGGATGACGGTGCTGCCGATGCCTGTTTTGAGCTTCTTTGGTGTGAGGGTCACACGCAGAGGGTCTGTGAGAGAGGGGAGAGGCGTTGGCAGTGCAGCGGGAGGCAGCTCATCCCCACTGCGCTCTCTCGGCTCCTCCTGCCCTGGGAGCGCCAGCCCGGCTGTGCGTTAAATGTCACTGCACAACGAGGCAGGTGGCCCTGCCACCGTCCTCACTGCTGACAGCTCCTGCTTTTAGCAACAGCCCCAGGCCCCCGGCGGGGGTACTGTGGGGAGGTGGCAGGATGGCTGGAAGAAGATGTGCTCCATGTGACAGGGACAGTGCTGAGCTGGGGACACACCAGGCTGGCACCGTGCTCCAGGTAAGGCAGGCACAGTGGCTCTGGTACTGCCAGGATCCCGGTGACAGGAGGAACCCCCAGGAAAACAGCACGTGATAAATACTTGGCCTGCCCAGATGGTATTTACTGTTTGGCTAGAGCTTATTTTATGTAAATCGACATAAATTTTATGTAAATCAACAAAGCAAAGCACAGAAGCACCCAACACGTCGGACACGTGCAAGACAGTGGCTTCCAGCGAGCCAAACCCTGTGCCAAAACACAAGGCTGTTGTTTATACAGCTGTATAACCCCCTGAAGCTGCATATTGATAAAGGCTTTACGTGTCAGAAGGCAGCAGGACCAAACTCCTCACCGCTCCTCCCTGCCAGCTCTCACCTATGACCGTGAGGGTCCCCGTGACCTCTGCGGAGCCGAAGGTGTTGGTCACCTCGCAGATGTAGGTGCCGCTGTCCTCCACGCGCAGGTCGCTGATGGTCAGCCCCGTGATGCGCTTGGTCCAGCGGCTGTCGGCGGGGAGCGGCCGCCCGTCCTTGATCCACCGCACGGCCGGGTTGGGGTAGCCCGAGGCGATGCAGGGCAGCTCCACCAGCCGGCCCGCCTTCACCTCCCGCGACTGGAAGCTGTCTAACATCGTGGGGATGGACTCTGCCGGATCTGGGATGGGAGAGGAATTGAGCTCACCCGGGGAAGGGGAGGAGGTGAGGTGTGCCTCAAGGACACCGGGACACCCCCTGGCATGGTGACACTGCGCTCACCATCCATGAGAGACTGGCTCTTCCCATCCCCTGAGCTGGTGGCTCTGCCATACAGGAATGCAGGATGCACCCCTTTATCCTTGCTGGGCATGGGGTGCCCTGTCCCACCCGGCCAGCACAGCCCCTGGCAGCCAGGACAACAGGCACATGGCGAGGTGGGAGGAAAAACACATCCTAAATAGCTGATGGGAGGAATAAACTCAGCACCGGAGGAATTACTCAAGGTGACACCTAATTGGTGCAAAATACACAAATTTTGTGGCACATTTCAAAATTTACAAGCAAAAGGGCCCATCAGGCAGCTGGGAAAGGAGAAAATTAATCACTAAGTCTCAGGCGTGAAATTAAATTCCAGGGGAAAGAAACCTCTTTCATTACTCCCAAGCAGAAGTAAAACGCCGTGACGTGTAAATAATGACAGCGACCAGGAGGGGACCGGGCCAGATCGAAGCTCGTGGATTGGGGATGATCCACCCGGCGACGCCCACGCAGCGCTGGGACGCGTGGCGGAACGGGCACGGCTGGGACCGGGACCCCGAGAAGCGAGATTGGGCAAGCCCTGCATCTCTTCCCTGCCCTCCAGGGGGTTAATTCGAGGAGCCGGTGCGGGAGCACCCGAGGATGGGAGCAGCATATGGCAGGGAGCGGCGCCGCGCTGCGCGTCGGGCGAACTCCCTCCCTCCCTCCCTCCCGAGCGGAGTAATTTGGGCAGTGAGCGGAGCCGGGAGCGCCCCGAGACACCCGGCACTCCGGACTGCACTGCCTCCGCCGCAGTATCGCTTGCATGTTCGTCACATCGCGTCAGGCTGCTCACATCGCGGGCTGTCACATCGCATCGCCGTGCGCCCCGTCGCCTGCCGCTCGGGGTGACGCGCGGCACTGGCACCGCCGCGCCCGGCCCGGGGGGGCTGCGGGCTGGGGGGCACAGCCCTGGCACTGCCAACCCAGCCCCCTGCACAGCCCTGGCACTGCCAGCCCCCTGCGCAGCCCCCACGGCACCTCCCGCCCCGCACCGCCGTGTCCCCTGGCTGCGGGGACACGAGGTGGCGATGGCATCCTCCCCGTGCGGGATGGCAGCGAGCAGGAGAGGGGACATCGGGCAGGGCTGGGACCCCTCTCGGGCACGGGAGCCGCTCCTCGCCCACGCCCGCAGCCCCCCGGGCTCACCTGAGACGGAGAGGCGGGCGCCGTTGCTCTGCCGCGTCTCCCCGCTGTACTTGTGCTTGGTGATACACCTGTAGGTGGACAAGGCATCTTCCTTCTGCACGTCCGATATGTACAAACCTCCATAAGAAGTAATAAAAAACCTATTTTCTGGAGACACAAAGGGAGGAGAAGAGTGAGCGAGCCTCCCCTGGCCCCAGGCTGAGCACTTGGGTCAGCAGAGCCCCTGCATTCCGGAGCTGTGGCAGGGAAAGAGGGACCTTCCTGCACCTCCACCACATCGGGGTGCAGCTCTGGCTGAAGTTTCAGACAGGCTGGAGAAGTTGGGTGAGCCACAGAAACCTCGTGTGCGCAACAGCAGCGTTTGCAGGCACTGCTCCCTCCATCACCCACCCTGGCCATGCACACACACCTGGCCAGGTGTGAAGGTGGGTTTGGGGTGTCTTTAGAGCCACGGGGACTCCTGGATTCAGGCAGGCCGTGGCTGCAGAGGGTGAGCAGAGCGTGTGGCACGAAGCTCCGGCACACGCTGCTCCGCCGCGGTGCCACGCGCTCCATGGCAACGCCGCAATTAAAAGTGAATCCGTCCCGCTGAGTTAATAATTAGCTTAACTTACTTAGAATCATGTGAAAACAAATAAGGGCTTGAGCTGATGTTTGAGTCCCGGGAGGAGGGTGGCGGGAGAGCAGCCAGGGCAGCACGGCCCTGCTGGAGCAGCCCCCTCAGGCCAGCAGGTTTTGGAGCCTGGCACAGGGGAAAGGAGGCTTTGGCTGGCTCCTGACCCCTGTAATTCATCATGAATTATCACAGTAATTAACACGAATAGAAAGGCCTGTGTAGTGGCTACATGGAGGGCAGGATAAGCCGAGGCTCTGGCCCACCTGGAAAGCGCTTTGCCCTGCCCCTCTGTGCCAAGCCAGGCCTTCACCCCCAGCTCTGCGGGGCTTTGGGGTTTATTCCAGCGCCAGTCTCAGCTGGGATGGGATGCTCCATCTGCTCACCGTGCTGCCAGCCAAACCACCCCCTACCAAACCCCACGACTGCAGAAGGTAATTTAGTGCAGCTGAACGCTCAGAGTGAAAACCTTTAAACCCAGCCTGTAAATCAGCAACATCTGCAAATGGCTCCCTCAAGTCCTGCACGGCGCCTGCTAAGCCAGGATCTAGCTGATGAGGCCAAACAACTGTTTCCACTTCCAGCACCTTTTGGAAGCACCCGTTTGTTCTCAGTTTAGGCAAGAAGGAAGCTCTGGGGTTAAACTCAGGAGTGCAGAATAAGCACGAGTGAGAGAGGACAAGAGGCAGATGCTCCCAGAGCTCTCTGGCTCCCACACCCGGGCAGGACCCCAGGCCCAATTCCCTGCAAATACTGTGGGTGACACGAGCAGAAAGCAGGGATGCCACCCCAGGGATCCAAGGAGTGTCCCTGGCACCCGCCAAGGCAGCGGCAGCACCGAGCTGTGCTGGCATCACCCATTCCAACTGTGGCTCAGCCAGATGTGTGTGTTTGACTCCAACTGCTTGATACAAGACAGTGAGAGACTCCAAACAGCAAAGAAACAGCAAATAATTATTCATATTACCAGTCAGCTGTGGCTAACAGAGGCACAGGCACTCTCCAGGCTGGCACCCCATGCTGATCCCTGCTGGATCAGCGGGAACACGAGCTGGCAGCTCCATCCCCACATCTCCAGCAACACCCCTGTGACTCCATCCCCACTTGGAGGGTTCTGGGTTCACCAGCCAAAACCTCAGCCAAAGCCTCCGTTCTGTGGCACGGCCACACCAGCGTGCAGCTGTGACCAGAGGTGTGCACTGTGCTCCTGCGCCCCGGGATCTGTGCGACCCCCGCCAAGGGCAGGGGGAGTGGTCCCACAGCACTGCAACGACATGCAAATCAAACATTAATTTTTCATCTCCCATCAAACCAGTAAGCGGAGAACATTGGCTGCACTGGAATTTGAGATGGGGGGAGCCGGTTTCCATGGAAACGGGGCTGTATTTTGTGAAGTGCTGGCAGCCCCAGCCCACACCCTCACACGCGGCCGAGCCTGGGGATCCACAGCCCTGCGCTGGAAACAAAGCCTTGTGCCCGAGATCCGGGCTCTGGGATGGGGCTCCAGCCGTCACAACCTCCCCAGGGACAGAAATCCTGCAGGTGTAACATCCACGTCTCCATTGTGGGGTGACAGGAGGCATCATCCCCTTGCCCGGTGTGGTGACACTGAGGTGACAATGTTCCACCACGTGTGAGATCCACCCGAGCGGACAGCACAGCTTCCTTTGGGTTTTTTTTCTGGGAGGGGACAAGTGGCTCTGTCGAGGAACGTTCTGCTGGTTCAGGGGAGGTTCAGGTGAGATGGTTCAGGTTCTGCTGGTCCAGGGGAGATGCGGGGCTGTAGCTGATGTGAGCGGCTCCGACAGACCTCACCCAAGTGACTTATCGCTGAGTTTGCCAGGGAGATTAACGTCGAAGGTCGCCAAGTAAAATCAGATTTCTGCCTGCCAGGAGGTGCAAAGGCTTTGCAGGAAGCAGAGGATTAAGCACATCCGTGGCCAGGCTGGAGCGATTTGCCTCTAGTAACTCTTCCAGCTAGACTTGAGCTGCTGCCTTTGGAGACACCTCCCCAAAGCCCTCGGATCAAACACAGCTAAGAGCCCACCATGAGCAAAATTCTACCTAAATATCCAGGACCAAGCCCCACACCTGGGGAAAAGCAGAAGGGTGAGAGGGGGGCTCTCCTGCACAGTCTCACTGAGTACACACACACCTCTCCCACATGCAGCTGCCAGTGCTGCCCCTGAAACCCCAGCACCGCTCCCAAGGGCCTCCCAATTCCAAGAGAAAGATTACAGTCGATGCAGGTTACCAGCTCCTGCTCTATCCAATATAGATTTATCAAAACAACGGGGTCAGGGCTTCAGGAGGGAGCACGTTTTATAGTTCATAAGACTAATGAGATAACTTTCCCCTGGTACTGCTGGAGAATCAATAGGTGCCAGCGTTTATGAATTACCCATACTCGGAGCATGTGCATCCCAAGGCATCCCGGACAAATCCAATAACTGTTTGGTGCTATTTCTGGCCACGTTTAAAGTGACAAACGCCTCCCGGGGGGAAGGCACGGAGGGGGAAGCCCCAAAGAGCAAAGCCTGTAATTTTCCAGCGCTGCCACAGCAGCACTTTTCTGCTGTGGCTGCTGCTCCAGGATGCTGTTTGCCCGGCATGGAGCTCACCTGGGGACAAGGAACATCCACAGAAAAAACAGCCAGGATGGCAAATCCTGCCCACCCCACAGCACTGATCACCACCTCCCTCCCTGGGACACAGTGCAGGGAGGGACACAGGGCACAGCAGCAGGACCAGAGCTGCCTTTTATCTCAGCAGGCTGAGCCCAGCTCGTGCCACAGCAAATGCTGAGAGCAGAGGGGGCCAGGGCCGGGCACTGAGATTAAAGCTCCTCGCATCCCTCCCTAGCGGAGATGTTAAAGAGGAGCTGTAACCTGAGCCCAATGCAAATTTCATAGGACCTGCACAAATCTGACAGATTTATTTACGTGTTTGCCTGCCGTGGGGATCCCGGGGGAGCTGCGGGGCCGTCGCTGCTCCCAGCCCTTCCAAAGGCAGCAGAGCTGCGAGCTCAGCCAAAGGCTCCCACCTGGAAGAGTCACGGGCATTTGTAACGCCAGGGATGCCAGCTGAGCCAGCAGCTCGGGTCTGCACCAAGGGGCTCCTCGTCTCCTCCTCATCCTCCTCATCCTCTTCATCCTCCTTTCCTCCTCCCCTCCTCATCCTCCTCTTCCTCCTCATCATCCACATCCTCCTCATCCTCCTCTCCTCTTCATCCTCCTCCCCTCCTCATCCTCCTCATCCTCCTCATCGTCCACATCCTCCTCTCCTCTTCATCCTCCTCCCCTCCTCCTCCTCCTCTTCTCTTCATCCTCCTCTCCTCCTCATCCTCGTTTCCTCCTCATCCTCATCCTCCTCTCCTCCTCTTCTCTTCATCCTCCTCTCCTCTCCTCCTCATCCTCCTCTTCTCTTCATCCTCCTCTCCTCTTCATCCTCCCCTCCTCCTCTTCTCTTCATCCTCCTCTCCTCCTCATCCTCCTCTTCTCTTCATCCTCCTCTCCTCCTCATCCTCCTCTTCCTCCTCATCCTCCTCTCCTCTTCATCCTCCTCTCCTCCTCATCCTCGTTTCCTCCTCATCCTCCTCTCCTCCTCTTCTCTTCATCCTCCTCTCCTCTCCTCTCCTCCTCATCCTCTTTTCTTCCTCTTCTGTTCATCCTCCTCTCCTCCTCATCCTCCTCTCCTCCACATCCTCTTCATCCTCCTCTCCTCCTCATCCTCCTCCACTCCTCCAGGAGCAGTGACCCTTTTCCTGACAGAAGGACCGGATAGTTTCTGTGATATCCCTCAGAGCAGAGGGAGCAGCAGAGGAGGGGTGGAAATCGGGGAGTCGTGACGGGTTTTCCACCTCCCCTCCCTAATCCCCTTTAGAAGCACGGCTCCATCTCCTCCCGTTACAGGATTAACACCCATCTCTCATTCTCCTCCCGCAACAAGATTTTATTTCTAATTACGCTGTAATAAAACTGGGCGCGCTCCCAGGGCTCCTTCCAAATGACTTGTCGACACTCGGCGAGATTGAATCCTACTCGGGCCCGTTTCCGGCACCTCTGCCGGCTGTTCATTAGGCATGCATGAGGGAGAGGGTTTAAGAACAGAATTACATTTAAATGGCTTTTCTGAGAGGGAGACGTGAAACAAGAGAGAGAAGCAAAAAGCAGGAAAGGTTTACAAGGAGGGTGTCACTGTCCAGCAGCTGTTGTGCCAGGTCCCCACTCCTGGCAAGCCAAAAAATCCAAAAGGAAACACTGGAGGGGACTTCTGAGTATCAGAACTTTGCAACAGGATGGCAAGCAGGGACATATGTCACTGGGCACTGTCACCCTGCCCTGGAGTGTGCACAGGACACTGCGCACCGACTGCTGTGGTAGAGGAGAGGTTTTCCAGCAAAACCAGGGATTTTCTTGTCAGGGATTAGGAAAACACACCAGAAGAAATGTGGGATGGGCATAATCAGGAGCTGGCACTGCCAATCCTGCTCCCTGCATCGGGGTGTGAGCAGCACCAGGAACACCGTGTTTTCCAGATGTTTTCCATCCTCACTGGACTCACCGGCACTGGGCAGCTTCTGCTTCCCAGATCCAGTCTCACGAGTCGGCAAAATTGGGAAAACAGATGTTAGGAAAGATCTCTCTCTATTAGCTCCCTCGGAAGTGAGGTATCCTGCAGGGCTGGCAGGAGTTATTAAATCAAGAGTCATTATTTACCCAAGGGCCAGTCTTGCAAGTCATGTTCCTAGAAGTAAATCCGGAATTATGCTGCCCACGGAAATGGATTCACACGGGTGTGAGGGAGAGCACAGTTTGCCTCTCCGGGTTTTAATCCACCTCTGAGTCACCGGAGCGCTTGGCAGTGAAACCCAGCAGTGTTTGGGGACACTTCGGTTTGTTTGCGTAAGCGACTTTGGGAGTGACACACTTTCAGTGAACCAGAGCACGGGGGAGGAGGAGGAGGAGGAGGAGGAGGAGGAGGAGGAGGAGGAGGAGGAGGAGGAGGAATCCCCTGGGTGGGGGCCACGGGGCCGGGGCTTGCCCAAGGAGCAGCCCCCTGTCACCAGCCACGCTGGCACTGCCAAAGGAGGAGGAATTAATCTCCCGAGGTGGTCCGGAGCCGCCTAATACCAGCAGAAAATTACAGAACAGGATGAAGAGCATTACAAAATGAATAGGAGGGGACTAGAGATTTCCATGGCTAATCCTGTTAACGAGACAATTTCTTATCAAACTCATTATGTGGCGGCAAGCAGAGGGGAGGGAAGGGCTGGGCAGGGAAGCTGGGGAGGGGGAGGGCGATGCCAGGGAAAAGGATTCCCGGAGCATGGGGACACGGGGCTGGCAGGGGAGCAGGGCAGCTCCGAGCCCGGCTCAGCACGCCGCACGCCAGCCAGGGTTGTATTTCTATTTCCGAGCAGAGCTGAGTATTACTAGAGTGACATTTACCACAAAATAGTGCCGTCTGCTCCGGCTCTATCAGCAGCCCTCTCCCCGCGCTGAGCTGCAGCGGGCTGGGATTACGGCAAGCATAAAAACGTATAAATCCACCAAGAGAACAGCCCATTCAAAAAGAGATTTTTGGAGCGTCGTCTTTTTTTTTTTTTATTTTTTTTTTTCAACCTCCTGTTACGACGAGTCTCGTTTTCCTGGAGGAAGCAAAACAAAATACTGCGGTCCGCAGGCTGAAGATGTGTCTGCCCTGGCGCAGGATGGGTGGGCTGGGGAGGAAGGCAGCCCAGGGTGCTGGGGAGCTGGGCAGGGGCTCTGCTGATTCCCGCATCCCGCTCAGCCACGCACCAGCAAAGCTGAGCAGCCTGGCGTGGAAAAACGCGGCTGTGGCTGAGTGATTCCCAAAAATCCTCACCAGCCCCTCCACCCTCTGCCCCCGAGAATCAAGGATGGGGGCTTTGCCGCTACTTTGTGCACAGCATTTAATTTTTTTTTTTTAATTTGCTATTTAAAAAACCGCGGAACTAGTCAGATTTCATGCTAATGAGGAGAAAATCTGGATCGAGGACTGTGCAAAAATTTGCATCTCAAAGAGGAAAACAGGAAGTCGCTAAGAAAGGAAAATCCACGCAGAGGTAGCGGGTATGGCCATAATTAGGGTAATGCTGCCTGTGTTCTGTCAGCTCGTTTCCATCAGCCCCGGGGTGGCAGGGGACAGCAGACCTCCCTGCCACCACGCGTCATCCCCTGCCACGCTCCCGGCCCGCGAGAGGGGTGTGAGGGATGCTGGGCACCTCGTGTGGGATGGAGGGGGGCACGGGATGGAGGATGGCACGGGATGGAGGGTGAAATGGGATGGAGGGTGGAATGGGATGGAGGATCTCACGGGATGGAGATGGCATGGGATGGAGGGTGGAATGGGATGGAGGATGGCACAGGATGGAGGATGGCAAGGGATGAAGAATGGCACGGGATGGAGGGTGGAATGGGATGGAGGATGGCACAGGATGGAGGATGGTACGGGATGGAGGATGGCACGGGATGGAGGATGGAATGGGATGGAGGATGGAATGGGATGGAGGGTGGCACAGGATGGAGGATGGCACGGGATGGAGGATGGAATGGGATGGGGGATGGAATGGGATGGAGGATGGAATGTGATGGAGGATGGCACGGGATGGAGGATGGAATGGGATGGAGGGTGGCACGGGATGGAGGATGGAATGGGATGGAGGGTGGCACGGGATGGAGGATGGCACAGGATGGAGTATGGAATGGGATGGGGGATGGAATGGGATGGAGGATGGAATGTGATGGAGGATGGCACGGGATGGAGGATGGAATGTGATGGAGGGTGGCACAGGATGGAGATGATGTGGGTTGCAGGGTGGAGCAGGGAATGTGGTGCCTACCCCACCCTGGGAAGTTCAGCTCACAAAGACGCACATCTGGAGATTCTCCAGCAGCACCAACACCTCTGGAACACCCACACCCAGAGGAAGAAAACCCCACGAGCCCAGCCCAGCCCCACGAGCCCAGGGTGAACCCACCACGCCGCCTGCCTCAGCACACAACGAGCCATCGCTGTCCCCCATCTTTAGAGGGGCTGATTTGCAGTTTTGCATCAATTTTCCTCTGATTTTTTAATTGGGTTTTGCTGCCGCTGCAGACATTACTGTGCAAACAATTCCGAATGGCTTGAACCAAGATATTTGCTCATAAAAATCCATCACCAATGCCGAGAATGACAGAAATGGAAAATGTCTAATGAAAACAAAGGGGAAAACAACAGGTACCCTGGTCCTTCGCCATCCATCACCAACCTCGGATTATTGATGGGAAGGGAAAAAAATTCTCCCATCTGCAATCAAATCTTGAGAAATCTTGAAAAGCCAAACACCACATAGGAAGAAATTCTTTGCCCCCACTTCAGTCTGCAGGAGTTTCGCCATAATTATAATAAGAGTGAGGCTGCTGGATAACACGAGAATTATTTTCCCCACTTACATTGTCAAATGATCATTTTGCCCTGCAGTGAAATCTCAATAATTATAATGCCGAACCGTGAAAGAACAAAGAAATAAAAAAAGCAGTGTTTTCTTCCAGGGAGCGGGGGGAGGGGGCAGCCGCCATTGCAGAACTCAAAGTGCATCCTTCCTCTAATTATCTTTGCCAGGGCTGTGCATCCCTCACCCTTTCCCCACGGCCTGAGCCCTCGATAGCTCCCTCAGCTGCAGGGGGTTGTGTGGATGGGAGCAGCCACCTCCATGCCCAGCCTGGCAGAGTTCCCCACTCAGGAGTGAAGTGGGGAGCGTGGTTTGGGCTCCGTGGCATCGCCCCCCAGCCCAAAAACCATCCCCCAGCTCTGCCAGCAGCTCCCCACAAACGCTGCCCATGGGTGTGGGGAGTTCCATGGCAAAGGCAATCATGGCTCAGCGTCCCTTCACACCCATCCCAACACCCACAGCCCCTCAGCAGGGGAGAGGCAAGGAGAGAGGAGAGAAAGGGGACACAAAGCAGAGGGGGGCACGGGGGGCTAAAGGAGGCGAACAAGAAAAACAAGACGACAGAATGCTTGCTCCACAGCCCTCGGCTAAATTACAAACCAGTTTACTGAGGTGGAAAGCTGCAGTGAGCTGAGGAGGAATATGTGGAAACCATCTGCAGATTTAAAAATAATCTATTTTACGATCACCCTCGAACATATTCTTTTGCAGAAACCAAATAGGATTTGTTGTTGTTGTTTTGTGCAAACTGTTAGGGAAAAATTACTAGAAACATGCAGGGGGTTTTGCCTTCTTGAGTACTGAGAGGCTAAATATGCCCTTCCTTATGTTTAGAATAGTAACAGTCATCTTAAAATTAACTTGGTCTGCATCAGAGCTTAAAACAGTTGCAATTCAGAGCCTGCAAAAGCAGGACGAACCTGCGCTGGGATATCTAGCGCTTGGAGCTGACAGATGTCTTCCTACATACAGTAAATATAGGTCGTCTTTTCCTACCCAGAGAACTGTAGATCTTAATTAACCAGGCCACTAGCAGCATATGTAATGATTTTTTTCAGCTTGCTAAGTAAACCTTGCCGTGATGAGATGGAAGGAAAATCAGACGCACGTGAGAGGGACCCCCTCTCTGGGCGCCGCGGTCAGCGCCGCGCTCTCGCCGTTATTTCACGCTACAAAATCTGGCTAACGAGATGGGAAGGGTGTGGAGAGCCACATCCCCCTCCCTGTGTGCAGCCCACGGCCGTGCCCAGCTAGTCCTGAGCCCTGAGCCCGGCTCAGCTCGGCTGGCCCAGAGGGGCTCTGCAGAATAAACCGCGCTTCGCCTCGTAAGCCACGCCGGGATTAAATTATCTCCGGGCTCAGAGGCAAATGAGCTAATGGAATTCGTGCTGCATTATGATAAAGTCGTGCCCAGCCCTCTGGAGGGGCAGGGGGCACTGGGATGGGTGAGGGAGGGTGGCAGTGTCCCTGTGCTCGGGGGCTGAGCCGTATCCCAGCCCTGGCCCTGGAGGAAGGCAAGAGCTGGGTGAAGTTTTACCAGACACTGCCTGAACGAGGGCACCCAGCGAGCCCCCACCCTCCCACCAGCTCCCACTTGCAGGGAAACCAAACTGGTTTTTAAAAACACTGGGTTGGAAGGAAGGGAGAGCAGAGCCTGAGCCCATGGCCACATCCTCACACAGTCTGTGTTTCTACAGCCAGAAATGTGCTTGGCAGGGCAAGGACAGCACACAGAGCTCTGCGAAGGGCAAGGCTGGTGCAGGCTCCCCAGAAAAAAGCCACCAAGAGATTGTGGGAAGAAGTTGAGGCCAGAAGCTCCCTCTGCAACGTGGAGAACTGCAGGAGAGCTGCACATCACTGCCCTGCACCCGCTCTGAAAGAATCCTGCCGAAGCCAAGACCTTGTTTTGATGACGAGAAAACCCAAAAGCCTCACAAAAGGAACTCTGGCACCTGAAACTCTGTCAGGGGTGAAGTGGAGCTGCTGTTTGCTGCCGTGGTCCCACGTGTCCACGAGACACGCACGGTGCCTCCCATCCCCTCCTCCCCTCCCTGCTACTCACTGGGGAAAAAAATTCAGCGAACGCGACTCGAACAAAGCGTAGAACTTCCTCCCTGCTCATTAGTGCTGGAAAAGCAACAGAAAAAAAAATCCCCAGGACATAACCTCCTCTTCAGCTCTGAAGTCTGAGCGGCTTGGAGAGGGTGGTTGGGTTTGTTCTTTGCCTTTCACCTCGCTCGGGGTTGGTCTGCACGCTTTGATTACCGAGGCACAGAGAGGAGCCCACGCCGAGGAAGGGACCCCAAACCCACCCACGCTGAGTGCTGGCTGTGCACAGCCACCCTGGGCACACAGATTCCCCATCAGCACACGGCTTGGAGGCTGGAGGCAGCTTGGGGCAGCTCACAGTGACTGTCCCCAGCCTGTGGGACACTCTGATCCTCCCTCCCTGTCTCTCACCTTCCAGAGGGGGTGACTCCAGAAGAAAACCACTTTTCCTCATTTTCCCTGTGGCCAGGAGTGCTCATGGGGACTGCTGGTGGGAAAGGAGAGGAGGGGGTGTGGGGTGGGACAGGGGTATCACCAGCTCACCTGCACCACCCTGAGCACCCCCAGTGAGCAGCAAACACGGACAGAAATGTGGGTGAAGCACAGCATCCCTCTGGAAAGGGCTGGGAAGGGATCACCATCCCTGCAGCCACAAAAGCCACCAGTGTGTCACCACGAGCCCTTCTCCTTTCACCCACACTCCAGGGCTGGAAAGGTTCAGAGAGTGGCTGGGGAGCTGCACAGGTTCCTGGGGAAACAGCCCTGGTGTTCCATGAGAGGCACAAATCCACCCCAGAGCATCTGTCCCGGGTGGGGGCTGCACTGGCAGCTGGAGGAGGAGCTGCCCCTTCCTGCACCACACATGATCCGCTGCAGCTTATCAATAATTATTAAGACAAGGCAAATGTGTGTTGACCTAGTTAGACGTCCAAGAAGAAAGGCAGCCCCGTGGCTTTGTTTAGCAACCTGGCAGCCCTGATGGAGGCAGGCCTGGCACGGACCCTTCCCATCAAAATGATTCCTTCCCAGCACTGGGGACCCTCATGTGAGCACTGGGGCACCTCTGAGGAACAGTTTAGGCTTGAAAGCTGGCAGGGAAATACTCTGATAGATCACAACGTGACCACAAAAATCCTTCTGAGCCACAAGAACTTGTTAGGGGCTGTGGGATGCAGCACAACCCCCTGCACCCAACTCTGAGCAGCTCCTTGGACACCACAGACACAGGGAAGAGAGATCCCGTGTCCTCCTGGCACTGGTACAACATTCCTGGCCCAGGAGCTCGACTTAGGCAAACCCAGCCCTGCAATCAGATGAGATTTCCTAGCAACAAGCGTCGAGATGCTGGGGCAGCTCACCAGGAGAGCGGGCGGCTCCACATGACTCCAAGTCCTTAAATGAGAGGAGATCTTGTCACACCACGCTTTCACCTGCCTTCCAGGTGTGCAGGGCACAGAGGGGGCTGCCCCAGCTCCCAGCACTGCTCTTACCCCATTCAGGTCTAGCCTGGGCTAGCCATGGAGCAGAACACAAGGCTTGGCTATCTCCACCAGGTTGATCATTATTTTTGGAGGGGGAATATCCATTTGTCACCACCGTGGCACAGCCATGCACACAGCCCCTGCACCCCCACACTGTAATCCACTCAGTTAGGGGTGATCAGGGAGAGCTGGGACCTGTGACTGTCCCGTGGCTCAGAAGGTGTGACCACATCTCTCTCAGCTGTCTCACAGGTTCATGTGAGACTGGAGCTCACGGTGAGCTGCTCCTGCCTCCTCTCTGCTTCCCTGCAGTGCCGTTCAGGATGAATTCCCCTCATCTCGTGCGAGCACCGAAGGCTCTCGAGGTGCCCCCCCGACCCTGCCAGGTCGGAGCGTGGCTCAGAGCAAGGGATGTGAGGACAGCGTGGACACTGCCTGGGGGACACCTCCTCAGCCCCTGGCCTCCTGCCCAGGGCTCCCTCCTGCTCTGCACGGTTCAGTGGTGCCTTTGCAGCATTGGCTGTGCCAGGACAGCCCGAGGCCTCGGCGCCAGCTTCAGCAGGCACGGCTGGGCTCAGGGACAGCAGCCCAGCCCGGGGAGCCACCACGGAGGGCAGGCACAGAAGGGGACAAGGGACACGCAGGTGCAAAGGGACAGCGTGCCACGGGCTGGGCAGTGCCTCCCTGGCTGGCACACAACATCCAGGCTCACAGGTGGAGTTCCAAAGGTGACAGACCCCTGGACACTGCCCTTCTGTCCAGGGTAGGCACCCAGACCTCCCCCATCACCAACCCGGGAACGCTCAGCACTTCTCCCCAGCCCGGTCCCTCTGTCCCTGCAGCACTGCAGCCAGATCCCGCCTCCAAGTGCCTCTCAAAACTGACGGGATGCAAATTATTCCTCCCTTTCAGCTGCTATTCAAGCCTTGCTGGCCACCGCTCCGAGCAGCTGCTGCCTCGCACACTCGCGGGAGGGGCGGGCAGAGCGCTGATTTTGGGAGCCAGGAGGGGGGAGCAGCATCCATCAGAGCACAAAGGAGCTCCTCAGCAGCAGCAGCGCCGAGAGCAGCCCGGGCTGCTCAGGGGATGCTCAGTGTCGGAGCTCTCACTGCAGAGAGCTGAGCTGTCCCAGGGAGGGGGACACGGGGACAGTGGCACAGGCCAGGGGTGCTCCTCGCTGACAGACATTAGCTAAAGCAGCAGGGCCAGCACCCAGCCAATTCACACATGTTTTATTCATAAAAACACCGCAAAGTTCACGCGCGTTCACTAATTACTCAACCTGCTCCTCTGTCAGGTGAATAATGAGGGGAAAAATAATCAGCAATTTGTTCAAAGCCACATGGAGAAATTCCGAGTGTGTTACAGCAGGGCTGTGCTCTGCATACTGAAACCTGGGGCTGGTGTGATGCTGTGAAAAACCCGGGGCACTCACCAGAGGGACCCAGTGCTCCCTTGCACCCCAAATCCCACCCTGTCCCACACTGCCACCGGCATTTCCAGGTGCTCCAGGGCTGTCACAGCTCCACCTCACAGGAGAAAAGTCTTTCAAAAGCATCGAGGAGCTGCTGCCTCCTCGGAGCGCTCGGCAGCCCAGCCAGGCCTTGCTCTCTGCAGCGCTGCTAATTACCACGGCTTTCCAGAAGGCAGGAATAATTAAAGCACCTTCCCTTTCCCTGGAGAACGAGAGCAGGAGCCTTGGTGGATGGCACATGGAAGAGAAAGCATTTCCCAAACTTCCCAGCTTTCCTCAGGAGCTGAGGCTGGCAGCGGGGCAGAGCAGAGAGGAGGCTCCTGCGGGGATGCTCCCGTCAGCACCCCAGAGGTGGGGATGGAGCCAGGGAAAACCAGCCAGCAGCACAGACATGCCTGGGAAATCTGAATTTCAGCTGAAGGAGCACTGAGGAGCCAGCACATCTGCTCCCAAGGAGCCACTTCAGCCAGGGGACTCCTGCCTTGGCACAGCAATTATTTTAAAATAAAATTATCCTCTGAAAAGGCATGATAGAGCATTAGCCCTGGTAGTTCCCGCTTGCTCACCCAAAAATCCCAGTGTGCTGTGTCACCCTGTTGGTTTGGTGGGTGTAAAGACAGGGCCACCAAGAGGGAGCTCTGTGGCCACTGAGAGGCTCCTTTGGCCAGCACTGAATTTAGATGTGGGCTCCACAACTGCAGCAAAGTTGCAGTCAAGCATCAGCATCTCCACAGCGGCAAACGGGAGCGTAATCACGGAGAGGTGAGGGGAGGGAGGAAACAAAAAGCAGCAATAAATCACTTCCCTGCTGCTACCCGAGGAGATATAATTAAGTTTATGCCTAGAGTGGCATTGCTGACAGTAGTCCTGGAATGAGATAAACACATGGCATGAGGTTAAGCTGTGTGCTGAGTGGCAGGTGACACGTGTGCTCAGGAATGTCCTTGATTAGGGAGTCCCCAGACACGGGGAGAGCACCAGGAAATGTCTGGAAAGCTGCACACTGCAGGGTTCAGCCAGCAGTGCACACCCAGAACGGGCTCTGCAGCCTCTGCTGAGGGACCTCTGCTCCACAGCCTCACCCCAAGTGCTCCTGCCTGGGGTGTCCCCCCTTTCCTGGCACCCACCATCACCCATGGGTGCCCAGCTCGCCAGCCTGAGTCCTGCTCGTGCTTAAGCACAGGCTTAAATTCAAGCACAGGCTTAGCTTTAAGCACATGAAATGTCCACTGATCTCCAAAGGATTATTCGTGGGCTCAGCTGCACACACCAGGGGCTCAGCAGGCGCAGGGCTGGGATGCTCAGTGTCACCTCCGGGGACAAAGGGCAGAGACAGACCCTGCAAAGGGGGTGTGACCGAAATGCCAGGGGTGCCAGCCAGCTCAGCACGGGGACAGTCACTGAGGCTGGACACTGAGCTGGTCCAGAGCTCCTTGCCAAGGCCAAGAGCACTGTGGGCACTGCAGACCATCTTCTGCTCAAACACACCTGCACGTTTTCAAATGCTTTCCTTGATTCTCTTAAGAAAAAAATTTCACAAGCCTATATTAATTTTCACTTACAGAAAAGAGCTTGGTGTGGGTTTTCTGGTAGCATGCAGTAATTGAAGACAATCCCCAATCAGGAGCAAGTTTTAAGTTTTCCTAATCTAGCCTTGCAATATATTTCAAACCTTCTTATTTTAAAGTATCTGTAGAAAGCTTGTTCTGCCCATCCCCAGAGGTTTGATGAACACATTTCTGCAGAGGGTGACGCTGCTCCCTGGGTGATGTCCCCTCCACTGAGAAAGAGGTCAGGCCTGGCCACCCACAAAGCTGGGCTTTAGCAGCTCTGGCCAAGGAGCAGAGAAGGACGCCCCAAATCCAGCTGAGCATCGTTGGGGTGACATCTAAGCAAGATGCCTTCCAGACACTGCCACAGCCATCAGCATCCCACCTCCAGCCCCTGATCCCACCCTGGCCAGGAGCAGCCAGCGCACGGCCCAGCTCAGCTGAGAGCCTCCAGCTGCCATCTGGATGGATCACAGGATTTTTTTCCATGCAAATATGAAAGAGGGGGTGGGGGAAGGCTGAGGAGAAACGAGGCTGCAAAATGAATTCAGCATCAATTATTCTAAAATATGCATGTTAATATGGGAAGGGCTCCATGGCTGCATCCATCTCCACTTCTGTTCATTTTGAGCAGCAAAATGTGACCCGGGAAGATGACAGCATCTCGCGTCTCACTTACACAAACACGAGCCGGGCAAGGGGGGATATTAAAACAGGAGACAATGCTGCATATTAAAATGCCACAGATGGAGCTTTCTGCAGCCTTTGCAGTCTGCCTCAGAGATTATTGCTGGGCCATATTGTATTAAAAAATGGGGGGTGGGTGTGTTATTTATTTAATTTTTAAAACAAATTCCATCTCCTACTCACGCCGGATGGATAAAGTGAGCTCTTGAGCTCCAGCCAGCTTTGCCAGCAAACCCACATGAAAAATGCATTTTCATTAATACAAACTGTTTGCAGTAGGTAAATTAATTCTGGAAATGGTTTTCATACATGGCAAATTATACGTTCAGTGAAAACACTGGATGACACTCCACAGTCCTAATAAAAGGCCCGTGTTTCCTGCAATGAAGCAGGATTGCCAGGTAAAGGCGGCAGGCTGGAACAATTAAACAAACAAATAAGTCAACAGGCCAGTGGAAGCTGGTGGGGCTGGGAGGTTTTCAGGCTGCTGCAGCCAGCCCAGGGTCCAGCCCCACAGGGGGAGTTTCTCAGAGAGGAGGAGGAGGAGGAGGAGAGGAAGGAGCAGCCTGGGTCCCTTCCCATCACCGAGGTGAGGGCTGAGTCCTGTCAGGGAAGGTGCTGTGGATTCTGAGGGCACAGGGGTGATGAGCACAGCAGAGCTGGCCAAAGAGCCAGGGGAGGCCCTGCCAACCCTTCACCACCTCCCAGACAGGCAATAAACACAAAGATCAAGCCCTCCCCTCACAAGTTTCTGTTGTGCTCTGAGCCCTTTGAATGTCTCCTTTAACAGTCCCGTTCCTGGGGCCTGGGTGTCGAGGGAGGAGATCTATAATTGATGGAGTGACGCTGTGCCACGGCCCCGGCCCCAGCCACGAGACATCTGTTCTGCACGTAGCCTCGCTCAGGTGCTGTCACGCCGCATTTACTGCAGTGTATCACAGCCCTGTGCTCGTGTGGGGCCGGCCCTGGGCCCTGACACCCTCAGCTGGGGCACTGGAGGTGTTCTCCATCCTGTTTTCAGGCTTATTTCACACATTTCCTTCAGCAGCACCAAAGCTGCTGGGCACTGGTGACACCAGCAGTGTGCTCACCCTCATTGTGCCCTTCCAGCAGCACCCCTGCACCCTCTCAGGCAAGTTCCTTCTCTGCCAGCTGCCTTTCCCTCCAAATTCTGACTCTTAAACCTTGGGCCAGGCAGAAGGCAGGCACAACACCTTGGAAGTGGAGGAACTCAGAGTGATTTGAAGAGCAGAACAAATCTCCATCCTTGCATTTGTCACGGGGAGCCGAACGCCACGGAAGGAGGGGGCAGCATTTCATAACAGCCTGCCACGTTAGAAAACAAAGAGTGATAAAGAATCTTTTAGTCACCTCTTAATTACATATTCCGGGTGCATTAAGAAAGGAGAAATGTATCTCAGGTCACTGCCTGTCACTGCGACAAAGGCCCGTGATGAGTTCTGTATTCAAAATATTTGCACTAATTATCAGCACAGCTCCCCTTTGAAAGCGCTCCGAGGGAAGGCTGGTGTTTCACCCGAGGGAATCAGCTCGCAGCCTGAGCTGCTTTCCCTGCACTACACATAAATATACTCGTGCACGGGTATATTTTTACCAACGTGCCCAGCTATGTATCCATGGAGAAAAACCTATAAATGCCTAATGCTTGTCTTGTGGGGCTGGGAGCGGGAGCAGAACCAGAGGGGCTCTGTTCCTCCCTCCTGCAGATGCTGGCTGAGCCACAGTGGGCTCTGCTGGGTTTCCAAAGGTGGGAGCAGAGACTCTCAGCCCCGGGCGATGGCTCCAGCCATGGCTTGGTCAAATGGAAAACAGCCCTCTGCCAATGCAAATGCCCAGGGAAGGAGAGAAACGCGCTGAATGCAAATGGGACTGACCTTTAATTAGTGCATAAGGAGGCACAAGATGGGGAAAAGCCAGAACTTCCCTAGGCACCTTCCCTTTCTCGAGCACAGCAGGAATCACTGCGTCCCCTCAGCAGTGACTCTGATTTTCCAGGCAGGAGCTCCCACAGAGCATCCTCCCCCTCTCTGCCTGCTCTGCTGCTGAGCCAATGTCCCAGGAGGGCCAAGAGGAGGGTGAGGGATGGGCACACAGAGGTGCCAGGGGTGGAAATCATTGCAGGAAGCTGGGGTCAGCCTCTTCTCCCAGGCAGGTACTGACAGGATGAGAGGACACAGCCTCAAGCTGCACTAGGGAGGTTCAGGCGGACATCAGGAAGAATGAAAGGGTTAAACACTGGGAGGGGCTGCCCAGGGAGCTCTGGAGTCCCCATCCCTGGAGGTGCCCAAGGAATGACTGGATGTGGCACTCAGTGCTCTGGGTTGGGTGACAAGTTTGGGATTGGTCACAGCTTGGGCTCAACCTTGGAGGTCTTTTCCAAACAGAACGATTCTGTGATTCTGTGATCCTATTGCAAGTGAGGCAAGGGAAGGGCCACAGGCACCCAGCAGGTGCTGCTTGCCCCCACACGGCCCCTGTGACCCAGCAGGACACAGCACAGGCCCTGCCTGTGGATATTGACCCCCATTTGACACAAATTGACCCACACCAAAAGCTGAATAGAGCAACCTTCGACAGCCCTGCAGCTGCTTGGGGCCAGCAGCATCCTGACCCCCAGCCATGGGTCACATCCTGGTGTCATTCTCATGGAATTCTGCACTATTTCCCTGTTTGTTGCCATCCAACAGCCCAGGGAGCCTTCCCTGAGCGCTCGCTGGAACCCGGCCGTATGCTACAGAGCAACTCCTTCTCCTCAGCCAGCATTTAATCTGAGTGGACAGCAGCAAAACCATGTCGATATAAATGGGGCAAGGAGAAAATAGCACGCTTCAGGTTCCTCGGGGAAACATATGGGACCAGGAGACTTATTAATAAATTCTTCTTTGTTCTGTATTGTCTGTGATAAATAGCCACACTCAGCATCAATAACCGCAAACATCCTTGGGAAAGAGAGACATGCAGGAACCCATCATGCTGCTCAGAGCAGAGAATGGATTCAATTTCGGGGCTGAAGGCAAATTTCACAGCCCTAAACAAAATTATCAGAGGGGGCTGCTGTGGCCACACGTGCAATAAATGTCAGGTTATGGCTACTGAAGCAGCAGAACATCTCCCAAGAGTTGTAATGCCTTAAGTGAGAGGATAAGAAAGAATAGCCCCGTTCAGAAGGGTGCCTTTGGAAAAATAACATTTATGTTTCTGAATCAAAAGTGTTTTTATTAAGGGAACACAACACTTCTGGAATGTTATTGCCCTAGAGATTACTCAAACTCCCACCCCTTTCCTGGCATCCAAAAGTAAATTTCCACGAGATTTTAAACACTGCTGAGACCTCAATAATTTGGGAGTAGGAGGGAAAAGAGAGCAGTAGCAAGAGACATTCCTAATGGCGAAGACATGAAAAACGCAGCTTTATTTTTTGATGATTGCATTAGATTTTTTTTTTTTTTTTCTTATCACAGAGATGAAAAATGAGCAGCTACCACCTCCTAATTCACTGCCTGGGGACTGGATTCCTCTCTGCTGCCATTTGAGGAGAGGCACTGGAAGCAGCACTGAGCAGGAAATGAGTTATACTGGGGAAGAGCCTGTTCCATTGTGGAAAAATGGGGGAAAAAAGAGTAAAAAGTGTAAAGTGCATGTACTGAGGGCAGCAGAAAGCCCAGGACTGCGCTTAGAATGTAGAATCACAGAGTTGTTAAGGTTGGAAAATCCATCTGGAATAACCCAGCACTGCCAAGCCCAAACCACGTCCCCAAGTGCCACATCTTTTAACACTCCCAGAGATGGTGACTCCACACCGCCCTGGGCAGCTGTGCCAGCGCCTGGCAACCTTTCTGGTGAGGAAATTCCCCCAATACCCCATCTAAACCTATTCTGACCCAGCTTGAGGCCCGATGTCTCCTGTCCCTGTCCCTCGTGGCTGCTCCTGCTGTCAGGGACTTGCGGAGAGCGCGGAGGTTCCTCTCGATCTGTCTCAGCACCGCGGACAGCGCCCGGCCCTGCCGGGGGAACCCCTCTTCTCTCCTCAGCCCTTAAAAGCCGGGATTTTGGTTTATTTATTCAATTAGTTTGGGTTTATTTATTTCCAAGATAGTGCTCTGTGCCCCAAACTCTCCGAGCGTGCGGGCGCGGCGCTGGAAGGATTCGGTTCCTCAATCTCCTCAATCTCCTCATCTCCTCATCTCCTCCCCGCAGAAACCTTTCAGCTGCCGGCGTGTGTTCCCACCCACAGATCTGGTGAGTTCCCCGGGAAGCTCCGAGGAGTAGGCAGTGCCATCCAGGGTGGCAGGGGAAGCGTACAACCGCCCGGAATGCGCACGTGGATGCGAGGGGACGCCATCGGTGCTTCTCATTCGCCCCAAACAGCTTCTCCCCCGAGATATCACCAGGATACACACGAAAGGACAAAGAGAAATGGTTTTAAACCAAAACAGGGTCAATTTAGAGTAGATGTAAGGGAGAGCTTTTTGCAATGAGGGTGGTGGAACACTGGCACGGGTTGCCCAGGGAGAGGTGGAAGATGCCCCAACCCTGGAAATGTTTAAGGTCAGGGCTCTGAGCAGCCTGGCCTAGTTGAAGATGTGTCCACTCACTGTGGACACATGGCCTTTAAATGTCTCTTCCAAACGAAACAATTCTGTGATTCCAAGAGCCCAGCAATGGCCACAAGCTCTGCACCTGCAGGCACAGAGCACCTTCCCTCCTGTCCCTGCACTGAGCTTGTGCAGGCACCTGGGATTACCCCCCCACTGTGACCACATCAGCTCCTTTCCAACAACATTAAAAGCTCAGCACTGCTGCTAATGCCCTTTGGGCAACACGAGCGACTTTCAGGCTGTTGTCACAAAAGTGAACGCGTCTTGCAGAATTTGAACCCGACTGGAAAGGCACAAGTGCTCAAGGAAGCAATTTGCACAGCAGCCTTGCATCAGGGCATCCCCCCTTTCTTTCTTGTTAATCCTCTGCTCTGCAATCACCTTTCTTTTTTCCTCATGCTTTCACTTGGAGCACCACGAGTTTGAAAGGATAAAGTACATTAGGAGTTTTAATGCTGAGGAAGATATCAGCCTGACATTTTAATAACACTAAGGCTCTGGAATTTGCAGCATTATCACTGTAGTGCATATCTCAACACCACTGTGGTTCACACAAGCTCTACACCACATTAAACACCCCCAGCAAGGAAATCAGCCTCTTCCATGGTGCCTGAGACAATGATTTTCCAGCACCACGTGCAGACACATCCCAGGGATTACCACCTTCCCTCCCATCAGGTTGTAGACAACTGCTCCTCACCCTCTGCCTCCTGAAGAGCTGAGCTGTGACAACAAAAAGCAATGATGCAGAGATATAAACACTGCTTCTAATGGGTTTTTTTGTCTCAGCACTAAACCAAGCCCTCTCAAACGCCAGCCTGCATCTTGCAGAATCACTCCCAATCCTTTGCTCCTGCATCCCACAGTTCAGCTCAGCATCACCCGATTTACTTGGTCCTTTGCCTGTGTCAAGGCTGAAATTCATCCTAAATTCACCCAGTGTGTGCAAACCACGAGGATAGGATGAAGTTTGGATGACGCAGCGAGGGACAGACGAATGGGAGGGACTCTCTTAAAAACAAAGAGGGCCATTCCTGTCCACAGAAACAGGGGGGAAAGACACGGACACCAAGGAACTGTGCTGGGAGGGACGGCCACTCCAGTGCCCCCACGGCTGCACAACAGGCCTGGATGGCTGCAGGAAATTTTGGGAGCAGCAGCTGCCCCATCCCTGCGTGTCCTGAGTCCCTGAGTCAGCAGAACCCACAGCTTCACCTTCCCCTGCTCTTACACCTTCTGTTCAGCAAGAGGAGCGGCTAAAACTGGGTAAATCCAGCAGCAGAGACAAACAGAGAGGGTTCAGGTACTCAGGTTTGGCACTGAAACATCCCCCACATGCATCTTGTGGTGTCTCTGCTCCAGACACCAGCAGAGCTCTGGCCATGAAACACCTGCTCAAGCCCTGGTTCTGCTTCCTCAGAGAAAACCAAATTCTGGCCTTTTCTGCCCTGCTTTTATGCCCGAGTACAAAAAACCCTGAATGGGCTACAAGCATCAATCAAATCCGATGTAAAAATGCAGATGTCTTAAAAAGTTACAAGCCCGCAAGTCCGTAAAAAACTACAACTAAAATGCAGCCAAAGCCCAGGCGTTTTGGGAAGTTCAGATCTAGTGATGGGAGGGCAGAAACTGCTTCCTCTGCTGGCTTTTTGAAACACACACACTGTTCTGCAAAGCCTAATGGCAACAGGCACCGGGGGACTTTTCTGGCTTCCAAAACTCCTCTCCTGTGCAAGCAGCCCACACACTGGGACTGGGCTTAATGAGCAGGAATTTGAAAGCCGACTTCGACAGAGGCTAAAAACGAGCTTAAGTTTCATGTGCAAAGTCAAATGCAAAAGTAAGTAAGTGACAGGAAGCCCGAAGAGTAAATGAGACTGTTACATCTTGTGTCTAATGAGTGACACCAGGTAACGCTGGCAAATTGCTCACCTAGAGACAGCATCAGTGAATTCCTGATGGATGAACAAGCCTTTTTTTTTCCCTCATCAGCGCACATCACAGTGAATGATGGAGCATGTTTTCCTGATGGTGCTGGAGATTGTCACAATCATTTGCTAAATCCGGTTCTGCCGGTAACAGTGTGGCAGGAGAGCAAAGTGGCGCTAAGTCAAATCCTCAGCTGGAAAAACTCCCCAAGGGTCAGCCAAAAGCAGCTGAGGGGCTCTCACCCGTGGCTTTCCACAGACAGCATCCTGAGGGTAATCAAGGTGCAGGAGACAGGGCAATGTAAAAACACTGAAGAGGCTCAGAGAGACAGAGACGGTTCCGCGCGGGAGAACAGGCAGATCGTGGCCAATCTGCAGCCAGAATGAGGTGAACAACACTGGGTTTTGGGGGTGCTTCACCCAAACCAGGCCCTGAAAGCTCTGCCACGTCCAGCATGGGCACAGTCCTTGCCCAGCATGGCCAGGCCAGGCAGCAGCGCTGCCCGTCACATGGGGAGGCCTCACGGCTGAGCTGCGATGCGTAAAAGGATTTACAGATGTAAAGCCACATCTCGATAACGCTTGGAACAAATCCCTGACATTCTTCACACAGCTCTGCACTAACAGGTTAGGCTCTAGCAGAGTGGAAACGGCAGCTCCCCGCGATTTCCACGTCTCCGTCCCCGTTAACTGTTTGAAGCCTTCTCCCCTCGGAAGCAAGGTGGAGCTGGCTCGGAGGAGGCAGGACTCTCCGTGCTGACAATTATTCTCCATTCAGGACTAGCCATTTGCATGCAGTTCATTTGTGATGCAGAAAAGCTTGAACCTGTCATTATTGCTTGGCATCAGTACAGTGCTGTGAAAAGACACCGCTCGGAACATGCGCACAGCGCTGCACCCTATTTTCTTTAATCTAGGCTAAAATGACAATGAGGAAAAGCAGGAGGGAGGGAGGGAGCAGGACGAGAATGGGGAGAGCATCGTTCCCACAAACAGGAGCGATTCTCCGACAAGCCAGGCGTGGGTACTGCAAGCAGAGCTCCAAAGGTTTGTCCAGGGATGATCCCAGCTGAAAGCAAGGGGCTCCCCCAGGGCCAGGGCATGCCATGACATTGGTGTGGTCCCCTCTGCACTGCTGCAATCTCCTCAGCAGGACTATGCCCCAGGAAGGCTCCAGGAGCCACCATTTTGCTGTGCAACACCCTCTGGCCAAGCAGGAGATGCCCAGGGCTCCTCCCTGACACATGCCCAGCTCCCTCCTGCTGTCCCCAAGCACAGAGAGATGGGGGCGGCACTCAAGGCAGGGCAGCAGATGGAAAGCAAAAACCCCTTGAAAGCTCTGCTCCCCATGGCTATTTCCTGTCTCTTCCCAACAAGCAGGATCACAAATGCTTCCTCTCCATGGCCACGCTGCTGCAGCGTGTGGGGAGGCGGCAGTGCCCTCCTTTGCTGCAGGGAACAGGGATGGAATGGCTGACACCATGGAGAGGCCTGGGGGACAGTGGGGGACACTGCCAGGCAGCTCCAGCCCCATCCCCTCCATCAGCAAACACTGCAGACCCCCCCACGTCTGCTGATATTTGTGGCCATCTGTGCTCCGGACGGTGCCAGCCCCCAGCCTCCAACACCTCCCGCCTCTCCCCGATCCAGCACCCGACACCAGGCACAAAAGCACAAAAAATCCCAGCCTTGGCAGACGTGGACCAGCCCGAATGGTCAAAGATCAGCTCGAACCCTGCCTGTAGCCAAGGCTTTAACAGCTCTGTCAGAACGTCTGTCAGGAACTGTTCTCGCTCCGCAGCGTCTCCCTGTCATGTCAACATCCAATTGCTTTTGGCTAACAACTCGACCTCCGTGACTGCTTGTGGCGAGACGCTCCAGATCCCCACCACAAGCGCTGTGGAAAAGCATTTCCCGGTGTTAGCGCTGGGCTGGAATCGCCTGTCCGAGCCGCCTCACCTCTCCGCCCCCAGCCCAGCCCACTCCGGGAGGATGCAGCTCCGCGATGCGCAGGTGATTTAGGAGCCCAGATCCCATTACGATTCATTGCCAGCAGGGAATCCAACTCCCTTGTTACCTTTCAAATGAGCAGAGCTACACATGAATATTAAACACCACCGCGTTCTAGTCCCAGGGAAAAAAAGCCAGTCTTTGAGAATCCCTCATTAAGATGCACTGGACGCCTTGCACAGGGAGCCCGAGAGCCAATTAAGCAGGACTGTAACAACCCTAAAACGAAGCCGTGCCTCGTTGGGTTCCAAGCATTTGCGGAGCTGGTGCGGGTGCTCTCCCCACAGCATCCAGACCTGCCCCCAGTTCGTCCCAGAACACGACCCCACTACCTGAGCTACCAGCCAGGAGCTGTTTTCTACCTCCCTGCCAGGGATGAGGCTCTTCCCAAACCCTTCTTCCAGCTCCTTGCCTCCTTGCTCTATTTCCAGCACCTTCAGCAAAGTTTATTTGCTGACTTTCAAACCCTTTATTTCCATGCTGGATCAAGGTAATGGGATCAGACAAGCCTGAGGTGTCTCCTGGCTTTGGAGGGACTCTCTCCTCCTTCTGCTCATCTCATCCTCATCCTCATCCTCATCCTCATCCTCATCCTCATCCTCATCCTCATCCTCATCCTCATCCTCATCCTCATCCTCATCCTCATCCTCATCCTCCCTGCCCGTGCCCAACCCCTTCTGCCAGTCCCTGCTCAAAATCAATTTCTATATTTCAGATACAAAGGTTGTTTTGCTTGAAAAATGAAGCTGCCCTTCACAGAGGTAATAGAGAGATCAATACTAGTTACATCGAGTTTCCTCCTGAAAACAAGGAACTGCTGGCATTTTCCTCCTCCTGATCCAGCCAGGTGGGCTGAGCCTGCATCCCAGACCTGGGTGGGTGCTCTGCCAGAAAGGCCTGGCCCCCACAGACCTTGGGAGTGGCTCCTCAAGGTCCCCTCTCCCTGCCAGCGACAGGAGGGGGTGGCGGGAAATGGAAGAGAAAATTGTGGATATAATTTATAATGCCTCATTAATTTGACAAATGCTGCTTCATGCGTGCTCTCTGTCAGCCCGTCACTGTCCCAGAAGCCACTGGATCAGCAGCTTCTTCAGATGGAAAATCTACCTGCAAACCCTGCTGTTTGGAGGATGGATTAATTGCTCTGATCCTCACGTGGCAGCTGGAGCTGTCCTGGATGGTGGCTGCTGCTCCTGCCCCAGGGCTGGGACCTGCACGGGGGACAGACTCCAGCAAGGGAGATGGGGAAGGCAAGTATCACAAACAGCTCAGAGAAAGCATTTGACCAGCTGTAATAGCTCCTTACCAAGGCTTTTGTATAGAAGCAATCCCATAGGAAATGCTTCTTTGCCAAAATGAAGCTTTTGTGGAAACTTCTCATTTCAGTCACGCACTGAATTCAATTTTGTCTCCATCTGAGAGAAAGTTTCCTTTCTTCAAACCTCCCCTGCCCACAGACTGTTTGTTTCTCTACTGGAAAAGCAGTGAGATGGAAAGGGAAAAAGGCACTGGGATCAGGCAGATTGTGCCCAATGCACACCTTCAGCTTCCCCCTTCCTGGGAGGATTCCATCAGCTCACACCGGAGTGATGCTTTGGGCAGAGCCAATGGGAGACACAGGGGGCACCCAGAAATGGAGCTGGTCAATGCTCCCAAAGCCAGGCAGCTCCAGCTGAAATCCCTCTGAGCCAGACTGAGCTTGTACCCACACAAACAGGCACCCAGGATTCTGATCCCACGAGGGAAACAGCAAGAGGAGGCTGCAGAAGATGTATGTGCACCAGGCACCGTTAGCACAACTCCACTCACTCTGTGTTAAATAACTCTTCCAGGGCATGAGTTAAATGGCAGCACAGAGCAATCAGGGGACAATAAATCCCTGGTTATAAATTCTGGCACTAGACTGAGATGAAAATCATCATCCCTGGCCGGCCACAACTGGTCCTGGCTGGGGGAGCAGGAGCTTGGGGAGCAGGCTGGGAGGGAGGAATGTCTGCTCCACTGAGAGCCCCCTCAGCCTCCCCAAACATCAGCGCTTTGTGCCCCCTCAAAAACCCCCAAACATCCTCAGGTGCTCCCTGGGGTGGTTCCAGCACAGAGAGTGAAGTTCTGCTCAGCCCCATAGCAAAGACACTGAACTCCCTTTCCAACCCCAGAGCTCCTGGGGTGTCCTGCTGGCCACAGCCTTGTCCTCACATCCCTGCACAAACACAGGAGCCAAGGAGACAACACATTCCCAAAGGGCTTCCAGCAGAGGGAGGGATATGAGGTGCCACCGATTTACCTTGCTGCATCTCAGCTCTGCCTGCTGCAGCCGTTATTTCCTGCAAATATATTGCACTGTGGGATGCCTGCGATATTTTATAAAGTTAATAACTTTTTTTTAATTGGATGAGTTTATAGAATCGTGCGAGCAATTAACAATAATTACGTTTAAGATACTTAAATTCCAGGATGCACCACAAACACAGGAATATTAAGCTATAAAAACCCTCAATTGTACATTCAAATTACATTAAGGGTCTGTTGGAAGGAATACACTCCAAGTTTCAAGAGCCCCACTCTGTTCTGTTTATACGACGAGCTTACATCAGATGTTGCAGCAGCAGCCCTGTCCCCATCCTCACCCAAAGCTGGAGCACACGGATCCCACATGGATAACGCTGCTCAGCAGCCCTGGTTCCTCTGGGTGCTGAGGCCCAGGATCCAGGGAAAGCATCCCCTTGGCTTTCAGCACAGCCACGGCACGGACACCGCTCCGGGAAGGGAGTCGGACCAGTGCTTATTTCATTTTAATCACCAGGTGCCAAACTAAATAATTGATGTCGGTTCTCAGTGACAGGTAAGGCATTTTATCACCGTGCCTTTAATAATGCAGGAGTCATGATCCTCGGCGCTAAAATGTCAGGCAATTCTCAGGTTGCCCTCGCCCCGCCGACGATGTTTCCCCGTCCTGCCCATCTGCTCCCCAGCAGACAGCAGCACCCTGCTCACTGCCCTCCCCGTGGGACTGTCCCCACCTGGTCAGGAGCCTGGCTGGCGGGACAGACAGCAGGAAGGTGGCCAGGTGAGGGAAGGGATGAGCAGAGTGTGGCTCCTCTGGAAACCAACCCCAAACGCCCCCGCTGCAGAAGGGAAACCCTCACCAAGGATGGCACATGTCCTCCCTGCACCCCACGCTGCAAACTCAGCCATTTCACACAGCCTGGCCACCAAAAGGGACACTTTCAGAGCCACCAAGGCTCCAGGCTGAGGAACAATAGCTGGCTAATTCTCCATTTTGAGCCGTGCACACGCAGCTGGCGCCTGCCTCCGGGAGGGAAAGGGCCTCTCCAGAGCAGGAGAGGGGGGATTCTGGGGGATGCAGGATGTGCTCAGGAAGGGAATAGCGAAGATCTGGATGTGGGCAGCACTGCAGGGATGGGCAGGACTGGCAGGGGCAGCTCAGGAGCCCAGGATGGGAGAGCCCACCCGAGACAGGCTCTGATCCAGCTCAGGCAGCGAGTCCCCACGGAGCAGCAGAGCCAAGCCCGGGTGACACAAAGCAAGGAGGGTGACAGAACCAGTGCCAGGGGTGAAGGGACACTGCCAGCAGGTGCCATGCCAGGTGCAGGGGGCTCTGTGAGGGTCAGGGGCTGGATGAGCAGAGGTGGCCAGCACCCTGCCCTGCCTCCAGACCCTGGCTGCATCCAGCACAGGTTTGATCCAGCCTTTGTTTTCCGACAGCACAGCCTGACATTTACAGGGGGAAGTTTTATTCCTACTGTAAATAACCTCTAATAGTGTAGGTCATTACACTAATTACAGAAGATAATTAATTTTCCGATTCTTGTTAGGCCGCTGCATATTCCAAGAAGAGTGCTGTTCATTATTTTCCCGTGCAATTATGACCTCCCTCTCCTTCCCCCTGCCAGCCCCGCCTTCAGGATTTCAACACTTTGTCAAGTTGTTTATCATGCAGCCACGGAGCTGTTGTGAAGCTGAGGGGGCGCAGGGGCTCCTCTCTGCCTCCCACCCCACCACAGGGACCCCGAGAGCTGTGGGTGTGCTGCAGAACCCCCTCTCTGCCTCAAACGGGCCCTCAGCAACATTCCAGGAGGATCCCAGCAAAACCACACGCCCTTCCTGCAGCTCCATCCTCTGCTGGATGCAGGAGAGGCCACACAGCTCCCAGAGCCATTGGGACTTTCCAGCAGCCAAGGAGGGCACAGCACAAAAACTCTGTTCAGCTGCTTGGAAAAGTCCCCTCCAAGAGCCTGAGCTGCTGGTGGTGATTAATCTGCAGCAGATTGATGATGGTTCACCCAGCGCAGCGCTCGTTACCGAGCTCAGCCTGGGAGCAGAACATCTGCAGGACCTCACTGCACCACAGGGCTCGGTGTAGGGGCAGCCACCCCCTCCCACACACAGACAGCACAGTAAAAACAACCTGGCACAGGCAGCTCTCGCAGCTTCATCATCCTCACCCTGCCCAGGACTGTAAAACACAGCAGTAAAACACTGCACAGTGCAGGAGCTGTGGGATCTGCTCCCCTGGAGAAGCAGCTTCTCCTTGGCCAAACACCTGTGGAGAGCCAGCTCTGGCTGGGGGAGTGTGCCAGATCCTGGCTGCTCAGCCCTGGAGGCCGCCTGGCTCTCCAGCCACGCTGTAAATCTGGGTATCAGACAGGTTTTAGTGATAATCAATTGTAATAACTAACATGGATCCCTCGACCAGATAAGTGGAATATGATAAGTCCAGCTGCAATTAGCAGGGGCAGATGGATGGGGGCTGAGGCAGCAGTCTGGGTGTTTTCCCACCCCACCAGCTGCTCAGTGCCCACGATGCTTTTCCATTTGCCCCCCCATAAATTCACCATGAAACCCCCGTGTCTGCAGTTACCTGACACCCAGGGGAGCCAGCAGAGCGGCTGCCTTCACCTGGCTCAGGTGACATGGGGGACTGGCTGTCACAGGACACTCAGCAGGTCTGAGGGTGCAGCCCTGCACAGGAGGGGCCTCGGCAGGGCAGCTGATAACACACACACCTGCTGTTAGAGCAGAGAGAATGAATTTTTAAAAGGCACATAAACCCCTGATGCTTCAAGGCATCAGCTGAGCGCTAAGGAGGATTAGCGGGGAATATCTCCCGTGGAAAGCTTATTCCACATGAATTCCACTGAAGGGATCCTTTCATCTCCCCCTGGAGCATCTCTTCCCCTGGCCTGATGCGCCTTGGCACTCGCTGAGCTCCTGGAAGACACTGGCAGCCCGCAAAGGTTGACAGCTGTCTCTGTTACGATGCTGCCTCCTGACTGACACTGATGTGACAGGCAGTGTGACACGGCCCAGGCAGGACAGCCACCCATCCCCGGCGGGACAGAGCCACTCCTGCTGTCCCTAGGACATGCAGACACCGTGCCTGGCTCTGGGCAGGTGAGATGGGAACGTGTTTCACTGCCTGGCTGAGTGGCACACTGAGGATTTGCAGCTCAGCACGCAGCCGTCGGTGCAGCCCAGCACTGGGGGCTCCATGGAGCTCCACACCTCCACATCTGCATGGAAAGGGAATAAAACCCTGCCCTGGCCATTCCCTGGCAGCTTTTCCTGCCCAGCACTCGCCCTGCACTTCTGCACCTACAAGGAAGCACCAGCTGCCCCTCAGAGCCAGAGGGAGGGAAAGGGTTAAAAGGAATGCCAGCTCCCCTCTCCTTTGCCTTGGAAGGAGAGGCACTGAGTGCATTAAAATCTGGGTTAAAAATGGCTCTGCTCTACCTATCTTATCTTCTTTGTACTAAAAGTCCTCAAAGAGCGGCAGGTTTTCACGCAGAATTTTCCCGTCTAATCCCCTTTTGTTAGCTCTGATACTGGCATTGCAATACAAACCTCGTCCGGGCGATTTAGGAGGGATTACACGCCCTCAATCCTACAGCATGTGGGAGAAAAATGTTTCCTCAAATCAAATTTTACACAAACCAGTATTTGAAAATAATCAAAGCGCAAATCCCCGCCGTGGGGATTTCTGGAGGGAGGTGAGTGGGGGTGGGAGGCAGCAGGAGCTGGTGCCACCAGCACCAAGACACGGTGCCAGGGCACCCACAGGTCCAGACTGAGAGGAACTCAGAGCACAAAAAATAATCCACATTGTGACCCTGGAAAAGAGATGAGCAAAGTGAAGGCTTGGGAGCTGCTCCTCATCCCCTTCCCATGCCAGGTGGGTGGCAAGAGGGCATGGAAACCCAGTGCCACTGCAGCCAGGCCAGCTCTGCCTTCTGCACGGCCAAATGTGCTCTCCAGGGCTCTGCACACGTGTGTTTGGCTCGGCTTTCCCCATGAAATATTGCCGGTGCTGCTCCTGTAATATATATGTCACAGATGCAACCTCATTTTATTGATCTCTCCTAGCTGCCGGGATATCCATACTGGAATTAATACGTCTGTATCACCACAAAAAAAAAAAAAAAAAAAAAAAAAAAAAAAAAAAAAAAAAAAAAAGGTAAAGCCCATCTGACAGTTTCAATTAAGGAAGCGTGAAAAGCGATTTGCGTAAGAGGCCGGGGCTTGGCGGGGGAGAGCGGGGCAGCCCGCGGGCAGCGCGGCTGTACGCTCACATCTGGGTAACTGAAGTGATTTCCTACAGGAACTGATGGAGGCCAGACCCCAGTCGGGGCCGTGGCCGTGTCCGCCTGATGAGCCCCCCCAGCCCGCTCTGTGCCCTCTGTGCCACCGCGGCCACCGAGGCGACAGCGGGGCCAGCGCCCTGTGCCCAGCGGGACGCGACACCAGGAGCGAGGGGGATGGCACAGCCCCCGCACCTCCCGGGACAACCTCCGAGAAAGCTGGATCCAAGCTGAGCATCACAGAACAGGGCAAGCACACCTTCCCTGCGCTCCTCCTTCCCTGCGCCACGTCCGGAGCATCCTCAGCCTGGGAAAAGCCCGGCTCAGCCTGGGAAAAGCCCGGCTCAGCACCGGGAAAAGCCCGGCACGCTGCCCGGGGATGCCCAGGTGACACAGCTGTCCCTCCCCAGGCATTTCAGCAAGGGCAGCAGGGAGCGAGAGGCCCCGGGATCGTGGCACTTGTCAAGCAGAATTATATCCCCACATCCATCGGCTCCCGCCGGGCCCGCGGAGAGCTGTGAAATATTCATGTTTCTGCCACTCACAGGAGAAAAGTCCCCTCGGTGCTTCCCCTGCTCTCCCAGGCACTTGGGAGCAGAATCAGAGAGGGAAGGAGAGAAGGAGGAAAGGAGGAAAGGAAGCAGCGCTGCCATCTCCTTTGCATCCAGGTGTCACCACCTGTCCCAGGTCCTTTGAGGCTTTTCAGTTCCACTCTGAAGCAGAGTGGAAACCCCAGCTGAGCAGGGGATTTGGGGCATTCCAGCCATACACAGTCCCTACAAACTCAGATCCACACTGCACCAGCTCATTTCTCTCCCCTTCCCCCCGATTTGGGGCAAAGCTCTTAACTCCACCATAAAATTAAAAGTTGTGTGTCCAGATAAATCAATTAAGACCTTGTTTGCGACACCTACAGCTCAAGTCCCCCTGATCCAGGGTCTGGCCAGCTGTCAGAACATTTGGCTTCTTCTCAGCAGGACACAACAACACACGGGTGCTTAAAAGCACTCATCTACCAGAGGAGTAAAGCCCCTTCCTAATCCACTCCCCCCCTGAACGTGGGGCTGCCGAGTGGTCCACAAAGCTGCCGGCCCCCAGAAGAGGGGAGGAGAGCCTGCTGCCCCCGGGGAGAGGAGGAGGAGCAGTGGGAGCTGCCGGGAGCCCCTCTCATCCTTTGAAACCTTTGGTTCCCCCAGCTGCCCATCCTTTGCTCCATCCTAGCCAGCTCCTGCCCAGCAGCACTCTGCCACATCTGGATGCTGCTCAGAGCATCACAAAGTGTTGAACGGGTCAGCCCAGCCTCCACGGGCAGAGAACCAGCCCTGCTCAGCCCCTGGAATCAGGGCTGGCACTGCAGGATGCCAGCATGAACCCCCTGGGGTACCTGGGAGTGCTCATCACTGCTGCCAGACCAGGAGAAATAAAGATGTAGGTGAAATAGAAATCAAACCTCACATGGAGCTTGCTGGCTCTCCTCAGGCACAGCAAATGAAGATCCCCTCCCCATTTTCCTTGGACTCCTGCAAACCAGCCCTGAGCTCAGAGCACTGGGGTCCCACACAGGGCACACACATCACCCCTCGCCCTCGTTAATGCTCTGAGTTGTGTTAAAGCAGAACAGAAACACCCAGAATGTCACAGTGCCTGGTGTGGCCTCCTGCCCGTGCCAGCCTGGAGGTGCCAAAACCAGCCCTGCACCTGGGCATGGTGAGAGTGGGGTCTCAACACGCCAGGTTTTGGGAACAGCCTGAAAGCTTGGGCTTCTACACAAGCCATGGGCTCACAAGCTCCAGACCTGCTGCCTCTGCTCCTTCCTTAAATCCACGATTAAAACACAGCTTTACAGCTTTAACACTTGCAGAGAGTAAAGCCGATATTCCCTGAACCCATGGCCATTCCCTGAATCCAGGCACACCTCCCCTGGGAGCCTTCCCAGGGTGCTCCCCAGCACCACCAGTGGTTTCACACCTCTGCACAGCACACCCACAACAATTCCCTTCATTTCAACAGTTTAATCTCCTTCCTTTCCCTCAAGTCCTCCTGTGAAGCTTCCTGTGTTGGACTCCAGGGATAAAAAAAATAAAAATAAAAAATGGGCAGAAAAAAAGGTAAAACACAATCACAGAAAATTCTACAACAAACCAAAACAAAAAACCCTCACAACAAACTACGTCCCTCCTGGCAAAACCCAGAGCGCCGCTTACACAACATCTTTATTCGCTCCATTATTTATAGGGCAACTGAAACATTTATTCCTACACGGAACTACCCAGCATGCCGGGGAAGGTAACAGTGGAAATCCTCCTGGAAGAGGTAACTCCATGGAAATCCTCCTGGAAGAGGTAACTCCACGGTGAATCAATAAGCAGGGCAGCAAAATCACTATTAATTATTCTTGCTGGGAGCTCTGTCCCGCCCCGGCACTGCCTCTTTCTTCAATCAAGGAGAACAAACGTTGGCTGCATAAAATAAACCCCATCCTGAGCACTGGCAAGAAATCAGTTTCAAAGTCAAAGCCATCAGGTTCCTGAAGTTCACATCCCAAACCAGCCAGTCCCAGACCCTCAACACTCGTAGGGACACAGCTCAGAGTTGGTTCATAGGGACAGGAAAGATTTTTCCCATTGAGCCCAACCCTTTCCAAAGATATTGAGCCTGACCCACCCATCTCAAAGAGCAGGAAAAGCTGACATGGCTCTTGGCAAAGCCTGGTGGCACTGCCATGCTCTCGTCAGTGCAAACAGCTGCACCCCCTGCCCCACAAACATCTTTTTGTGGCCACGGATTTCAGGGCAGGATGAAGTAATTACTGATGGGTTATGGGCAGGCTGGAGCCCGGCTGTCTCAGAGTAAGGCTAATCAATAGCAGGTCATCAATAGGCCAATCAGTCACCTCTGCCAGGAATGATGGCCCAAGGAGGCCCAAATGCCATGGCTCGTGTCAGGGGACCCACTGCTGGATCCCCAAAGGCACAGCTGGATTAAGGGCAGTGCCATCTGCTCCTCGGGGTACACAGCACAGCAGCCTCGTGCCAGAGCTCACAGCTGGGCCTGTCCTGCCTGCGAGGAGCAGAGTTAAAAACAAAATTAAATTAATACAGATCAGAAGCCAGCTCAGTGCAGGCTCAGGGAGGGTGCTGGAAATGAGGGATGTGGGGAGAGATGCACGTGTGAGAGAGGACAGCTCTCCCCTGAAGGACACGGGGCTGTGTTGTAGTGCCAGGCAGGATCAGAGCTGTGTGCCCTCGAGTGACAGTCCCTGCTGCGCTACCAGGACAAGGGCAAAGGTGTCCCTGTGTGTCCAAAGGTGTCCCTGTGCCCAGGAGCTGCACCATCAGCATCCTCAGCAGCCTCCTCCCTTCCAGGTGCCAGGGATGGCCGGCGTCCCAGGACCAGCAGGACACGCCACGCTGGAGGTCTCCCCTGCTTTAATAGGATCTGTCGTCTGGCAATCTAATTTGATCGAGGAAAACTAATGAAAACAGGCCCTGGTCTGCAGCACGGATTAGCCCAATCAGTCCAGAGTGGCTACTTTATTGTTCAGCTCCCTGGCACCAGCTGTGCCTGTGTGCAATCAGCCCTAAGAGCCATCAGGCTGCATCCGCCCCAGCTGCCCCAGAGCCTCCAGCCCCAGAGCTCCAGTGCAGGGCTGCTGGGGTGCAGGGCTTTGACACCCACGTGTAAATCGGGCACAAGGACAAGCACAGATCCCTCTGATAAGGAAGCATCTCCCCCAGCACAGGTTTTCATTAGCTTTAAGGGATGTCCCTGGGTTAAAACCAAATCCCATTACTTAGGAGAACAGCGTGTCTGGGGCTGACTGCCTGTGCTGTGGGTGCCCAGAGGTATTAATGGGGCAACGCATCCCATGTCAAGCTCTGTCCCACCCAGACCCCACTGCTGGGTGCACAGGGCTCAGAGAGGTGGAGCAGACCCACACGGAGCATCACAGAGTCACCCCAGAATGGTTTGGACCTTAAATATCATCCAGTTCCACTCCCTGCCATGGGCAGAACACATTCCACCATCCCAGGCTGCTCCAAGCCCTGTCCAGCCTGGCCTGGGACAATTCCCAGGATGAGGTAGCCACAGCTTCTCTGCCAGTGGGTGGGAGGAGGACAGAAGAGCAAAGAAAAGTGTGGAAAACACCCAGACTGTGGCAGTTCCGACACTCCTCATCTGGACACCTCACTGGCAGCACGAGCACAGGTCCTGGGTGAGTCCCTGCCCAGGCTGGCACTCAGGGGGCAGAGAGGAGCTGCACTGGGTGTGAAAATACCTGTACCAGCAGGGACTGTGTCCTTGTGCCTGCAGACGTTTGCTCAGCAGAGCAGACACAGCAGCTGCTCAGCCGTTCAGCCCCACACCTTCAATCTCACGCACTCCAGCGGTGCCAGGAGCCCTGTGGTGACCAGAGCTTGTGGCATCTGCTTGTGGCCACCATCCAACGGGTGCCAGGAGCTGCCCCATTTCACACACACTGCAAAGCAGGGGGAGCACTGCTGCAAACGATGCTGGCACTGTGGGCAGGACTTTGAGGCGTGTCACTAGGTGTGACAACACAGGGCACCTGGCACTGCCACCTCCAGCAGCACCTGGGGCTGGGGTGAGGCTCAGGGCAAGGGCCAGGCATGCTGGCAGCTCAGGGGGTTTCTCAGCCTCTCTCCAGCCCCAGCTCAGTCCTCTCCCCACACATGGGATGCAAACCCAGGATGGCAAAGAGGTGGGAGGGTTTAACAGACAGGAGAACCTCCAAGCATGGTGCTGGCAGAGAAGTGTGAAGCTTTAGGAATTACAGCCCTGAGCCACCTGGGACACGTGCGTATTGACTCAGACCCGAGCCTTTAATAAGGCAGCTAACAGCATTGCTTTTACATTCATCCCTCTTACAAGCTGAACATGCCCAGGACAAGTTCATGTTCCAGCTACAGCCCTCGCTGGGCTCAACCGAGGGATTACCCAGCCTTGTAGCTACAGCTCACTGCTCTCCCCTTTCTTCCCTCTCTCTGTTCTGCCTTGGTGTCAGGTCAAGCAGCTCTTCCCTCTCCATGTTTTGGTGTGTGCTCTGCCTGCAGATCACACACCTGCCCCAGGTGAGATGCTCCTGCCCTCTCCTTTTGTAGCTGCCGAGGAACAGGGTGCACATCCCTGCTCTTTCCAAGTCCTTTTAAAGGATTCACCCAAACACTTCTGGTACTGCCAGATGGGCCAGGAAAGCTCCCCAAAAATCCTGCACCTGCGCTCCAGAGCCGCTCGTGCTGACACTGCCAGCACGGCTCAGCAGATTAATGTCACCGCCACGCTGCACAAATGTCTGCTGATGGAGAAGTGATGGCAAAGGGCAGGAGGAGACTTTGCACGGACATTAACAGAGGCTGGAGTACATTAATATTATCGACGGGCTGTCAGCGAGGCTAAAGAGGCTGTGCCAGCCCTGAGCAGGGGATGGAGGCACAGCAGCGGCTGGGGACACACAACAGGGGTGTGGGGACACATGGCAGTGATGTGGGACACATGACAGTGGTGTGGGACACATGATAGTGATGTGGACACACACATGATAGTGATGTGGGACACATGATAGTGATGTGGGACACAGGACAGTGGTGTAGGACACACAGCAGTGGTGTGGGACATATGACAGTGGTGTGGGACATATGACAGTGGTGTGGGACACATGACAGTGGTGTGGGACACATGACAGTGGTGTGGGGACACACAACAGTGATGTGGGGACACATGACAGTGATGTGGGACACATGACAGTGGTGTGGGACACATGACAGTGGTGTGGGACACATGATAGTGATGTGGGACACAGGACAGACAGTGGTGTGGGACACACAGCAGGGGTGTGGGACACAGGACAGTGATGTGGGACACATGACAGTGATGTGGGACACATGACAGTGGTGTGGGACACATGACAGTGATGTGGGACACAGGACAGTGGTGTGGGACACTCGACAGTGGTGTGGGACACATGACAGTGATGTGGGACACGGGACAGTGTGTGGGACACAGGACAGTGGTGTGGGGCACATGACAGTGGTGTGGGACACATGACAGTGGTGTGGGACACATGATAGTGATGTGGGACACACAGCAGTGGTGTGGGACACACAGCAGGGGTGTGGGACACAGGACAGTGGTGTGGGACACACAGCAGGGATGTGGCACACATGACACTGATGTGGGACACATGACAGTGGTGTGGCACACACAGCAGCGAGTGCACTGGCTGTGGCCCGTTGGGTTCTGGGCAGGACGGGAGCGGTGGCAGCGCACAATGACGGTGGCTTTGGGAGCAGGGCTGTGGGGACAGGCGGCAGAGGGGCCGGAGGAGAGGGAGGCAGCCTGTGAGTGCCCTGACCCGTGAAGGAGCAGCCCCGGGAAGGGCCCTGGGCTGCCCACATGCTCGCTGTCAGCTCCACGAAGGCCGCGGCCCTGATGCCTTCGCCTCCCCCTCGCCAGGCCGCCCGCGGGCACGGAGGGCGATGCTCGGGCACTGTGGCACACTCTGGGGAGCACCTCCCCGTGCCCACCGGCCTGGGGACACAGGGGGGACACCACATCCCCGTCCTGCTCCATCCTGGCAGCCCCAGCTCCAGGCGGCGGCTCCGTGCCAGCGGCAGAGCGCGGTCCTACGGCAGCGCTGAAATACGGCAGTGGGAAGTCCCCTACTGCTCCCTGTGTAGCATTTTATCTTAATAACATTTTATCTTGGATGACAAGCCTGTATAATGTGGTTTAAAAGCCACGGCTACGCTGACACCAGAGCAGGGGGAAGGAAAAGAGCTCTTTTCTCCCGTCTAATACATTTGCTGAGGTCACAACTTGCGAACCTCTCGCTGTATCTCGCTCGCCAAGCTGGGAGCTGCTTTGTAGAGCGGCTCAGAGGCAGCGGCAGGAGCTCAGCCCTGCTCCTCCCTCCCGCTCAGGGTTCCAGCTGAAAAGGCTCTGGCTCTCGCTTTCCTTTGCAGTTTTGGCTGGGGGAAGTCTTTTCTTTCCCCCGCTGCTCTGTGCAGTGAGTGCTGGAGGCTTTGAAGGGGGAATTGTGCGGCTTTGCTGTGCCTCAAGGCTGAGTCCTAGGGAGTGACATGCCTGCTCCACCTGCACCAGAAGCATGGCCCAAGCTGCCTCCAACACCCCACTGACCATCCCAGGGCCACCACACGGAGCAGCAGCCCTGCAGAGCCCGGCCCTGCAGCACCCAGATTCCCCAGGATGGTGTCCCTGCTGCGGCAGGCAGCGCAGCGATGCTGCACAGCACAGCATCATTAGGGAGACAGCTATTCTGGTCTAATTGCCAGTGGTTCACAGCAAACATGGCAGTCTGTGCTCGGAACAGAGCCGTGGAATCGTGCTAAAGACAAAGGAGCCCGAAAGAGAGAGTAAAAACTGACATTAAACCAGAGAGGGGACAGCAGCACACAGCCAGGCTGGCTTGGGCAGGGAGAAGACACTGACCCAGCAATGGGGGTTAAGCTCTTCTTTTGAGAGCTAATTTAAGGTCAGGCAAATCCTGCTGACAGATTATTTTTCACCTAGAACGTTCAGATCGGTGGCTCGGCCACCACAACACAGCAGGACCTGGAGAGCAGCTGGAGAAGCTGCTGGAAGTGTCCTGGCCTAGGGTGGGGACCAGGACAGCCCTGTCCCTGTCCCTGCCCAGGACCATGAGCAGCCCCCTGCCCCACACTGGGGTCCCCCCCACACCAACAGCAGCCAGAGCAGCCTTTGCCAAGACCGAGGCAAATCCCACCCTGGTGGTGCCCCAGGAGGGACAGGAGACCCCCCCCCCCCACCCCAGGCTGTCACTCTGTCACCTCTGCTTTGCTGTGACAGACAGACAAGCCCCAGCTCGCAGGACCATCAATTATTCACACGCACTTTTTCTGAATATTGATGTTAAAAGCAAATTCCCGGCTTGCCCCTCGCCTGCACCTCCAAAGGGATTTTCATGCCACAAGGATCCACATTCCTGGGGAGCCATGGGGGGAGGGACACATGGAGGGACCTTCACTGCCACCAGCGAGGTCTGCTGGCATTGAGTCTGAGATCTGCAGTTCAGGGTGGGATAAAAACCCCCAGGGATGGGGAACATCCCATCCTGCTCCTGAGGGATCCAGCCCAGCTGCAGGAGCAGGGAGGAAGGCTCAGGGAATGAAAGGATGTGTCTGTCAGAGACAAAAGGAGCTTGCTCTCTCCCTCACTCGTTCACAAGAAAATATTTGTAAACAAATGCTTCCTGCTTGTGTTTATCCAACTTTGAGAGACTTCAAATGGAAGCCTGCTCCCCATACCGTATCATTACCCTTCATTATTGCAATTTTCCAGGCTTTAGGTGCTGGAGAAGGAAAACACAGGATAATGCACCGCTCAGGAAGTTAAACTGGGAGAGAAGCAAGCCCAAGCAATGCAGTGACACCAGGACCACTGACCATGCAGACCCAGAACAGCTCCTGCATCCAGGCCAGGAGAGGAAGAGCCATTCTGCCAAAAAGAACAGCCAAGTGTCACAGCCACAGACACCTTGACTGGCCCAAAATACCAGGGATGCTCCAGCTGGATGCTTTTCCAGGCTGGAGCACCTCGGCCAAGCCGTGCCAGACCATCCTTACTCCAAAAACCCTTCTCACTTGGCCTAAAGGTGCTCTGGTGATGGACTGAGTGTCCCCTTCTCATCAGTAGGTGCTGGAACAACCAAAGAACAGCTGACAAATGCTGACAGGAAAGGAACACTCTTGAAACAGGGAAGGACTCCAAAAAGAAATCTCATTTGTAGATCATTGCCTTGATATCTCAGCATTTTTTACTCCCCAATTCTGTTTTATATAGCCCTGTTTATTGCACTGATATCTCATCCTGCAGATTCATCTCAGATCATCGTTAAGGTTCGTCCCCAGCTTGCAGAGATGACTCTGCTCATCATAAAACTCTATGTTGAAATTTCAGATTAATTAAAAGCTGTAAATTGCAAAGCCAGATGCGATAACTCACATCTTCACCCTCCAAAAAAAAAAAAAACCAAAAAAACCAACCAAACAAAAAAACCAAAAACAGAACCAAAAAAACCACCAAACCCTCAAACCAACCAAAAAGCAGGAAAATGAGAAAAGTGTGAAAGTCTCTTGGTTTGTACCGTGGCTGTCCCCTGAGATGGGTTCCCAAAGGTTCGTCCCTCCACCCTCGCTGTGACCCAGCCAGCGCTGCCACCGAGAGTCCCCAGGGACACCTGGAACACCTTGGTGTCCCTTCCCAGTGACACCACAGTGCCACCCCAGCCAGGTTCGGTGACCTGATGGCTGCTGCCGTGCCAAAGCAGCCCTGGGCAGGAGGGGAACCCCACGGTCACCCCAAATCACACCCGAGCGAGCTCCGCTGGTTGCAGGGTCTGGGGTGATGCTGAGAGGGGACAGATGCCATCCCCCCGGGCTGGGGACACTGTCCCCGTGCCCAAGGACATTCACACAGCCGTGACCACCATCTGCTCGCTGGCAGCACGGGCCAGCTCGGGCTGCAGCCCCTGCGCCCAACCCTAAAACCACCCCGAGAGGAGGAAGGGGAGGTGGTTCCTCCTGTCCCCACAGTTTCCAGCTGCCCACAGCTGTCCTGCAGGCTGGTTTGCCTGGTGTTCCCCCCCTGTCCTCATCCCATCGCTCCTGGGCGCTCCAGGAGCGGGGCAGGCAGCAGCATCCCCCCCTCACAGAGCTCCCACTCGCTGCAGATCTCTTAATGCATTTCTTGGCCAAGGGTGAGGAGATTAAACACTCCGTAGAAGGCGAGCTGACACAAGCTGACAGACCTGAATCTTCTGCACATGCATAAGTGCCAGTCCTCATCACAAGGATGCTCATTTGCCAGCCTCATACCTATCACTTGGGCTGGGAGTCAATCTAAATAAAGCAAATTCACTTGTTCTGAGGGGGAGAGGGAGTCGCTGGGCTATCACAAGGTTGAACTCAGCTGGCATCATTCTGAAGTGGAAGGTGCTGCAGGAGCAGAAAGCAGAGGGTTTCCAGCCTGGAGTTTTGCTTAGCTTGACAGCAGCTGAGCCAGGAGAAACCATCAGGCTGTGAGGAGTTGGGCTGTGGAGTCACACAATCCCAGGGTCCCTGAGGTTGGAAAAGCCCTCTGAGATCATGGAGTCCAACCTGTGCCCCATCCTCACCTCGTCACCCATTGAGTGCCACATCCAGCCCTTCCTTGGACACCCCCAGGGATGGCAGCACCTCCTGGACAGCCCTACCCATGTGCCACAGGTGAGAGGAGCAAAGCCTGGCATGTGGCTGAACTCCTGCTCACCTGAGCCAGCCCTGCCATGACAGCAAATTTCACTTTATTCCACTCTGACACAGAGCCCAGCCGCCCCCAGACACTCAGAGAGTGGTTTGGGTTAGAAAGAACCTTAGAAATCACCCAGTTCCACCCCCTGCCATGGGCAGGGACACCTTCCACTAGACCAGGTTGCTCCAAGCTGTGTCCAACACTTCTGGGAAAGAGGATCCACAACTTCTATCCCTCTCCTTCCCTCCAGCGCTTGGTTGCAAGGATTAAGACTCATTTCCAATGAAGTTTTCATTATTTTCTGCTCTCCTTCTTTATTCCCCAACTCATTTGCATTACAAAAAAATTAAACAAAAGCTGCTTTTTTGAATCTCCACTCATTACTCCCATTACATTTGTTAACATCATTATCTTCAGCTGAAGATGGCAACTATTATCAAATGTTGCAGAGCTGCTGCAGACCTCTTGCTATATTACTCTGGAAAATTGCTTTAATGCTTATGCTTTTAGTGGTTTGAAAAAACCAGCTATAGCATTAGAAGCCATAAAGAAGATAAAAAAGTGCATCATTCGATAATACATGCATTTTTTCCCCTTTACACTGAAATATAAATACATGGATGCAAAAGCTCTTCCTCCTCTTCAGTGATCCAGCACGGACCCTCTGATCTGACCCTCACTGTCTCTCTCTTTTCTTCAGGAAAAGTTATTATAATGAGAGCTGGGATCAAAAGGAAATAACTCTAAGGACAAAATAGTTCAATTTTTCCAGATGTTGAAAAAATATTTCTGAAAAAGGAGACAGGCCCAGGGCATGGGTGCTGAATCCCTGGATTTAGGGGAAGGAAAGCCCCAAGGGACAGGGCTGAGGGCGCAGGCCCTGGCAGAGGGACGGTGATGAGGAGGGGTCTAATGACAGGGAAATGTCTCAGATCCCACTGCCTCCCACTTCCAGCTGGGAACCACCACGGATAAAACCCTTGGAGCACTGGTAGGATCCTTGTTCAGCCTGGCTCAGCTCGCTGGGAGGGCGTTTGAACCAAGAGGGTCAAAAAAGAATGAGCTGAACATGAGTGTGTTGGCAGGGCAGAACAGAACTGGGGCTGGGGCTTCCAAATCTCCCTTCCAAGCAAATGTTGTGTCCCCAGGGTCACCAGGAAAGCAAAATAGACAGAAGAAATCCTTCCCTGAGAGGATGGGCAGGCCCTGGCACAGGGTGCCCAGAGGAGCTGTGACTGCCCCTGGATCCCTGAGACTGTCCAAGGCCAGGCTGGATGGGCTTGGAGCACCCTGGGATGGTGGAAGGTGTCCCTGTGGACTGTGCTGGCCCTCACCAAGGCCATTCCAGCGCTGAGGAAGGGACAGCACAGCTCAGGAGCTGGGACCATGCACAAATCCCATGCCAGCATGGCCAGGGATGATTTACTGCAGCTGCCGGAGAGGTCAGAGCTCGATGGGCTTCCATCGATCAGCTAATTAAACCTGGGCAAAACAAACATAATGAACGCAAAAATTTACAGCCCTTGCCATGGGTTCAGGTGCAGCTGGAGCTAAAACCACCCATCTTCTCTCCTAACAAGCCAGGGCAGCCTGGGCTTTCGAGGGAAATCTGGAACAGGCAGGACGAGCTGTACTCCTACCTGCAGCACAAATAATGCTCCCAATAAAAGCAAACTGCCAACACTCAGGCAGCACAGAGGTGCCAAACCCTGCCAGCAAGGAGCCCAGAGTGTGTCTGTCCCCTGGCAAAGCCCTGGCACGCTCAGAGGGTGGCACTTGGAGCGTGACACCACAATGACCTGCTTCAACCACGCGCTGACAGAAAACTCACACAGCCCCTGCTGCAGGTTCACGCTTGGTCACACAGCCCACGAGAGCCACACAAAGAGACTGAAATCATCACTTTGTTTTCCATCAGGCTTTTGGTGTTGATTTAAGCTGCCCAAACAAATAATTACGGTCTTATCTCCATCACGCAGCAGCATTAAGCACAATCCATCATTTTTAGCTTGTTTTGGGCATTGTGTATATATGGATAAATAAAGGAGGAACTCAGCCATTCCCATTTCATAGGACCTGGTATTGCAAGATGGGCATTTGGTTAAATCTGCTCTTGACTAGAACAAAAAATGTAATCTCCAAAGAACTCTGCAGGAAAGAGAAACACGTGTGTGTTTTTAACAGCTTCGGGAAATGCAATTAGCAGATCTGCAGGGCTGAGGTGCAGAAATGATGCTCAGTGGGGGCACACTGGGGTGTGGTCCATACCCTTCCCTTCCCCAGCCTCAGGCAGGGGATCCCCCACCAGATTTCCAGCTGTGGTTATGCAGCTGCAAACTGGAGCCAGAGCCCTCGGCGCCCAGAGCCCTGGAAGAGCCAAAACCTGGCTCAGCCCGAGAGCCAGGCCGGAGTTAACGATAACTCACAGGCAATTCCCAGATAAGACACGACAGGTTATGCCAGAGCTCTGCCAAGAAAGATCACGGAGATGATTATGAAGTTAATTCCTGACACGGGCGGGCGCGTGCTGTACATCCAGTGCGTGCAATAGCCATCGCTCCTGCTGAAACCGCGCGACGTGCCAGGATGTGGGATCGATGACACAACAGCCGAGCGCAGGGAGCGCTGCTAAGCACATGGAAATGGTCCAAGGTGCACACAGAGTTCACCTGGGGAAGGCAGCAAGTCACCTCCCTGGATGGAGCAGCGTGCTTGGAACCCAGGAAATCCCACCCAGGCACGCACAGCCGATGGCCAGCCCTCGCCCAGGGGGTGCTCCCCAAGCCCTGCTGCCTGTGAGCGCTGGCACCGTGGCACAGCTTTGCTCCTGGGATCCGCAGAGTGTGAAACAAGCTGTGGAAACATCCGCGCTGCTCCTCACAGCGCTCGGGAGGCGGCTGCGAAACCGCAGCGCCAAAGGCGGCTGATGCGCCAGGCTCCGGCACCCCGAGCTGCCAGGGGTGAGTGCAGGCACAGCACACGGGCTGCGGGCACAGGGACACCCAGTGACACACCAGGGACATCTCCAGAGCTGGCCTGCAGCACGTTGCTCCTCCCTGCTGCAAAGAGAGATGGTCTGTGGGGAGAAGCAGCTCCAAGGCTCAGTCGGGGGCTGAAGAAGGGTCTGGGGAGTGCAAAGCCATGAGCAGCACGGAGTTTTCATCTCAGCCACCACCAAAACTCCCCAGGGATGGGGAAACACCGAGCTGTCCTTCCCCTTGCTGCACAGGGATGGGGAAACACATCCCATCCATCCCCTTGACCAACACAGGGATGATCTCCGTGCCTTCACCACCATTTGCTTCCCCAGCCCTGTGACAACATTTCCAGCCCTCCACAGTGCCAAGCTCCCAGCACCAGGCTGGCACGGGCAGGAGAAAGCACTTGTCCTCAAGCTGAGTCTGCCTGTGAAGGGTACCCCTCACTAGGGATGCCTGGCACGGAGGGAAGAGCGGGCACGGGGAGGATGGGGAGGGGCGACAGCACTCAAGCAAAGAGGACCCAGCTGGTTGTGACATGCTCAGCCACGAAAAATTATAGTTTTAAAGCTGCTTTCAGTGGAAAGACCCAGAACAGGCAATGGAGGCTCTGGAAAGGAATATTAAACACTGCAGAAATAAAAGGTATTGCTCAAGAGAAAACATAACAAGGCTGAAACCCAGCGTGGTGCAGCCTTCAGATGAAATGGAGATGAGCTGCGAATGAATTGCTCCCTCTTAGGGGAATTTCTGGCTTTTTAAGGAGGGAGGGCACACCCGTCCTTCCCGGCCTCGCCGAAGGGTGAGGGTGGGGTCCGGAGATGCTCTGCCGGGGCATGTAGGAAGCTCCTTGCCATCCTCTCCATCACCGGGGGAGCCAGCTGGGCACCATCCCATAAAAACCAGAGGCCAGGAGTCAGGGCAGAGCCTGCAGCCCCTGGAGCACAGCCAGGGGCAGCGTGGTCACAGCCCCGAGGCTGCCAGAGCTCCAGGGGGCGTTTGGACACCGCTCCCAGGCACAGGGTGGGATTGTTGGGGTGTCTGTGCATGACAGGACTTTGATGGTCATTGTGGGTCCCTTCCAAATCAGAATATTCCACAATTTGATCCCCAGCACCGTACAGATCCTGCCACAGCCCAGCCTCTCCACATGCCCCATTTCCTGGTGACATGTTACACGAGAATCTCAGTTTCCAGTTAAAAATAACACCAGTTTCTAACCCTCGAAGGTGCAGAAAAACGTGACCTCTAAAAATCCCGAAACTGAAAGGCAAAGCAAATGAGTCCCAAATTTGTCTACGCTATAAACGTCAATTTCTTTTTGAAAGAAATGAATGTTTTTGATGAATGTTTTCTTGAATGCCTGCTTTTGGCAGTGCTGCCATCTGTGAAAAATCTCTGCCACGCTCGCTATTAAGATTTCATTTCCAAGAAGAGCTCATAGCTGCTTTAATAAATGGTTAAAAGATTGTCAGGGGTCCAAAGGGCCAGCAGCTTGTTTACCACAAGTGGCTTCTGTCACCGAGCAAAGCACCTTTGACTGATAAGCTCAGAGCCCGCCAGATCACATTCAGCTTCCTCCCAGCACTTGGAGAAGCACTTCAGCAATGTCGGGCACTTGGGAACCTAATCCCTATCGACTCTGAATGAGATTTACAGCCCTGAATGGCCAGCTCGCCCCGCAGAGGTCCCTGGGTCAGGCTGAGCCTCGCAGAGGCTTGCACTCCACATCCCCAGCCTTGGATTGGAGAGATCACCACTCATTGACAAAAAGCACAAACCCTCACCCAGCGAGCCCCAGGGCTCTGAGGCAGCACCAAAATCCTTCAGAAGGGGCTGAGGGCACATCCAGCAGCCCCAGCTGGGCTTGTTCCTGGAATGGGGACCAGACCCAGAGCAGCCCATCCCTCCACCAGGATCTGGGGAGTGTCTGTGACACCACAAGGGACCCAAGGAGCCTGCCCTGAGCGTGTCAGCTCCAGGGCTCCAGGGCTGATGAAATGGAGTCCTGAAATGGCTGGTGTATTTGTAGATCCTCTGCGTGACTGAATCAAGAGGAACAATAAGATCTTTTTCCAGATTCGGCAAACATCAGTATAATAAAAAAAATTAATTATATGCTTGAACACATGCACCAGAGCAATGCCCTGTATTTTCTCCTAATTGTTCTCCAAGCCTTGCAGAGCCACATTTAAATAAAAATGAAGCAGTTATTTAAACCGCAATTAAAGATGGAGCAATTTATTTTTAAACTTGAACCGTCGTCAGCAGAGCAGGAGGGGGGAAGGGGCCCTGCCCTGGGACCCCTGGTGCCGTGCAGGACACGTTCCACTGGCCACTGGAGCCACCCTGCTCCAAGCAGGAAGGCAGAGGAATGGAGCAGAGGTTTCCAGCAGTCCCACAAAGCAGTGCTGGCTCCTTCCTCCCCATCCCACAGCTGCCCCTCGCTGGCACAGCCCATCCCTGACCTCACAAACCCAGTGCTGTCACATGAAGGACGAGGATTTGGGTTGTACCCTGGAAGGCTCCACAGCCAGGATGGGTGGGGTGTTTGGGGAGGCACCTGCACCACTGGGCTCCTGTCCTTCCAACCAGGGGCTCGTTTTTTTCCAGCCAGGTGCCCATCACCACAACTCCACAATGTTCTGGCCCCAAAAACCAGCCCAGGGGACTCAGGCCTGTCTGTCCCAGAGAGGTGACCAGCAATCAGCATCCCATGCCCGGAGCAGGGAGCACCCTCGACAGCAAGGGATGGCTGGGAGGGAGCTGGGGAGGGAGGGAGGGAAGGAGGAAGAGCAGCAACCACAACAAAAACCCACCCTCTCTTTTCATAAGACAGCAGAATTTATCAGCCTGCAGCCCTTCACATCTGTCTCCTCATACAAAATGAAAGAGGCTTTGAAAAACAGAGGAGATGAAATAAAGCCGTCTGTGTGAGGAAGCTGGCATCTCTGCCACTGTCACTGTCACCATGGCAGGAATAATGACCGTGATTGTTTCTGCATCTGGGGATGTGCGCGGGTGCACGGGGAGGAGGGGGAGGAGATGCACACCCACACCGCCCCCAGCCCTGCCCTGGAGCCCCCAGCCCTGCCCAGGAGCCCCCAGCCCCTGGGGGACCTGCCCAGGCACACCCCCAGGTGTGGTGACTCCAGCCCTGCTGCGGCTCCTGCCCTCGCAGCCCCAGGGGCGGGAGGCTCAGGCTCACACAAACATGTGGTTTGGGAAGAGGTTTGACCTGTTCAGCTCTCACATCGCTGGGTTTGGCTGCAGCAATCACTGCCCGGGCAGGCTCTGCTCCCCTGGGGCAGCAGGACAGGAGCCAGCAGCGGCTCCTCTCGTGCAGGTGACATTTAAATAGAGGTGTAACAGGACAAAGATTGGGGCTGGGTGGAGAGCCTGCTCATGCCAGCAAACCCATTCCTCAGAGCTGGCTCTGGGATGATTCTCAGGGCTGTCCTGTGCAGAGAAATGAGCTGGATTTTGGTGGGTCCCTTCCAGCTCAGGATATTCCGTGTTTCTGTTCTGTTCTGGGATTTTCAAGCGGATTTTGGAGCATTCCAAGTCCATCAGGCGGGTTGCAGCCTGCAGAGTGCTCCAGGCACAGGGGTCACTCCCAAGTCACCCTCAGTGAGGTGGCCCATGGCTGATCATGGGCTGTCCCCCCATAGAGAGCCCCCAATTCTCTGTGCCCAGCACCCACATTGTCCTGCCCAGTGCATGGACTGCTGATCACACAGAAACTCCCACCCCAAAGGATTTCAGCTCTCCACCAGCAGGAAGGTCTTTAAAACGCACTAAAACATTCGAATTTAGCAAGTGCCCTGTGAGCAGGGAGACAAGAGCACGGCCCCTGTGATTCAGCAGGACCTGGGTGCGCCAGGCTCGGTTCTGGGGACAGGCAGGAGCGTGCTGGGCTCAGCAAGGTGCACGTGAAGCACCAGGTTTCATTACAGAGCTCAGCTCCACTGCGAGCTGTGCCCAGCAGCCTTCTCTGGGGGTGGTGCAGAGCACAGAACCCTCTCACAGGGATGTGCAGCTCCAAGAGTCCCTGGGTGACTCCAGGGAAGCCCAGGCACCTCTAAGGCTCATCAGCCCCAATCCCCTCCTGCTCACATCACTCCCCTTCTCCCCATGCCTCCTGTGGGGTGCTCCAGAATTCCCTCTGGTCCCCAAATTCCAGGCCAGTGCCTGAAGGAGCTCAGTGTGCCATTCGGTGGGAGTGGAAGGATGCAGGGTCACCCTGGGACTCGGGAGAGCCTCCGTGCATCCCCTCCAGCTGATCTCTTCTTCCTCCTGCTCTCTGCACTCCAGGAAGAGATTTACAGCCCCCCTGCCTCCTGTGGGATCCCCAGACCCTCAGGCACCCATCCCACCCTCTCTACTCGCCGTTCATTCCCTTCCTGTGCTCCTCAGGGCGGCTGGAGGGGCACTAAAGGATGGAGCAGGGTACCCAGAGCAGCTGTCCCTGGATCCCTGGCAGCGTCCAAAGCCAGGATGGATGGGCTTGGAGCCACCTGGGATGGTGGAAGGTGTCCCTGCCCATGGCAGGGGTAGGATGAGGTGGTCTGAGGTCAGTTTTAACCCAAACCACCCCGTGATTCTGTGATCCCTTTCTCTGCTCTCAGCCAAAGCTTCCCTTCCCTGCAGACGCTGCCACAGCGCAGCAGAAGCTGCCAACAGCTTTGGTTTGGGACAGCCTGATCTCAGCGTCACCACATCCTCACCTGGGTCCTGCTGCAGGGCTGGGAGCCCGTGGGATTGGGGCACAGGAGGTGACAGGGGGACAGCACAGCCACCTGGGCTCCGGCAGCGCCCGGGCTGCTCCCAGGCTGCTGTTTACTTGTTGTGGTCCCTGCGTGTGCCGTGTGTGCATGCGTGTGGAGATTGTCTCCAACGTGACTCTGCATTATCAGGGCTATAATGAGTCCTTGTTAAAGTGGATTTGATGGAATAATTATATTCCAAAAAAACCTGCGGGAAAGCGCTCTCCCCTCTTAAAGGGCAGGATCATCAAACGTTCTCGCCACATTATTTGCAGTCACACCTTCTGCTGCATCTGCTCCTTTTAAAATCTCTAACTCCAATCTGATCTGAATATATAAATCTGAATTATCACAGCAAAAGGAGATGTGCTCACACCTTTTTTTATCTGTTGCCATGGCGATTAGATAAAATTCACGCCAAGTCTCTGGGGAAGGATGAAATGATTTCAGACAGAATCTCACCCCACTTGGTGAGAATAACGCCTGGAGCTACTTCCCTCTGTAACAGGTCTGGGCACATGTCGCAGCCAGAGAGGGTGGCAAGGGGTGGGGGAGAAGCCGGGACACCTTTGGAGATCTCGAGGCCGACAGGAGAAAAGGTTTTGTGGCACCTGCAGCCAGGGAAGGACAGGACAGCGCTCGCTCCCGTCACAGCAGCGCCGCGACTCTGCCCGGGCACACAGAGACAAAATCCGAGTGAAAAGGCCAAGCCTTGTGCCAGTGCTCCCTCTGGGAGTGCCTGTGTGGGGGTTTCTCCCTGCACCTGCCAGGTCCCTCCTGTCTGGGGGCAGCTCAGGCACAGGGGACAGCAGGGACACGGCAGCGGGGTGGCCTCGTGCCAGGCTCCAGCTCACAGCTCCCATCCCAGTTCGGGCCAAACCAGCCCCAAACACCAGCCCCAAACACCGACCTTCAACACCTTCAACAAGTCCTGTCTGCCCCAAACCCCCCCACCACGCCAAACACACAACAAGGGGTGACCGTGTTTTCATTCTGTCCCAGTTTCCAGCTTTTCCCCAGGAGCAGGAGCCTGATGTCCCCCAGAATGAGCCCATTGACACCAGGACAATGCTGAATTATCCAGGTCCCGGCTCTTCGTCCCCCTGGATCATCCATCCCGTGTCCCTTGGCACGCAGCACCTGCCCAGAGGGGATTGCTGTGCCCAGAAATCCCAGAAATCCCAGAAATCCCAGAAATCTCAGAAATCCCAGAAATCCCAGAATCCCAGAAATCCCAGAAATCCCAGAAATCCCAGAATCCCAGAAATCCCAGAATCCCAGAAATCCCAGAATCCCAGAAATCCCAGAAATCCCAGCCTCATCCCTGGACTCACCACGTCCTGGGATGGATTACAGTGGGATTTGTGTGCAGTTCCACTTCTGCAATTTCAGAGAAAAAAAATATGTAGCAGTGGACAGCGAGGGGATTTTTGGGGGGATTGACTGCACAGAACCATGAGGGAGCTGCTGCCCTTTCATTGCCCACACCACTAAAGAGCTGCTGAAGGAGTTTAGGAACCTCAGAAGCCACCTTGGGGACATCTGAGGATGGGACAGAAGGGGCCACACAGGTCAAGTGAAGCTCACAGCTGCAGCACCACAAACAGATCGACTCAGGCAGAGATATTTTGGAAACTCCTAAAAGGCTCAGCCCACAACACACTCAAAAACACCTCTAAAACTTCACAGAACTCAGTTGGTTTTTTTTCCCAGCTCCTTCCTTCTGGCAAGCTTTACGTTTTGCTTTCCAGAGAAAAGGCTTTGTGGCTAACCAGTGACTAAGTACATCCTCATCTGCACAGCCCTCAGAGGATTTGTATTAGGCTGGTGACAAAGGCAGCACCCTTAGAAACGCTGGTACCTTGACAAGTGCTCTATTTAGATTTTTTTTCCAACACAACCTATCAAGTACACAACACTGAAGCAGCAAATAACAGCTCTGGGTTTGCCAGGTTGGTAATGCTCACTGCCTCCAAACCCCACTGCCCTCCCCAGCCCTGTGCTGTTTTCCCACTGGCACAGCCTGGACAGGTGACATTTGTGCAAAGCTGGACACAGTGACATCCCTGAGCCAGCTGGGGGTGGTTTGGGTGCCAGTCCACGGGCACTTGTGTGCTCAGAGGGTTGCAAAAGCCAAGCAGTGCCCAAATAGCACCTTGCAGCAGCTGAGGAGGGGCTGGGATTGCTCAAACCCCACTCTGGGGTGTCACGAGCAGCTCCCTGCGTTGTTTTTGCAGAGTGCAGCTGGACAGGCACCCCAGGAGTGCCCACACACCTGGGCTCCACACTGCCACACGAAATAATCACAAAATAATGAGAGAAAAGCTGTTTACGACGTTGATTTCTTAAAGCACCTTGCAGCAGGATTTTCTCACTCTCACTCCATGGGAAAGGGGTGAAGGGTGTGTAAAACTCCCTGCTCAGCTGTGCTGCTCCAGCACCTCAAACACACCGAGATGCAGCAGGAGCAGCTGGGTTTGAGGTGTGATTGTCCCCCAGCCCTGTCCTGTCCCCTCCAGGCAGAGCAGCAGAGCCCTGGGAGCGGGGCTGTGCCTGTGGCAAGGCTGGAACACGAGGCGAGATTGATTCTGATGTGAGCACCAGCAAGGCAAATGGGTTTTTGAAAACCCTGTAATTTCTCTGCAACCCTTGACTTCTCTAAACACACAGCAGCACAGTCAGGTGGGCACTAAACAAAAATGAGCTGCACTAATGATGATTTACGTGCGGGATAACCTGCCATAAAGGGTTTATCTTTGATTTCGGGTAGGTTACGGTGTTGCCAAGTTAACCAAACAGCACAAGTCATCACCCACACCCCGGGGAGGGAGGCAGCAGCTCTCCAGCTGCCAGCAAGGCACCACCAGGGCTCTGCACCCACCAAAAGAGCAACAAGGTTTGGCTGAAAAAATGCGAGAGGTTGGGAGCCGTGTAATCCTAATTAATTAAAAAAAAAAAAAAAAAAAGAAAAAAAAAAGAAGAGATGATTCTGTCATAGAATTAAAGAACAATTTGTCTTGGAAGAGACCTTAAAGTCCACCTTGTTCCTCCCCCTGCCATGGCAGGGATACCTTCCAATGTCCCAGGTGTCTCCAAGCTGGTCTTGGACCCTACCAGAGATGGGGCAACCACAGCTGCTCTGGGCACCCTGTGCCAAAGAAGAATTTCTTCCTGGAACCTGAGAAAGCTCACAAAAGGTTCCCCCCAGCCACACAAGGTTGAGTTCACAAGAGCAACCCCAGGGGAAACACTCACTGCCCCTATTTCTCCCTAATTCAGCTGCAGGTATTTTGGTTTGCTTGGGGAAAAGACATTTACTATGACAACAGTGACTTTTACAGGGCTTTGTGCCACCAAGAAGTCTGGATGGAGATTTTCCCTGCTCTGCACATCAGGACTGTTCCTCCCCTGCTGGGAAGGTGCCCAGCCTTCCACAGGGAGCACTAGAGCAAAGTTTTGGGGAAAGCAGCAGGTTTGGCACGCTGGAATCAGCAGAGAGCAGCACCCCCCTGCCCTGCAGGGTCTCACCAGGCAGAGCCCAGCACTGGCACCAACAGGGGCCTCAGCACCACATCCAGCCCTCCTCACCTCCACCCCATCCCCTCCCCTCATCCTCCTCACTCACAATCAGGGCAGACGCAGAGGTTCAGCAGAGGTCAGGAAAAAACATATTTTTGGTAACAGCAAAGCCACTTTTAGCTCTAACACACCAGCAACAAAAAAAATAAGCTTCAGGCAGATACTATATTTGTAATCCAACGGCAAAACATGTTTGCTTGTGTTGACTCTGCACTGTAACACAATTTATATGTTCTGTCTTTAGGGTAATTATTGCTTTAGAATGTTAAAATCGTTCCACCCTAATTAAATCATCATATTAAAAAATCCACTGCCACAGCAAACTTGGGAACAAGTCTGGTTAAGATCACGCCAGTGCAGGGATGCTCACTTGGCAAACACCCGCCGAGCCCGCTGGCCACACCGGCTCCATCCTCCTGAATCCCAAAGGATTCCCAAACCACGGAGCAAACAGCAGTTGTTGTCCTGCTGATGGAGCTCAGGGCAGCCCACAGCGGGCAGAGCATCGCCTGCATTGCCAAAATCCATCAGGAACACATCAGGAGCTCCTCAGTGCCCCAGGGATGGGCACCACGAGCTCCTCATTCCCACCCACGGCTCAGAAATGCCCCTCGTGTTCCCACACCCACAGAAAGGCTGGCAAGGTCACCGTGCCAGTCTGTCCCCTCCTAAAAGGTGCCTGCCCAGGTGCCACCATCCCAGGTACCTCCAGCCCAGGTACCCCCAGCCCAGGTACCCCCAGCCCAGGTACCCCCAGTCCAGGTACCTCAGCACCTCATCTGCATTCAGGAGGCACAGCCCACCAGCCAGAGCCACCAGAACAGGTTAGCCCTTCCACTCTGCTCCTTCAGCTCCTCCTGCCAGTCCCAGCCCTGCCCCCGTGGTCTCTGCTCCCCACAGCAGCGCTGAGACCCGGGGGAGCACCGGGATTTTCTGACCTGTGAGCAAATATCAAGCACAGAGCGCTCACTTTGGGCAAAAATCCTTTAATTCCCTCTGGATCCCCCGGGGGAAGCAGTTATTGATTGCTTTACTACCAGCTTACACACAGCCAGCGCTGCCATCAATAGCAAGAGCCACGAGGTCACCCCCGAACACGGGGACACGGAGCTGGCCCCACGCTGTGCCCAGGACCTGGCAGCAACCTCTGCCAAAAATCACAGGGAAACACCTGGGAAAAACCACCTGGACCTGCAGAGGGGAGTGGGTGATGCTGTCCCTCCCACAGCCCCTCCCCACGCCTGGCAGTCAGCTCTGAGTGGGACATGGCTGCAGCAGGGACATGGGACAGGCAGGACAAGCAGCTTCCATCACAGGGAAAAGGGACAGGATGGCATTTTTACCAAGCTCCTTTCCCTGTGGTTGAATCAGCTGTGAAAATCCCCAAGAAAAGGTGGAGTTTTGAGTGGAGCATCACCCTGACAAGACAAACCCCAGCCCTGAGTGCAGGAGTCAGACACATCAGCACAGGCAGGCACTGTCCCTGCTGCCCAAGCACCAGTGCCAGGCACCCAACACATCCTGTAGGAACCAGAACAAGGCATGAGTGCTGCCAAAATCACACAGAGCACCCCTCACCCTGGGGACACCCAGGAGAGCCTGGACACCACACCTCTGCTCACACCAGCAGCACCTTCCAGCCTGGAGCTGCAAAATCACCAACAAATCCTTTCCTGGGCAGCACAGGCACAGACAACAAGCCAAAAACCAGACCCTCCACGGCAGCAAATGTCACACATGGCAAAGCAGGTCAGATTTGTGAGAGAACAGGCGCTCCTCTCTTACCTGGGATGATAGAAACGGTGTCTTTCTCCCAGGATACAACGCTAACATATTCCTGCACTGAAGAGGGGATGAGGCACTTGAACACAGCCACGTTTCCACGCATCGACCTTTGGTCCTCCACCCGAACGGTGTACGGTTCCCTGAAAACTGTGGAGGAAAGCAGATGGTTGGTAGCATGACAGTGCAGGAGGAAAACACACTTCCTTTTGCTAGAATCCCACGTTTCCCAAACAAACCAACCCACCCAGCCACACGCTGCTTCCATCCCAAACACCTTCCCGGGGAAGGAAGGGGTTCTCTGCTGGGGCTGGGGACAGAGGGACACCTGGCCCAGGTCCTGCTGCTGGGATCTGCCAGTGTCACCTGAGCTTGCCTGCAGTGTGGGGACATTTTGTAGCTGTAATGTGCATTTCACCTCTGGATGCTGAAAATGCATCCTGGGAGAGATGTGCCACTCTGTGTCCGTGCCACAGAGCCTGGGACCCCCCCAAAGCCACGGCAGGAATGTTTAAGGCAAGATGACAATTTTCCAAGCTGTGCCACATGTTCCCTGTTTCTCAGGGAGATGCACATCCCTCTGACAGCTCCGTGCTGCTGCCTGGACCAGCAGCAATGCTCCAGGAGCTCCTGCTGGGTCAGGTGGGCCCCCTCACCCTCAAAGAGATGTCACCAACCCCAGCAACAAACACGCCACAAACTCCTGAAATTTAAGTGCAAACTGCAGTTGAGGGCAGCTCCCTCCTCACTGTGACAATAATTGTGCCCTGTAGGACGTGGACACGATTACCATCATGACAAATACACGTTCACTTTGTCATCTAACAGCTGGCCAGAGCAGGAGCAGCTCAACAAAGCCCCCAGCAGCCCCAGAAGGAAGGTGTTTTCCCAGAGTGGGAAGTCCCTGTGGGCATTGCATCCCACACCTCACAAGCCAAGCCAGCAGCCAGAGGGTGACAGCATTCCCACCCTGATTTCCTGGGCTTTCAGGGCCCCCTGCTCAGAGATGTGCCACGAGGGCACGGGGACAAGCTGCCATGGAAAGGGGCTGCAGAGCCAAAGCAGATTAACCAGCAAAAGCTTCCTTAATCACCTGGAGCTGAGGTTTATTCACAGGCTCTAAAGGCCAGCAGGGACCACGAGGAGCATCCTGAGTGCTCCCTGCCACCACGAGCACCCCAGGAATAACCCCCGGGAGGGTAACACAACCAGCACCCTCAAATCTCTCCCCTGGCTGGAGAAATTTGCTCCATGTGCTCACCAACAGCTTTCCCAAGACTTCCAGAGATTTTTTTTTTCCCCTCGTATTTTCAGTTTCCAGCACATTTGATTTAATTGCTTGCTTTCCCCAGCTGTAATTGGCTCTCTGTGCTGCACTGCCATTAGAAAGCACTGGAGAGTGACTGGGATGTGGGATGGCCAGGAGGGAGCAGCAGCTGGGGAATTGTGGTTCCACAACCATTCCCACTGCCAGAAAGGCAGAGCAGCTCCAGGAGCTGGAGATCCTGCTGGCCCCACTGGACAGGCACATCTGCTAACAGAGGGAGGCTGAGCCCCCAGCCCAGCAGCAGGGGTGCATTCAGACCTGGCTGGAGAGGGAAATGAGAGCCAGGATTCCCTCTCTGTCATCCCAGGACAGCTCTGGGCATGTGGGATCCCAGCAGAGCCCACACGAGGAGAGCAGCAGCTCCACATTTACTACACCCCATCTGCTCCTCCACCACGCTGCTGTTTATAGGTAACCTGAGAGTGCTGGTAAATAATTCACTCTGCAGAAGGGGGTTAATACCAATTTACTCCACAGTACAAGGTATTAAAATAAAAAAACCCTGTAGTCACTTCTGTCACGTTCCCTCTGCTAGCCCCACTTTTAATAGGTAACATAATGAAGCCATTCCTGGGCTATTAGCCCTCCTCAGCCTGGTCAATAATTTACTATAATGGCTTTTGGAATCAGCTCTTTGCCATATTCCTCCTTTTTTTTTTATTCTTTATTTTTTTTTTTTGGTCTTAATAAGCCTTGGCAAGCTGAGGCTGGGTGCTGCAGTGGGAACCAGACTCTGAGGGGGCCCCCAGCAGGGACAGATGTGGCCCAGCCCCTCCCACAGCTGGAAAAAACCTCTGTAAGTGGTTGGGTGACACAACCCCTGCTCAAAGGGAGAGGAACTCTCCTGCCACCAGGCTGCAGCCACACCACGAGGGGACCTCCAAGCTGCACATCCCACCCAACACTCTGCCCTTCTCCCAGCTCCATCCTTGTGCAAAAACCCAAGGCAGCAGCCCTGGTTCTGCACTCGTTGGGCCAGCTGGCAGCCCGAGGAGCAGAGCAGGGAGACTCCAGCCCCCTGTGCAAACCCAACGCCCACAGGGAGCTCCCACCTGCTTTAACACGGATATTTGGGCTCCTGATTTTGCCAGCCGAGTTCTCTGCGGTGCAGAAGTAGTCGTTGTCGTGGATAAAGCTATTGAAGGCTGATGGCGAGAAGGGGTAGAGCTGCAAAGTCCCATTGGCATGGACATGCCGGATGTGGGGCACATCGTAGATGTCGTCACCTGTGGCCAGGTACCACCGAAGGACGGCGCTGGGTGACCCTGCTGCCGGGCAGGGGATCACCACCCCCACTGTGCTGGAGAAGGTGACCTGCTGCAGGGAGTCGTTCACAAAGTAGAGGCTGGTTCCAACATCTTCAGCGTGTGCTGCGGACAAAGCAGAGGCCACAACGGCGCGGGGGTCACTGCAGGGAGGTGGCACAGAGAGCCCCTGGTGGCACAGAGAGCCCCTGGTGACACAGAGACCCCCCTGGCACAGCCCCCCGAGCCCTGCGTGCGGCGGAGCAGGGGAGCTCAGGAGCATCTGTGCATGGCTGGCAGCACACAGGCCACCTTCACAGGCCAGCGCTCCTGCTGCCAGCACGGATCAGGGATCACAGGCACCTCGGCAGGACAGCCAGGGGCTGTGCAGGCGAGGATGGACACCCCAGGCAGCCCCCGAGGCTTCCCCAGGGGTGCCCGGCTGGCCCCGAGCACGCACAGCCCCAGGGACACCAAGCACAGGCGGCAGCGCTGCTGATCCTGCCAACCCCGGCATTCCTGTGATCCCCCAGCCCATCCAGCATCCAGAGACCTCCCCTGCCACCCTACCACTGCCTCCAAACCAGGAGAGGGGCTGGAACTGGGATCAGAGCTGCTCTCCTCTCCCAGAGCCACAGGCTCTGCGCTCAGCCTGAGTTTCTCCTGCACCATCCAAACCAGGACTGAGGTGGGTTCATGGGCACACTCCAGGCAGAGCTTGTGGCCACCTGCACAGCCAGGAGCAGCTGGAGAACAACACTTTCCTTCTTGGGAAGTTGGGAATGGACCTCTGCACCCAACTCCTCCTGTGCCTCCTTCCCACTCTCCAGGACCACGAGCTCCCCCTTCCCAACCCAAGCCAATGCAACTGGCTATAAATAAGGATGAGGAGGCCCCCAGTCACTTAGATCCGCTTTCTTTTTTTAGCTGCACTCTTTCCAAGTGGGCGGAAGGACAGGGATCTGGGAAGGGCCCTCGGCGGGTGTATTAATAGCTGCGGCTGAGCGCACGCCCGTGGTGCCGCAGAGCCAATAAGCAGATCAGCCCCGTTCAGAACGAGCCACGGGGGACCCTCCCTGACCTCGATTCCTTAACTTGGGGAGGAGGGGATGGCAGCAGGGGGAGAAGGAAAGCCTCACCCTCACCGAGGAAGGGCTGGTTGAGTGGCTGTTGCTCCATCTCCGTGCCAAGCTTCTCCAGCCAGGTGCCCGTCCTGCCCTGGGGCTGTGCCACCAGCCCAATCCCAATCCCAATCCCAATCCACACCATCTCAACCAGCTCAGGATGGGACACCCTGAGACACCTCAGCCCTGCTCAGAGCAGAGTCCTCTCCATCCTTGCCCAGCTGGATGGACAACCTGGTGCCTCCTTCAGCACCTGACTCCTGCTGTCTGTGTGCACTGCACAGAATCGTCCCCAAAAACGACCAGGTTTCCTCCTGTGCCCACCAGAGCCCTCTGTGCATCCCACAGAAGGGATCAGCTGATCGTGAGGTTCAGCTGTGCCACCACACGAGACAACCAATTTAGAGGTCACCACATCATCTCCACACACTCGTTCCCTGTGTCCACACACGGGTGGAAGGAGACAAAACCTTTTATTTTTCCCTCCCTGGACGGACAGAGGAGCAAAGCTCCAGCCGAGCCTTTGCAGAGCCACGGGGCCACCGCTCGGCCCTGCAGATGTCATTTTGTGACATCTCCAGGCTGGTTTGTCGTCATGAATCAGCATTTCCCTTCATCCCAGCAGCGCGGTGCTTCTCCCAAACACATGAAAGGGAAAAAACCGCACATTTGCAGGCAGAGGAAGGGAAACAAAGCCTGCACGAGCAGCACAGAGCTATTTGTGGCTGAGCCTGAGCCGAGCAGAAGATGGCTGGAGCCAGGGCACGGCAAAAGCCACCTTGAGCCTGGCTTTGGACCAAGGACATCTGGCTGTGCCCTGTGCTCCATCCAGGATCTGCCCAGATCCCACAGCACAGCTTGAGAAGGCTCCTGGAGCAGCCAGAGGAAACATCCTCATCCTCAGCAGCACCAGGAGGGTTCAGAGCTGGACGGGTGAGGGGCTGGGGCGAGGAGTGGAAAAATACCTCATAAACAGAGAAATTCAGATTACCCATAAAGCTTTTTCAGGTCAAAGGGGGAAAGGGATTTTTAATAGAAAATGGAGGTTATGGGATTGGCAATAGTTATGTGACAGACGTATAGAGTTAAATCCTCATAATCTCCTTTACCATTTAGCATTGAGCACCATCCTAATTCCATGTTTCATAAAACTGTCTCCAAATCACTGGGAGAGATTAAAAATTTAGAAATAGCACAGCATTATTTTTAAACCAGAAATCACTGCTCACATCTGGTCAGATGTGCTGACCCTAACCTACATATCGAGGGCATTAATTCACATGAACCTGAAAAGAGGAGGCTGGGGGAGCTGAGTTGGAAGAGTTTCTGCTGGGAATGCAGCCTGGAGCCCAGCCTGGCTCCAGCTGGGAGCTGCACCGAGCCCAGCTCAGGGCTGGACACTGGGGCTGTCTCTGAAAGGCAGGTGTTTTAACTCATCAGAGCTCAATCTTCCTAAATTGTGGCAAATTACAACCTAGAGGTACTGAAATATTAATATCTCTATTCGAGCTGGGAGAAGCAAGTCATTTTGCTATCATCCCTTCAGAATATTTACTAGTCTTGATGGCTGGACTTCCCAAACTCCAGCGCCTTCAGTGACACAGCAAAGCACTGGGCTGCTCTGCAAGCACCAGGGAGAGGCCACAAACTGTCCCCAAGATCTGTCCCCATCTCTGGGAGAGGTGCAGGTGTGTCCTGGCCGAGCAGCACAGCAGTGCCATCACCTCCCCAGCAGCACAAAACCTCCCAGGGAAGAGCCCACCCTGTTCTAAGGAGCAGATTCAGGAGCAGTCTCAGACAAGGACCGGCTTTGTGCCAGCCAGGGCTCTTCCTCCTGAGCTAAGAGGCTTTTCCTGCCCTCCCTGCACGTCCATCACCTGTGCTGGCAGCACAGAGCCAGCCCCCAGCCCACCCAAGGCCAGCAAGTGCCTCAGAGCTGAGCACTGCCCTGAGCACAGGGTGGGAACCTGACAGAGCTGGGAAAATTTGTGTTTCAAGGGGGTTCATGCCATGCATGGGCACGGGACTGGGGTTCACATTACCCCACTGGCAGCAGCTTTTGTGAGACCCCTTTCCTGATCCTGTGGTGTGACTGCCCTGGTGAGGACCTGGGGCTCCCCCCAGGAAAAGCCCCCACCCAAAGGGGCTGGAGGGGCCACCAGGGCTTCCCCAGGCCCCACGGAGCCGGGATGCAGGGATGCTGAGGAGAGCAGCAGGCTAATGGCCACCTCCCTGCTCATTTATTATCCTCATTAAGGCTGTTTGACACCTGCCCTGTTCAAGGAGAAAGCGAACCAAAGCTTGGCACGCAAAGGGCTGGGAATTACGGGGAGGTGGCAAGTCCTGCTCGATCCTCTGTGCTGAGGAGAGGACAGTAATTCCATCACACACTGCCTGCACGTTTGGAATGCTGGAGCAGCCTCCAGCTTCCCTGGAATGAGCTTCCTCCAGGCCCTCATCCCCAGGACACCCTCACCAGCTCTGTGCTAACGAAGGGAGCGACCTTGGGGCTGGTGGAGTGAGAAGTGGCACTTCCAAGCACCATGGAAGGGATGAGGAGGGAAGTGGCCGAGGTTGGGCCCTTCCAAGGGGAGCACAGAGGTGCCTGGGATGGCAGCAGATCCTCCTGGGATGTCACCTCCCCCTGTGTCCCTTTCCAAAGGGTTAAAGCCGTGAGTCCCGCACGCTGTGCCCCTCAGGGGTGGGAATCGTGTCAGGAAATGCCAAGCACAGCCTGGGGCATTCAGCAGGTGCCCAGCACAGCAGCAGCCATGGCAGGTACCTGCCACAGCATCTTCCCTGCCCTGGCACTGCAATTTGGCTGCCACACGAGTCCCACCCTGGTGGCACAGCCCCTCTGGCTCGAGCACCACGGCCCTTCCTGAGCTGACAAAGCAAAGAGGGAGCCAAGGAGAACTGCCTCTGGTCCTCTGTGGGTAAGGGCACGGCTCAAACGTGCTCCAAGCTCCTGCTCCTTAATGCATCTGCATGGAAATTAAGGCCTGAACCACCTCCAGCAATTACGACAGCACCCAGGCTGAGGCTGTAACCCTTGCCTGGGAAAAAAAAGCTCCCCTGGCTGGATTCCTGCTTGCTGAACCTCCCGTGGCAGCTCCTGAGGGGTACCAGCCCCACCACACCATCCACACAGGGGCTGACCAGAGGTGGACACCCCCAGCCCTGCCCCAGCTCTGAGCCCCCCAGCCCGGGCACCCTCAGCTCTGGGGGTGAGGAACGAGCCCAGGGACCACAGGCAAGGGTCCCTCCCTCCTTTTCCAAAGCCCACCTCCATGCCTTGGCCATGCTGAGCATGCCTGGGTCCCAAGGGCACACCTGGTGACATTGCCAGCCAGAGTGACAGCGCTGTGTCCCCAGGGAGGCCAAACAAGCGGGTATGAGGGGTGGGCAGGGGGACACACCAGAGGCCGGGCACACCTGGCCTTGGGCTCCCTCCACAACAGCCAGGCCATGCTCCCGATGCACCACAACCCACTGGGTGCCTTTGCAAGGTGGAGATCAGGATTCCCACCGTGCCCATCACCTCTGGGCCAGCTCTGCCAGCTCCTCACCTCCTCCCCGTGCCCCCCACGCCGTGCTCGCTCCCCTCTCAGGGCCAGCAGCTGCCGCAGCCCCTGCCAGGCGCAGCTGGGAGCAGGCAGGAGCAGGAGCCTGGAAATGGAATTCCTCAACGTTTGGTAGAGCTCTGCTGGCGGATGATGGCGGCGGCACGCAGCCTGCGCGCGCTGGGGGATATTTCTGCGGGATCCACGAGCAGGGAAAGGGTGACTCCCAAACCCATGGTTATGTAAAGACCAGGAGCTGGCTCTAACCGAGATCTCAGAGGCAAGGAACGCTCTGCACCCAGAGCTGCCGCTGCACATCCTCCCCGAACAGCAGCATCGACGCGACTGCAACGGCCGAGCGCCTTCCTCATTCGTGCCCACCATGGACGTGGCACCTGGGAACGTGCCTGTGCCTGGTGCCAGGGGCCTCCGTGCCATCCGAGGCACAGCTCAGTGCTGCCATGTCAGAATTCCTGCCACAAACACTTCCAGCTCTGTTCTTGCCCTCGGCTCGCCAGCTGCTCCAGAGAAGGACGAGCGCTGCCCATCCATCCATCCCCCCAGCACAAGGCCACACCAGCAGAGATCCCGGCACCCCAACACCCTGGAGCTGGAGTCACAGCTGCCCTGAGCTGTGCCCCAAGCTCCCAGGCAGCCCCCAGCTCCAGGAAGGGCTGTTCCACAGCACACCCCTGGCACTCGCCCCTCGCACCAGGCACAGCCTCTTCCTGCAGAGGACAAACACCCAGCGACATCAGGGTTGCCTTTTCCCGCTCCCCATCCCAAGGCAGGAGCAGCCCAAAGCCCAGGCCAGGCGCAGGTAAAGGCTCTGGGTGGCTCCTGGTGCTGGGAAATTTTGGCAGGATAAACAAGCACCAGGCACGGCGAGGAGCTGAGCACTGCAGGCTTCTCCTCCGTGCATTTAATGAGGTTTCCATGTTTCATTTCAGAGACAAACGAGCGCTGTGCCACACTGGGGGGCCGAGATGGGAGAGATTAGAAACCGCGAGCTGCGCCGTTCGCTGCGCCCAACGCGGGAACATCATGTAAATATAATGCCAATATAAATCAGGCGGCAGAGCCATCCAGCAACATCACGCAGGGAGACGCTTCCCTGGCTCCCAGCCTCTCAGTTGTGACCAGTCCGTTCCTCATCACACCACTCGCCTCCCCTCTGCCTGGCTGCTGTCCCTCGCACTGCCAGACCATCTCGCTGCTCAACTCTGCGCTTGCCAGCCACCTATTTCTGTTTATTTTATATACAGGGGCAGAAATAAGCAGCTACAGCCCATCAAGGGATTTCTAAACTTCAGGGGTTCCTTGGATCAAATGTTTATCTGCTTTCAGTTTCTACTTGAGCTCTTGTTCTACAGCAGGAGCACGTTAAAAGGATGTGCTTCGATGCCCAGAAATATTAAGTATCTGAAAGGTTTATCATGCATTAAGCAATTCTTTTTTTTTATCCTATTATTCTAATGAAACTTCCATTGTATTGCTGTCCTCTCTCTGGAACCGCTTCACGTTAACACTTTGCATCACCAGGACTGTTCAATGCTGAAGATTTTTATTTTATTTTATATTTTTTTTTAAGAAATAAAACGTAAAATGAGGCCACGAGGAGTTGTGCTAATGGAGGCTTTTAATTTGCTCTTCTCCAACGAGATAGCTCTGTGGGAAGAGATCCCTTTTCCAAGAAGCTGGGGCTGAAAAGATGCAAAAAGCAATAAACCAGTGCAGCTCTTTATTATTTTGACTATTGGGGGTCGAAAGGAATCATGGCATCCTCGACGGTTATTTGTTTCCAGGTTTGTTTTTTGCCTTTTAGCACAGTAAAAAATGCAAATGTAAGCAAAGCAGACGCTGGCACGTTCAGCTCAGCAGATCTGAAGCACAATAGCGATTTTGGGTAAAGCTCCCAAAAGCAGCTTCACCCCAGCTCGAATAAAGCAGCTATTCCATAATTAATAATTGATGGAATAATTGATCATCACCGCACAACTGGACAGGGTGCCCTATTAAACCTCAGTAAATATTTTTCATTGGATTAACATTCAGCTAACGGGGTAATGTAATGGGCAGCAAGAGAGGTCTCATGAAAGGAAGCAGCTCCGTCCCCTTTCTTTCACTTTCCTCATTTCCTAAAATTTCCCCCTTGCTGTTCTCAAATGTCACAGACGATAATTAGGGCAAATGTCATTTTACATCCTCCGAGTAGACAATTTTCCAAGAGGTGGGCGCTTCCAGCACCGCATCCGCAGGTCGGGTCGTGGGCAAGGAGGTAATTTATTACAGAAACATAATTAAAAATTCCCGCAGATCCGGAAATGGGCAATTCCTTTATGTAACATGGATCGATTGTTGTAACAAACGCAGTGGGATTTAAGTGCCTGTGCTCCACGCAGCTCCTGCCTCTCTTTAATTGCATCTAGAGCAGAGACTCGGTTAGAGTATCACCTCGCTGGATGTGGGCAGCATCCACTTAATGCCCAACTTTAAATTAATCTGTAATCTTCCAGCGTGTGTCTCCTTGACACGCTCGTTCCATGATTCTCCCCATCCCCCCCCGCACATGTATGATTTATCTATAATCTGATTGATGTCAAGCCGTTGGGTTACACTTCACACAGCATTCCTAGGGGGAAGGATGCGAATTTTAAGGCATCGCTGCCTTTCGCCTGCTGGCGGGATCAGGCTGAGAAGCGCTCCGGGGACGCGGAGCGCTCGGTGCCGGCGCGGCCCCGCCGGAGGATGCTGCGCCCGTCGGTGCGGGGTCCCGGCCGCGGCTGCCGGAGCCGCCCCGGGGGCTCCAGCGCGGAGCCGCTCCGGGATGAGCCGGTACCGAGCGGCCCCGCTCCGCGCACCGAGCCCCGCGCACCGAGCCCCGCGCTGCGCCGCGCCGTCCGGGGCGAGCGCTCCGCCAGAGCGCACCGACAATCCCGGGCACTCGCGGAGGGCGCAGCGAGAGCGCGGCACCGGCAGCTGCCAACCCCGGGGAGGGCGCGCCGAGAGCCCCGGCACCCCGGGGAGGTTGTGCCGAGAGTCCGAGGACCCCGGGGAGAGAGTATCGAGATCCCAACAGGGCTCACCGAGACCCTCGGGATCCCGGCGAGGGCGCACCGACAGCGCAGGAAGGCGCACCGAGAGCCCCGGGACCTCGGGGAGGGCGCACGGAGAGATGGGGCACCGAGAAACGGAGCACCGAGAGCCCCGGGGAGGGCGCAGCCCGTGCCGCCCGCCCGGTCCCGCAGCCGGGGACCCCCCGCCGCCCCCTCCCCGGTCCCCACGTACCTTTCGGCAAAGAGTACAGCAGGAGAAAAGTTACCAGCCACATGCCATACAGAGCAGCTCTGGCCCCGGGCTGCGGCGCAATTGCGGAGGTGCGGTGCCCCGGCGTGCCGCGCTCCTGCCGCCGCTGCCAGCCCGGCTGAGGTGCCCAGCGCCGCTCCCGCTCCGCCCCGCTCCGCTCCCGCCCGTGGGCCGGGCTCCCGCCCGCGCCCGCCCCCCCCGAGCCGCGCAGGGCTGGGGGCGGCCGCGGCCCCCGCCGCCCGAGCCCCTTCCTCCTCCTCCCCACGGGCTGGCAGAGCCCCCCGTCCCCACCGGCCGCCCCCGAGCTGCGCTCGCCCCCTGCCCATCAGCCCCGCGGCCGGAGCGCGGTTCTCGCTCCTCTATCCCCGGCTAAGCGGCACCGCGGAGCCTTGCCCTGGGTGAGCGCTGTCCTGGCCCCGGGGCTGAGGGTGCAGGAGCACGGCTGGGCTACCTGGGACTCGCAGCTGCTCGCCGGGCCTCCCGCACGCTCGTGCAGCAAAAATAATACGGTGGTTTGGGTTGGAAGGGACCTTACAGACCACAGGGGCACCTCTCAGTGGACCGGGTTGCTCCAAGCCTTGCCCAGCCTGGCTTTGGACACTTCTGAGGATGGGAGATCAGGGTTTGGGCAGCCCCTGCTGCTCCCGTGAGAGGGGACACAAACAAGACAGGGCCAGCAGATTCATTACACATTCATCCCTCCAGCCAGCAAATAACAAACAAATACCAGCTAATGCTTTACTTTGGGGTGTATTTATCCAAGGCTTAGCTCAAGCTGAGGCTTGTACTCCCCAAGACTTAGTCGCACCAAAGCCAATTTGTCTGGACCGTTAGAGCATTCAGAGTGTCTTTTCTTGAAGTGATTATAGCAGGTTTTCTTTGCTTTCCAAAACAGCCTTTACAAGCCCAATTTGTTGGAAAATAAACAGAAAGAAAGATTAAAGCATTCAGATTTCAAACAAAACAACCAGCAGGAAAAACATTACGTTCGGATTTTTTAAAAAGCGCTGTTTAGGTTTAATTGAGAACGCCACTATCGTCACGGAAATTGGGAGAACAGCAGCCCCTTGGCCATTTCCAGCCCTCGTGGATTCTCTGCAAGCCTTCCCACCTAGAAGTCCCCTGAAGAGCTCACCGAGGGGGTACCCGTGGGTGGGAGGTTCCCATTTCACGGCCAAAGGATGCGGAGAAGCTGCCAGGACCGGGTCCCTCCATGCTCTGTCCCCTCCCTGCTCCAGGCCACCCTCACCAGAAAACGCTGTCATTTTAGTGAGGCCACTGCCACCTAACCCCTGCCCAGCCCTCAGTGCCACCAGCAGAACCAGGCACAAACCCGTGCCCATGTCTGGGTCTGACACACCACAGCCTTCCTCCTCCTCCTCCTCCTCCCCAAGGATGTGCTTCTCTCCCTCGGTGCTGCCGAGCTCGGTAGCGCCTCACACCCCCTCCCCAGCGTTCCCGGGCCACCTCAGCGGCTCGTGGGTGTCACACCGTCCCACTCAGCACGTGCCAGCCCCACGCCCGCACCACTGGCCGCGCCACCGGCGTCCCGAGAGGCGGCGAGGCAGCAGCTGATGCACACGCGGTGCCCACACATCCATCCCTCCAGGAACCGAGGTGCATTTCAATCGCCACCTACATCGCCGTGCAGATGTTCGCTGATACTTGGCGGGGAAATTGGTATGCAGGCCCATACCCAGGCAGCCAGCAAAGCCCGGGCTCTGGGGAGCCCCAGCCGCATGCCAGGCATCTGCCCCCTTCCCTCCCCGGCAGCTGCTGCAGGATGGCAGCACAGCCCAGCCCAGCCCGCTCCCAGCGAGCTGCCAGCCCCAGAACCTGCTGCAGCACTTGCAAACCAGCACACAACGCGTCGGACTCAGGTGTGGTTGGTGCCCTCCTACGCTTGGGAGTGAATGGAAAGAGGTGCGTGGGCTGGCAGGGCACTCGCTGGCACAGCACCCACGGGGCCCCACGGATCTCTGTGTGAGGCACGTGAGCAGGGGGAGTAAATGCTGCTCACCCGTTCATTTTTAGCTCCCTTGGCTGTTCCGCAGCTCTCGTGAGGTTCCTCACCATCCCCAGCTCAGAGAACCAGCCCAGCACACTGACCTCCCCTCCGAGGGCTCCCTCCTCCAGGACAGGAGTGCTGGCGAGGCAGGAAGCAGCACCAGAGTCAAAATTTAAGGCTGGCAGGGTGAGAACTCAGCTCGGGTCACACTCGGGTAGCCCTGGCGAGTCCTTGAGCCGCCTGTGCCACTCACTCCAGCCCTGTTTGCTCCTCTGTGGATTGCCCAGCCCAGGCCCTGTGCCAGCTCGCTGAGCCCGGGCACACGTGCGGGGCTGGCAGGGCTGGGCAGGCAGCCAGAGCTCCCGGAGCAGGAGCTGCCAGCCCACACCTGGGGCTCAGCTCTTGCCCAGCAGCTGGCCACCGTTTGGGGACATCAGCCTCTGCCTGGCTCCGTGTTTGGATGAGCACAGGAAGCGTTTGTGTGTTGTCTTTGCGTGCTCATTCAGCCTGGAAAGCTGGTAGGTGTCCTGCTCCCAACCAGAGCTGCATCGTGTGCTTCGTGTGGCTGCGATGAGGAAAGGCAGGAAATCTCCTCAGTAATTGTTTGGGCAGCACTGACCAGCGCTCTGGCAGCGCAGGGGGCTCGCAGGAAGCCGGGCCAGCAGTGACTGGCGAGGAGAAGCCCATCTCACGCTCCCTGTGGCCACTGCCCTGCTCACAGGCAGCCTGCAGAGCCAGCAGCCAGCCCAGCTGCACGGTTCAGAGGTGAAGCTCACACTGAGGAATTCATTCCCTGGCCCAAACTCCACACAAGTCACAGAAGAAATTACAGCGACACATGCCCACGCACGGCTCTGAGCCCCAGCAGGAGGGAGGAGGAACCCTCGGTGCTTCACCACATCAGGAATTGCACAGGGGGTCTTGCTGCCTCTCCTGAGGGCTTGGGACATCCCACAGCCCATTGAAAACAGCCCCCCTTTCAATCTCCCCCTTCCCTGGCATTTGTTCTGCCTCTGGGCAGGATTACACTCAGCTCCAGGCTACCCCAGAGCTCTGGGATTACAGCAGTGTCCCGAACTCACACACCCCGTTAGCCAGCGAGGTGTTTTCCCCTAAAGGCAATTCTTCCGCTAATACTCGAGCAGCCCGCTCTCCATGCAGGCACAGAGGGACAAACAGCCAAGAGGAGGGTGTGCACATCACCCCAGAGCTCCGGGGTCACCCCGCATCCTCCGGCCAGGGCACAGCTCACCTCCGGCCGGCCCCAGCCCCGCGGCCTCGGCCGCCCTCGCAGACAAATCCCCGGAGGAAGCGGTCATTAAAACAACAGGGCTACTTATCTGCGGCGAGCCGATTGCCACAAAGCACTTCCCACTCATCGCCAGCTTACCCCGGCAGCACCTCTGTGAGGGACAAAGACAAGAGCTGTGTCCTGCACAGCCCAGTCCCACCAGTCCCACCAGTCCCACCAGTCCCACCAGGACAGGCTCTGGGGTTATTGCAGGTGGGCTCCAGCTAATTGCTGGGTACACCTGGATGGAAAATGCTGGGCATGCCCGGGTGGGATTCCTTGCAGCAAAAACTGTCCTGGACCCCCCTACCCCTCCTCCCCAGTTGCCCCTAACCCTGTGTGGGTGCTGAGGGGGGAAGGATCTCACCTTGCCTGTGGCTGCAGCCCCCCAGTGCCTCAGTTTCTCCAGAGCAGAGCAGAGCAAGCAGCTGCCACGTGGAGTGGAGGGAGGATAAACGGCCTGGAGGTGGCGAGGGGCTTGTGCCTCACTAAAGGCTGCAAACCCTGGACAAACAGGTGCCAGCAGGTCAAGGTACCCAAAATTGACAGCCTGACTGAGCCCTTAGGGTCGTGCACTACAGAATAAGCGCTTAAATAAGGGATCCCTGGCACTTATAACTGTGGACAGACAGTGACACGAAAAGGGGGAACAGTTTAAACTTGCAGCCCAAACTGTCCTGTGGTTCTGTTCTCCGCGAAAGGTTTCGCGTCCCTGATGCCCAGAGCCCGAATTCCTCGCCGGTCAAGCCGGGATTCTCGTCTTCCCAAGGAAAAGCCTCTTTCTTTCCCGGCAAGAAGCTGGGATTTGGTTCCCTCTAGTGTCGCCGCGCTCCGTTGCTGAGCGGGGATCTGGGCAGCGGGGACAGGGGCGAGGGGGCTTCGCCGAGGGGAGCCCCGAGCGGGGTCCCTGTCCTTGCCAGCCCCGGGGGCTTGGCAGAGTTTTAACAAGCTCCAGGAGCTAAACAGGCTGCCCAGGGCAGCGGCGGAGGGATTTAAAGCAGGGATTTAAAAGACAGATGTGTACAGATGTGACTCCTGGGGATATGGTTTAGTGCTGGCCTTGGCAGCGTTGGTTAATGGACTTGGAGGGTCTTAGAGGGGTTTTCCAACCTCTGTGATTCCAAGGCACGGTCCTGAGACACATGGACTGGGTTCATGGGGACCCTCCTTTGCTTCCAGCCCTGTCCCACTGTGAATTCCACTGTGAATCCCACTGTGAATTCCACTGTGAATCCCACAGGGAGAACCCAGCCCGTCCATCCCTGGGCTGCACTCCCACAGCATCGCTGCTCCCTAATCACACCTCCGCTTTGGGGCACGAGTAGCATGGAAATGGGGGCTGGAATGTCATTTCCTGGGGCTGAAGGATGATTCCAGCCCGTGGGGCGCTGCTGTTTCTGCAGAGGTGCTGCTGCTGCTGGATGTGCTGCCTTTTTGGGAGCAGAGCAGAGGGAGACGAGGCATGTGGCTGGCTCCTCGCCAGCCCGGCCCATCTCTCCTCTCTCCAGTGCTCCTCTCTGGCTCCCTGAGTCCCCATTTGCTGCTCTCCTCTTTACACTAACGAGGAGACATTTTGCATTTGTGTTTCCTCATGGGCGAAATGCATCCCTGGCACCACGGAGCAGTGCTGGCAGCTCCTCCCTGGCTGCTGCTGCTGCTCTGGTTCCTGCCCCGCTGCCTCATCTCCTCACATTCAGCTGGGGATGAAGCACAGGCTGGCCAGAGCTCCTCTCCCTCATACCTGTCCATCCAGAGACTGGCAAAGCAAACAGGGAATAAGCAGTGCCGAGGGGAAGCTGTTTGGATCTGGAAGCCTTCCCAGAGGAAAAGGGCACTCCAGTTGTCCACTGTATTATTTACCCAATCCCCTTTGTGCCGCAGAAAAGATTTACTCTGAGAAGATTAATGGCTCAAGGGGCTGTGAGAGAAATCCTCCGAGATTGCCTGGTTCAGGGGAGAAGGCAAACACCTCCTCACCGAGCCCACGGAGCACAGGGAGCACAGGGAAAGGGCTGAGGGCTGGGATTGTCCCTGGGACACCCTCTGATGGGGACAGTGACTCACCCTGCGGTGCCCAGGACCCTCTCATGGGGCAGTGGCAGGAGGAAGGAGACACGGTGGCCTTTTCCAGGGCTCAACATCCAAAATAAATGACTGTGGCGTGCTGCTGGCAGCCCCTCTACCTCAGCTCAGAGAGGCCACACTTCCTGTGCATTCTGTCCTTGGTTAATGCCTGTCCTCTCTTGCTGGCTCCATGCTGAGCTCTGACAACACCCTGTCCTCCAAATGTCACCCCCAGCGAAGGGGTTTGGGTGTTGGAGTGTGCCCTGCCCTGCCACTGTCCCCAGTGCCAGCATCCCCAGCGCTCCAAATGTCACCCCCAGAACAGGGTTTGGGTGCTGGGGTGTGCCCTGCCCTCCCACTGTCCCCAGTGCCAGTGTCCCCAGCGCTCCAAATGTCACCCCCAACCCGGGGTTTGGGTGCTGGGTCTGCCCTGCCCTCCCACTGTCCCCAGTGCCAGCATCCCCAGTGCTGCAAATGTCACCCCCAGCTCGGGGTTTGGGTGCTGGGGTGTGCCCTGCCCTGCCCTCCCGCTGTCCCCAGCGCTCCAAATGTCGCCCCCAGAGCAGGGTTTGGGTGCTGGGTGTGCCCTGCCCTGCCACTGTCCCCAGTGCCAGTGTCCCCAGCCCTGGCTCGCCCCGGGCTGAGGTGTGGGGCTGTGCAGGTGTGGGCACACGTGGGTGTCCCCAGGCCGTGCAGAATAATGCCATTAATGCCATCTGGTGCCGAGACAGAGATCCCGCACGGGAGCCAGACGCGGCTTTTCTCTCCCCGTAATCCCCGGCCCGGAGCCGCGGGGGTTCCGTCTGCAGAGCTCACGGGGAGTGAAGGGCACGGGCTCATCCCACACCCTGCTCCTTCCTGGCACCTCCAGCTCCTGCTTTTGGGGGACACGGCCCCACCACACTCAGTGAGGTGTGGGCAGGGCAGTTCTGGTGTGGCCAAACCCTTCTGTGCTGTTAACAGGCACTTTCCAGGCACTCAGGATCCTTTAGTTTGAAAAACACCTCCAAGACCATGGAGATTAACCATTAACCATTTTCTCCCTCGGCTGAAGGAGTCCTGTCCGTGCTTGAGCTATGCAAAGCTGCAACGAGTCTTTATTAGTGGGTCACTGTCAAGTCAAAATTATATTCCAAAATAATCTCCTTAGTGTGTTAAATAAGCACCTCAGATTAGACAAATTGCGCGGATTTTGCCTAATAACCTTCCCCCAGCTAATCCTATTTTTCTGTCAATGTCTGACCTCGATCGGAGCCCAAACGGACCCTGGGACTTGGTTTCTCCTCATTGTGCTGGTCGGGGTCACTGAAGGCAGCGCCTTGCACACCTGAACAGCCACAGCGGCTTCAGGTGAAACCCCTGCGCTGGGGTTCCTCACCCAAACCATTCCCTGCTCAAACAACCCGCAGATGGACGAGGCTGGGAGTGAGCTCCGTGCTGCATCCCTCCCTGAAACGCTTCTCTGCTTGTTTGGGGTGTTCCAAGGCCCCCTGGCTCCCACCCTGCCCCAGGAAGGGGTGAGGGTGCTGGGGCAGGTGGAGGACAGGCTGGGGGACAGGCTGGGGACAGGCTGGAAACAGTTTTGGGGACAGGTTGGGGGACAGGTTGGGGGACAGGTTGGGGAGGGACAGGCTGGGGGACAGGCTGGGGACAGGTTGGGGACAGGGGGGACAGGCTGGGGACAGGCTAGGGGACAGGTTGGGGGGCAGGCTGGGGACATGCTGGGGGACAGATTGGGGACAGGCTGGGGACAGGTTGGGGGACAGGCTGGGGCAAGGTGGGGGACAGGCTGGGGACAGGCTGGGGACAGGCTGGGGACAGGATGGGGAACAGGCTGGGGACAGGCTGGGGACAGGTTGGGGACAGGCTGGGGGACAGGTTGGGGACAGGCTGGGGACAGGCTGGGGACAGGCTGGGGACAGGTTGGGGACAGGCTGGGGGACAGGATGGGGGACAGGCTGGGGACAGGTTGGGGACAGGCTGGGGGACAGGCTGGGGGACAGGTTGGGGGACAGGCTGGGGACAGGCTGGGGACAGGGGGGACAGGCTGGGGACATGCAGCCCTGTGCTCTCCCGTCACTAGGTGTCTGTGTCGGGCCAGCTCTCAGAGCCAGCCTCCCTCCTCACTCACCGCCCAATCGCGGGAGAGTTTTTATTTATTTATTTTATTTTATTTTTCTAAAGAGCCGTTTCTGGCTGAATCCGAAGCCGAGAGAGGCCGAGAGCTCACGCAGAGCTCTGAGCTTCATCGCAGCCCCGTTCCTGGCCGGGAAGGACGCCTGGATCGCGCTCTGTGCCGCTGGGCTGGGCTGACCTTGGCTGGACACCAGGTGCCCACTGAGCTGCCCCAGCACTCCCCTCCCAGCAGGGCAGGGAGGGATTAAAGAGAGGGAAAATCCCCCAAACGCGGGGGCCAAGAAAAAGGCAGTTTATAAAGTGAAAGCAGAGGGAACGTGAGCACAAGAAAAGGGAAAAAGGAGAAACCCAGAGGGTTTAAATTCTTCACTTGCCACCCGCAGGTGAGGCCCAGCCCCTCCCCAGGAAGTCAGGATCGCTCGGCGAATGTTGTAACTCACGAACCCTTTCTCACACCTCCCTTTCTCCTCCTTTCCCTTTTCTTCTGTACCTGAGCAGGTGTCACCTGGTCTGGAATGTCCCTTGGGTCAGTGTGGGGCTGTCCTGGCCGTGTCACCTGGTCTGGAATATCCTTTGGGTCAGTTTGGGGCTGTCCTGGCCGTGTCCCCTGCCCGGATCCTGCCCACCCCAGAGTGCTGGTGAGGGGGACATTGAAAGGACAGCACTGTGGGAGCAGCAGGAGCCTGAACTGGAGTGTTCCCAGCACCTTCCCAGCTCCCAACACACAGCCCAGCACCTCGAGAGCTGTGAGGCAGAGAATTAACCCCATCCCAGCCAGACACGGGCACACAAGGAGCCCCACAGAGCTGCCAGCTGCTGCCTGGGCGTCCCAAGGGAAAGGCAAGTGCCGCAGGATCCAGGACCTGCAGCTGGGAGAAGAAACATCCGGAGCAAACCCTGCTCCGAGCCTCGGGCTGCGGAGGAGCCAGCGGGAACCTTTCCTTTCCTGGGTCTGTGATGGAAGAAGCCTGCAGGGCTGAAAAGTGATTGGCACCCGGCCAGGAGAGTGGGCGATCCAAACGCCTCGGGCACACAGTTTAACCTCTCGGAGCTTGAACTTTATTAGCCAAGAAACTCTTGCTGGCTCTAAGGGAGGGAGAAGCACGAGGGTAATTTGCGCTCTGGCCTTGCGGGGTAAAGGATCCACTGGAGCGGGGTGAGGGGTGGCCACTGGCCAGGACTCCTGGGTTCGGCTGGAGCTCTGCTTCCATGACGGCACTGCAGCTCTGAGAGAGGGAGGGTGACATGGCCAGCGTGTCCCAGCCCCTCTGCTCCCCGGACAGACCCCCAGAAGTGCTGCCCTGAAACACGAGCAGCCCAGAGCACAGGGAGCCTCCTACCTGCACCTACAGCTCCTCCTCGTTCCCTTGCCTGTGGAGCAAAAAGCGAAGGGAGAAGCGTTACATTGGGAAATGTGGCTGAGAGAAGGGGGATCATGCAGGCCCTGTCAGCTGGCAGGACTGGAACAGGCAGGAGAGATGAAGCTAAACAAACACCATGCAATACTCACCTCCTCTTCTTCCTCCCTCCGCAGTGGAACCGCTGGCCTGGGGGTGAGAGGAATGACTGAGGCTGAGCCTCCCCCCACCCCATCACACCCACCCTGCACCCTGCTCAAGCTGCCCCAGGATTGCAAATACTGTTGGTTTGCATGATTTTCTCCCTAAAATTATTAGGCAACATCCTCGCAGCCGCTGTGACCGTGGCCACCCTGCACAGAGTTCAGAGCAGTGCCAGAACACCCAGGCAGGGTCACAGGGTGCCCTGCACACTTAACATGGGGTCAGTCTGGGAGCTGCTGGGGTTCGAGGGCTCTGGGAGCTCTGGTTCCTCTCTCTGGAAATGTCAGAGTTTTCTCTGCTATTTTTAATGAGTGACCTTCCCTCTGAAGCGCTGGCGCTGGCAGGGAAACACTAAATATTTACGTGGTCTCCGTCCCAACTCGCCCTGTGCTGGGAGCGTGCCTGGATGGAAAGTTCCCAGGCAGCCCCAGGGGCAGGCTGTGCCCACCCCCAGTGCTGTGGGGACAGAGTTGGTGACCCCCAGCCCCCTCCCAGAGGAGGAGGCTGAGAGGAGCACGGAGCAGAGCCGAGGGGTGTCCACCACTCACTGAGGATGATGAGGAGCCCGATCACAAAAGCCACGACGGCGAAGATCAGCCCCCCGTTGCGGATGGTGTCATAGTCTGGGGAGGAGGAGAGGTGAGCCCTCAGCACAGAGCCCATGGCACAGGGGCAAGGGGGGTCTGGGGGGGCTGCCCGTCCCCCTGCCCGCAGCCCCCGGCCTGCCCGGGCACACACTCACCGTAGCTGAACCTGTCCTGGCCCTGCTCGGGCACTTGCTCTGAAAAGAGGAGAAATTCCAGTGAGAGCCACGTCCTCACAGTGTGGAGGTGGGAGAGAGCTGGATCGAGGACTGCAAGTGAGAGTGCTGTGACTGCCTTGGCACGCAGCTGAGCCTCGAAACTCCTGGGTGTCACCCAAGGCACATTCACGGGATGCACTCGCAGGCTGCATTTGCGGGATGCTTGGGACCCTTCGAGCTCCAGGTGAAGCTGCAGGCAGGCCCCCAGCTGCCACTGCCCGCAGGACTCCGACAATGGCTCTGTCCCCTTTGTGCACGGAACTGAACAACCCCTCAGGCTCACACCTCGCTCCAGATGCACCCCAATAACCCCGCTCCGTGTCAGCGGGCTGGTCACCGTGTCACCGCTCCAGCCACCTTACCTGACCGCACAGCCCTCTGCCGGGAGCAGCTTGAAAGGAGAAATCACCCCAGGAAGGCAAACACCGATGTGCCACAGGGTTGTGGAGCTCTGAGGATCCATCCCCACGTCTGCCCACCCCGAATCCTCATCGAGAGCTCCCCCCGTGGTGGGAGGGACCAGCAGGGACCAGCAGGGACCAGCTCCTCGCACGGAGATGTCCCGGTGGAGGTGTCTGTCCTTACCGTCACCCATGGTCTCAGCGTGTCGTCCGGCGGGCGCCTCGCACTGCGAGTGGGCACCCACGGGAAAGCGCATTAATTGGGAGACAAACCTCATTAAACATTAATGGCCTCGGTGTAATGTTTATCGCAGTCACGAGGGGAGGCACAGGGCTCCCGCCTGCCTTTGGGAAAGAGGGAGGGGAGGGCAGGGGCAGCACCCACCGTGCCAGCCGGTGGGGAGGGCTGGGCACCCCGAGCCGTGCGTCCTTGTCCCAGCGCTCCCTCCCCTTCCCATTGTCCGCCCTGCCGGCCTTCACCTCCTGCGGCGGTGAAGGGATGGGCTCTAATACAGGCTGTGACTGCCTTTTGCTGGGGAGGAGCGAGCAGCACGCCCCGTCCTCCCAGCCTGGCACCGAGGGCGTCCCTGGGCCGGGTCAGCACCGCCGTGCCAGCACCGAGCCCGGCAGCCCCGCGATGTCCGCGGCGCATCCCCGCCGGCAGTGCGCACCGCGATGCCGTGCCCGTCCCCGGGCGGTGCCAGCCCCGGGCCCGGCGTGGCCAGCTGCCAGGAGGGCTGTGCAATCCAGTTTGCTCTAATCTGGCCATCAGCGGGCGGGAGTCACGCGCACAAAAGGCGATTAACGCCGGGGGTGGCCGTGGGGGGAGCCGGCCCCGAGGGACGCTCCCCTTGGAAAGGCAGAGGAGCGCGGACACCCGGAGCCCTCGGCAGCCCTGCCCCGGTGCCACGGGGCTCGGCCAAGCCCCGGGAGGGTGCAGCGTGGGGCGGCTCTGCTGTCACTGCTGTCGCGGTGCCCTGGCAGCGCTCAGCATCCGCCGCACCGGCGCGCCAGCCGCGGCTCCCAAAAACCGGGGACAAAGCGGCGGTGCCGCGCCCCCGCGCTCCCTTCCCACGGGCTCTGGCTCTTGCTGAGCTGCAGAAGGCAGCTCGGCCGGCACAAAGCTCGGCTGTGCTGCCCAGGGCGCTGCCCCTGTTCCCCTGGCCCCAGCCAAGCCACAATGGGACGGCGTGGGAAGCTGCCAGGCTGCCCTGGGAACGCCACGGCCCTCGAGACAACGCAGGCAGGCACCGATAGAAACGATATTTTATTCCTTTCCCCTTAGGTCACAGCACAGAGCACACCAGCCCTCCAGCACAGCAGCACACTCGCCTATTTAAAAGGAGACACAATAGCTCAGTTTATTTTACAACACTCAGGGTTTGGCCATTTTACACACCACAGGGAGCTCTTTGTTTTGTGGTAACACCGACGGCACACTAGGGACAGCACGGGCACTCCGACTGGAGGGACACACACCGTGACACTCGGGGGCTGGGCCGGGGGTCTGCTCTGCCCGAGAGCTCTCTGCAACAGCCAGCACAGAGGGAAGGGACACAACACGAGAGACATGGTCCTTCTGCCTGGCACGGATGGGACAGAGCTTCCCGGTGCCACCGAGTGATGCCAAGCATGCAGGGACACAGCCCACGCCTGAGGCAGGGCCACCACAGTGGGATGGACACAGCAGAAACTCCTCTCAGAACCATCCTGGAGGGAAAAACCCCTTCCTGCTGTGGGGATGGCACCCTGAGGTGTTTCAGTGAAGCCCTGGGGACCCCTCACTGCTGCTCCCACCCAAGCTGGCTGTCCCTAGCCCCAGCCGAGGTTTTGCCTGCCCATGGACTTGGGGAAGAGCCAAAAATCACAGGTTTGCCTCTGACCCATGAGAGGACACAGGGTGACGATGGCCTCTGGGCTCAGCAGGTTGTCACAGTGCAAGCTCAGGTGTGCAAACCCCCCGAGAATCACTCAGTGCCACTCACTGCTGCTCCACGGGGAGAGGGGACAGCTGGCACCGGGGGTGACACGGAACCACACACAGCACTGACACGGGTGGCACAGGGAGTGACAAGGTGTCAGGAGGGGCAGGGAGCACCAGGAGGAGACGCTGCTGCCCTTTCCCTGCCAGAGACAAGCACGGACAGGATCTCTTGTTTCTCTTCAGCCCTCACCCTGTGCCACCCAGCTCGGCAGGAGCTGGTTTGTGCTGGTTAGTGGGGTCACCGCTGTGCTGCTGCCCTCACCCACAGTGTCACCGTGCTGGGGACCTCACGGGCTTCTCTGCCACCACGGCCTTACCTCACATTTAAAGCAGCGTCCCACAGGTTAAACAGGGGACAGAAACAGGGAGTGCCAAGCAGGAGAGGCGGGAGAGCTCCCTTCAGCCTTGAATCCAGCACCCCAGTGACCCCAGCGAGGAGGGCTGAGCCATGGGATGTCCCTGCCTGACTCACCCCCACCATGGCTGTTTTTAGGCTGAGGGCACGCAGGGGGTTATTGCTGAAATGGGTACGGGTGGCCCTGAAATGGTTGGGCAGGTCCCCAGGGCACTGCAGGTCCCCAAGCCCTGCCCAAAGCCGGGGGGGCTGCGCTGCTGGCACGGGCAGGGAATGGGGGCTCTGCCCCACAGCCCACACTCCCTGCTCCCAGGCTTGGAGGGCAGCCCAAAGGGCAGCAGCCTGCCAGTCCTACGGAGCCCGAATCACACGCACGGCACGAGAAAGGTGAAGAGAAAGTCACAATTACAACATCAGCAACAACTAGCCCTAGAGGTAATGATCATCTCACAGCAACATTACACACCACGGGAGGCAGAGTGAGCAGAGTTTAGTCGGGTTAGGAGACACAGAACTGGTGCTGGAGCACGGAGGGGACACAGACACGGCAGCTCCGCGTCTCCTGAGAGGGACCTGCTGCTGGGGCTCAGTTTCCTCGCAGGCTGCGGGCTGCGCTCCGACCGGCTCTCCTGGGCTCTCTGGGTCTGCAGGGGAGCAGAGCAGCGGGTCAGGCTTTCTCCAAACCAGCCCAGCACATCGGGGAGCTCAGAGAGGGGTTCACACCCAGCTTTCTGAACACCCTAAACCCAAAACCACTCAGGGGTGGAGGAGCCCCAGAAAAGGAAGTGCAACACAAGGGAAAATCCGGACAGATGCTTCCTTTTCCTGCTGGGCTGCCTGGGGACACTCAGGACCTTGCCAGCGCTGAGTTTCCTTGCTGTGGACCCCAGCAGTGCTCACCCCCACCCCATCCCAGGGATTCAGAGCTGCCCAGTCCCACGGTGTGCTCAGAGCCCCGCAGTCACCCCCATACACAGCCCCAGCTGTCCCTCCCATCCTGATGCTTCCCGGGACTCACAGCATCGGCTCCTGCTCAGTTCTCTGCTTTCTGTGCCGCCGTTGCTGCAAAGGGAAGAGCAGAGGGGTTTGTGGTGCCTGCCCAGTGTTGGGAGGGGGCTGTGACACGGGGCAGTGGCACAGTGACCCCAGCACTGTGACCTTACCATTCGAGGTGATCAGGTTCTCTGCCTGAGCCTCTTCATCCCCCGGAGCCCTGCAAGGAGAGGAGCACGGTGAGGGCAGCTGGGATCCGTGCCCCATCCTGGGAGTGGGATGGCCAGGAAGGAGCACTGGGAGCAGGCAGAGCTGCTCCCCCAGTTCTGGGCACCCCAAAGGGACACCCAGAGAGTGCAGCCCCCACCAGGCTGCCCTCACTCACCTGGGCTTCTGCTTGAAACTGCACCTGCACCTCCTGCCTGCAAGGGGAGAGAAACTGTGAGTGTGGCCAAAGGGGGAATGGGGTGAGGCCTTTCCAGTGCCCCCCCAGCACGGGAACAGCCCCTGCAGCCCCAGCCTGCCAGCCCAGCACCCACCACATCCCCGACTTACTGAGGATGAGCAGAATGCCCACGGTGAACAGGACCACGGCGAACACCAGCCCCCCGATCCTCAGGCTCTGGTAATCTGGGAGGGGGAGACACAGGACTCATTCCTGCTGGGCTCGGGGAAGGGGGCAGCTCTTTCCGTGCCCATGGCACCCCCACACCCACCCCCAGGCTCAGCCAGGCTCACTCACCATAGTTAAAGGGATCCTCTTCCTCCTTCTCCTGGGTGGCCACTGGAAATGAGCAGACAGGGGGGTGTGAGCTGAGTGAGCCCCTGGCTGCTCCCCACAAACTCTGGGGCTCTGGGCTCTGGGCTGCTGCCCCACACCCACTGCAGCCCCCCTGGATCCCTGTGGAGGCTGTTCCCCGGGGTTCCCCAGCCTTTTCCTGAGGTGTGTGTGAGAAGCACCGGGCACCTACCGTCTGCCAGGGCCGCAGGTACCAGCAGGGAGCACAGGAAGATGAGCGCTGCCTCCATGGCTGCTGTGACAGAGGGGAGAAGAGGGTGTCAGCACCCAGGTGACTCAGGGAGGGAGGTCAGGGAGCACAGGGAGCTGCACACAACCCATGGCTGGCAGTGTGGGCCGGCAGGGCCAGCCCATGCCACGGGACAGGGAGCCAGGCTGGTCCTAGGGAACACCCAGGTGCCACTGCTGTGCCCAGCCCAGCGGTTCAAAGGCAGGAAGGGAAGGGTTTGAGCACAGACAGACTTTTCTTGTAGGATTCTGGATGCATTTTTTGACCATTTCCGCTTGGCATAAATCTCAGTGCAGTCTCAAGTTTGCTTTGCAGGCAATGGGGCCAACACCCCAACAGTCCCACCCTGTGCACCCCTGGGAGCTGTGTCCAAATGCTCCTGGAGCTCTGGCAGCCTCGGGGCTGTGCCCAGCACCCTCTGGGGGCACAACCTTTTCCTAATATTCAACCTAAACCTCCTCAGAGACAGGGAAAAAAAAGAAAGAGGCTGGATTTACAGTTACCCTAGTTTGTGAAAACACTCAAGCCTAAATCCCGCTGTCTTTGGGAGCAGTTGGCATAACTTAACCAGTTTGCTGAATATTTCCAGCCTCCTAAACTGGGACACACTCCATTCGCACTTGGGATTATTTTTTAATGTGGTGCGTTTCAATTAAAAACTTTCTCAAGAAGATTTAAGAGACACCACAGGAGGAGAAGCAAGAAGAACAATTTTACTTCGCTCTTTCCACATCTGCTCTTAAAATTTCATTGGTTTTGAGCATCCCAGGGCTCCTCTCAGCAGGGCACGGCCCTGGCCGTGAGCCCCCGGCCGGCCCCTGATGATGACTTGTCCCAATTAGCACAGCAATTACACTCCCGCAATGAGGCCAGTGGCCCTGGTGGGACTGAGCTCAAAGACACGCTTGCCCTCCGGGCTCCCTGCAGCAGCAAGGAGAGACCATAAATAATCTCGGTGTCCCCTCCCAGCAGAGCTGGGCCCTGTCCCTTCGCTGGGAGCACCCGGCCGGAGCACGGACCTTTCCCTGCGGGTGGAGGGACGCTGTGGCCGGGCTGTGACACCCCCTGCCACCTCGGGCAGTGGGGACATGTCCCCAGCTGCATTTGCGACGGGACCTTCACTGCTGGGACAGACCCGGCAGCGCTGCTCTGCCCAGGCACCGCATTGCTACCCCAACCTGCTGCCAGCATCCCTTCTGCAGCTCGCAGGGGACATCCAGGGGACAGCGGGGAGCCGCTCCCTGCCCTCCCAGCTGGCTGCAGAGCCGGTGGTGTGCTGCCTGCGTGCGGGGCACACCTCGCGTCGGGAGGAGAGGGCTTGGCCGATGAGCCCCGTCGAGGGCAGGCGGTGGCAGCCTGGCTGCTGTGTCCCCGGGGGGTGACAGCCGTGCCAGGCGGTGCCCGTGCCCTGGAGCCGGGCTGGGTGGCCATACATGGTCGGGAGCACGGAGAGGGCTGGCTGCTGGCTCGGCAGGGGAAGGGAGGTTATCGATAGCGCCGAGTGCTACAGAGCTGCTGCAGCTGCTGCGCTGGATTAGTGCCGATAAGGAAGGGGCCCTGGACGCAGCAGGAATTCAGCAGAGCCCGGCGTGCTGCTATTCAGCCCCTCCAGAGCCTGACCTGATTCCCATACAGCCTCCACCGCAGCCCACCCCGCTGCCCAGCCAGCTCAGCCGCCCCAGGCCGGGACACCGAGATCCCCCAGACCCTGCCACGGCCCCTTCTCCCAGTTTGTGCCCCACGTTCGCTCCCACTGGGACAGAGGAGGCTCAGCAATGCCCACCAGGGTTGGCCCCAGCAGTGCTTGGCTCTGTGGCCTTTCCCAGTGCTGCCCTCGGGACCCCATTGCACCCACCCCACAGAGGAGGCTCAGCAATGCCCACCAGGGCTGGCACAGAGGAGGCTCAGCAATGCCCACCAGGGCTGGCCCAGAGGAGGCTCAGCAATGCCCACCAGGGCTGGCCCCAGCAGTGCTTGGCTCCCTGGCCTTTCCCAGCGCTGCCCTTGGGACCCCCACCCCACAGAGGAGGCAGCCCCGGCCCCACCAGCATTCCCAGAACACGCCTCGCTCATCACAACAAGCGGCATCCCACGATAAATCCCATCCCTCCCTCCCTCCCCTTCCAGGATTTGCCATTCCGGAGGCGATGTGTTTATCCGAACACTGGAGGGTTTCATCCCCTCTGCTGCAGCTGCTGGGCTGCACCAGAGTGTGCCCAGACAAACCCCCTCGTTTGCTGAGATGCAGATTTCGGGGTAATTACCAGGTCTTAGAAACACACACAAAGAACCCACAGCTGGTGGCACAGTCACTTGGAGATGCACATCTCCTTTCTCTCACGTTCTTTCTCTCCTCACCACCAGGCTGCAGAATCAGTCATTTTCCCAGCTCACAGTCCTGTGCCATGATCAATATTCATTGGCTCCTGTATTTCTCAAACAAATCATTCATCAGATTTTTACAGTTTTGCTGCTCTTTGCCAGCTACTGGATCATTCCCTGAAGAACACACTCCGGAAATTTCTCATTATTCCCTGCCCTGAGCCCCTCCACGTGGCACTGGGCCCTACCCAGCCACACACACACACACACACACCCTCCACCCCTTTGCTCAGCATTTGGCTTCTCGCACGTAGCGCGGCAGAGTTCACTGCTGGGCCGAGCCAAGCACGCAGCACACATATGTTCTTTGTTTTTCTATCTCAATTCCTAGAATTCACACACTTCCGTGCTCTCAAACCTATCTCTGCACGAGTGAACCGCCAGGATTGGCAGTGTCCCTGCTCCAAAGGCAAACTGCAGTGCAAACGAGCCCAGCTCTCCTCCAAGGAAGCATATGCCTTGCAAAGAGCCACAGGTTTTTTGGGCTGCTCCAAGCTGGCCCACCCACTTCTTCCTGAAGCTGAAATAAAGTGAGAAGAGCGAGCACTGCTGAAGGTTTGCCGTTCTCCCTGCTCTTGCCTTCCCCCATACTGAATCCAGCTGTGCCTCAGCACAGGAAAGGAGAGGGAAACCAGCAGCTGCCACGTCCCACAGCACAAATCTCTCCCTGTTTTCTTCCTGTTGGTTTGGAGTCACCACCCTGGAGACTGTGACTTGAACCAAAACATGGGGGTTTCCTGTTAAAACTGCGAGATCCAGCAAAACACAGAGAGAGGCCGAGTGGCACAGGAGCCAAGCAGAACTCCCCTTCTCTCTCATCCCAGCTCAACCTGCTGCTTTGTGAGGGAAACCAGACATCTTCCACCATTCCTACGTTCACAGAAGAGCCGGTGGTAGGAGGAGGCAGCAGGAATTTGTGAGAGGCTCAGGGGGGAGGAAGCAGCATCACAGATTGAGGGAGCACACAGAGTTTGCTGTTTTCTGGGAGGATGTGGATGAGAGTGGGATGGGGGATTAACCCAGTGCTGCCAGGGCTGGACCTGCCCCATGGTGAGGCTCAGTTCCCCCTGCCCAGCGCAGCCAGCAGTGACACCAACGAGGCAGGGTGACAATGGCAGGGCCACCCTGGCACCAGGAGCCACCCGCACCCAGGCGAGCCGGCCGGATGATTCACAGCCCTGCCACACACACAGCCAGCACTGCCTCCGTGCAGAGCACAGCCTCAGCTCCTCCTCAGCCTCTTCCTCCTGGACCATCCCTCCTTGCCATTCCCACGCCACGCTCGGTGGGTGTGCGTGCTTGGAGCAGGCGAGGGAGAGGAGCGGGCAAATCCAGGCAGACAGACCCAGTCCCTCCTGCCTGGCTCAGCTCTCTGCAGCACGGCAAATCCTGCCAGAGCAAGGCAGGTGAATTTGTAACGCTCTTGGATCTCCAAGTCCCCTTTTCCTTTCCATTGTTTTGCATAGATCTGCACTGTCAAGTCTCAGCCATCACAGCGCAATTCCGGGCAGCCTCTGCCTTCCACCAGGAGTCCTCAGGGCTCTCCCGAAGATCAGACCTAGTTAAAATCTCTGGTTTCTGTGCAAAGCCCCCCAGACCGTGACAGCAGCGCTCCGTTGCCCGGGGCATTTAAGAGCGTGCATGTGTGAATGGACATTTCCAGCTCTGCATAGATGTGCTCTTCTGCCATTTCACGTCAGCATCAATCTGGCTATTAATGCGCCTGTTGTTGTGCCTCGTGCTTCTAAATGAGAGAGGAGAGCAGATTTCCAGCCCTCGCCATTCTGGTATGGGTGGCCCTTCCCAAATCTGGTGCTGATTCAGAGGCTGACTGGATGGGAGACACAAACCTGCCTTTATGAAAGTCTAATTGTTTCTTTTGCTGCTCTGGGGTGTCTCTCAGTTCACCATCCCACACCTGTACCCCAGAATTCCACTTGCCTCTTGCAGGGCTTCTTCCAGCCTCATGGAACTGACCCTAAACCATCGAGGAGCCTCAGCCAAGACTGCCTGGCCCTGTGTGGCTCAGCACCATCCCCAGCCCCCTGATGTCACCCCAGTGAGGCAGTGAGGCCAATCCTTCACTGGGACAAACCTCCAATGCAAACCCTGCTGAGCTTAAGGCTGCCTTTAGGCTGCCAGGGAACCCAGCCTGGGCTGCAGCAGGCAGTAAACACCACCAGCACCTCCCACAGGAGTCTGCTGCTCCTGATCCCTCCTTATTTAATGAACAGATAACCAGGGGCTGTAAACCTGACCGTGCACCTGCCTGGACCATCCCAACCTCCCACCACACCCTTGTTTGGCCACACATCGGCTGAACGAGCCTGGGGCTCTGCAGGGGCATCAGCCATGAGAATGCCACAGGTGAGACAAGGGAGAGGTTCCCTGCAGGATCCAGATCATCAGAACACCCTGACAGAGCAGTGTGCAAGATGCTGTTTGAGGCTCCTGAGCATGCCGGGGTACCACAGCCCTGCCACGCTCCACAGCACATCAGAGCAGACATTTTCTCCCTTCTCGCCTCTGCTGTCACCATCAGCCACGACCACCGCGAGCAGGAGGCAGGCAGCAGTGCCCTGAAACACGGCTGTTGTCCCCTGAAACACTGGCCCAGGCACAGAGGGATGGGCAGGTGGCACAGCCCCAGGGTGGGACAGGACAGGGCAGGACACCTCCATGCTGCCAGCGCCAGCTTGGGGACACAACAGCTGCAGAGCTCAGCAGCCTCCTTACACCTTCCAAACACACACAGCCTGAAAGGCAAACACGGGGGAAACAGCAGACACAGAGCTGCGGTTTGCTGGGCCAGGGAGTGTCCCCTACACCTGGCAAAGCCGTGGCTCCCCACCCCATGTTTTACCTGAACGGGTACGCTGAGACAAAGCAGATAAAATTTCCATGAGTGAGAGCCATGAGGCTGGTGGGAGGAAGGTGCAGGCAGACTCACACCTTGCAGACACAGGATATCCTCCAGCAGGTCCCAAACATGCTCTAACAGGTGGCCTGGCTTGGCAGCCATGGCGCTTCATGCTGGCAGCTCTCCACTTCACTCCGCCTTGGAACCACGGTCCAGTCGTGCATGAGCAGGGATTCTCCGGGTTTGTCTTTGTTCCAAACTGGGAGCAAAACCACCCAGCGGGACTGAAAATCCCAGCAGGACCGCCAGCGTCTTGGAGCGCTTGTGGGTTGCCAAAATGGGTGCTCCATGCTAATCCACACACAGCTTTCCCCGAGAGGCTGCTCCTTCACGCTGCTTATTCACATCCACACAAACCACCTGTCACTTTCCCTCCCACAGAAATATCCCTGCAAGATCCAAGTTCCACCACATGGACTCCAAAATCCGCTTCTTTGGAAGCATTAATTACACACCCTGAGAGACACGCTCTTCCCTTCCTCCGTACGCCTTCCCGGGATGAGGCGCTTGGCCTGTTTACGCACGGTGTTACTACAATATTGAACAACAGGAGCCAGAGCGCTGCCAAGGGCTGCGAGAGAGGGATCCCCCGGCTCCCCCGGCTCCCTGGGATCCCCTCGCTCCCCGGGATCCCCCTGCTCCATAGGATCCCCCTGCTCCATAGGATCCCCCCGCTCCCCGGATCCCCCCGCTCCTTACAGCCCTGCCGTGCTCCGGCTGTGCCCGCGGTGGTCTCGGGTGGGTCCGCCGGGGAATCCTCCCCAGCACGGGGGGCTGGTAACCAGGCAACGGTGGGATGCGGGAAACCGCGGAACCCGGCGTTGCCATGGCAGCCGCCGGACCGGGATGCGAGCGGGTCGGGGCGAGGGGCGATGCCCCGGGGCAGCGGGGCGGGGTCTGGGCCAGCCATCCCCAGCAGGAGCGGGGCTGGGGCTCGGTGACCGCACCCCGGTACCGGAGCACGGAGCCCCGAGCGGGGCACCCCGAGCCGCACGCTGGCCGGGCGGAACCAGCACCCCCCGATCCCTCCCCACCGATCCCCCCGAGCCCTCTCCGGCCGGACCCACCTGAGCTGGCCGTGCGGAGCCGGGCAGAGCCGGGCTGGCCCCGCGGCTCCGGGCGGTGCCGGGGGAGCGGAGCGCAGCGCGGAGCGGGGCTGCCGCACAAAGGGGAGCGGGCGGGCGGAGCGGGGGCGGCGCCTCGGCACGGGGGGCGCGGGCAGCGGCGGGGCGCGGCCAGCACGGCCCGGCCCGGCGGCTCCCAGGTCCCCCCAGAGGGAAGGCACGGGGATGCTCAGGGGGATGCAGACCCTCTGCTCTGGACAGCCGCTGGGGGTGCCCAGCCTGGGGAGGAGAAGCTCCAGGGAGAGCTTAGAGCCCGTTCCAGCGCCTAAAGGGGTTCCAAGAGAGCTGCAGAGGGACTTTGGGCAAGGGATGGATTGGAGAGACAAGAGGGAATGGGATTCCACTGCCAGAGGGCAGGGTTAGGTGGGATATGGGGGAGAAATTCTTTCCTGTGTGGGCAGTGAGGCTCTGGCCTCAGAGAAGCTGTGGCTGCCCCATCCCTGGAAGTGTCCAAGGCCAAGCTGGATGGGGCTTGGAGCAAACCTGAGGATAGGTGGAGTTGTCAAGGGATTTGGAACTTGATGGCCTTGAATATCCCTTCCCAACCCAAACCATTCAGTGATTCTGTGGTTCTACAAAAGTCACGGTGCCTGCAGGGCAGATATGGAGGGGAAACGCTCACCTGGCTGTGAACCATCCCTTCCACAGCGCAGCAGGCTGGACTCTGCCCTGAGCTGTGGGGGCAGCGAGGAACAGACTGGGGCCAGCAGAAAACACACACAGATGTACTGGTAAACACAGCACAGAAGCCCTGCTGCCTCCTGAGCGCTGGGAAAGGCTGCCAGGCCAGGTGGCCCAGCTCACAGGGCTTCAGCCACGTCCACTCAGCCAGCTCCAGGGTCCACCAGGTCAGGGTGGGCAGCAGGGACAATTCCAGCCTGGCCTGGCTCAGTTTCAGGCCCTGGTACCTGCAGTGCCTGCCCTGAACCCAGCAGCACTTTGGCAGCTGCAGGATTCAGCCCTGTTGGGAGTTACCCAGGGCACGCTTCAGGCAGCCAGGGCAGAATGCTGTGAGACACAAGGGCTGCACAAAAAGCCCTGTGAAAAGCTCTGGAAGCCCTGCCTCAGAGCTTTGTGACAAGCCCCAGTTTGCTCCCACCAGACAGCCAGGCGTGTTGGGAGGAGCAAGACTGGGCAGGGAGATCTTGTTCAGTGCAGGATGGCAACAGGGTGCTGGGGGCACTGCCAGGCAGTAGCTGAGAGCCTGGGCACCGCTCTGTCCCAGGCCAGACTGGCACATCTCTGCCTGGCTGCTGCTGCTGCCCTGGAGAGCCATTTCTTCCTGGAAAAACACCTCAGCAATGCTGTCCACCGCCGAGCTGGCTCATCCCTGTTAACTCCAACGCATCTGAGATGGAAATCAGGCAGTGACGGCACCGTTCCACCGCTTCCAGTAAAACATAAAAGGAAAATAAACCAGCACTGGCATTTCAAGGCAATTATTCACAGGGTCAAGAGATACAGACCAACACGGAGGAGCTGGAAAACATCAAGTCCCTCTAATGCACGAGGATAACAGGATAAGGCTGTCAGTTACCCTGCAGAGAGGGAGGACAGGGATCAAGCCACTATAATCAAGTTTTGGGCTTCTCTGACCTTATCTGCTTCTCAGCTATCATTATCCACAGCACACAGTAAACATCCAGGTGTGACCATGCCCTGGGGGCTGCAGTGAGCACGGTGGGGCTCTGCAGAGCCCCAAGCACCGATGCCCCATGCAGCAGCAGCCAGGACACAGCTGGATGTGGCTGGATGTGCTCCTGTGCTCTCCTTCCCTTGGTTCCTTATTTACAAATTCCCAAGGAGCTGCCCAAAAGTGAGTAGAATAAAAAAAAATCAGCAGCAAGTTTTTGTTTTTTCCTTTACAAACTCAGGTAATATAGAGATCCCTATGTGAATGTGGGAAGGAAGGAGGAAAAGCAGCTCCAGCAGTTCATAGTAAAACATCTGCTCCCCAGAGCTGTGCTGCTGGAGAGGCAGTACCGAGCTTCCAGCTTCTCTTCTGGAGAAACTGGCCAAACGTAATGGGAGAGGCCAGGCAGGAGATGTTGATTTATGCTAACAAGGGGGCTGGGCTGGTCCCCTCAGCTCTCTGTGAGAGCAGGAGCATTGCCAGCAGCTCCAGCAGGGCATGATTTCATCTGAACCTGCGTCTCCTTACCCTGGAGCAGGCGTCTCCTCCCTCTGGGCTTGGGGCAGGGACGGAGCCACTCGCTCTCCAGAGCTTTCCACTCCAATTTTCAAGGTAAAGCCAAGCTTGGAAACTGCCTGTTCAGCAGCCCCATCAGGGAGAGCGGAGCAGTGGCAAAAGCTGTGTGTAGCCATCATTTTCCATCAGGGTCCAAGCCATTCCTTGTGCCCTGAATGCCTCCAGCAGCGGGGATGGAGCAGTGGCTGTGCTGGAACTCCTGCACTGCCCTGTCGAGCACAGCTCCAGCTGAAGTCCAGCGACTCCGTGCCAAGTGATGATGTTACCGTGGAAGGGAACCAATCCCCTACTAGAGGAAAAGCATTTTTGCAGGAAACATCATCGCTGAAACCCTATAAACAAATCTGTTTTGACACAGCAGAACAAAGAGCTATAAAAGGAGAGATTGGGAAAACCACCACTAATGGGAGGTAATTCACGTGGTGCCTGCCAGGCTGTATTTTTTGTAATTATTTTTGTAATTTGTATCCCTTTGGGATGCTGGCCTATGATTTCCAGAGCACAGAGGAACTTGGGAACAGCTCAGCCAGATGTGGGGCTGTGCTCAGCACCCCCCACCCTTGGAAGATGCTCTTGGAGCAGGATATTGAGCAAGCAAAAGGCTTTAAAGAGCCACAGGTGATGGCCTGGGCTGTCCCAGGAGCTCCTCGGTGCCCACCAGGACTCTGCTCCCCCAGGAGTGGAGACAAAGCGGTGGGCCAAGGCGTGTGCTTCATCTGCACAGCATTTGGGAGCAGCAACACAGCCGTGGCCAGGCTTCACGAGAAAATAATCACTCCTAATCTGCTTAGAAAACTTCATCCCTTGGGAAAACACAGCATACCTGCATGTGGGCCTGGGGGGAGACACTGCTGGATGGCAGTTTAGAAGGAATAAAATTAAATTTGTATTAAAGCGTTTCTTTGCTGTGAGAGACTTTCAGAAGAGCAATAACCCCCGAAGAGGAGAAATCCACAGCAGAGGAGAAAGGTCCCACACGTGCTGAAATGTTGTCCATTACTGTCACAGGAACACAGCTCCAGCAAGATCAGCTCTTACTGGGTTCCAATTTTGGGTTTTTCCTTCTCAAAAGATCAGTTTTCTCCAGGTAATAAAACCACTGTGAACTGCTGTGCTCTGACATATCCACACAAACCCCCAGATCACCTCTGCACAAACCTAAGCTGGGTCCATGGCTTAAGGCCCACTGAATTCCCCCTTTAACCAGACAAAACAAAACAGGGAAGCCAGGGATCTGTCTCTAACTCAAGATCAGCTGCTTGTGTTGATGGAAAATCGTGGTGCCCTGCAACACCCAGGGCAGTCCAGTGCAGAATGTCCAGGCTCAGTGTGGGGGGAGCAGAGCCCCCCTCCTCCCTGCAACCCAGCAGGGCTGCCCAAGGCCCTTGGCACAGGCTGGGAACTGGGAATGGTCCCCTGGGCCCTGCACACTCCGTTCTTCACAGCAGCTCCTGCATCCGTGGGAGGTTTCTGGGCTGCTGCTCTGAGGAGGGATTTGAGGTCAGGCTGACTTTGGTGCTTCCCAAAAGGCACCAGCTCTCTTTGTCTCAGTTCAGGTCGGGGGCAGCCACCCAGCACTGCCAATCCAGGAGAAGTGAAGCAAACCCAGGAATTCACACAGCCCTTCCCAGCAGGAGCAGGTGACAGCCCCAGTGCCAGGAGAGGCCAGGGGCTTTCTGCACACCCAAAACCCGGCCAGACCTGCAGCCAAATCCCAACACAAACCACAGCTGCCCACAGCCTGCTCCAGAGGGAGTGGTCAGTGCTGGAAGCACAGGGGATGTTCCCAGGACCTGAGCAACCAAAACCCTCCCTTTTCTCCCAGCCTTGAGCAGTGACCCAGAGGGTGAGGGCAGGAAGGGCCACTCCATGCCAAGCCCCAGGGATCCTTGGCACACGGCTGCTTCCTTCCCAGCCCATCCCAAAGAGCCATCTCCACATGGGGCACTACCAAAACATTTATTGGAAGAGTGCAGGGTGGCCAGGCTCACAGGACCCCCCTGCAGCTGACCACAGGGCTGGGGAGGGCAGCAGGAATGCTCACCCTGGGCATCTCCCTGTGTGCCCCAGCATCCACCAGGAGATGCCAGCGCTTGTTTCCCGAGGGAAATGTGTCCCTGCTGGGGTGTGGGCAGTGGGGACAGGCTGGCTGTGCCATTCCTGCAGGCAGGAGGCAGCACTGCAGAGCTCACAGCAGAGATCAGGGCTGCTCACACTGGGCACTGCAGAGCTCACAGCAGGCATCCAGGGCTGCTCACACTGGGCACTGCAGAGCTCACAGCAGAGATCAGGGCTGCTCACACTGGGCACTGCAGAGCTCACAGCAGCAGGGCTGCTCACACTGGGCACTGCAGAGCTCACAGCAGAGATCAGGGCTGCTCACACTGGGCACTGCAGAGCTCACAGCAGGACAGGGCTGCTCACACTGGGCACTGCAGAGCTCACAGAGCCAGGGCTGCTCACACTGGGCACTGCAGAGCTCACAGAGCCAGGGCTGCTCACACTGGGCACTGCAGAGCTCACAGCAGAGATCAGGGCTGCTCACACTGGGCACTGCAGAGCTCACAGCAGGAGATCCAGGTCACACTGGGCACTGCAGAGCTCACAGCAGGGATCAGGGCTGCTCACACTGGGCACTGCAGAGCTCACAGCAGGGACAGCCAGGGCTGCTCACACTGGGCACTGCAGAGCTCACAGCACAGAGATCAGGGCTGCTCACACTGGGCACTGCAGAGCTCACAGCAGAGATCAGGGCTGCTCACACTGGGCACTGCAGAGCTCACAGCAGGACAGCCAGGGCTGCTCACACTGGGCACTGCAGAGCTCACAGCAGGGACATCCAGGGCTGCTCACACTGGGCACTGCAGAGCTCACAGAGCCAGGGCTGCTCACACTGGGCACTGCAGAGCTCACAGCAGAGATCCAGGGCTGCTCACACTGGGCACTGCCCACCAGGGTGATGGCTCTGAGCCACACTCCAGCGTGGCCTTTGGCTGCTGCTGGTTTCTGTCACACCTCCCACAGCCACCCCCAGGGTGCCCCAATCCCTCCCTGAGCAGAGAGAGCGGCCGCAGTCCTGGGAGGGAGCGCTGGCTCAGACCACAGCCACGGCATGGAAAAATAAACAGAAGGCATTTCCTTCGTGGGGAGGGACATCTCATAAAATCTCTGAAATCCCTCCACAAACGCGAGAGCAGCGGCTGCCCCTCCCAGGGGGTGGAATATCCGCACCTCGGGGCTCCCCTTCGCCACCAGCCTGTCCCCGGAGGTGTGGGCAGTGTGGGCAGGCTGTCACACCCTGCACAGCTGTGACCTGGCCAAAGGAGACAGTTCTCTCTCCACGGGCACTGCTGGCAGCCCCCGGCCCGCTGGGTGTGCCACGGCCCTGCCAGGAAGCACTCGCACACCCTGGCCAGACAGGTCTATTTACAGGAGAACACCCACAGACACGGGGCAAGGAGGTGTCCCCCAGCCAGCACGGCCAGCTGCTGGCATGGGCTGTGTCCTGGCTGGGTGCTGTGCCCAGCCACCACCGTGTCACCCCCGGCGCCAGGCGAGGGCAGGGTCACTTTGCAGGTGCTGTTCTCGGAGTTTGGGGGCAGCCACAGGTCCCTGGCTGCACGCACAGTCCAGAGAGAGGTGGGGGCTTGGCTGGTGGCATCGTGCCCTGGCAGCAGCTTGGGGCTGTGGCCTGTGCTGGCCAGAGGGGCACAAGTGTCCATCCCTTCGAGCCCTTAGTCGTTCTCGCTCTGCAAGGGACAGAGAGGAGAGCGGGGTGAGGTGCCAGGGGCTGGGCTGGGGTACAGCCCCTGTGCAGGGCCACCCTGCCCAGGCACAGCCCTGCCAGCTCACCTCCATTTTGCTGTATATCCAGCTGAGGAGCTTTGTCACACGTGTGTACACTCCGGGCTTGTTCTTCTGGCCACATCCTGTCCCCCAGCTCGTCACCCCGGCCACGTACCAGCGGCCATCGTCCTCGCAGACCAGGGGCCCTCCGCTGTCACCCTGGCTCAGAGGGGCAGAGCAGTGAGGAGGGGGACAGGAGATGCCCCAAATCGGGCAGCTGTGCCCTGGGGTGCCCCCGCTCACCTGGCAGGCGTCCTTCCCTCCCTGCAGGTAGCCGGCGCACATCATGCGGGGGGTCAGGTAGCCCTCGTACACCTTGTCGCTGTTGCAGATCTTGTAGTCGATCAGCTTCACCTCGGCCTCCCGCAGCTTTGGGGATGTGTTATCTGCAAGGCAGGAAGAGCTGTGGGCAGGGGGGGCCTCGCCATCCCACGAGGGGAGGAAGCTGGTGCTTCTCACATCTCCTTTCTGCTGGGAGGGCAATGCCCAGAGTTATCCCTGCGGGAAAGCCCTCGAGGGCCACAGTGGGGCTGTGCCCGTGGGCAGGAGCTGCCTGCAGGGAGTCACACTCCTCCCTCACCTTCATTCTCCCTGGTTTTCCCGAAGCCGGTGATGAAGCAGGACCTGCCGGTCTGGAATCGCTGGCCGTACATGGGCAGGCAGGCGGGGCGCACCTGGGCTGGAGGAGAGGGATGGAGCAGGGCGAGGAGCGAGGATGAATCACCGGGAGAGAAATCCTGACAGCCCTGCAGCCAGTGAGAACCACGGGCCGCAGGAGAGGCTGCCCTCTCTGCCCATCCAGCGAGGTCTCCCTGGCCTCATGTGGGGCTGTGGCACGGCTGTGGCTACCAGACCCTTCCTAGCCATGGGAAAAGCAAGGTGGCCACAGCAGAGCTGGATGCTGCAGCTGGGAGCAGCCCCACACACCCCACGGTTCCCAGGGCACCAGAGCAGCCTCTCGGTCCTGTCCATCCCCCTGCCCCAAACACCACCCAGGTAAGCTGAGACACCTCACCTGAGAGTGTCAGTGGCCTGGAGAGCTTCATGAGGGCGATGTCGTAGTCGTCGTGGTCGTCGCTGTAGTTGGAGTTGATGATGACCTGGGACACGGGGATGCCCTCCATGGGCTGCTTCAGGTCCGACACCCCCCCATACACCTTCCAGTCGTCCAGGATCTTCACGCTGTTCCTGGCAGGTGAGAGGGGCAGGAGGGAGTGAGACCCGGCTGTGGGGCTGGGCTGGGTGCTGGGGCTGGCACAGCACTCACATGAAGAAGCAGTGGGCAGCGGTGAGCACCCACTGAGCGTCGATGATGGTGCCACCACAGATGTGGATGGGCCCGTACTGCACGCTGACCTGCCACGGCCATTTGTTCACAGAGGTCTCCTTGCCACCGATGATCCGGCCAGAAATCCTCTGCCCACAGGCTGGAGGGGAGAGCAGGGCTGGGAGAGAGGCTCGGGGGGAAGGGGAGAGTGGAGGGGGCACACACAATCCCACCACCCATCTATTTGCAGGGAATGCGATGCTGGCAGTTTTCTATCACCCAGAACATTCGCTAGAACACATCCCACTTGCCCAGCCCTGTGCTGAGCAGGGGGGAAGTGTCCCAAGCCTGTGGGAAGGAGCCCACCCTTATCTGTGTCCCAGCCAGCTCCTTACTTGTGCATCTCAGGGAGACGTACTTTCCTGTGAGACACTGGGAGCTGCGGGAGAGAGGAGGGACACCCAGCCTCAGCCCCACTGCTGTGGCACCAGGGCAGGGGCAGGGTTAGGTTAGGAGGGGACCCTGTACCTGTTGAGGCTCTGCTGGATGGTGTCTCGCTCATCAGTCACCGTGAGGCTCTTGCCAGGGACACGCAGGGGGATGTACTCGGTCTGTGAGGCGCTGTGAGGGGAGAGGACAGGCAGTGAGGGTCCCCCCACCCAGCACTGACCATTTCATCCCTGCATTATGCCCAGAGAGCGCTGGACACGCTCCCTTCCAACAGGAAAACACAACAGTGAGGGAAACAGCACAGCAGACCCTGCTCTCAGTCAGGGCAGGGGTCTGGCAGGCCCTAGCACCCCAGCAGAACAACCCATCCTGCAGGAATTACTTCTGGAATCCCAGCTGGCGGCAGGTTTTCCTGGAGAGGGACTCGTCCCAGTCACTGCTGCACACCGGCAGCCACTGGTTCTCGGTGCTGGAGTAGACGTGGAGCAGAGATTCATCGGATGAGAAGCGCACTGTGGGATGGAGCAGGAGGGTCAGGGCTGCTCCCGGGGCTCCCCTCATTCCCCCATCCCAGCTCTGGGTGCCTCACCACAGCCCAGCTCGTCGCTCCTCTGGGAGCAGTCCACGATGCCGTCGCAGCGCACGGCGCCGTCCTTGCAGCTCTCTGCTGGTTCCTTGTACACAATGCCCGTCTGCGACCGCCAGAACATGACTGCAAGCAGGAGAACACTCCACTGAGGCCAGGGCTGGCCGTGGGTCAAGGGCTGTGACCCACCTGGGTGGGCATCTGGAGGTGTGCCAGGCACAGAAACATTCCAAATCACCGGGCGTGAGCATGAGGTGTGTTTGAGCCGAGTGAGGAGCTGCTGGACACAGGGCTGGGGGAGGACTGACCACCCTGAGCACCCCCCTGTGCTGCCCAGCTGCTGTGAGCCCCTCTCCCTTCACCCACAGCAAATGCATTCAGCCTGGGAGTGCTTCAAGCCCACTGGCTGGAGTGGAGCTGGATGTCACCAGGATTAAAGCGATTCCCCTGTGCCTGTTCTGCCTATGGACCATGATTAATCTTGGGGAGGGCTGTGGGTGCTGCTGGCTGCCCTGCTGCCCACCAGAGTAAGCCCAGCAGAAGGAAAGCACGCTGCAGCCCCAACCTCCCAAACACTGCCACCAGCGCAGGCAGCAGATCTCCTTTTCTGCTCTCCCCAGCCCCTGTCTCTCCACCAGAGGTCAGGAACACTCAGGGAATGGGAAGAGCACATCCCTGTCCCTGGGCCAGGGGTTTCCCTGTAGCATTTCCCAGTGTGGGTGTCCCCCAGACTCTCCTCTGAGGTCCCCTCCAGGAGCCTGGAGCCCCCCGGGCTGGGACCCCACTCACACAGCAGGATGAGGGCGATGAGCAGCACGATGAGGACGGAGACGCAGAAGATGAGCGCAAGCCGCCGCTGGCTCATGCAGGGAGCTCTGAACATGGAGGATCCTGGCAGCAGGGCAGAGGCAGGGTCAGAGGGTGCCTCCTCCGGGCACCCAGACCCTGCTGCCCACCCGTGGGCTGTGGGAGAGCAGGGCCATGCACACCCCAACCCTCCCTGTGCCTCAGTGCCCCCCACACCCCTCAGAGCCCAGGGAAACACCAGCCCGTGGCTGGCTGTGACATCCCTGCCTCCCTCCATCCCTCCCCATGCTGAGAGGGAGCGGGGCCATGGATCAGCCCGTCCTTACGTGTGCTCTCACAGGCCGAGCAGGGGCTCGGGCCGGGCCGGACTCGGGGCTGTAGGGTTTGAAGCTGATGCCCAGGACGTTCTCTCGAGGCTGCGGGGGTCGGGCACCGAAGATGCTGCTGACCTTGGAGACATGGAGGAGGCTGGGGGGGACACTGCTGGGCGAGGCAGTGGTCTGTGGGCAGAGGGGACTGTCACCGGCAGTGGCTGCTGCCCACCAGAGTCCCCCAGCTGTCCCCTCCCAGCCGTGAAGGTGAAAGCAAAGCAGAGACAGAGCTGTGCCCCTCAGCACCACAACATGACCCTCATGGAGAGTCACCCCCTCAGTGTCTCTGTACCACAACCTGAGCCATATCCCACCCAGGATGGCCAAAAACCTGATTGTCACCGGGTTTGTCCCCTTCAGGCAGCTGAACTCCCCAAAGCTGTCACAGTGAGCCCAGCAATCAGCCGGGTATTTGGCATGGTGACAGTCATGCCGTGGCCCAGTTCCACGGGGCCAGTGCCCCAATTTATGCATCTATCCTTAATTAGCCATTTGAAAAATACAGTGCAATTTCCAGCTGTCATTTAGTAACACTTATAATCGGTGTTTTCCAAGCCCTGAAACGTCCTGCACCCTGGAATGCTGCTCTGCAGTTGTGTCACTCCTGATCCATGAATTCACAAAAGAATATGTATTTGTTTTCCTTTCCTCAAAATGCACTCTTCCAAATGTTCCCTTGGTGACAGAATCCAGAGCCTCTCATTTTCCTCCAGAGAGGACCTGCGAACAAATCCCAAAATAAATGCTGCTTCCTCTACCCTTTGTGGGATGGATGGGGCTTGGAGCAGCCTGGTCCGATGGAAGGTGGCCCTGCCGTGGAAGGGGGCTGGAACTGGGTGAGCTTTCAATCCTTTTCCATCCGGACCATTCTGGGATTCGGTAACAGCACTTCTGAAGGGAACCCAGGGACAAGTGGAGCCACCACCCTGCAGGGACCACTGACCACCCAGAGATGGGCTCTAACACATCCTCTGGGATGCCAGTCCGATTTTTGGCCCTTCACCTTTCTCCATGAGCAGAAATCATCCCTTTCCCTGCCAAGCCAGCGAGGAGGAGCGCTCGGGCTGAGCGCAGCTTCGGGACGGGCAGGACGGGGACGGGACCCCTTCCAGCGGGGTTTTCTCGCCCCTCGTGTTTCCTGCCGGCAAGCAGGAGCCCTAATGAGCAGGTCGTGAGGCTGCTGGGGCTCGTGCTTTGCGAATGCGGCTGTGCCCTCCGTGGCGATGCGCTGGTGTAACTTCCTGGCCATTATCCGTGAGTCACAGCCCCGGCGTGGCCACGCGTCCCGCGCAGCTCCGAGCCCAGCTCAGCGCACCGGGACACGCCTGCCCTGCTCGGGCTGAGCCTGCCCTGCTCGGGCTGAGCCTGCCCTGCTCGGGCTGTGCCTGCCGAGCTCATCCACACAGCACCCCGGGCTGCGGGAGCGGCCGGGCCACTCGCCCTGGGCAGCAGCGGAGCGTGCGGGGCCACCCCCGGCACAAACCGTGCGCTGCCGCGGGCGCTGGGCACCGGCACCGCTAATGTCCCCCGGCTTGTGTGGCCACTGGTGTGGCTGCTGTGCGCGGGGAGCAGCGGAGAGAGGCGCCTTCCAGAGCAGAGGCACCTTCCAGAGCAGAGGTAGAGGCACCTTCCAGAGCACAGGCACCTTCCAGGGCACAGGCACCTTCCAGAGCACAGGCACCTTCCAGAGCAGAGGCACCTTCCAGAACAGAGGCACCTTCCAGAGCACAGGCACCTTCCAGAGCACAGGCACCTTCCAGGGCACAGGCACCTTCCAGAGCAGAGGCACCTTCCAGAGCACAGGCACCTTCCAGGGCACAGGCACCCTCCAGAGCACAGGCACCTTCCAGAGCAGAGGCACCTTCCAGAACACAGGCAACCTCCAGAGCACAGGCACCTTCCAGAGCAGAGACACCTTCCAGAGCAGAGGCACCTTCCAGAGCACAGGCACCTTCCAGAACAGAGGCACCTTCCAGAGCACAGGCACCTTCCAAAGCACAGGCACCTTCCAGAGCAGAGACACCTTCCAGAGCAGAGGCACCTTCCAGAGCAGAGACACCTTCCAGAGCAGAGGCACCTTCCAGAGCAGAGACACCTTCCAGAGCAGAGACACCTTCCAGAGCACAGGCACCTTCCAGAGCACAGGCACCTTCCAGAGCACAGGCACCTTCCAGAGCACAGGCACCTTCCAGAGCACAGGCACCTTCCAGAGCAGAGGCACCTTCCAGAGCAGAGACACCTTCCAGAGCACAGGCACCTTCCAGAACAGAGACACCTTCCAGAGCACAGGCACCTTCCAGAGCAGAGACACCTTCCAGAGCAGAGGCACCTTCCAGAGCACAGGCACCTTCCAGGGCAGAGGCACCTTCCAGAGCAGAGACACCTTCCAGAGCACAGGCACCTTCCAGGGCACAGGCACCTTCCAGAGCACAGGCACCTTCCAGAGCAGAGACACCTTCCAGAGCAGAGACACCTTCCAGAGCACAGGCACCTTCCAGAGCACAGGCACTTTCTGTTCCACTGCACCAGCCCCACTCTCACCCTTCCCTGCCAGAAGCCTGCAGCTGCTCCAGGATTTCCCAGCAGTGCTGCACCCTTGCCTTCTCCAGGAGAGCCCCTCAGTTTTGTCCTCGATGCTTGGGGGGCTGCAGGGTGCCCTGCAGACCCTCCCCCAGTGACCCCGAGCAGTCACAGCGCTGATGGATTTCAGTTCTCACGCACTCACATCGTGGGGAATCCCCAGGTGCCCTCAGTGCCTGTTGTGGGTGACAGCCAGAGCTGGGGCAGGTCCTGAGCAAAGCAATGTGGGGATGCCAGGGACCCTTCCTTGGAAAAGAATTCCTCCTGTCTATGTAGAAATGAGGTTTTTGTAAATACCCTTTTCCCCTGGCATTTTGTGCTATCTCCAGACATCTGATGTGTCACATCTCAGTCTGCAGCAAGCCATAACCCTTTGCTTATCAGACCAGCAGAGCTACAATCCTGCAGAGCAGAAACCTCTCCATCACACAAGGAAAACACAGGCCAGCTTCCCCAGGGAGCCAGCAATGCTGGATGCCACAGCACTCCCACCTCCAGTGCAAATATATCAAATTAACACTGAAACCTGCCAGAGGTCAGACTGCTCTGAGCACTCCTCAGCAGGAAGCACATGCCCTTTCCTACAGTCAGGTGAATTTTCAGCTACTTAGTTCCTTAAAAGTCTAAAGTCTAAATAATTTTGTGGGCCTGCTAGAGCTCTTGCTGTGGGTTAGCAGTGCAGAGAACAGTGGTGGTTTTTGCAGAGATGTTTCTCTCGAGGAGAGCGCATGACCCTGGTGAGCAAGCGACAGCTCCTGCCCACAAAACCTTTACTCATCCTTCACTGTCTTTTGAGTAAAAGTCAGAGGCAGAGCTGAGCCTGGATCACAGGCACCGCTGTGGTTTGAGCCCCTTCCCCAACAGCCTCTCTGCAAACGCCCCAGCAGCCACCAGAGTGATCCCTGCCAGGGCCAGCTGTGGGGAAGGGGCACAGCCAGCCCCTGGCTGGGACACAGGTGGTTTGCTTTCCTCCAGGACATCCAGGAAGGACACTGGGGACACTCAGGGACTCCTGGCCAGCTTTGCTCACCTCACAGACAGCAGACACTGCCTGTCTGCAGTGTGAGCCCTTTGCTAAACCTGTCAGGAGTGCAAACAGCACCTCAGTCCCTGTCCCTGCTCCAAACACCACCACAGTACCTTTCCCTGCTCCAAACAGCACCACAGTACCTTTCCCTGCTCCAAACACCACCTCACGCCCTGTCCCTGCTCCAAACACCACCACATTACCTTTCCTTGCTCCAAACAGCACCTCAGTCCCTGTCCCTGCTCCATACACCACCTCAGGCCCTGTCCCTGCTCCAAACAGCACCTCAGTCCCTGTCCCTGCTCCAAACAGCACCTCAGTCCCTGTCCCTGCTCCAAACACCACCCCACTCCCTGCCCTTGCTCCAAACAGCACCTCAGTCCCTGTCCCTGCTCCGAGGCTCGGAGCAGAGCTGGGCAAGGCACCCAAACCAAGGACAGCAGCACTGAGGTGCTCATCCCCTTTGCACCTGAAGCTCCACGCCCTGATGTGGAGGGAAGGCCCCCAAACCCACAGCAGCAAAGGACAATCAGCAGGGGAAGGGAAAGCCAGGCTGGGCTGGAGGCTCAGCATCCAGGGAAACCAGGCTGCAGTCACCTGCAGTTTCGGAGTGGGAGGGAAAGCGGAAGCCAGGGAACACCTGGGTGTTGCAACCAGACCCAGCCACATCTTGGAGCAGAAGGACACAGGAACTCCCAAAAATCCAGAGCATCAAGAGGGGAGAGAGGGAGGCAGCCTGGCTTAAATAAAAATAAAAGTGCTGCCTCAGATCCTCCTCCCCAGCTGAGCTCAGCCCCTGCCCTCAGCACGGCTCCAGCTGCTCACAGCCCTGTGTCCAGGCTGGGAACTCCTTCACCTGGCTGTGAGGCACCGATTGTCTGAGCAGAGCAGCTCAGCCAGCACACAATGGAGACATTGTCCTTGCCAGGGACAAAGACATCCCCAGCCTGGGAGGGGCCCAGTCCCTCTGGGGAACAATGTCCTGCTCAAGTGCCACTGCTGAGTGGGGCCTGCCTGGGAGGGGACAGACCCCAGCACTGAACAGAGCGACAGGACAGAGCCAGGACCCTGACACACACAGCAAAGCGAGATCCCAAAGCCAGCCAGCATCACTTTGCAAGTGAGCGAGTACTGAGCCAGCCCAATGTGCCAGGGACAGGTCATGCTGTGCCAGGGACAGGTCACCCTGTGGGCACAGACCCCAAAATGCTCCAGGGGCTGGGAAACCACTGCTCACCTCCCTCCAGAGGGGCAAACAGAGGCCTGGAAAGACAAAGAGACGCTGCTGCCCTTGCCGAGCCAAGGGTGGCTCCTGGCACTCCTGATGGCCCATTTAACCCCGGTGACAATGACAAGGTGGCCAGTGGGGCTGTCCAGTATTGGGCAATTGTGTCTGCATGCGGCCATCCCAGTTCCTGCCCCACCATCCCCAGGATGCAGTGATGCCACCCTGCTCTGGGGCCGCCCAGAGCATCTGCATCTCCTCAGAGCCAGCCAACATCCAGCCTGAGCCCTGTGCCCTGCTCCTGGCTGGCACCCCGAGCCAAGGGGCAGGAAAAGGACGGTGCCAGGGCTGGCTCTGCCTCCCCTGGAGCCCCATCCGCGCTGTCACCGCCACCTTTATTCCGGATGTCGCTGGCACAGCCGGCGCTGCTCGGCACGGTAATTATTCGCTGCCTCGCCCGGTGCCCAGCCGGGATGGATGTTTTCCTCATGACAGGATGCTCAGCAAAGCCCCACATCCAGGGCTGAGCAGGTCCCAGCCCCAAAAGGGCGCAGGGAAAGCTGCCGGGAGAGCAGCAGGGCTGTGCCCACCAGCGCAGCGCTGCTGGAAAGTGCCGGAGGGCTCAGAACGTGCCAAGCGGCACCAGATCCCTCTGACAGCATCAGCTGGTGCCCTCAGATCACAGCTCCAGTGTGGCAAAGAGAGAGAACCTCTACCAGCACCAGATGATGCTGCTGGCTGCCCTCCCTCCGTGCGCCAAGGGGTGCCGGAGGCAGCAGCTCCTCAGGCAGCTCCTCGGCTCCTTCTCCCTCCGGCTGCTGTGAAGGAACACCCCGGAGAGCAGGAGAGAGAGACCGGACCCTCCACCTAAACCCGAGGGGAGCGAATCCCCCGATCCCCGGAGCCCGAGCCGGGAGCCGCCCGCACTTACCGGGGAGGTTTTTTCCGTCCATGGGCCGGGATCGGGGCTGGGCTGGGCTCAGAGCTCCATGCCAGCAGCGCGGTGCCGAGCACAGCCAGCTCCGCGGGGCCGGGGCAGGAGCTGTTTGGCGAGCGGGCTCGTACGTCAGTGCCAGCGCCAGGAGCAAACCTGTCCGACCTGCCCGGCCCCAGCGCCGCCGGTTTCCCAACTGCACAAACACCTGTCCTGCGCCGGCCCAGGATGGGGGCACAGCCTGAGGAGCCCCAGGAATCGATATCAGGGATATAACCCACACAAACACCTGTCCTGTGCCGGCCCAGGATGGGGGCACAGCCTGCAGAGCCCCAGGAATCGATATAAGGGATATAACCCACACAAACACCTGTCCTGTGCGGCCCAGGATGGGGGCACAGCCTGAGGAGCCCGGGAATCGGGAGCGGGGAGATAACCCACACAAACACTGCCCTGTGCGGGCCCAGGATGGGGGCACAGCCTGAGGAGCCCCAGGAATTGATATCAGGGATATAACCACACAAACACCTGTCCTGCGCCGGCCCAGGATGGGGGCACAGCCTGCGGAGCCCCGGGAATACGGAACAGGGATATAACCCACACAAACACCTGTCCTGTGCTGGCCCAGGATGGGGGCACAGCCTGTGGAGCCCCGGGAATCAATATCAGGGAGATCTGGCCGCAGGGAACAGCACCATCCCGGGTTTCCACTGCTCTCCTGGCTGCCTGCCCACCCAAGCCCCCCTTCCTGCCCTCGGAGCCCCCCACTCACTCAGCCACAGCTCTCCTGCCCAGCCAAGCACAGAGAAGGGGAGGCACAGCCGTGCCCAGCCCCAGGAGAACCTCGCTGGTGTGACCCAGAAGTCAACAATTCCCAGTTCTAAAGGAAATGAAATGCTGTTTCCCTCTAGTTTCTCTAGAGGCCTTTCTATTCCTCTGCTAATGGAGCAATGCTTCTCCCAGGCACCAGCAGCAGCCTCCTGCCTCCCCTGCAGGCACAACCTGGGGGATGCTCTGCTCAACCCAGAACTCAGGCAGAAACAGGTGAAAATACCCGGATTAAAGGAGAAAAGCCGAGCTCCATCCTGTGCTTTCTGACAGCCCACAGTGCCACATGTACCTGGGTGTAAGTCCCTTGTTAATCCAGCTCCCCACACACACACCCCTGCTATCTGAAGGGTAGGGGACAAGCAGGGACATCCAAGCTTGGAGGAGCCCTGCTGCAAAGCCCTGCCTGAGCTGGAAAGTTGGGCTGGATCCCTCTGACCCCTCCTGCTCACAGGATCCCTCTGACCCCTCCTGCTCACAGGATCCCTCTGACCCCTCCTGCTCGCAGGATCCCTCTGACCCCTCCTGCTCACAGGATCCCTCTGACCCCTCCTGCTAGCAGGATCCCAGCTCACAGAGGGGCTCTGAGCCAGCCCTCACTCCACAGCACACCCCTCTGTATTTTTCACAGGCAGCAGTGGTTTCTGAGGTTTTTGTTTGCTTTTTGTGTCTCTGCAGGTTGTGCTTGCTGGGTGCTGGGGTGGCCGAGCACTGAGCTGCACACCCTGAGCCAGCCGTGCCCTCTGAAGCTGCTGGGTCCACTTCAGGAAGGGATTCTCAGAAAACAACTCCAGGAATCATTCATTGCTTGCTACAAAAGCCACCTACAGAGAGCAAGTTCCAGAGTACAGGGTGTGTGGCTTGACCCCAGCAGCCTGATGGTAAATGTCAGCATGCATGCAGCTCCCGGGTGAAATTCTCACCTTCCCTGCTGGTAACGCTGCTGTGAGCCCTCCCTGCACCCTCCTGCCCTCCCAGCCATTTAAGAGGAGCTAAAACACCCAGCCAGAGCTGGCTCCACCAGCCCAGGAGAGCTGCTCCAACCTCCAGGCATGAGGGAATTGGGATGAGGATCACTGTGCTGCGCTGTGTCCTGCGGCAGGGCTGTGCAGAACCAGCCCTGCGGCCCCATCCCTGCCCTGCTGGGTGCACATGGCCTGCCTGACCCTGCTGGGTGACCCTGCTGGGTGCACATCACCTGCCTGACCCTGCTGGGTGACCCTGCTGGGTGCACATCACCTGCCTGACCCTGCTGGGTGACCCTGCTGGGTGCACATGGCCTGCCTGACCCTGCTGGGTGACCCTGCTGGGTGCACATGGCCTGCCTGACCCTGCTGGGTGACCCTGCTGGGTGCACATCACCTGCCTGACCCTGCTGGGTGACCCTGCTGGGTGCACCATGGCCTGCCTGACCCTGCTGGGTGACCCTGCTGGGTGCACATCACCTGCCTGACCCTGCTGCCCCCCTGGGAAAGCTCCCTGAGGGACAGCAGGGAGGGAGATGCACAGAGCCAGGGGCTGCTGGGCTGGCTTTCTCTGTGGTGTGTCCACAGGGAGGCATTTCAGGGTCAGTCACGTCACCCCCAGCTCACCCCCAGCTCACACTGTGCTCACACTGTCCCCTCTGCTGTGCTCTCCCTGCACAGCTCAGGTTCCTGCCCATGTCCCCCTCGCCATCCAAGATTTCTGCAGAACTCTCGTTCCTCCTCAGCCGTTTCATTTTCCTCTAAATTGCCAACCACTTCTCCCAAGGCTCTGCACTGCCTCACCCGCAGGGCCAGCCCCACTGTGGCTTTTCCACAGAACTTCCACTTTCCTGGGTTTTGGTCCCGTTGCTTTTCATTGTCATTACCTGACACAAAACACAATCTGTGGCTTTGTGTGGGACTGGCTGTGCTTCATCTCAGGACTCCTCAGCTCAGTGGCTGCCAGGTGTGACTCAGGGGCCAAGAGCAGAGTGGCAGGACATCAGCTAGTGTGCCTGGGTGGGAACAAACCCAGGGCAGGCAGGGGATCTGCTGCTGCTGCTCCAGACAGGCTGTGAGTTTGTGGAAGCCCTCGGCCTTTGTCAGGAATGATAAGTCAAGGAAAAAACAGGAGAAATCAGGGAAAACAGGAGAAATCTCCCACTTCAGGTCATTAAGTTGGTTCTTCAAAGGGGCCTGCATGTCTGTGCCCACCATGATGCCCTCTGAGTCTGTGCACAGCAATTTTGGTTTCTCTTGCTCTTTTTATCTATGTCCTTTCCACTAATTTCCCAGTGGGAAATTCCTCTTTTTGAGGAAAATCACTCTCCATCACATGAGAGCCCCAGGAAAGCCCTCAAGCAAGCTGTGAGGGAAAGCAGAGCACTCACACACAGTCTGCTGGGTGGTGATTCAGGTCCCAGCACCCCCAGGCAGGCAGGACATCACCGTGGGGTCACAGACACACCTGGGGGCTCCCAGAGCCCGGGGGACAGTGGCAACCCCAGTGTCACTCTGGATTTCCAATGTCACCGCTGTGTGAGGGTGTCTGCAGCACACAGGATGTCACTCAGCCCCAGAAATGGAGAGAGGGGAGTTGCAGGATGACAGTGGCAGCCCCAGTGTCACTCTGGATTTCCAATGTCACCCTGTGTGAGGGTGTCTGCAGCACCCAGGCTGTCACTCAGCCCCAGAAATGGAGAGAGGGGAGTTGCAGGATGACAGTGGCAGCCCCAGTGTCACTCTGGATTTCCAATGTCACTGCTGTGTGAGGGTGTCTGCAGCACACAGGCTGTCACTCAGCCCCAGAAATGGTGAGATGGGAGTTGCAGGATGAGACAGGAGGCTGAGCCCAAAGGAAGGGAAAGCCAGAACTCCCTCCTGGCGCTCCAGGGCTGGGTAGAACCTGGGCTGAGCTGCTGTGCTCAGGAAAACCCCTGTGACCTGGGCAAAGGTCACTGTCAGTGCTATCGCTCACCTGTGCCGTGCTTTTGTCTCACTCCACAACAAAGCAGCACACACATCACTGACTCGTACTTGCCTTTCTCAGCACGGCCCTGCTCTGCTCAGAAATGCCCCCAGAATTCTTCCTTTCAAGCTCTGTCGGAAAAGCCCAGCCCAGGCTGAGGCTTTAGCTGGGGGTGAGTGGGTGGACAGCGAAGAGAAGTGGAAGTGGCTGCTCAGTGACTTTCCTGGCGCTGTTTTAACGCCTCCGAGACGTCACTGAGCCAGCCCCTGGGGGAAAAACGAGTGCTGAGCTCCAGCCGGAGCACAGCCCAGCCCCGTGCTCACCCTGCTGCCACGGAGGATGCTGAGTGGCCATGGTCCCCTGTGCCACCGCCCTGGCGCTGTGCCTGGCGCTGCTGCTGGCCTGCCTGGCTCACGGTGAGTCTCTGGGATGGTTTTCATCTCCCTGCTGGTTGGGGCTCTTGGAGGGTTCCTTGGGATGGGGGATAAATCTGGAGTCACAGCCTGGATGCCTTTGCTGGGTGCTCAGACCTCGGATCAGCGTTTTGGAGCAGAGTTCCTGGCTCACTGCTTGCCTTTCCCTGCTGGCTGGGAGCCCGCAGGCTCAGCGAGGGGCACCAGCCTGGCTTGTCCCCCCTGGTGAGGGGACACGGGGCTGGGGTCGCAGTGCTGGGCTGGGTGTTTGCCAGCAGGGAAAACCTGCGAGGGAAAGCTGGCAGATGTTATCAGAGGGGCTTTTCTGCCAGGTGACAATACCGAGATCAGGCACCGGCGGGAGGTGTGAAAAAGTTTCACCCAGGCAGATGAGCAAAACAGGAAAGCCGAGTCCAAACAGAGCTGGTGGCAAACGGCAGGGGATGGGGGATGCAAATACAGCTCCGTTCTTGGGGCAGAACAGCACTGAGAAACCTCAGCTGAGCTGTCCCCAAAGAAAGAGGAAGGAGAAGAGGGGGCTGAGTAAATCCTGGAAGTTGGGAAGAGAAATCTGGGCAAAGGCTTGCAGGTTTTGGGTGGTCAGTGCTGTTGTGTCACCATCCCGGGCTGTGTGGGGCTGTGCTCGGGCTGTGCTCGGGCTGTGTGGGGCTGGCAGGACAGGGCTGAGCAGCCCCGGCTGAGCTCCCCGTGTGCCCCACAGGTGAGGAGCTGGCCAGCCCCCAGCGGGTGCGCTTTGATGCAGAGGTGGGGTGGCACCTGCTGAGGTGGGAGCCCGGGCACGGCTGCCCCAGCAACGCCAGCTACGACGTGGAGCTCAAAGTGTGAGTAACACCGGGGACAACACGCGGGTCCTGCCCTGCCCGGAGTGATCCCAGCTCTCTGCTCACCCCTGGTGCTTCTCCCCTCAGCTATGGCACGGGTATTCCCTGGACAGCCATCCCAGAGTGCACGAACACCTCGGAGCTCTCCTGTGACCTCACCTACTACACCCTGGACCCGGAGCAGCGCTACTTCGCGTGGGTCAGGGCTGTGTCCGGGAACCTCACGTCCCCCTGGAAAAGGACCAACGTCTTCTCCCCAAAGGAAGGTGGGTTGGGGTCTGCCTCTGCCCTGTGCTGCAGTTGGTGGGGTCGGGGTGCTGAGCTCCTTGGAATGAAGTGTGGGATGAATGAGAGCAGGGATAATTTCCCTCCACACCTTGCTGGAGGCTGCGCAGGGAGATGGGACAAGCCGAGGGAGGGTGGGACAGCCACAGCTCAGTCTGGTGCTGCAGAGGCTGAGGCTGTGAGCAGGGAGAGCCCTGACCTGCTGTTGGCACTGATTCCCTTCCAGCCGGGCTGCGCCTGGCGGGGCAGAGCCTCTCCGTGCTGGGCAACTCCATCCAGGTGCGGCTGCAGCTGCCCCTGCTCCCCGGGAACATCACCCCCGAGCACAGCGACTTGCAGAAGGCAATGGCCCGGTACCACGTGTACATCAGGAGGACACAGGACAACCACACGGTGAGAGCAGCTCCTCTTCCCCTGCTGTCCCCATCTGTCCCACACGGTGCTGCTCGAGTGGAAAACCAGATTGATAAAGCAAGGTCTTCTGCAGGGGTGAATGCTGAGCTGTCCCACCTCCACAGCAGCACTGAGAGCTTTCTCTGCGTGTTTCATGGCAGAGTTTTCCAGCTCTTGTGGGGATTTTGGATCTAGCTGCTGTCATCGTTGTCACAACACACCCTGGGGACTTTCCCCGAGAGGAGGAGGGAGGAAAGCAGGAGCTGGGAGCTCTCAGGTGCCAGCCTGTTGTTTGTTGCAGGACACAGTGGTGAAGAACAGCACGGAGTTCACCATCAGGGGGCTGTTGTGGGTCACAGAGTACTGCCTGAGCGTGGAGCCCGGGCTGGCCAACAGACCTGTCCCTGCCACACGCAGCGAGGAGCAGTGCGTCACCACCGGCCACAGGGACAGTAAGTGACACCCAGGGAAGGGGGGAATCACAGGGTGCAGACCCCCCCTCAGCCTCCCAGCCCTGGCAGTGTGGGGCTCCACGCCAGGGCAGCCTCTGGGTGCTGTGTGCCCTGAGGAATCCTCCTCTCCCCCCTCACCTGCTCACGTCCTCTCTCACAGGGAGCGCGGAGATTCTCCCCGACATCCTCGGCTCCTTCTTCATCACCCTGTTGTTGCTGGGCCTCCTGGGGGCTCTGCTGGCATGTACCTACATAAGGAAACCTGTGAGGACACCGTCTGTCCTGGTAAGGCAGGGACAGTGCCATGCCACCCTTTGGGGCCAGAGCACCTTTGGGGTGCGGGCTTGGGGAGCGCTGGGAGAGGCAGGGACCAAGCAGGGATGAAGCACAGCTCACTCCCCTCTTTCTCTCCCTCCCAGAAGTCCTTCATGAAGCAGAGCTCGCTCTGGGTGGAGCACGAGCCCCCATCCTCGGGCAGCCTGGATGCAGACCCCATCCAGCAGCTCTTCCTGTGCCACAAGGAGCCCTGGCTGGACAGGAGCCCTGACAGCAGCACCAGCGCAGCCCAGCCGCCCCTGGAGCAGGGCTGGAAGCTCCCAGCATGGCCCAAGGACCAGCAGTGCCTGCTGGAGCCCACGGGGAGCAGAGACAGCAGCGGCACCAGCACTGACAGCGGCATCTGCCTGCACATCCCCTCCTCCTCCTCCTCCTCCTCCTCCTCCTCCTCCTCCTCCCTGAGCTGCTCCGCGGGCTCCGGGCCCCAGGGCTACAGGCAGCAGCTGCCCCTGGCTGAGGACAGCGGGGTGGGCTTGGAGAGCCCCTGCCCTGCTCCTGGCTGCTCCTCTGGCAGCGGCAATGCCAGCCCAGGGGAGCCCGGGCTCTCCCCGGCCGCCAGCCAGGACCATGTGGAGTTCAGGGGGTACCTGCAGCAGTCCAAGGGCACCGTGGGGCCAGAGCAGGCCCTGGACAAGGGATTGTCCCTCTCGGGCTGTACAGGGTCCGAGCAGGGCCTGGGCAGCACTGACACCGTGCTGGACATGGAGCTGCCTGTGTCCAAGGGGTATTTGAAGCAGTCCTCTCCCCAGCACCTCCCCACACAGGACCCTGCTCCATGGGGAGCCCCTGCCTGGGACTTCTCCAGCCAGCCCCAAGCCCCCACTCTGCTGAGCTGGGCAGCTCCAGGTGCTCCACTGACCTCCAAAGCCAGCCCTGATCTGAAATCTCCCTTTGACCTGAACATCTTCAACAGCACTGCCTTCCTGGGGACGCTGCCGCTCGTCTCCAGCCTCAGCTCCGGCTGGATCACACCACCCCTGAAACCCCTGAGCCAGCTCAGCGGGGACAGCAAGGACAGCCGCCTGTGACCGTCCCCTGGGGCCACCAGCCCTGTGCTCTGACCCAACTACCTCGTGTGCCACTGGATAAGCTACCCCTGAATGTTCCTGGCGCCAGGAGAACCAGCTCAGCCACTGCTGGGGCTGCTTTGGCCCCAGTCCTGCTGTGGGCAGCCCCCCTGAACAGGAGACAGGGATGGGCTGTGCTAGAGGGGCTCATCCCACCCTCAAGGATACACACCAGGGCACCTCTGCCTTGCCTGCCCTCCTCAGCAGCCCAGCACGGGGTGCAGGGTCACCCTTGGGCCTGGGGCAGTCCTGTGCTTCCACTTCCCCTTTCTGGGCCAGCTGGGCTCCTCCTGCTGATGTCCACACTTGTGATGCCATCCCAGCCTTTCGCAACACTGACACGGAGAGCAGACGTCAGCCTGACATCAGCACCCTGCTGCTGGCAGCACGGGACTGCTGCCCTGCCTGAGCCCACAGAGACTTTCCTGACCCTACAGAGACCCTTCAGCATCCAGCCCCTCTGGGACAGCCCCAGGGCAGGGTATGGGATGCACCTACGAGCCCAGCATGAGCCAGGGCAGCCACACTATGGTCTGTGTTCTGGACACAGGCGTTATTTATTGCATTTCATTTGTAAATACAGAAAGGATGTGATGCTATTTGTTTGGTCCGTTTGTCTGCTCATCCTGTCCTAAGGATAAGCTGAGCTTTCTGTTTCCAGATTTGGACATTCCCCATCAGCAAGAGGCACTGTGTCTTTGCCTCACGTGGGGAAAAGCGTTTCCACATCACAGCTGGGAAAAAGGAGAACTCTCCACGAGCTCCTCATGCACCTGAGTTTCTGGGGGGTTGTCCCTGGGGAATTTGAGGGAGCAATCACCAGAGGAGCAGCAGGGAAGAGGAGCTGGGCTGCTCACGGTGATTCCACAGGGGTGCACATCCCGTGGGACATCCCCAGGGAGGGACAGGAGCAGGACAAGCCAGACCCGGGGGTGGAGGAAACACAACAATCAGGGCTCTGCTCAGCAGAGTGGTGTTCAGTCACAGGCTGTGATCAGTCACAGGGCTCGATGAGCTCAGAGGTCTTCTCCAAACTAATTGATTCTGTGATGCTGTGAACAGTTGTCATCAGAATGGAAACAGGATGAGACCCAACAGCTCACCCTGGGTCACCTTCCAGGCCCCAGGGAAGTTTGTCCAAAAGTCACTCCTTTTCCAGGAACCTTCACAGTGGGAAGTAAAACTGCTGGCAGAAACCCTCCTTGGGAAGTGTGGTTTTCAGGTGAAGAGTTTTGGGTTTATTTTCAGCTTTTCCAGCGCGGGCAGGAGGAGGGGGCTGATCCTTGCTGTGTTTCCTTCTCCTACATCTCACATGGCACTGCTCCCATGTGAGATCCATCCCTGCATCCCACAGGGATGTGCAGGGCACGGGGAGCCTCCTCCTGCCCCTCCACTGGCCCCATCTCTTCTGCCTCTGTGTATTTTCGGGGTTAGAGTTTTTTGTTCTTCATTTTTTTCAACTTCCTCTGGAAAACGGAGTCATCAAAAGCACGGCTTTTTTTTTTCTTGTTTTTCTTTTGAATGCTGCTGACGTCAGGCACCACGGCCGGATCCTGCATCATGCAGGGCTCTGCTGGATCCTGCTCACCACGGAGGGCTCCCAGGCCCCAGGAAGGGGCACTTCCCCCTCTCCATGAGCAGGCAGAATCTCCTTTCAGCCAGGAGAAAGCTCAGAGCACACGGCTCAGCTTCAGCCACCGAGAGCACAGATGGTCCCTCTGACTCTCTGGAAATCCCACTCTGTCCTCACTGCTTTCCCTACACACAGCCACGAGGCTCTCACGAGTTTTAATTTGGTTTTTTTCTGAGACAAACTTGCACAGAAACGGTTCCAAGGCACCCTGTGCCTCGCCAGCCCCCGCTGGCCAAGCAGGGCCCCTCTCAGCGGCCACAGAATGTCCCCTGGCTGCTCCTGTGCCCCAGGCACTTCCACAGCCTCTGCTCTGCTGAGACTGGGAGCAATTGGCACAAAAAATTCCAGGAGTCACTCCACAGGAACTTTCTGGTAGTGGCAGTGTGCAGAACCAACCTCCATGTGGTGGCAGATATTGGATGGAGGAGGAGGAGGAGGTCTGAGACAGGTTTCCCATTTCTCACAGCATTTTCCACAGTTGCACAAATGCAGTCACTCAGTTCTGGGGCTCCTGGCTCTCCTCCTCAGCTGGCTGGTGCTGGGTGTCTGGGTGTGCAGGAGGCTGGGAGGTCTCTGAGCCCTGGGGAACGTGGCTGTTTTCTCCAGGATCAGTGTTGGGGAATCCTGGGATGAGGCTGCATCCTCTCCCTCCATCCCAAGCAAGGGGAGGCTGCACCAGTGCCGGCCCAGGCACCTCCTGTGCACCCTGGCTGCATCGAAAGAACTGCAGGTGGAGGAGATGCCCAGGGAATTCCTGGAGTTTCCCTCTCTGGAGACATTCCAAAGCCACCTGGGTGCACTCCTGTGTCACCTGCTGACCCTGGGCAGGGGGGGTTGGACCAGGTGGTGTCCAGAGGTCCCTTCCAACCCCAACAATTCTGTGGTTCTGTGAAGCTTTTTTAGCAACAGAAACTGCACCTTTGCCATTTCAGTTGAAATCCAACAATTCAGGGCCCGTTTCTTACAGAAGTGAAAATGGAGGAATTCCCCTGGCCAGTTTTGGTTGCTTTTTCTGTTGGTGCTGGGCTGTGAGTAAGAGGCAGCAAGAGGAAGCTCTGCAAGAGCACCCAGCCCTGTCCCTCTGTCCCATCCCAGGGACAATGGGGAAGGAAACACAAACCAAAGCCTGTGTGGGGAGAAACCAAAACCAGAGCTCAGGGAAAGACTCTGAAGCCCCACAGCCACAGGCAGGACTTTTTCTGGAAAACCCTGGGGACTGTCCTGAGCAAAGCTGTGATTCCCACGGGCTACAAGGCAGCACAGAGAGGCACAGCACTGGGGGGTGGGGGGGACAGGGGGATGTCCTACCTGCTCACCAGCACAGCTCCCACCTCACGGCCCCTGGCTGTGGAAGGGCTCGTAGCCACTGCCCGAGGTGCCCAGCGAGCCACTGATGCTGAATGGTGGCACCAGCTCCAGTGCCACCGACCCCAGCCCGCTGCAGGGAAAGCAGAGAGGTCACCGAGCTGCCCTGTCCCCCTCCAGCCCCTGCCAACAGCAGAACTGGGTGGATTTGGGACAGGGAGGGGGGTGTGACACCTTGGCACTGCACAAAGGGAGCGGCCAGCCTGGCCCTGCTGCCCCCTGGCATCACTCACCGGGAGTGGTAGAAGTTGAAGACAAAGTCAGGCCCTGGGGAGGCAGGAGGAAGAGGAGGGAGAGGTGTCAGAGCCATGAACCCACCTTTGCTTTGCCGTGAGTCTGCGTGGCAGGGTGGGGACAGGCAGGACAGGCAGCGGGACAGCACCAGGACATTGCTGTGCATCCCCTGCTCACCTCAGCCTGGCCCAGAGCCCCCCTGCACCAGGGTGTCCCCATCTCCCGTGTTCCCCCATCCCAGTCCCTGCAGCCCCGTGCTCTGAGGGACCCGTGCCCTGTCCCCTGTCCCCTGTCCCCTGTCCCCCTGTCCCCCTGTCCCCTGCTCTGTCCCCCTGTCCCCTGTCCCCCTGTCCCCTGCTCTGTCCCCCTGTCCCCCTGTCCCCTGTCCCCTGTCCCCTGCCCGCACTCACGCCGCCGGGAGTAGCCCCTCCGGTACCAGCGGATGAAGGTGTAGCCGAAACTCGCCAGGATCAGCAGGGCCAGCCCGATGCCCAGAACAACCCCGATCACCTTGATGGGCTCTTGTCCTGGAAAGCAGAGGGACGAGGGGCTCTGCAGACAGACACAGGCTGGGGGTCCCGATTGTCGCCTGCCGGGGACAGGACAGCTGGGATCTGGGGTATAACTCTCCTGGGTGTGCTGTCCCCACGGTGGGGACTGCCAGGACTGCCTGGACTCTGCCAGGACTGTGGCACACAGATTTTTGCTGCTCCAAAGCCCCGTGCCGGAGCCCAGCGCTGTCCCCAGGTGAGCTGGCAGGTGGGACGGTCACTGGGAAGGGAGGTGGCCACCCTGACCATGCTGCATCCCCGCTCCCGGTCCCACTCGCGCCCTCGTGGGGTGATGCTCCTTTCCTGGCGGCGCTGGAGCCATCTCTGGGCTGGCAGTTCCCTCTAGAGGATGCTTTTGTCAGGACGAGCAGCTGCTGCCGCCAGCTCCAGGCCGGTTCGGGACACGGACGGGGCAGTGCGGGCTCTGCACCGCCCCATCCCTCCCCTCCCAGCGCCACGCAATGCTCCCGGAATTGCCGGGACACCAAGGTGCCCAGCACGGCCACTGAGCATCGATTCCCGTGCTGGCAGCTCTGCTGGGGCTGTGCCAGGAGGGCACGGGGGGTTTGGGCTCTGCCCCGCAGCGCAGGGCACAGGGACGGGATTCAATGCGGCACCGGGAGCGAGGACACGGCGGAAAGGGATGACCTCAGAGCAGCTAAATTTAGGCAGATGCCAGCGGAGTGAGAACATTTCCCCTGTGGTCACGGTGTTTACACAGCGAGCAGGGACCCAGCGCGCCCTGCAACCCGCGGCACCCGCTCCACCTGCCGGGACGGGGAACCAGCCGGGGTCGCCGAGCATCGGCCACCCGCTCCCGGGGATCGCAGCACAGAGCAGGACCTGCCCTGCCCCTCCTTCCCTTCCAGCCGGCCCTCCTGGCACGGCTCAGGGTGCGTGGGTGGCCAGTGTTTCTGCTGGGGCAGGGGCGAGCGGGAGCGCCGGGACCCCCGGTGTGGGCGAGGTCCGGGAGCCGCAGCAGCCGTGAGTCACGGCAGGAGCTGCGGGGAGGCAGGAACGTGGTGCAACAGCCTCCCTGAATCAGCCGGCTGCCGAAACTGCCCCGTCCCCACGCCCACTGCCCGTGGGAGGTGTCGGCGCCGTGCCCAGGCCCTGCCCCGTGCCCTGCGTGGGAGGAATCCCTGCCCTGGCACCTGGGAGCAGAGATGCCCACATCCCGGGGATGGCTCCGAGCAGCGCTGCTCGGGCAGAGCCACACCAGCAGTGAGTCCCGACCCCAGCTCACAGGCAGAGGGGAGGAAGGTCATCAAAGCACTGCCCAGGCCATGAGCATCCCACCTCTTCCCGTGAGGGGGAACAGCCCCCACTCACCTGTCTGGGACTCCATGTCCCTCTGCTGAGCTGCTCTCCTTATCCTGGGCTGGAGGCTGCTGCTGCAGAGCCCGGTCTGTGCTGGAGCCTGGCACGTCCTGCCTGTCCCCTCGTCTCCTGGTGACACAGCAGCGAGGCTGGGCACCAGTCCTGGCCCACTGGTCCAACTGGTTTGCAGGGAGAAAGCAGAGGAACTGCAGCAGACACGACAGAGGGCACATTGCTGTGCCCAGCCCTGTGTGGGCAGCTCTGCCCTCCCGCTGCTGGAAGAGGCTGAACTGGGAGTACTGGGAGCCCGAGGGGCAGGGACAGTTGGGACACAGGTGTATCCAGCTCTGGCAAAGGTGCCCGAGTGGCCATGTCCTCCGATTGCCACCTCCCAGCAACCAGGAAGGTGGCAGAGGCCCAAGTAGAGCCCAGGTCCCAGGCAGGACCCCAGGGGATGGGGAAGGACAGGGTGACCCTCACCAGCTGCCCCAGTCAGACATGTCCCAGATTGATGCACTCACAGCTCTATTTGACCACCTTCTCAAAGCCCCAAACCAGAGCATCACTTGGGAATCAACTCCTCTTTGTAGAAAGAGGGAAAAACACCTCCTGTGGCTGCAGGGAAAAGTGACAAACAGGTATAACCCTGCACAGCTGGGAACTGGGCATCCAGGGGCAGAATTCCTCTCTGCTTCGTGCCTTTCTCCAGGCACAGCCTCCGACCCTGCCCCACATCAGCGGCAGCGGGTGGCAGGGCAGGAGCCAGGCCCTGAGCAGCCCTGCCCAGGGTGAGCAGAGCAGGGGCGATGCCTGGGGGCTGCAGGGGGGCAGAGCACAGAGGGGACAGCGGGAATTGCAGCCCCCAGGGGCTGGGAGCGCTCCTTGCCGGACAGCGGAGGGGACAGCGATGGGGCCGTGTCCGTGCGGCTCGGGGATGCTGGGGGTCACTCAGAGCCCTGGGTCAGCCCGGCCTGACCCCTGCCTGACCCCAGTGCCCGGAAAGCCTAAAGCCTGTGTCATGCCAGGCTCAGCGAGCAGGGAAGGGTGACTGGCTGCGTACGCGGCCGCACTCCAGGAAGCAAAGCCCCGGAGGCGCGCGGGGCTGTGACACAACATCTGCAAACCCGAGCTGCTTCCTCAGAGCCCTCGGATCCTCGGAGCAGAAAGAGCTGCTCCTGCCGTGCAGCGCTCCTGGGCTGCTCTCCCTTCCACGGCAGCAGGGCTGGCACTGGGATGCTCTGGGGAGGCTGCCAGGACCTGCCAGGGGAGACTCCCAGGGACCCAAGCTCTGCCCAGCGCTGCTGCAGCCCGTAAAACAATTTTCAAGCTGAAATCTGCCACATTAGCACAGGTCCTCTGGCTGGACCCTACATCCCACATTGTCTGGGCATCACATGGACCACGAGGGCTGAGGATGCAGCCAGATGATGTCCCCACACCTTCCAGGGGGGCTGGGTCCTCGGTGTGAGTGTGGGGAGGGTGCCCTCACCTGCAGAGCCTCAGGTGGATCCCTGGCCAGGCTGAGGGAGCGGGCAGGATCCCTGCTGGCAGGGGTGAGTGGCACAACGATGGTGCAGCTCCCGGAGGACCCGCAGGTCGTGGGTGCTCTGCAGTCTCCTGCTGGCACAGCCACACACACCTGGCAGCAGCAGGACCGTTGGGAAAGCTGGATTAGCACAGGGGAAGGGGGTAATTAGCAGCTCGGCCCATCCTGCACGCCCAGCACCTCCAGCATGAGTGAGCAGAGGGCAGCCAGCAGCCTCCCCGACCCCAGCCTGCTCCCTGGGCCCCCCTCCTATCCTGCCAGGCTAAGGCAAGCCCCTCCATCCCAGAGTGATTGGTTATTCTTGGATAATCCCAGATCCATGACTCCAAATCATCCCCATGGTCCCCCCCTTGCAGCCTGGGGTAACCTTGCCTGGGAACCCCCTTCCCTTCCCTTGAACTTCCCCCAGCAGTGCCAGCCGTGACCTGGGGCTGTTGGGGACACACAGACCGAGTGACCCAGCGCACAAACTCTCCTCCTTTCCTCCTCCACCTACTCGAACCTCGGTTTGACAGCAACCCAGCGCAACGCGGAAGAGCCGGACAAAGAGCGGGATGGCAGTGGATCCTCTTATCATCAGGAGGAGCAGGAAAAATCAGTCCGTTCACTCCTGATAAGCTATTTGGTGACAGCAGCCCCGCAGGTGAGTCACCCGCAGTGGCAGATGCTGGGGAGATTACCGCAGGTGATGGTGCTGCTGATAGACCGGTGTTGTATTACAATACAAAGCATAATTCCTGTTTCACAACTCCCCTTGTGGGTTTTAAGGAGGGCCGGGCCGGTCCTGCCCCAGTGCGAGCGGCGTGGGCACAGCGCGCAGGCTGCGGGAGCATCGCCGGCTCCGCTCTCGGGGCAGCCGCAGCCCCCCGTGTCCCGCACCGGGGACATCCGCAGGGTTTCGGCAGCGGAGGGACCAGGCCGGAGCTGGATGGACATGGTGAGTCGCTGGCAGCGCTGCCCGCAGCCCTCGGCCCCGGGATGGGCATCGGATCCCGCACAGCCCCTACCCGGCCGTGCACGGTTCTGAGGGGATGGGGCAGCCCGGGCCTCAAGAGCTGCTGCTCCCCGGCCCTGGCAGCAGCCAAGGAAGGGTTTCCCCGCTGTTCCTCACACCCCTCCGTGGCTGGATGTGGTACCCCCGTTCTCACTCCCGCATTTCTGGGGCTGCTTTTCCCTCTCCCAGCCCGGGAGCAGACAAGCAAGGCAGTGTCCCCATGCCAAGGGGAACAGGAACTTCTGAAGGGTCTTGTCCGCTCCTGGAAACCTCCTGGGTGAGAGCCTGTCCCTCCCAGCCCCGGCACAGCTCTCACCACTGCACTGCTGGTGCCTCTGCTCAGCACAGGGCACTCACTCGCAGTGCTCTGTGCAGGAAAAGCCACGGCCACCAAACCCCAGGCTGGCATGCAGACCCCCCTGGGAGGGAGACACTTCCCCAGGAGGGCAGACGAGTATGACCAAGCTCGCTGGGCACTGCAAAACCCTCCAGCAGCAGCACACTGGGACATGAACCCCTCCAGGGTGGGGAACTCACTCCCTGCCATGCCTACACACACCCAGGGGTTAAATCCCCACAACCAAGGAGTCACTCAGCATCTGATCACCCTGCAAAGCTTGGCTTGGTTTGGTTTGGTTTGGCTTGGCTTGGCTTGGCTTGGTTTGGTTAGGTTTGGTTTGGTTTGGTTTGGTTTGGTTTGGTTTGGTTTGGTTTGGTTAGGTTTGGTTAGGTTTGGTTTGGTTAGATTTGGTTTGGTTTGGTTATGTTTGGTTAGGTTTGGTTTGGTTAGATTTGGTTTGGTTTGGTTTGGTTTGGATTGGTGTGGTTTGGTTAGGTTTGGTTGGTGGGCTTTGCTTTGGTTTGGTTTGGTTTAGTTTGGTTTGGTTAGGTTTGGTTAGGTTTGGTTTGGTTTGGTTTGGTTTGGTTTGGTTTGGTTGGTGTGCTTTGGTTTGGTTTGGTTGGTGTGCTTTGGTTTGGTTTGGTTAGGTTTGGTTTGGTTAGGTTAGGTTTGGTTTGGTGTGGTTTGGTTTGGTTTGGTTTGGTTAGGTTAGGTTTGGTTAGGTTAGGTTTGGTTTGGTTTGGTTTGGTGTGGTTTGGTGTGGGTTGGTTTGGTTTGGTTTGGTTTGGTGTGGTGTGGTGTGGTTTGGTTTGGTTTGGTTTGGTTTGGTTTGGTTTGGTGTGGTTTGGTTTGGTTAGGTTTGGTGTGGTTTGGTTTGGTTTGGTTTGGTTTGGTTTGATTTGGTGTGGTTTGGTGTGGTTTGGTTTGGATTGGTGTGGTTTGGTTAGGTTTGGATTGGTGTGATTTGGTTTGGTTAGGTTTGGTTTGGTGTGGTTTGGTTTGGTTAGGTTTGGATTGGTGTGGTTTGGTTTGGTTTGGTTTGGTTTGGTTTGGTTTGGTTTGGTGAAGGAATGTCCCACCTGCTCCTGAGGGAGGGACAAAGCCCAGCTCTGCACACCCTGCACGGATTCCCCGTTGGAAGGGGAGGGGAGGTTCATCAGGACTCCATGGCTCTTGTGCTGGCACTCGCACTGCTGAGCCTGGAATGGCCACAGGGACACGAAGTGCCCCAAGAAGAACACAGCAAGGGAGCTCAATTAGTCACGGTAGCATTGAGTCCTGCTGGAAATCACGTCCCTCCACACAGGAGCAGGCACAGCCCTCGCCTTGCTCTGGATTTAACCAGTGCAGCTCTCGCTCGCACTGTGGGTTTGAGAGGAGTCATGGAGAGGCAGCTCCAAGCTCTGAATCCCTTTGAAACAGAAGAGGTTGATGGACTGAAGAGAATACAAAAAAAACCCCCAAAAACCACTAATCCCCCATCTCATCTGCATCCACACCAGACCTGGTGCTTGGAGAGGAGCCCGGCAGAGGGTGACATGATTGGGACAGTGTGGGCAGTGTGGGGACAGAGGGGCAGCTGTGCTGCTGCAGTGGGGCCTGGAGGATCCATCCGAGCTGGGACCGTTCCTGCAGGGACCGTTAGGATCCCATTATCCAGGCCATGGTGACACAGGAGGTCAGCATGAGGAAGGACCAGCCCCACGTGCCCTGGGCTGCCTGTGCTGGCACATGTTGGTTACAAAACTCCCAGGCCTCTGGGAGTTCTTCCCTTCTCCACAGAGAAGCAGCTCAGGAAGGGCAGCCGAGGTGGGAGATGCAGGATCCAATTCCCCTTCCCACCCTGCCCTCCAGCTCCCACAGAAACAGGCTCTGCACCCCAGCAGCTCAGCAGAGCCCGTCCAGGGTGGGGAATTTGGCACAAGCTGCCCACACTTGGCACGGGTGCCAGCTGAGCCTGGCTTTGGCAGAAAGGCTGCTGGCATTTCCTCAGAGAGCCAGACACCAACGTGCTGGGACACAGCCACATGGCACCAGGCAGTGCCACCACTCCTGCCCTGCACAGGTCGCTTCTTGTTCCCAAAACCAGCAGCCCCAGCCCTGCTGCAGAGACACAGCAGGGAGGCAACACTTCCTCCTCACAAAGCCAGCCTGCCTTTGTGGGCTAGCCCAGGGGGAATGGCTTGGCACTTGCTGTAAAATCCTGCTGGAAGAGCGTGTGTGCATGGCTGAACATGCCCTGGCACACTGACCCGGGCAGGGAGGGCTCACCTCTCCCCTGACCTTGGCACACAGCTCCCTTCAGCTGTGCCACATCCCCAGTGCCCCCACCCTGCTCTGCCAAGCCCTGGCCTCTGAGCCCTGGGGTGGCACAGGGACCTCTGCTCTCATCTGATGTGACAAATCATCTCCAGGCCTGTGCTGCTCTTGAAGCTCAGCAGTTGCAGCAAAGGCTTCCTGGATTGTGCACGGTTTATCCCAGCAGGTTTAACCTTCCTTACCTCTGTTCATGCAAAAATCTTGTCTTACCTGTGGTGGCAGAGTGCAGAAGCAACAGCAAAGAGAAGAGCTCACTGGGGCTGGCAGGGCATGGAAGGGACCGGGCTCAGTGGAGCAGGAACAGCTTTCCAAACAGCTGCTGTGTGGCACGGCTCGAGCACGGATGGAGAGCACGGATCAGACACCCACAGTGCCCACCTGAACCCTCCCAAAGGGACTCTGGGCTCCAGCCACCCACCCAGCCCAGCTCACAGCCCCTGCCCTCCCATCACCGGCAGTTTCTCCCACAAGGATGGTTACAGGAGGATAATTTTGAGGAGCTCAAGCGGATCGATGCCTGAGTCATTGTCACTCCAGCCCTGGCTGTGTTTACCCTGTGTCTTAGCAGCAGCACGGCCCTCCCTCCCTCCCCGCCCTGGGAGTGCTGGTTCCCCTGGCTCGGGCTGGTTCCTCCGGTGCTCCTGCAGCCCTGCAGGGAGCACCCGGGCTGTGCCACCCCGCTTCTGACCCTGCTGAAGGCACAGCCCCCGCGGTGGCACGCCCGTGTGCCACAGCCCCGCAGGCGTGTGTATTTTGACTCAGGGTTTCTCTGCACAGCAGAAAGCGCCTCTTTCCCAACACCTGGGAGTTTTTAAGCCTCTGGTGTGTAAATGACAGGAACTCTGCACCATTCAGAGCCAGTTACTGGAACGGCACAGGTGGTGTCTGTGGGAACAAGGCAGCAGGTGACCCTGGGTGACCGCAGGGCGTTGTCACCACAGGAGCAGCCACCCCCATTCCCAGTAGCTCTAAAGCCACCTCAGGTGAAGGTGGGGGCAGATTTCCTACTCATCCCTGCTGCTCCCTGGGCTGTGAGCTCACCACGGGGCCAACTGCCCTCACCACATCTGGCCCTCCTGCCTCCCAGCTGCTTTGTGCCTGCACTTCCAGCTCATAACTGGTTTTCCTCTCTGCTTTGCAGGACTCGGCCTCGGAGCGGCTCAATGGCAGAGGTAACACCGCTGGGAGCTGGGGGAGATGAGCAGTGCCAGGCTGAGCCCAGCCATGCAGGGCCACGCTCCTCTGTGTTGCAGGTCCCTGCACAAGACCCAAATCCTCCAGGACACCAGAGTCCTTCAAGAGGCTGGGGATCCTCGTCCTGGCCGTGGTGCTCACCCTCGCCTGCCTGGTCGCCATCGGCTTCCTGGGTACAGCCCCTGATCTCTGTCCCCCTCCTTTCCATGGCCACAGCTCAGCAAACACAGCCCCAGCTCTTTGCTGATCCTGCCCAGGAGCTGGAGCTGTGCACTGAGCCCCCTCTCCCTGCAGTGAAGATTTACCTGGGCTACCACTACCTGTTCTGCAAGCAGCCCCTGAAGCTGGTGCCGCTCAAGCGGGTGTGTGACGGGCACCTGGACTGCCTGCAGGGCGAGGACGAGGCCAACTGTCCCCAGTGGGTCCCCGAGGGGCCACCAGCCGGGGGTGAGTGCAGGACACCCGCCAGAGCTCCGGGGGCTGGGCTGCTGCGGCCACCCCGTGCCAAAGCTGACTCTGTGTGTGCCTCCAGCCCGTGTTTCCAAAGACAGATCCATCCTGCAGGTGCTCAACAGCCACACTGGAGCCTGGTCCTGTGTGTGCCACGACCTCTTCACCCCGGCACTGGCCAGAGCTGCCTGTGAGCAGATGGGCTACAGCAGGTACCGGGCTGTTTCCTCCTGTTTCACCTCCCCTCTTCCTGAAAAGCTCTTCTGGAGTGGGGCTCTGCTTATCTGGGAGGCACTCAGAGCTCTGCACTGATGGTTTCAGTGCATGCCCAGCACACAGAGCGCTCTGTGAGTCCCCAGGAGCTGGCTTGGAGCCCTGGCAGCCTCCCGTGAGAGCAGAGTGCTGTGCCCTGCTCTGCCAGAGCCCATGGCACCCTGTCCTGCTCTGCCACAGCCCATGGGCACCCTGTCCTGCTCTGCCACAGCCCATGGCACCCTGTCCTGCTCTGCCACAGCCCATGGACACCCTGCCCTGCTCTGCCATAGCCCACGACACCCTGCTCTGCTCCTGCTCTGCTCCATCCCCCCTACCTGCAGCCCAAGGCCTCCCTGCCAGCACAGCTCACCTGGGGAGGGAGGCTCAGGGGGCTGCACGTCCCTTTTAAGATGGGTTCTGGTGTTTAAGCCACTGTAGGAGCACAGACTGAGTAAAATCTGGCATTTTCCAGGTCCGAAAATTCAGTGATTGAGGCTTTGAACACAGGTCCCAAATGTCACAACAGCAAGGACCCCCCTGAATTCTCCCAGAGCCACCTGCCCACACCTCTGCATGGCAGGGAACACTCTCCCCTCCTTCAGCTGCTCCTGTCCCTGCTCCTGAGCAGTGTCCCAGCCCTCCAGGGCTGTCACATCCCCACTTCGCCATTCCTGTCCCTTTCTCCTATGGGATCCAGGCTCCTGAGGTGCTGAGGCACCAGTGCCTGTCCCCCCCACACCTGCAGCCCTGTCCCCCCGTGTCTTGCAGCACCCCAGCATTCCAGGGGGTGGAGGCGAGCCAGGGGCAGCCGCTGCCTCCCCGCGAGGTCGCGCTGAGCAACGGGAGCCTCCAGGTGCTGGAGCCAGGCAGGTGAGTGGGGGCTGTGTGCGCCCCGAGCTGCCTGTGCTGCCTGGCAGAGCAGCCAGGTCCAGCTCTTTTCTTCCCTCTTGCAGGAAATGCCTCTCGGGGCTGGTTGTGTCGCTCTTTTGTTCCAGTAAGTACCGTGGTGGAGGCTGGACCTTGTGGGCACCTTGTCCTGCTCCAGGTGCTCGCTCCTGGCACGGCCCCGTGGGAGTGTGGCTCCATCCCAGCCCCATCCCACAGTGTTTGCACGACGAAAGATGGATTTAATTACTGCTAACCTCGTTAAGGCAGCACAAACCTCCCAGAAATGAAACACCTAAGGGAGGCTTACCCAGATACCTGTTTGGGTTTGCTTTTACTGCCGAATTACCCTGATTAAATTATTTAAACTGATTAAACTGGGGGTCCTGGAGCAGGCAGGGGATGGCTGGACCCCTTCCAACCAGCCTGGGGATGAGGGGTGACAGCAGCACTGAGGGGATGAGGGGATGGGACATGCTCGTGTCCCCGGGAGCCTCGGTTGGCTCTGTCCCTCGTGTCCCCTCCAGACTGCGGGCAGAGCGTGAGGACGCCGCGGGTGCTGGGGGGCAGCCCGGCTGCCATCGAGGCGTGGCCCTGGCAGGTCAGCCTGCAGTACAGGAAGGAGCACATCTGCGGGGGCAGCATCATCGGGCCCGGCTGGGTGCTGACGGCCGCGCACTGCTTCAAGTGAGTGGGCACTCCCCGTGGGGGCAGCTTCTGTGTCCTGCACTTCTCTGTGCCTGTCCCCACGGGGGGACAAGCGGTGACAGCGCTGTCTGGGCACAGGAACAACCCCATCATCCAGAGCTGGCGTGTCAAAGCCGGCTCCGACCTCCTGTCGGGCGCTGCCACCTTGGCCGTGGAGAAGGTGTTCCTGGCAGAGGTGACACCTGCGTCCCCCAAGGACAATGACATCGCCCTGGTGAAGCTGCACTCCCCCGTGCACGACTCAGGTGAGGCTGGCAAAGTTGGGGCAGGAGTCACAAGTGTCCCCTGGTGGCACTGAGCAGTGGGATGGTGGTGCCCGGTGTGGCAGCGTCCTGTGGGCACTGAGTGCTGGAGCTGGTGGCTGTCCCCAGCCAGTCTGGGCCCTGTCCCTGTGAGCCCCCCCATCACATCTCCTTTCCAGACAGCACCAAGCCCATCTGCCTGCCCTACTTTGATGAGGAGCTGGTGCCGGGCACACCCCTGTGGGTGATCGGCTGGGGCTACACGGAGGAGCACGGTGAGTGACACAGCGTGGGGGTGACAGGGACAAGGCAGAGCACCCCCAGCACTGCTGGCAGGAGCGGGGTCCCTCTGAGAGGCCGTGTGTCACCCAGGGAAGCTGTCAGAGCGCCTGCAGCAGGCCGAGGTGGAGCTCATCGACAAGCAGAGCTGCAACCTGGCCGCCTACCACGGCGATGTCACCGAGAGGATGCTGTGTGCTGGCCTGCCCCAGGGCGGCGTGGACACCTGCCAGGTGGGGGTCTGGGCTGCTCACAGGGCTGGGGGGTCTGTACCCACCCCTGGCACGGCTCCTTTGAGGGAAGAGCTGTTTGGGAACGGCTGCTGCGAGCGCTGTGGCTCTGCGGGGCCGTCTGAGGGTCTGTCCTCGGCAGGGGGACAGCGGCGGGCCCCTGCTCTACTCGGGAGGACGCTGGCAGGTCGTGGGCATCGTCAGCTGGGGCCAGGGCTGCGGCACCCCCAGCACGCCCGGCGTCTACACCAGTGTCCGTGCCTACCTGGACTGGATCTCCACCGTGCGCAGGGTCAGTGCCCGAGGGGACAGGGATGGGGACAGGGATGGGGACGGGGACAGGGACAGGGAGAGGGACGGGGACAGGGATGGGGATGGGGACAGGGGACAGACAGAGAGACAGGGACAGGGACAGACAGAGGGACAGGGGACAGGGATGGGGACAGGGGACAGGGGAGAGGGACAGGGGACAAGGACAGGGACAGGGGACAGGGACTGGGACAGGGAGAGGGGACAGGGGACAGGGGATAGGGGACAGGGACAGGACAGGGACAGGGGACACACAGAGGAACAGGGGACAGGAATAGGGACAGGGGACAGGGACAGAGACAGAGAGAGGGACAGGGACAGGGGACAGGGACAGGGACAGGGACAGGGACGGGGGACAGGGACGGGGACATGGATAGGGACGGGGACAGGGGACAGGGACGGGGACATGGACAGGGGACAGGGACAGAGACAGAGACAGAGACAACTCCCTGCAGCTAAGCTGCCTCCTTTAGGACACGGCTGCTTTCCTCTTATTTCGGCTGCACTTTCAGAGCTTTCACTTTCAGAGCTTTCAGTTCCTTCTGTGTCTCTCTCCCCCCGCAGTCAGAGCTCTGAGACCTGCCGGAACAGGTCGCTTCTCGCCCCGAGCCTCCCTTCCCATCCCTCTGCCCTTGCTCTGGCAGCAACAGGGACACGGATCTCAGCCGTGGAAGGTGAGCAGAGGCTCCCAAACCCTCGCTGGCAGCTGTGATTTAGGGCGCCAGAGCCCAGCCAAGGAGGCAAAGGGTGACTGGAGTGATGGCCACTGATCCCGTGAAGGAATCTCACTGGCTCAAGCTCCCTTCCGGACAAGGATTAATTTATTGCCCTGTGCTGACCCCGCTGTGGCAGGATGGCTCCTGGGGGGCCAAGCTGCTGACAGCTCACTCCTGTTGTACAGAGAGAAATGATGATTGTGCTCTAGAGCGTTCCCCTATCCCCATTAAAGAAAAGGATTTGTTTTTTCACACTCAGCCTCCCGAGCCTTTGTCCTGTTTCCTCACGGGTTAATTTTACCCAATCCCCCCCACCCCCCCAGCCCCACAGCAACCCCAAACCACGGCGAGTCTCTCTAGTAAACGTAAACTTTATTTCATTCAAGGCAAAGCTAACTAAACCTCTAGAGTGCAAAGATGTGCTGTAAGTCATCACACAGCCCCTGTGCTTACACGCAGGATCCCCCCACGCAGCTTCACATTTGCTTGGACACACACGTGTCTGTGGCAGCACACACCCCCTCCCCAAAAAGCCCCAGAAAGCCTCGGCAGCCCCCCCAAAGCCCCGGTGACAGCAGGGACCCCGCTGGTGCTGGCACAAGCCCCGCTCCCCCGGGGCAGCCGTGTGCACATGGAGTTACATTCCTAACACCGCTTGTGTGGACTTTTCCCATCAAGCCAGAGGAGTAATCCATGCATAGTGCAGCATTGCATATCCGGCAGCGAGTGGAGCTGAGTCCACGCGCCGCCTAAAAAAGGCCAACAAGTTAGGACAGCTAAAAATAGTTCTTTAAAAAACTCCCTTCCTCGCCTCGCTGTCCTCCCCCACAGGAGGGCTCCTCCAAGGACGGGCTGGGGGTCTCTCGGGGTGACTGGGAGGTCTCAGGCCTCCTCCTGGGCTCTCCCAGGTGTTGGTGGCAGTGTCACAACACCTGGCACCAGAGCGCCTTCCACCCTGGGGGGGTGGCAGAGCCGTGCAGGGCACCTCACAGCTCTGGAGAGGTGGCTCTCACTCACTGTCCCCAGCTCACACATGGGGACACTGAGGCACAGAGAGGTCAACTGATTGGCCTGGGGGTCCCACAGACCCTCGGAGAGGAGATCAAGACTCCCACTTGCCAAGGGAACCTGCCTGGGGCCAGGTGCCAGTTCCTGTCCCCTGTGCCGAGCACACAGCCCTGCTCCAATGAGTGCCCCCGAGCCCAGCCTGGGGTCACCAGCCTGCTGTGCACCAGCATCTCCAGAGAAAGCAGCACCCAGCCTTTCCTTGTTCACCCTGGCCATTAAATCCTCGCCTGCCTCCCACTCCAGCCCCTCTGCCAGGGCACAAACCCCCACAGCAAGTCACGGCTCAGCTGTGAATCCCAATTTACTGTGGGGACAGGGGAGCTGCCTGTCCTGCAGCCTCACTGTCAGACACCTGCTGATTGGAGAAATAGGGAACAAATCACGTTTTAAAGGAGATTGTCAACCTCAGTTGTAGCTCGCTGACTTTGTGTCTCACATCCTTGTGAGTCCCCTGACAGAGACCCCCTGGCTTTCTGAGCACCCCTCATCCCCAAGCACTTCACCACCAAAGCCAAGGACACCTCACACCCACCCCGTGAGGTAGAGCAGTATTATTGTCCCCATTTTACAGATGGGGAAACTGAGGCATGGAGAGCCAGAGCAACTTGCCCAGGGTTGCCCAGCGGGCTGGTGGCACAGCCCTGGCCCGGCTCCCCTCGCCAGGGCTGGGCTGTGCTCCCTCCCTGCACGGCCATGGCCAAGGGAAACGCAACTGGCTGCTTTCCCCTGGAATCTCCTACAAAATCACGCACGGAACGAGCTCAGCATCAAAAGCATCGCTGCTCCGAGTGCCGAGCCCCAGAGAGAGGGGAGGGGGCAGCACAAAGCCAGGGAGAGCTCCCGGGACGGCTGCCTGGGGATGCTCCCAGGGATGGCGGGGACAAAGCCGGGGTGAAATGCGGGACCTCACCCCATACGGGCCAGCAGTGGCCCTGGGACACGGCCAGCCGGGCCAGCCCTGCTGTGGGAGGCACCGAGGCACAGCCAGGGGCCTGTCTCTGGTTTGGTTCTCCAGTGTGCTTATCACAGCCCTGCTTCCCCCTGCGCCACTCCACCTGCACGGCCAGCTCTGAGCTGAGCATCCCTGCCCGGAAACACCTCCTGGATGCAGCAGGAGGCTGCCAGTCATCTCAGCTCAGCACCCAGCGTGCCACCCCACCCTCCGGGTACCCAGCACCCAGCCCCGGCACCCACCGGCCCTGCCCTGCCCTGCCCTGCCCTGCCTGTGCTCAGAGCGGAGCCGGCGGCTCCCTGCGCCCCAGCAGCCTCCCAGCCCGAGTCCGCGAGAAGCTCCCAGTCCCCCCGGCAGCCGCAGCCCTGTCCGAGAAGCAGTGCAGGTTGCAGGCACGTGTGTAATAGAAACATGTCTCAAGCGCTGGCAGTTCGGAAAGAAAACAAAAGGGGAAGGCTCGTCCCGTGCCCGGGCTCCCGCGGCGGGGCGAGGCGGGCGCGGGGCTGCTCGTTCATGCCTTTGGTGGTGCTTTTTGTTCCGCCTTGGAGCCGGCCAGGCCGTTCTCGGTGTTGTCGTTCCCTGACGAGCTCACCAGACACTCCTTCCTGCACAGGGAGAGCGCACGGGCAGCCGGCAGCGCCCCCGACCCCGCTCCCCGCGACCCCCCGGCAGCACCCCCGCACTCACTTCCCATCCTGGGTCTTCTTGATGATGAACAGGACCACCCTCTTGATGAGCATGAAGAGGATGAGGAGGCCGATGAGCCCCCCCACCACGCTCAGGATGATGATTGTCAGGGTGTTGTCTGTCTCCACCACTGCGGGAGAGAAGGTGCTGAGGTGGGGCAGCCGCACATCCCACCCCAAAAAACCACAGCCTGCTCCCCCCGAGGCCTCCAGGGCTGTCACCCACCGCCATGCAGCACCCAAGGAGCCTGTCCCCGTGTGCTGGCATTTCCAGCAGCCCAGAGCCCGGCCAGCACTCACTCTTATGCACCACGGTGAGGAAGATGGTGGCGTTGTGCTGGGCGTTCCTCTCCTTGGGGTTCTTGACGTGGCAGGTGTACTTGCCGGCATCGCTGAACTCCACGTTGTTCAGCACGATGGAGATGTTGTTGTCCTTCTTGGTGGTGGAGCCCACAAACTCCACCCGCGGGTTGTGCCAGATGCGGGTGGGCTCCGAGGCTTTGTTCTTGATCTTGCCGTGGTAAATCTGCAGAGGCAGTGGGGCAGGAGCAGCTGGGTGAGGGAAAGGCTCTCGCTCTCCTGATGGTGCCCAGACTCAGCTCTGCACACACAGACACCCCCACCAAACGTCCCATTACACCCAATTAAAGCAGGAATGGCTTTAATGGAGAGGAACCCGATGCACATCCTACCGGGAAGCAGCAGATCCGATCTGCCCTGAAATGATGTAACAGACCATGCCAAAAATGGGAGACGACCAGAGAAAATGAGCTCCTTTGCTGGCCAGAACTGTTCCAAACCAACCCCCCTGCTGAGGAACTGAGGAGCCAAATATTCCCAGCAGGAAGCAAATCCATACAGAACCTTTCATATTGCAGAGTAAGCAAAGGAAGGGGAAATGAACCATATTTGCCCTAAGTGCAGAATTGCACCTGAACAGCCAATTTATGAAAAGGAACGAGACCGTGGGCAGCAGCAAATCTAGAACAGCTTTGTGCCAAAAGCACGATGTTCTGGGGTATTTGAGTCACCCTGTTTGCACAGCCTTGTCCCCCCAGAGCTGGTGACACTCGGAGAGAAGGGCATCCTGCACGAGGAGAAAGGGAACTGTGAGAACTGCAGCACTGAGCTGCACCGGGAAAGCACAGCAGGACCTGCCAGGAAAGCAGAGGCAGAGCCCAGAGAGCCACCCACCAGCTCTGTCGAGTTGAAATACCATGTGAAGACCAGGTCCTGGAAGCCTATGCAGGTGGAGAAGACGCAGGGCAGCAGGACGTTGGAGTTGTTCAGAGCTGTCACCGTGTTGGTCTTCCCCACCGACACCTCCAAGGCGAAGGCGATGGCGAGGACGTGCAAACCTGGCAGGGAGAGCGGAGGAGAGAGTGAGGCCAAGGCTTTGTCACCCCTCGTCCCCTTTGGCATACCAGGCTGCCGTGGCAGGAGCAAAGGAGCCTGTCCCCAGCCCTAGAACGGCTCGGTGACAGAGGGGACCTGCTCCTGCAGGAGCTGGGGCTGGGTCACCCACAGAGACAGCGCGGGCTCAAAGGGAACCAGAATATCCCCACGAATAAAGTGTGCAAATGAGAGCCCTGATTTGCATGTTATCCACAGGCCTCCAGCAAGACCTTAAAGGGGGAGAAAAAAGCCAAGGCGAAGCAGAGCTCTGCTCTTCAGGCGGGAGCTGGAGCAGTAATTAGCGTGGCTGTCCTGGCCGCCTGCCACCCGCTCGCCCTCCAGAGCAGCCCCCTCGCACCCAGCAGTGAGCCCCGGCTCCAGAGCTGCCAGATGACCTTCAAACTGCAGGATGCAGCTCTCCTGCTCCTCACCTCCTCACGAGCAGGGAGAGAGGAGCAGGCAGGAGCCCAGCTGTAGCTGAACGCTCCTGGGGTGCAGGGACTGTGCTGGGTTGGGCCACCACTGTCCCCACAGATCCTCTGGGGGAGCACAGGGATGCTCTGCTCCAGGCCAGAGGAGCAGCCCCACTCCCCATCCCATCCCACCACAGCCCCGTCCCGTTTGTGTGATGTGGCACGGCTGAGATGTGGCACAGCCCAGCAAAGCACTGTCCTCCCCCTTCCCAGCCCTCAGCCACCCCTGCAGAGCTTCCCCAGGGCACAAAATCCGGGGGACAAAGCTTTTCCCACGGCCACAAGCCGATCCCCAGCCGCCCCAACACCTCAACTCGGACACGCTGCCCTCTGTCTGGGATTCTCCTCTCGCTGCAGCCGCCTCAGCTGCTGATTTATTCTCCCACACAAGCCGGTGCTAACAACTCCCCAGGCACGTCGCAGCCGGAGCCAAGCCCGAGAGCCCTGCATCCTGGGCTCCGGGCCCTGCTGCAGTGCTGCATTGCAAGCACTGCAGGCGAGGAGTTATTTAACTTTACACACAAGCACTCCTCGTTTTGCTCGAGAGGCCGGAGCTAACCTCAGGGAGTGGTTCCCGGCAGATGGAATCTCCTGCAGCTGTCAGGCTCCTGTAGCAGCCCTGGGGATGCTACAGAGGGGACTTCACAGGCAGGAGTGTCCCGGGGGACAGGAGTTGTCCCCCTGGAGCAGGAGTTGGCAGAGGGATGCCTGGCTCTGCAGGTAGGTCTGAGCCTGCAGCGTGCTGCAAGCGGACACTCACTCACAGGAAAGATGATTCCTTGCAGCTTGTAACACTTTAAAACCTGTCTGTCACCCTTAGAATGTAATCTGAATTGAATGCGTGGGGTAAATCGAGGCTGACCTTGCTCCTGACATCCTGTGCTCTCAGAAAGACAAAACTGATACGTTACCACTAAATAAAGCACCGAGGAAAACACGCTGGGGGAGCACTGGCTGACCCTGCCGCGATCAGCTCTGCTTCTCCACACCCTCCCAAAGCGGCTGCACTTCGCACCACCAGACCCCCAACCTTCAGGGCCACTCCTCTGGGGGCTCCAGGCTCCCCCCCATGCCTGCAGGCACCAGCGTTCCCCGAGGGACAGCCCAGGGAGGCAGGGAGCAGCCGCTCCTGCTGCTGCCAGAGCCTTGCTGCCTGTGCTCTGTGCTTTGCTCTTGCAGAGGGAGAGCTCCCCACAGCGCGGGGGCTCGCTGAGCTCACCCCGGGCTGCCACATGTGCGAAAGCTGCTTTAGAAAAACTTTCACTGCCCATAAAAGTCAGCGTGACATCCTGGCACAGGCAGCAAGCCATGCCTGGCAGGCTGGCCGGGCTCCTCTCCAGCGGGGTTCAAAGGCAGGAGTTCCCTGGGCAGCCCGAGGCCGGGTGTGGCGTGCCCTGGGACAGGACACACGGCCCTCACCTCTCCTGAGGAAGGGGCTGTGCGTGGCTCCGTGGCACAGCCAGGAGCTCGCTGCCACTCCCTGCGGAGTGCGGCATCCCCCAAAGCTACAGACACAGAGAGACCCGCCCTGCGCTCCCCTGCCCACCGCCCTCTCCAGCTCCCAGCCCACCTGAGCGACTTGTGGGACCAGCTTCCCACCTCCACGCCCTGCAGCCCCGACCCCCGAATGGCCTCGAGCATCTCCGAGTCTCTCCTAGCACCCCACTGCCAGCTCAGCTGCTGGTACCCAAATCTTGCAGGGCGTCAGGTACTTACATGCTTTTTTGTGTCTCCAGCATCCTTTAACTTAAGCACTTTGCCCTCTAAAACGCCTCCCACGGGAGTGCCCCAGCAGCAAGCGCTGCACAGCCAGCCCTCGGGTCCAGGCTGGCACGGGGGTGACCCACGGGAGCGGGAGTGCGGCGGGTGCGTGAGGCTGATGCAGGTGGCTGGAGCCTGCCCCAGGTGTGCAGTGGGGAGGGGACGGCTGCCAGCCCCTCCCTGCACCCTGTGGCCGGGGATCTCGGGCATCCCTGGACACAGGGCTGGGCATCATGCTCCAAGCAGCGGCCCTGCGGCGCGGGTCGGTCCCCGCGGCAGGGACAAGCACATGCGGACGGTCGTTGTACCGAACGAACTGTAAGACAATGACCTGTCGGCGGGCGTGCTGGCGCTGAAGCAGTGCATGGCCTCCCCGCGGCCATCCCCCGGTCCCGGGCAGGCAGGCAGCGCGGTCCCCGCTGGCCGGGCAGCGCAGGAGCGGGGCAAAGCGGGGTGCAGCCGCAGTGCTCGCAGGAGAGAGAAGCGCTGGCCACGGGAGCGCCGGTGCGGGCAGGGCAGGGGCTGGAGCCGGGACTTCGGAGCTGGGGCTCGGCTGCGAAGTCACCTTGGCCAAGTGACTTATCCCCGGCGCTCCGGACCGTCCGTCTGCAGAGCGGAGAGCGGCGTTAGCGCCCGCGGGCGGCATCCCCGGGCGCGGCGGGCGGGCTGCGGGGGCTGGGCGCGGAGCGGGGACCCCCGCCTCGGGCTGCCGCGGGTCCCCGGGGCAGGGTCCCCGCCGGGGAGCCGGGCTGGGGGGGACACAGGACGCGGGCGGTACCCGGAGGGGTCCCCGCAGCCCCCCGCGCCCCTTACCCAGGAGCGCGGCCAGCAGGCGCGGCGCGGCGCGGTGGCGAGCGGCGGGCGAGCCCGGGGCCATGGCTGCAGAGCGGGGCCAGCAGGCGCGGAGCGGAGCGGTCCCTGCTGCCCGCAGCGCCCGGCTCTGGCCGCCCCCGCGGAGGGCGAGCGGCGCCGGGCGGGGCCGCGCCGGGCGGGGCTGCGCTGAGCCCTCCTCCGCGCTCCTCCGCGCTCCTCCGAGCTCCTCCGCGCTCCTCCGCATCCCCCCGCGCATCCCCCCGCGCTCCCGCCCCGTGCATCCCCCCTCGCTCATCCCCCCGCTCATCCGCCCGTCCGGGGATCGGGGAGCGCTCCCTGGACCAGGGCAGTGACGGTCCCCCTGTGCTCGGCACTGATGGAGCCGCATCCCGAATCCTGGGAGCAGTTCTGGGCCCCTCGACAGAAGGACATTGAGGTGCTGGAGTGTGTCCAGAGAATCAGTAGGATGAGGAGAGGCCGAGAGAGCTGTGGGTTTAAACTGGAGAAAAGGAGGCTCGAGGGGACTTTGTCGCTCTCGTCAACTCCCTGACAGGAGGGTGGAGCCAGGTGGGGGTCGGGCTTTTATCCCAGGTAACAAATGACAGGACAAAAGGAGACGGCCTCAAGCTGTGCCAGGGGAGGTTTAGGTTGGGTGTTAGGGAAGATTTGTTCGCTGAAAGGGTTGTCCAGCCCTGGCACAGATTGTTCAGGGCAATGGTGGAGTCACCAACCCTGGCTGTGGCACTTGGGGACATGGTTTAGTGATGGCCTTGGCAGTGCTGGGTAAATAGCTGGGCTTGGTCTTAGAGTTTTTTCCAACCTCAGACATTCTGTGGTGGCCTGGAAACACTGGGCTGATGTTGCCTTGGGCCACATTGGGAAGAGGCCAAAGTGCCACCAAGGCTGGTGGCTTCTCAGGACAACAAAACAGGACGAGGCTGGGTCTCAGCTCTCTTTCAGGGCACCTCAGCAGTGAGACACCAATGTCCCTGCCCTCCACCCCCGAGGCAGACAGCACACACAGGTGGGATGCAAAACCCAACCCCGATGGCTGCAGAGGGACCCTCCCGGCGCCAAATGGAACACTCTGAGAACTTCTTTTTCTCGCCGTGATCTTGTTCCGGGATAATTAGCTGCACTAAAGTTCTTGTCTCAGTAACCTTTCCCTCGCCGTCGCATCCATTAGGCCTGCCCTCGGCACACCGCATCCCACGGGCAGCGCTCGGGGCTCTCCTAATGGAAACCTCCGGGGCGTGGTGGGGCAGGCAGAGCTTCACCTGCGTGCCCAGGTCCATTAGAGCCCTGTGCAGAGAGCGGAGTGCGGGAGGTGACGCATCCCAAAACAGCCGTGGCGGGAAGGGGAGGAGGCGCTGCCTCACTCCTGGAGCACGAACGGAGCTGACTTTCCCTCTGGGCTGCGGTGACACAGGGCACGCGTCCTGGCAAAGCTCACCCCAGGGACCGGGCATGGCTTCCCCGAACTGATTGATCGGTTTTTTGGGTGTGAGAGCAGGGATGCTGCCTGCATGTCTGAGGTGCCACAGCCTGTCACCTCCAGGGCGCGTTGAGGCTCCCCATCCCCACCCTGCCCCCTTTGCAGCTCTCCCGGCCAGAGCACGAAGCAGCAGAGGGGAGGGAAAGCAGGAGGCTTTGCAGGGCACGGGGGCATCCCAGGGGAGCCTGAGAGGATGCCAGCAGTGCCTGTGGGTTGAGGCGTTAGGGCTGCAGAGCTGGCAAGAGAGGCAGGAAAAATCCAGGCGGAGCGGGGAGCGGGCAGGGCGGCGCTGGCAGCCGGCGCTGCGGGAGCGGAGTGCGCGGCTCTGCTGATGCAGCAGAAGGTGCCTCGGCGAGAGGCTGGGAGGGATTCGGGGAGGGGATTCGGGGAGGGGATGGATTCAGGGAGGGGATGGATTCAGAGAGGGGATGGATTGAGAGAGGGGATGGATTGAGAGAGGGGATGGATTGAGACAGGGGATGGATTGAGAGAGGGGATGGATTGAGAGAGGGGATGGATTGAGAGAGGGGATGGATTCAGAGAGGGGATGGATTCAGAAAGGAGATGGATTCAGAGAGGGGATGGATTCAGAGAGGGGATGGATTCAGAGAGGGGATGCATACAGGGAGGGGAGCGGAGCCGCAGGCGCTGTGTGGAGACGGGAGGAGGAGCGCAGCGTTTGCTGGAGCATCACTAATTGTGAGAGGGCGGGCGGAGAGAGGCGAGGGGCTGCAGGGACGCCTGTCACCCCTGCAGGGGTGCCTGGTGGCTGCTGGGGCCAGAGACACAGGTGCAGGTGAGTTTGAGGCCAGCACCCAGCACACGGGACCTGGACCAGTAGCACCCCTACCCTGGCGCAGGGGAAGGTGTGGAGGAGCCCTCCTGGGATGCTCAGGTGCCTGCCAAGTTTGCTCACATTTGGGATGCAAGTTGGGATGCATTTGGCTAAACCGCCTCTGAGAATCTCACTAGCAGAGCCCTAAATCCCTCTGGGGGCAGGAAGGTTGGGAAACCTGGCTGCAAGGGCTGCCCAGTGAATACGACCGAGCTCCTGCGGGCACTGGCACAGACAGGGTGCACTGGGCAGGTGGGCACCCAGCTTATTCCGTGCTTATTCCTGCAGCCACGTGTTCCCGCAGAGGTGCCAGCCTGGCATCCCGTGCCCGCTGTCCTGCACAGCTGTGCCCGGGGCTGGGAGGGGACGCTGGCTGTCACCAGCGCCTGATGGAGCTGTCACACTTGGCAGCTCCGGCCGCTCTCCTCGGCCGACTGATCCCGTGAGACATCTGCCACTGCCGCGGGGCTGCCCAGGCTCGGCTGTCCCCAGCCCGGCCTGCCGGGGCAGGGAAGGGCACGGGCAGCAGCTGGCCCGGGGATTTCGGCAGGGCGCGGATGTCCGGAGAGGGATCCGGGATTCCTGCGGCTCAGCGGAAACTTGTTCTGCTGAGCCCAGCACCAGGCTGCTGCGTCTGGTTTCAGGGACGGCGAGCACCCTGTGCTCGGACTCTGTCACCTCCCTGGGGGACAGGAAGGAGGGCTCAGGGGTGCTGCCAGCTGGCTCGCAGCCTGCCGGGGGGCAGTGGCCGCCTGTGCTCCCTCAGTCCCTCTCACCTTGCGCTGGCACAGCAGGAAGGGTTAAACTCCGAGCAGGGCTCCTGCCTCTCTCCACGTGGGCGCCGACCAGGTAGGGCTGAGCAGAGCAGTTGGGCTGCAGCTCCCAGCTCAACGCAGCAGGCGCAGCGCTGGCCCCGGCTGCCCCGGAGCATCCTGCCAGGGGCTGCCCCAGCAGCACAGTCCCAGCCTCCTCCAAACCTCCCCGAGCCAGACGAGGCTGTGCTCCCGGAGCCGGAGCACATCCTGCCAATGGAGGGGGAGGAGGAGGTGGCAAAGCTGGAACAGAGCTTCCCATCAGCACCTTATATTTACTGCAAGGTCCTCTGGCTGTGACCTTTAAAAGACAAGGTGGGCTGGCATCCCGGCAGCTGGCAGTGGGCAGGAGGCACCGCAGGGATCAGCCTCTGCAGGGCTGGCCGGGCTGGGGCGCACTGGCCGGGCTGGAAGCTGAGCGAGAGGTCCCGGGCACAGACTGCGGGTGAGTACCTGGCTGCTTTTGTCATTCCAGCTCTCGGCTGCCTGCAGCTCTCCCTCGGAGCGGTGCTTTCCCCTCTCCCTGCGCTGCCGCTGCCTGCTCGCCCCCGCCCGCGGAGCTGCCTGCCCTCGGAGCGCACAGGTTCCTCACCCCTTTCCACGGGCCCTTGAAACACGCAGGGGAAGAGCGTCCGTGTCCCCCGGCAGCCACTGCAGAGCATCTGCAAGAACCGCTGAGGCAGCCCTGCTGTATCCCAGGAGAAAGTTTGATCCCGACCCGGCACAGCCCGAGCCCACCTCTGCCGAACCCTCCTTATCCTGATCCCCCAGAGCTGCCCTTCACACCCCTCACTGCTCCGGACTTCACTGCCCCAGGCTCTTCCCTTTCCAGGTGCCCCCTGTTTAATTCCCATTGCCGGGAGCAGGGCAGCATTGCAGGGACTGTGGCTCTGGACTCTCTCTGAGACACCCCCCAGTCCCCTGTGACTCTGCACAGGGACAGGCAGAGGTCCCTGCCACCTCCCACCCCCTCTCTTGCTCTTTAACACCTGTAATCCCACCTGGCCCAAAGAAATGGTTGTGTCCAAGGAATGTCCCTGGTTCTGGAAAACCCGTGGAGCCCCAGCGCTGGGGGCTGCTGCCATGCCCTCAGTCCCCTGCAGTGAGAACTCACCCTTGCTGTGTCCCACGGGGTGTCCTCTGTGATGCCACTGCTCTCCTCAAGTTTTTTTGCCAACAACACCCTAACAAGCACCCTGAAAGCGCCCAGGGGTCCCCCATCCCCTTTGCCTCTGGCTGTATTTGACCCGCCGAGGCTGGGTGGGGATAACTCCACATCCTCCTCCCGGGAGCTGCTCCTCCCTGCACGGCAAAGTTGTTCCCTGCCACGGGCCAGGGATCGATTATCTGCACCCCCCAGCAGCAGCCCAGAGCTGCAGGACTGTGTCAGCAGGACACTGGAGGTGATTTGGGTGCCCTTCCTCAGGGAGGGACAGGTGCCATGGGAAGCTGGAGGTTTTCCGCAGCGCTGACCCCACGCTGAGGCGTCCAGGGCGCAGGGACAGGGACACGGGGAGAGCTCATCCCGCTGGCACTGCTGCTGAGCTGGGGAGGCCAGAAGGCAGGGCTGGAAGGTGGAAAGAGGTGGTGGCAGTGCCCTGGGGCAGTGTGTGGCCAGACCCTGCCTGTGTGAGGGATTGGGAGGCTCCGGCGCTCGGCGGCCCGGAGTGAAGGGCAGCAGGGAGAGGCACGGCAGAGGGCGGCTGTCAGAACTTCCCTCGCCTCTCCACGGTGGGTGAATTGATGGATGTGCCTATTAACCGTGCCCCAGTTGTGTCGTGCTGCTCCGGAGCATCCCCACGGCGCTGCTGGAGCGGGAGAACAGCCGGTTACGGGTGTCCATCACCCGGCACGTGCCCCGGGCTCTGCTGGAGCCTGCTGAGCCTTACCTGCCGTGAGCAGCCATCAATCCCAGCTCTCTGAGGAGCACAGTGGAGAAGCTGACAGGGCACAGGTCCTGGAGGCCCCACAGAGGGTGTGGAGCACCCCTGAAATCTCCCTGTGGGAATGCTGGGGCAGCACTGGCCACGCTCCCACCCCCAGCACTGCCCCGGCTGTGGCAGCTCCCAGGGACAGAGCTGAGGACACACAGGGTGCCCTGGGCTCCCTTGGCACCCAAAGCACCCAGCAGGACCAAGCTCCGCTCTGGAGCGGGCTCATCCCCCAGGCAGAGCAGATGGGGGCCTGTCCTGCCCCTCCAGGCTGCGGCACAAAAGCATCGAGGGCAGAGTCAGTGTTTTGTTGTTCTTTTGTTTGTTTGACTGTACAAAGAGCAATAAAAACATCCCGCACTCGGCAGAGTGCTCGGCACGAGAAGCCATGGGGAAGGCGCACAGCCAAGGCCACAGCACGACCCAGAGCAGCCCCTCCTGTGTGTACAGATCTGTATTTGTGTATTTGTCGGCTCTGCTGTGTGCAGCTATGTACAGACAGATGCATTGGCAAGTTGCAATCCGAGGGTAGTGCACGAAAAGAAATGAAAGGCAGATGCAAGACCGGTCATGTGCAACACTCAGAGACCTCTGTGCCCCCGAGTGCTGGCTCAGTCCCTCCAGGAGCTGGGGACAGCCCGGCTCTGGAGAGGGCGGCGGGAGCCCTGCTGGCACTGGGAGGGAGTGGGGACAGCCCTGCCCTCCCCCTGGGAGGGAGCCAGGCGTGGGACACGGCACATTCCTGCTGCGGATGGGAGGGGAGCAGCGTGGAGCTCAGCGGGGTCCAGCGGGATGGACAGGGCACGTGGGGCCGGGGTGGAAAGCGATGGAGCAGAGCAGGGAGGGCACAGCTGTCCCGCCATCCCTGGAGCCTGATGGCATTGCCAGGATGGTACCTACACAGGGACGCTGCAAAGGTGTCCCTTCTCTGCACAGGGACACTGCAAAGGTGTCCCCTCTCCCTGGCAGTGCTGCTCGTGGGTGACGGGACCTCCATCACCTGGCCCCTGCAGTGTCCCCTGCGGCTCCGTGCACTGTCCCCCTCCTGGCAGCCACAGGAGAGGAAAAGCTCAGGTCTGGTGCCACAGGGGACACTGCCCTGGGTCATTCCCTGCCTGAAGCCCCGGTGCTGCAGCCAGCACAGCTCACCTGCCAGGTGAGGCAGGTGGCACACGGGGCTGGGCACGCTGGCAGTGCATTGCCATGGCAGTTACAGTGTGCAGTGCTCTGCAGGGAGGCTGGAGGAGGCAGTCTCAGCATCTCCAGGGTGACAGAGCTGTCCTAACTCTGGGCCTGCTGTTGTGCCCAGTCTTTGCCAGACAGTGCCCAAAAGCTCCTCTCCCTTTCAGCAGCTCTTTGTCCCAAGCAGCCTCACCCCAGCACTCCCCAGCACCTCAGTCTGAGACATCAGCTGGGCATTTTCCACCACAAACACCCTCCCCAAAAAGGAAACAAGCACAAGACAGTCAGCCCAGCACCTTGGGCTGAAATGCTCAGACCCAAAAACAGCCCAAGAGGCAGAAGGGTCCAACCCTTGCACACCAAGAGCCATCAATGGTTCCAAAGCATCACAAAGCTCCAAGACCCTGGGTGGGCTCATGGCCTTGGCCACTTGACATCTGAGCAGCCTGGGACAGTCCCTGAGGAGCACAAGCTTGCAAGGAGGAGACTGGCAGCTATGAGGATCCCTTGGGGTGGGAACACCAGTGCCAGTAGCCCAGGAACAGCAGGAGCACCTCGGGATGAGCTGTGACCCCAAGGGCAGACTGCTGGCCCCTGCTCTCATTTTCTACTGGGGCAGAGAGCAGACAACGGGGCACGGGGCTGCCCAGACCCCTCTGCCCCTCCTGGCACCCCCTGCTCCAGTCCCTACATGTGGAGAACCACACAGATCCCCCCTCACCCTCCCCAGCCTGTCCCCAGCACCTCCTCACAGCTCTGGCACTCAGAGCAGGGGACAGGCTGGTCTCAGCTCAGCCTCAGGGCCTTCAGCCCCCCCTCCCCAGCCCTGCCCAGTACAGCCAGGCTCCGGGGACCTTCTCTGTGCGCCCTGCTCAGGCTGGCTCGGGTGTTGGGATGGAAGGAGGGATGCTCTGGGGAGACAGAAATCCTTGCTCTGGGAAGCACATCAAGAGGGTCACGCTGTACAGGGGAGAGGAGGGAGGGGCGGGCAGGGGGGCATTACTTGGTGCCCTCATCCGGGTTGCCTTCTCCGTCCGTCTTCCCTTCCTCCTCTGTCTTCTGGTCATCCGTGTTGAGCCTCTGCTGCTTTTTCCGGCGCACACACTTCACCACCATCAGCACCAGGATCACCACGGCCAGGAACCCGCCCACGGAGGCGCCCACGATCACGGCCACCGTCGAGTCGTGCTTGGGGGGCTCTGGGGACACAGGGCACGGGCTCAGGGCACGCAGTGTCCCCTGGGAGCAGCTGGGAACAGGCAGGACTCTGGGAACAAGCCCCGCACCCGCGGGTGCCCCGCAGCACAGGGGACCACTGACCTTGGGTGAGCACCTTGAGGCTGATCTTGCCGTGGCCCCGGTGCCGGTCCGGGGGGTTCAGCACGTAGCAGTTGTAGGTGCCCTCGTCCTCCAGCTGCACGTTTTTGAGGGTGAAGGACACGTCGTACTTGGCGGGGTTGCCGGTGAATTCCACGCGGTTCCCGAAGCGATCCAGCTGCTTGTTCATGATCTTGGTGCGGAACTGCAAGAACTGGGCAGCCATGGGGACAGCAGGTGAGGAGCGTTTGGCACCCCACGGGCTCATTTCCCAACCAGCACTCCCTCCCTGCACATGCTGCCCTGTGAAAACCCCTTTGAGCTGGTGCAGGACCCCCAGCGAGACTCACCAGCTCCTCCGAGCAGTTACTGCACTCCTGGTACGTCCAGTTGAGGGAAAACTGCTTGTTCTCCACCTTGTAGCAGGAGTTGAAGGTGCAGGAGAGCTTCACGGAGGAGCCATTCAATGCATTGATGGTGGGAGGGGCCATGACCTCCATGCCCAGCCTCGGGGGTGCTGCCGAATGCAGATGAATTTGGGGGGTGCCACCCTGGCAGCTGAGCCCATGTCCCCATGCTGCCCAGCCTGCACAGAGCTCTCCCTGCGGCCTGGCATTCCCTTCCAGGCACATCCACGCACTCTGCATGCAGCCAGGACTGGAATTTCCCTGCCCAGCAGCCCGAGCCCTGGCACCGTCCCTTGGCTGGACAGGACACACCTCGTCCCTGCTGTGCCAGGGTTGGTGACCCTGCTGTGCCAGGGTTGGTGACCCTGCTGTGCCATCCGCGGTGCTGAACGCTGCCGGCTGCAGGCAGCCCTGCTCCCGGCTGTCCCCCGAGGCCGTGCTGCTGCGGGATCGATGGTGCTGAGCAAGGCTGCAGCATCAGCACGCGGGGCCGGCGCCACAGCCACACGCAAATCCAGGCTGAGCTCATCACATTTCATCCCCAGCAGGACACGGCTATGCAGCGAGGGCTGGGATCAGCCAGGGAATGCCCCAGGGGCTCCGAGGAATGCAGATGCTTTTCCCTGCCAGCAGCGCCCACGCAAGGATTCTCCAGCTGGGAATGACCGGAGCAAGATCCCGATTGCTGCTGAGGGAACAAGGCCAGTCCCTGCTCCCTGGCCTTGCTGAGAATGAGGGGCATTAGCTGGTGCAGCTGGCGGGGCTCACCTGGCAGTGGGCAGGGATGGGGTGTCTGTGCCCTGCTCCCTCCTCCACTCCTTCCCTGCAGCTCCCCTCAGCAGCACCCAAACCCAGCGCCTGCATCCAGCACTGTTCCCAGGCTGGGCAAGGGGAGCAGGCTCCTGTGCAGCTGAGCTGGCTGCAAACACGAGGCCAAGCCCTGAGAAGCACAGGGACACGGGGACAGCGAGCCCTGGGAGGGACCAGAGTGTCCTGGGGGGCCGTGACACCCTACAGGACAGGCACAGCGACACTGCCACCAGGTGCTTTTGTGATCACCTCACCTCTCCCCTTGGGCTGCTGCTCTTTGCTCTCAAACCTTCTTCCCGAGGCCAAGCTGGGTGCATGTCAGGGCTGCTCCGCTGGCCGCTGCGTCCGCCTGCAAGCAGGGCAGGAAAGGGGCCAGGCTCTGCAGCCAGGGACCAGAGCCTTTCCCAAGCTGCAGGGACAGCCGTGCTGAGCCCCAGGTCCCGCTGCCAGGTGTGAACCAGCAGCACCCTGAAGCTCTTTAGGGTCAGAGTGGGTATGATCTAGCTCTGGGGCCGGCTCCTTGCTGTGCTGGCAGCCATGGGGAACAATCTCCATCCAGCCCCAGAGCAGGGAGGGCTCCCACAGGGCTCAGGGACACAGGGATGGGCACAGCTGGTGCATGGGGATGAGACACAGCACCCAAGGCAGGAAGAAGTGTCCTGAGGCAGTGTCACAGCCTTGCTGCCCTGTGGAAGCCAACACCTTTGATGCCTCCAAGGAAACCTTGCAGGGATGGGAGAGAAGAGCCAGGAGCTGGCCTGTCCCAGCACGAATGGTTGGAGGGGATCCCTGCATGGAATCACTGTCTGAGTGCCCCTCACACGATGCCCTGTGTGCCTGCAGGTGGGTGGCATGTCCTTGTCCTGTGTCCTCAGGGCTCTACAGAGAGATGAAGCCACCAGCAGCAAACCTGCCACCCCAAGCAGGGACACCTGGCAGGACCTAGGAGCAGCCATGTGTGTGGGTCCAAACTTTGCACTGGCTGGGCACTCAGCCCTGGGGGACAAGAGAGGTGGGGGCAGAAACCCCCAAACCCCAGGGAGCGCCAGGCCGTGTCCTGCGGCGCTGCGCAGGCTCCCAAACGCTCCGTCATGCTGCACCCAGGCTGGGGGGGTACAATTACAGCAGCCTCTACAGCAGCCCTGACTCGCTTTTGTGCCCTCCTTTCCCAGGTTTTCTCCTCGGGGAAAAGCAGCCCCATCAGGAGCTCCAGGACAGCACTTCAAAGGAGCGCTGCATTCCCGGCCGCGATCGATGCGGCCGCGGAGCTGCTGACACAGCGCGGCTGCTGCGGGGCCGGGCAGCACGCACGGACCGCGGCCACTGCCCGGCCACCAGCCCGGGGACAGCCACGGGGACAGCCACAGCAGCCCTGCCAGCACCCGCAGGACAGCCACAAGCCAGCACAGCCCACCTGCCAGCCCCCCAAAGGACAGCCACAAGCCAGCACAGCCCACCTGGCAGCACCTTGCCAGCCCTGTCCCCACGCCAGCCCTGTCCCCAGCTGCCCGGCATGCAAAGGGCTCTGTGCTCCGCACCCAGCCAGCAGGATGCAGGGTGTTTTTAGCAGGAGATGCAGCGGCACCGTACCCCCCACCCTGCCCAAAAGCAGGTCACCCTGGCTGGTGGCAGAGCCAGAGCACCTCCGTCCCCATCCCTGCGCTCGCCGGGGCTGGCACACGGGCAGGGGGCTCCTGGCCGGGGGCACGGGTGTGTCCCCACCTGGGCACATGCAAGGGGGTCAAGCCGACACTTACCCAGCGACAGGAGCAAGGTGAGGCCAGTGAGGAACAAGGTGGGCTGCGGGAGCCAGGCTTCCGGGCTCATTTTGTCGGACTTGTGTGTGTGGAGAGGACGTGGTGTTGGTGTGGGTTGTGGAGGTGGTGGAGGTGCTTTTTCGAACGCCCGGGTTATTTGCAGGTGACATAGAACATTAGAGCCGCTTTCTCCCCACAGCCCAATATGGCTGGAGCGAAAAAAAAGCAGTAAATGCTGTGGTTGGTGGATTGCAGCCGCCGGAGTGGGAGGGCGGAAAAATTTTCCCCTGAACTGCAGGCGACAGCTCCTGGCAGTGCCGGCTGCCTGCTCTGTGGCACACGGTGGGTCCCTGCAGACCCCGCAGCCCCCCGGGTTCAGGGGGGACATGCAGGGGTGTCCCCTGTGCCCAGCCCTGCTCACACCATCCACGGCAGCAGCTCCTGCTCTGGAGAGCCCAGCGGGGCCCAGGAGGGTTGGGAATGCCCTCCTAGAGCCGGGCAGGGAGCAGGGGGCTGCTCCAGGCTGGGGACAGCAGAGGGGCCCCAGCAGCCCAGCCAGGATGCCCCAGGCAGGCTGCAGCAGGTGGAGGTGCTCGTGGTCACCTGGATGGCTCCATCACTTCCCAGGGCTGCCACACTGCTGGAGACTCCTTGTCCTTCTCCAGCAGCATCTTCTCCCAGGATCGCACCTCTCCTCAGCCAGCCTTGGGATGGGGAGGCTCTGCCCAGCAGTAAAGGCTGGAGAAAGCCTTTTGTCCCCTTTGTACCATCGATGGGGAAGCCTTTGGGCCCCGGGCTCCAAACCTGGATTCCAGCTGCAGAGATGGGTGCAGGAAGGACAAGGACAAGCTTCTGGAGAGCAGAGAGGTGGTGACAGACCTGCTCAGGCCCTGGGACACGGGGTGGTGGCGTTTGCTGGGACAGCATCACTGTCCAGCGATGAGGATGGAGAGAGGCGAGGGATGCCCCAGAGGCAGGGCACAGCTCGGTTCCCGTGCAGCAGAGCCCGGGGGAGGCAGCAGGGATGCCGAGGGGCTCTGCTGCCTGACCCCAGCCAGGAGGGGAAGCAGGACAGCCGGGAGAGAAGGCACGGCAGTGTCCCAGCAGCTCTGCTCAGCAGCACTCCCTGCACACACAGCACTTTCCCCCCATCCCTGGGCAGGCAAAACCCGCTCTACTCAGCTGCTAGGGATGCCACAACCCTACAAAGACCCTGTGCCATCCCCCAAACCCAGCTCTGGGGGCTGATTCCTCCCAGATCCCCTCCGGTGGCTGCCTGTGAGAAAAGAGAGCAGGGTGTCAACGAGAACCAAGGAGCGCAGCGCCGCGCTGCAGTGTGCCGGCAGCGGTGGGAGGTGGAGGGTCCCGGCTCCCTCCGCACCTGGAGGTGTCAAACATCTATAGATAGCGCCCGGCACCCGGCATAGCGCCCAGCAACCGGGCACGGAGCGGGAGCAGCGCCAGCGGGGCCCGGGAGGGGTGGCTGCGCTCCCCCCGGTCAGCGCTGCCCATCACCCGGCTGGCTGCTCACCCGTGGGCAGGGGACACACGTGGGGCTCTGTCCTGCTCCCCTCAGTGCCCATCCTGCTGCCGAGGGACCCCTTGTTTGTCCCGTTTGGCTTTGGTCCCGCCTGGAGCCAGCAGGGCTGGCAGGTGTCCCGTGGGTTCAGGGAATCCCTGGGCCAGGCAGATTTTGGAACACTTGGACATCACATGCTTAGGCAGGAGGTGAAATGAAGACAGCACCAGGGAAGACTCCCTGAGTTTTATTATCTACAGAAAAATACCGGGACGGCTCTTGCTGCATCTCCCCCGCTGGAGATTCTTATCCTGGGCCAGGATCAAAGCTGGAGCTTGAGGCTGTGCCCACTCTCTCCAGAGTCCAGGGGGCAAGAAGCAGAGGGACACGTGTCCCCTGGTCCCCTGCAGACAGCTGGGGCGGGCTGTGCCCCCGCAGTGCCCTGGCACAGGGCACACAGTGACGTGTCACCAGCTCTGAGTCCTCGGAGAGACAGAAGTGTCTTGGACACAGCGGACAAGGGGCTGCCATGCCACAGCACAGCTATTTCTGCCACTCTGGAGGCCGGGGAAGTGCCTCCTCTGGCCTGCTGTGGGGCTCCTGGCTCTGTCCATCCCCTTGTGTCCCCTCTGCCATCCATTCCGTCGGGATCGTCCTCTTGGCCAGCTCCACGTAGACGCCGTTGTCCCGGCAGTGAGATGGGTGCTGCAGGGAGCAAGGGACAGGGTGAGAGCCCCCCCAGGGTACCAGGGTGTGTTTGGAGAGGGCAGGGAAACAGGATGCTGGGGCCTGGCACAGGGAGTGAGGTCCTGGTGAGGGGGCAGTGATGTGGGAGCCCCACCACGCCTGCTGCAGCTCCTCACCATGGTTATGTACGTGCTGTCCTCAGCTCTCCTCTTCTTCTTTGCTTCCTGCTCAGCCTTGGGTACCTCAGCTCCAGGGATTGAGGAGTAAATTGCTTCCTGTGAGGGGTGGGTCAGGGTGTTTGGAACTGAGCAGCCCCAAACACACAGGGCAAGCACCAAGAGCCATGGCTGCAGCTGCCCAGCAAATGGCCCCTCGTGCCTGGAGTGTGGGATCCCCTCCCTCGGCCTCCCCAGCCCAACACCCAGCCCCAGAGACCCCTCCAGCCTCAGCTCTCACCTCTGCTTTGCTCTTGTCGCTGCTCTTCCCCATCGTCTCCAGGGCTGTGATGTTTGCAAACCTCAAAGGAAGGCAGCAGCAGCAGTGTCACCTCCGGGAGGAGCATCACCCACTCCTCCTGTCCCCCCATCCCTCTCCCGGGACACTGACACCCCTTTGCACATGCCTGGGCCAGGCTATCCCCGCTGCTGGCACAGCCCAGGAGCTTTGGGAGCCCAGGGGACACCGGCCGGGGCAGGGTGACACTAGATGGCAGCAGGAGGCTGCACCCCAACACCTGCGGAGCTGAGCCCTCGCACCTGAGACCCCCAGCGCAAAGCTTGGCCAGGCAGGGCTGCAGGGAGCCGCTTCCTCACCCCCGCAAACTCAGAACCAGCGCCGGTACCTCTTCCTCACGCACAGCCCGGCCAGGAACGCCACCACCACGGCCACACAGCCACAGCCCACCACGGCCGGCCACAACCCGGAGTCTCTGGGGAGCGCAGCATCCTCGGGACCCGCTGCTCCTCGTCCTGCCGGGGAGAACCGAGGCAGGGCATGGCACCGCGGGGACCCCCGGAGCGGCGGGGGAGGCTGCGGGCTCAGGGCACGCACCTCTGGGCTCCAAGCTGACCAGCAGCTCCGTCTGGCTCCTGAAGATGCTGCTGTCCTCCAGCAGCCGCAGCTCGCACTCGTAGGTGCCGCTGTCGTTGAGCCGCAGGTCGTGCAGGCGGATGGAGCCGTCCCGGCGGGACACGTCCCCCTGCCACTGCGCCCGGCTCTTGAAGCGCCCCACGGGCACGCCGTGCCTGCTGTAGTAGTAAAACACCATCTCCTCCTGCCAGGGCACACACGGCGTCAGGTGGAGGATGTCAGGTGCTGTCCCTCCTCAGGAGCTCTCAGTGCTCACTTCTCCCTGTCCCATGGGCTGTTCTCCTCGCACAGAGCCTGGCTCTCTCAGGGAAAGCCGCAGGATGCAGCACCCAGAGCTCCGGTGCTGCGGGTCCTGCCCCTGCATGGGGACCCTTCTTTTTCTCATGGAAACTTCCTCTCCTCATGGCCTGGTCACAAGTGATGGGCTTCCCCACATCCTCTCCATGGCTGCATCCCCAGAGCCTCCCCACGGTTGCTTCCCCATGGCCTTTCCAGGGCTGCATCCCCACAGCCTCTCCAGGGCTGCTTCCCCAGAGCCTCTCCAGGGCTGCTTCCCCACATCCTCTCCAGGGCTGCTTCCCCAGAGCCTCTCCAGGGCTGCTTCCCCACATCCTCTCCAGGGCTGCTTCCCCAGAGCCTCTCCAGGGCTGCATCCCCACAGCCTCTCCAGGGCTGCTTCCCCACATCCTCTCCAGGGTTGCATCCTCACATCCTCTCCAGGGCTACATCCTCACATCCTCTCCAGGGCTGCATCCCCACAGCCTCTCCAGGGCTGCATCCCCACAGCCTCTCCAGGGCTGCTTCCCCACATCCTCTCCAGGGTTGCATCCTCACATCCTCTCCAGGGCTACATCCTCACATCCTCTCCAGGGCTGCATCCCCACAGCCTCTCCAGGGCTGCATCCCCACAGCCTCTCCAGGGCTGCTTCCCCACATCCTCTCCAGGGTTGCATCCTCACATCCTCTCCAGGGCTGCATCCCCACAGCCTCTCCAGGGCTGCTTCCCCAGAGCCTCTCCAGGGCTGCATCCCCAGAGCCTCCCCACAGCTCCCTCACCCTCCCTGCCCTGCCACCAGCCCCGTGTCCCCTCCCCTGGCACCCCTGTCCCGACCCACCTGAGTGCCATCTCCTGCCTTGCGCAGCCAGTCCACTTTGTGCAGGGTGCCCCCCTTGCCGTCGGGGTCTAGGAAGAGGCAGCGCAGCAGCACCGAGTCTCCGGCCCTAGCTCGGAGCTGGGGCTCCATGAACACCCCTGCAGCCCAGCTGCACCGCTCTGCCGGGGACAGGGACAGCAGGATGAGCCCAGGGAGCACGGCCAGGGCCAGCCTGCCTGTCTCCATCGCTGTCTCCTCTCTGGGGAAGCCCGGGGCTCACGGCCCTGACCAGTGCAGAGGCCAAGCCCGTGCCTGAGCCCTGCCCGGGATGTGGGGCAGCTCATCCTCCCGCCGCCACACCAAGGGCTGCTCCTGTGATCCAGCCGAAGGGGACTTGGGAAGCACAGCCCCTGCCCTCCACGCCTCGGAGCCAAAGCCTGCAGCTCCTGCAGGGCTGTGCTCTGAGTCACTGGCTGGGAGAACCTGTGCTGCTCTCATCTCTACCAGGCCAGGGGCAATTCAAGCGCTTCGCATGAATTTCAGTTCCTCCCTCACTGCCCATTTGGCTTCCTTCCCCTTTGCTCACAGGCTCCAGACTTGGGCTTGTACTCGTCTGGCCACATAACCACAGCTTGGGGTTTCTAGGGAAGCTGGACAGTGGGAAAAAAGCAAACCAGGGGTACATCAAAGAGCACAGAGCTGACAACCCCACCAGCTCACCGGGCTGCTGAAACCTGTGGCAGGAAGGAGGTTAAAGCTCTTCTCCGAACTAAAAGGTTCTCTGAAGTGAGTGGGGCAGAAAATGTCACTGGAGCCCGTCAGCCCTGCCTGCCTCAGCCTGCAGTGGCACTGCAAGGGACGCTGAGGCTCTGTTTGCTGAGCTGATTCAGCGGGAGCTGCTCAGACAGGTAGGCTCGTCCTCGTGGCCGAGCCACTCTGCTCAGCCTGTCCACAACCACCCAGGGCCGGGCCCTGGCCAAGCACCAAGTGTTTGTTTGAAACCCTGTGAATAATGAATGCAAAGTGCTGCAGCTTCCCAAACTAGTTCTGTTGGTCCTGACCAGCTGAGGAGCTGGAAATGACAAATATTTGCCAGCGGAGAAGACCAAGGGAGCTGCCTGCCTCGAGCAGAGCCAAAATCAATACCTTGGAAACCTCTCCCTGTGTTTAACCTTGGTGAAGCAGTTCTGCTTCGTTCAAAGCCTTGGAGCCTCCATACAGGACACATCCAGGGATGCAGTTTGCAGCCTGTTTATAGGGGAGATCTGCAGGAAGGGGGGATGCAGCACATGCAGGGCCAGAGGAGAGTCTGGCACCCAGGAGAGGAGCAGCTCCACGGGCTTCCCACAGGAGGAGAGACACTGATGGCTCTTAGAGCAAAGGCAGAGGGGAAAGCAGAGGGGAATAAAATGTAAAGCTTACCCAGACATGTCAGCAGCAGGGTCAGGCCCAGCAACACCTTCATCTCCATCTGAAAAGAGCAGCAGAGGTGACACATGTGCCACTGTGTCCCCTGAGGCGGGACGCCAAGGACTGGCAGCCAGTTAAAGGTCAGAGGAAAGGCTGAGTCCCTTCGTGTTTTCACCTAAGTCACGAATTTTTCTGGTGGTTTGGGGTTCAAGGCTCTGATATCTGAGCCTGAAAAGGAAGAGCAAGCGTGGGGAGAGGGCTAAGCTTCATGTTTTCACCTGTCACGAATCTTTCCGGTGGTTTGGGGGTCGAGCCTCTGACATCTGAGCCACGATGTTCGCAGGTGTTAACTCTGCCCCCAAAGCAATCACATGTTTTTAATACAACAGAATCAGAGAAGTTTGGTGCTAAAACACAGACCCTCTACTCCAGATCGGAATCCTTGCCCCTGGGTGCTGCACATGGGGAGAGGTTCTGCTGGAGCAGTGCCACATCTGCTCTCTGGATTCAGCCTGACCTGCTCCACGTCTCTCAGAATAAAGCTGACATCTCCTTTCTGCATATGAAACGATGGATATTTTCTGGACATGAAAATCCTTTCGTAGGTTTATCCTGCAAATCCTTTTGTAGGTTTACCCTGCAGCCCAGGGAAGGACTGGCTGTCACCACCAGGAATGTGCCAGCCAGTGCCCAAAGGAAGGCAGGAGCCAGTGCCCTGCTGCCCTGTCCCTGTTCCATGATTCTCATTCATTTCAGGGTAAATAGTTCCTGAGAGCAGCCAGAGAACCCTCACGTGAAGCTGGAATGGAGGCTGCCATTGCCAGCACGTATTTTCCAATACTGCTGAAATGAAAGAGAAATAGAAAGGCAAGAGCTGAATCATCTCTGCCATTCTGGCATTTTGGTGGCTTCTCTATTTTTGCTCCCCTGTGCAAGTGAGAGACTCTCTGGGTCAGCCTCAGGCAGGGATTCCAGGCCCAGAATCAGCTGCTGGGGACCCTTGGATCAGTTCTAGGCTGAGAAAATCACTACAGCTTTGTACCTTCATCACCCTGCCCTTCCACAAACAAAACATCCTGAGAAGTGGCAGTAAACCTTCTGGAATTCTCTGCCATCTGCCTCTCCCAGCACAGGACCCCTCTGGGTTGGGTTTTTGTGTGGTTTGCTGTGCTCTGTGCAGCTCTGCTGTGACACACTTCTCTGCACAGCCTGACCTACAAACACGGCTCCAGCTCAGCCCCAGGGCCAGCACAGCTCAGGGCAGCAGGCACAGCACCCTGCTCTGCCAGAGACACTGCCAAAACCTGCAGAGCTGCACCCACCTGGGATCACCCCCTTGCAGTAACCAAAACAGCAGCCAGCTCCAAATCCTGTCCTGTTTGAGTGCAGAAAGATGAGATTTCTATACCCAGAACCTGAAAGATGAGCTGCTGGGGCTCTGGGCCTTATTTCCCACCAGGTCCTTGCTGGATTTATTGCCCTGGTTTTGAGCAGGATTTCGGGTCCTGGCTGGGAACACATTTTCACAGGGTCTCTCCCTGTGACACACAGCACCAGCTGGAGCCAGCACCCACTCACCAGGCTGTTCTGTGTGTGCCAGTGCTGACACATCCAAACTGACTTTCCCAAACAGATTGGGGGGAAAGGGGCACAGACACCACGTGGCTTCACATTTCCCTGCTTTTGCACATGAGCCACCAGCACTGCTGCTCCCCTGGCTCTCTCCTCAGGAAAAACGAATGAAAAAAATCATCCAGAAATAAATATTACAGCAAAAAATACTCACCTGGTGTGGCCTGGAGAAGTCAGCCTGTCTTGCACGAAGGGTTCTTCAGCGACTGATTCACATCTGAACCCGTTGCTAAATCATCTCAGGGCTCTGGTTCCTTCTCTCAGGCTGAGTCTATCTATGGTTACTCTCACACGCGAGAGAAAGCGGAACACGAACTGGGATGTGGAACAGGGAGAGGAAAGCAGCTGCAGACACATCTGCACCAGAGCAGCGATGGGGCAGCCTCAGCAGCACCTCACAGGGACAGGCTGGGCTCAGGCCAGCGTGAGGGACTGGCCTGACCAGTCACAATGACCAGTCTGGGACACAGAGACTCCTGGCACGCACCTGTGCTCCCTCCTGCTTTGTTTTTGGGGATCAGAGCTGTCCCTGCTGCATCCTGGACCCTGTCCCAGTGAGGCAGCAGCACTGAGTGACGTGGCTGTGCCTTCCCCTGGGGCTGCCAGGGCCCCTGAACCTGCCAGGCACAGCAGGGGCAGCTGCTTCCTTCTGAAACACACACCAGCCACGGATCTGCCTCTGGTGCAACCCCCGGCCGTGTGAAACCCCATTTTCACCCTTCCTCTTTCCTTGAAACACCAGAGCAGTTCCTGCTCTCCATTGCAGCATCCCCCTGCTCTCCATTGCAGCATCCCCCTGCTCTCCATCCCAGTATCCCCCTGTTCTCCATCCCAGTGTCCCCCTGTTCTCCATCCCAGTATCCCTATTCTCCATCCCAGTATCCCTGCTCTCCATCCCAGTATCCCTGTTCTCCATCCCAGTATCCCCCTGCTCTCCATCCCAGTATCCCCCTGCTCTCCATCCCAGTATCCCTGTTCTCCATCCCAGTATCCCCCTGTTCTCCATCCCAGTATCCCCCTGCTCTCCATCCCAGTATCCCCCTGCTCTCCATCCCAGTATCCCCCTGCTCTCCATCCCAGTATCCCCCTGTTCTCCATCCCAGTGTCCCCCTGTTCTCCATCCCAGTGTCCCCCTGTTCTCCATCCCAGTATCCCTATTCTCCATCCCAGTATCCCCCTGTTCTCCATCCCAGTATCCCTGTTCTCCATCCCAGTATCCCCCTGTTCTCCATCCCAGTATCCCTGTTCTCCATCCCAGTATCCCCCTGCTCTCCATCCCAGTATCCCTGTTCTCCATCCCAGTATCCCCCTGTTCTCCATCCCAGTATCCCCCTGCTCTCCATCCCAGTGTCCCCCTGCTCTCCATCCCAGTATCCCTGTTCTCCATCCCAGTATCCCCCTGCTCTCCATCCCAGTATCCCTGTTCTCCATCCCAGTATCCCTGTTCTCCATCCCAGTATCCCCCTGTTCTCCATCCCAGTGTCCCCCTGCTCTCCATTCCAGTATCCCTGCTCTCCATTCCAGTATCCCTGTTCTCCATCCCAGTATCCCTGCTCTCCATCCCAGTATCCCCCTGCTCTCCATCCCAGTATCCCCCTATTCTCCATCCCTGTGTCCCCCTGTTCTCCATCCCAGTATCCCTGTTCTCCATCCCAGTATCCCTGTTCTCCATCCCAGTATCCCCCTGTTCTCCATCCCAGTATCCCCCTATTCTCCATCCCAGTGTCCCCCTGCTCTCCATCCCAGTATCCCTGTTCTCCATCCCAGTATCCCTGTTCTCCATCCCAGTATCCCCCTGTTCTCCATCCCAGTGTCCCCCTGCTCTCCATTCCAGTATCCCTGCTCTCCATTCCAGTATCCCTGTTCTCCATCCCAGTATCCCTGCTCTCCATCCCAGTATCCCCCTGCTCTCCATCCCAGTATCCCCCTATTCTCCATCCCAGTATCCCCCTGTTCTCCATCCCAGTATCCTCCTGTTCTCCATCCCAGTATCCCTGCTCTCCATCCCAGTATCCCCCTGCTCTCCATCCCAGTTTCAGTGGGTTTGATGGTGCACCAAGGAATTTCTGCATGGGTGGCACAGCTCCAAAGTGGCAGCTCAGCCAAGGAGCCACAGCTGAAATTCAGCATTTTGCAGCAAAAAAAGAACCTTTGGTTCCCCAGGGGAAGTCGTGTGGTGTGAGAGTGGAACAGCAAAGCCACTTCCCCCAGGCTGCATGATCCCACACCAGCCTTTCCCAGGAAAGTTTTGGCTGACAGAGATGTTGTGTCACCAGGGAGCACAAGCATTTTAAAGAGTAGACAGAGTGAAAAATTTATTTATCTGGAGGCACAGATCTACAGCTGACCTGCTTCTCAGAGAGAGCTTCACCACACCTGAAAGCTGCAGCCAGCTGAGATGCTGAAGGGGGACCTGGTACCTGTTAAATCTGCTCCCCAAAAACCTTTACCCATCATTACACGACAATTTTTACACCTCAGCCTGGCAGCTTTATGAGTTCAGCTGTATTTAGCCAAATAAAGAGAGTCCAGAATGGAATAAAATGCAATTTATTGGTAATTGCACAGTAAAATCAACAGTTAACCTGGAGCACAACAGTGAAAGGAGAATATTTGACTGATACAGAAAGAAAGCAACTTTTTAGGGATTGAGTGGATTAATTCCACTGCTACTCATTGTTGGATAAGGCTGGTGAAAGAGGAAATGCCCTTCATCGAGGGGAAGTAATGCTGCACAATTAACCAGTTCCCTAAAATGGGTCCTGGAAGGGAGGAAGAAAACAACTACTGCAAACAGAACATTCCTTTGGGCAGTGCTTGAGTCCATGGCTGAGGTAGATGGGGTTGTGTGTCCCCAGAAACAGAGTCCCCATTTACATTTCTGATTTAAAAAAAAAAAAGTTTTCTATGAATTGGGCTTCACTTCCACAAGCAGCAGGAGAGGTACCCAGTGATGCAGCTGAATTAAAAATACTTCAAAAGCAGTAGGTTCTCTTCACTCCAAGACAGAGGATGCAGATATCTCTTCATCAAACTGGTGTGAGTCAGTATGTTCCAAAAAACCTGAGAATAAACCTTGTCAGTGCCCAGAGAGCTGGAGCAGCCTTTCCTTCAAAAAGTTGGGTTTCCAGGGCTCAGGAAAAGAGGGATGTCACCAAAAGATAAAAGCAATTTACAGGAAAACAAAGGCACATTGGCACTGCAGGCACTGAGGCTTCTGGAGACCCCACAGATCTGAGGGCAAGAGATTTTCTTTTCCCCAATAAGTGAGGAAGATTTTTAGAAAATCGTTATTTTGTGCTTAAATAGAAGTGAGTTATCCCAGCAGCATTATTCTTCCAATCCAGCGAGGGCAGGGCATGTCCTTCAGTCTGCTCTGGTTTCCCAGCAGCTTCTGGAAGGATCTAACCATGGTTCTTTGTCATTTGAGTCCTTTCCCACAGCTTCAGTCTTCATCAGTATGGATCTTCCTCATCCGTGTCCTGAACAGGGAGAAACTGAGATGATGTGGGAAGAAATGAACCCAGTCAGGAGCTCAGCCAAGGGCTGGGCTGGAGCCTGAATGCTTCCCAAAGCTGCTGCTGTGCTGGAGCAAGCCAGGGACTTGCAAAGCCAGGAACTTGGAAAAGTATACTTGAGAAAACAAGTATAATAGTATACAAATATAATATAAATATAACATAAGTATATAAGTATTGAAGTACATAAGTATATAAGTATATAAGTATGTAAATGTAAATGTAAATGTAAATATAAATATAAATATAAATATAAATATAAATATAAATATAAATATAAATATATATAAATATAAATACAAATATAAATACAAATATAAATATAAATACTACATCTCTTTAACTCCTCCCAGACGCAACCCTCACTCTGTAACCCACACATGAAATGTGCTTTAAGAGAAGCAGCAGCTTAAGATGAAGCAGAAAGTGCAGGAACAGCCCTGAGCAGCACAATTTTTTTTCTTTCAGCCTGACAAACACCCACCTTCAGAAGCCCACGGCTGCTGTAACCACAGCAGCTCTGCAGCTCTGAGCTGGGAGCTCACCCAAACACCTCAGCTCTGCAAGAAAATCTCACTGGCACTCCACACAGTTCCAGCCTAAAGTGATTTTCCATTGGCTTCACCATTTTAATTGTTTGGTCACATGTGAAGCATGGAAAAGCACATTAGAGAAACCTCAAAAATGCAGACTGGTTATAGGGCAGCGTCCTCAGGGACCTGATCAGATAAATATTTCAGCATCAGACAGCAAAGATCCAACCTGACTGAACACTCCACATGAAAGCAGCAGGATTTTATCATCCCAGTTTGACTCCTCTCAAAACATGAGAAGACATTTTTCAACTTTTAGGATCTCCCATGTCCTGCCAGCATTTCCTCACCCAGCTGGGGCTGCCTCCTTCCCCATCTCTCCTCCTGGCACCTCCCCAGCTCCCAGAACATCACCTGGAGCTCTTGCACCTCCCAGGGCAGCTCTGGCATTTCTCCAAACCCTCGTCCCCAACCCTGCAGCTCTGAGCCTGCTGTGTCTAATGCAGAACTGTAAATATTTTATGTACAACTTACATAATTGCCTGCTTTTCATCCTGTACCTAATAGAAACCATCAGCACACGCCTGTCTGAAGGCCTGGGCATTTAGGACGTTTTAAATCACTGGCATTAGGAGAGTGAAACAACACATATTTATTTAAATCCTCCTTAACTCACGTCCTGGCTGCGTGCATGAGAGGCAAGGCTGCCCCTGCGGTAAATCTGCTCTGTAGGACACTGAAAGAATGAAAGCCCTCTCGAATTGAGGCATTACTCTGGAATGTGGGGCCGGTTCCAGCACACAGGACTCACACAAAACCACGAAAAAGCACTCAGGAGCTGGAGCTCCTGATTAGCAGGAGCTGCTGCTGGGGTGGGAAGGGAAGCAGCAGAATTAGAAGGCAGCCACCACTTCAGAGAGCACCACAAACAAAAAGCAGAAACAAACAAACAAACCGCGAGGGTTTAGCAATGTCCTTTCGTAACGAAAATGAGGTGAAAGGAGGAAGATCTCCACCACCACCTCTGCAAAAACACAGAGGGCTGGGGGGTCACAGCCTGCCTTCCCCACCACAGCACTGCCAGCCCCAAACTGCCCATGCAGAGCCCTAAGGAAACTCCACAGCAGCAACTCCAACCCTGGTTTGGCATCTTCAAATGACAGCTTTGGTTCCAATCAAGCCCAATGAAAAATCAGCTTGATGGATCTCGTGGCAGCCTCCCCAGCAGAACAGCCAGCAGCTCTCACTTCCCAGAGCTGGGAGCCTTGGGGACACACCTTGGACACCCAGAGCTTTAGGACCCTCTGCTCTGAGCGCCCAAAGTTGGCAAACCCGCAGTGAAAATCCCAATTTTCACTTACCACACACTTCAGGCACCACTCCTTGATTTTCCCCCCGCAGCCAGCGCTCTCTGTGTGCTCAGGCCTGCAGGAAAAACACGGGGTCAGGCTGGACTTTTCCCCCCAGACACCCCAGCACCTCCTCTGGACTGTGAATTCTGGTTATGCCACATGGAACTGAAGGGTATTTCGTCATGAGGAAAACCTTTCAGTCTGCACAGCAAAGCCAAAAGGACTGAAAGCTGCCAGATGTCTCATTTTGAAGGTGGCACTTCACAAAGATTAAAACAAAAGTTGCTTTTTGACTGGCTAATCTTACACCACCAATGAAAACATTAAAATACTTCGGTAGAAAAAAAAAAATCATTGTGCAAGGAGTTGAGCAGAAGGGAGTTCAGTCTCCAAGGCTCCTCCAGTACCTGGCATCTCTGCTCAGGCCATTGCTGGGTTTATTTTGGGTTATGGGGACTTGACCCCAAAGTGCAGCACACAAAGCTCACACATGCAGCACATCCTGCTGACTCAGGCTCAAATAAACCTCATTCCAGGAGTGAAACATGCCTGACCCTAAACTTCTCAGTTCCATGGTGCTCCTCACACGAATGCCAGAAAAAAGGGAACGTGCAGCACTGGGTTTGTGCTCCAGCACAGGGATTTCCCAAAGCTTTCTGCCTGTTGGGTGAGGAGCAGATACCAGGGACTGAACTGCAGTTTGTGCTGAAGGACAGTGGGGAAATCATCCCTGGTGCCTGTGCCAACACCCCAAAGTGGAAATACAGGCTCCAGCCTGCAGCCAGCACTTACTCATCAGACACCTCGATGGAGGATTTCTTGTAGCCACACTTTCCTTTCTCCTTCACCGCCCGGAATTTCCTCCCCATCCTCACCAGCAGCAGAACGACCACGAGGATGGAAGGGGCGAACACCAGGATGGACAACAGAGCTGCTGAGCTCAGCTGGAAGGCCAGGCCTGGAAACCAGAGAGACAGGGCTTGGCTGAGCCTCTGGGACAAAGGCTCAGCCCAGACACAGCTTGGTGGCCCTTGCATGTGAGACACAGGGCTGGCAGACTGGAAACAGCCAGTGCCCAAACCTGCAGGGTTCCTATCCCCAAACCTGCAGTCCCCAAACCCGTGGGGTTCCTATCCCCAAACCTGTGGGGCTCCTGTCCCCAAACCTGTGGGGCTCCTGTCCCCAAATCTGCAGTACCCAAACCTGTGGGGCTCCTGTCCCCAAACCTGTGGGGCTCCTGTCCCCAAACCTGCAGGGTTCCTGTCCCCAAATCTGCAGTCCCCAAACCTGTGGGGCTCCTGTCCCCAAACCTGCAGGGTTCCTGTCCCCAAATCTGCAGTCCCCAAATCCGTGGGGTTCCTGCCCCACACCCAGCCCAGGCAGGCTGAGGAGGAGGGAGCTGCAGAGGAAGGCAGGGCACGACACAGTTCTAGCAGCAGGGCTGAGCTGGGAATTTGGGGCAGGGCTGGCACGCAGAGCAGATGAGGAAATTATTACTGACAATCAGCGCCTGTGATGTGGGGATTATTTTTAGGCCAGCGTTTCCTCAATGTTTAACTTGTTCTGCCGCAATTTGCGGAGGCTGAAACTTCTGAACAAAGGGACGCTTTTGATTCCTGCTATCAGCCCAGCTCCCCCTGCCCCAAACCAATTCAGCAGCTCTCAAAGTCCTGAGCAGGGCTGAGGTAACCTCTGCTGAAACTTCAGCGTGGAAGTCCAGGGAGCATTTCCCACGTGATGCTCAGAATCCCAAGATCCCATAAAGCAGCTCAGGTCAAAGTGTGGGCAGGGAGCCTTACCCCGCTCTGTGACCAGCAGCACGGTCTGGGGAAGGTTGTGATAAACGTCTGGAGGGTTCTTCACGCTGCAGATGAAAGTGCCGTTGTCGCTGAGCTCCGGACTTTGGACAGCGATGGAAGCATCGCCGTTAGCAACATTCCCAGCCCAGGATATCCTGTCTTTGAACCTCCCCGCTGCTGTGGGGTATGGGATGGACTGGTAATGAAAAACCTGCAAGGAGGGACAGGCAATCACTGTGGCAATAAAACACTCACATCAGAAAACAGTGAACTGCTTTTTGCAATGCAAAAATAAAGGAGTAATGGCACATTCAGAAATCAGGGAGAGTATTTGCTATTTAAGAGAAATAAAGCAACCAATTGAACCTTTGCAGTCATTCTGTATAATGCAGCACTTGTGATAAACCCCCTAATTTATCATTATTATGCTGTTTTGTATTTACCTATAATGTTTTTTCACCCAGAGAATACCAAAGGAATTTTACAGGGGGAAAAAGGCAACAGAGAAACTCCCAAACCGCCAAGTGAGGCGGCAGCCCAGCAAAGCAAACAGAAAATTCTGATTTTCAGCGTGCCCAGAGGCCTGGCCCTGTTCCACCTACTCTCTCCATCGGGCCCCCAGTGAGGGGTCGGTAGGTCCAGTCCACCAGCAGGTTCTCCGTGATGGGGGAGCTGGATTTGAAGGAGCATTTCAGCAGCACTTGCTCACCCACAAAAGCTCGGACTTTGGGGCTGGCTTTAATTTCCAGGGAAAGAGCATTGCAGACACCTGATGGAACAGGCACAAAAGGCAGGGATTCATTTCTTGTTACCTGCGAGGTGCAAAATTGTCCCAAAAATAACGAGACGTGTGTAGGTCAGACAGAGCTCAAAGACTAAAGCAGTGACTCCCTCCCCAGCACTGAAATCCTCAGGGAAGCAGAAAACTTCCCTGACCTATCCGTGGGACTGGATTCAGCTCTAAAAAAGGCACTGGGCAGCACCACCACGGATGTTTGGACGTGGAGACAAAGAGTTGAGAAATGGAATCTGGGTCCCTGACGAGTTGAAACGTGCCAGCTTGAGGAAACCAAAGCGATTCAGCGCTGCCTTTCCGGCCGCAGAATGTCACCCGCACGGGGTCAGGAGTGTCCGCACAGCGCTCCCGTTCTCGTTTCCTGCTGCTGCCCCGCTCGGGTCTCACCCCGGCACTTCCACCGCTCCGGGAAAACCCCGCTCCGGGCTCCCACCGCTCCCGGACGGCTCTTCCCGAGCTTCCCACCTCCCCCAGAGCACGGAGCACGGCGGGATCACCCTTCCCGAGCCTCCCACCGCCCCGGCACCATCCGCAGCTCCGGAGCCGCATCCCGAGCGCTCCCGACCGCGTTCCACGCGGAGCGCTCCGCGGGCTCCCCTCCATCCCATCCCGTCCATCCATCCCATCCCTTCCATCCCATCCCGTTACCGAGCAGCAGCAGAGCCCCCCGCGGCAGGAGCAGCAGGAGGAGGCGGCCCCCGGCCCCCGCCGCCCCTCGGCGCCGCATCCCGGCCGGGCTCAGCCCCGGAACATGGCGCTCACCTGGCGCAGGTGAGGGCGGGGCAGCCCCGAAATGGCCGCGGTGCCGGGGTGGGCACAGCTGGGCACAGCTGGGCACAGCTGGCTCCGGTGCTGGCTCCGGGAACAGCGAAAGGTCCGGAGTGACCACCGCGGGTGTCCCCGAGCGGCTCCAGCCCGATCTCTGCACCTTTTCTTTTTTTTCTTTTTTTTTTTTTTTTTTTTTTTTTTATTTTGGGTGTTGCCACAACATGAGGAATGTGTCGGGATTGCATTAAGTCAAACGTTCCTCACTGTGGATCTTTGATTTTTCAAGCGCAATCAGCACAAAAAAAAAGAGACCTAATCAGGGGAACAGACAGCAATGCATGCCTTAGCCAAGGGCACCCTGGAAGTGACAACTTTTAGGAATGTAATAAATCATGTCGATGTGTGTCTGTGTGTACATTGCTAACCCGGCAAAACACGTGAGGTTTATATATCCTAGAGCTGAACTATCTTGGTTATAGTGCCAAAATCACAGCTACAGGTCAAACAGACCGTGGCCAGGTGAAGAGCCTGTCCCTGAGCAGGGGTAGAGGTTGGCTCTGGTGACATAACTCATATGGGAATTACCAACCCATCATCAGAGAGGGGCTGGACTTCGAAAGTTAACTCTGAATTTCTGTGCATAAATAGTGGCAGTAAAAGTTCGGTGGGATGTGCTGGATTTGTGAGACACCACCAAAAACCCTCTGAAATCAATAATCAACATCTCCCTGAAGTATTTGTTTGTTGCACAGCAGGTAACAAATCCGATTTTGGGGGCACACAGAGCAAATCTGCTCATTTGAGGTGTCAGGGGCTCCCAGGTCTCATCCCCCCTCCACAGCAGCACAGCTCTCAGCAAGGCACCTTTATTTACAACACAGGTGAGTGAAAATGAACACAGACAGGCAGGAAACAGCCAGGCAGCGTGGCTGGCACATCACAGGCTGTAAAGCCATAAAGACAGTCTACAAACAAACTTTGAGTTGGGTCTGGCTAAATACTGTAACAGGCTGGGTTTGGGGCTGCTCAGACACCGTTAGAGCTCCGTGGGTTCCAGTTTTGGGGAACAGAGGGGAGCACTGGGATAGTGAGAGTGGGAATGGGGATGGGGGGAGCTGCTGAACCTACAAAACTCCTCAGCCCCCAAATTCCCCCAAAGCTGCAAGAGATGGATGGGAAACCCACTCTGGTTGGTGGTTGTTATCCCTAATAACAACCAGCACGCCTTGCCCAGCTCTAACACTGTCCACCTAAGGTACAAAAGGGATTCCAAGGATGTTTGTTGTAGCAGCTGAGGCCTCACTGCTCAGTCTTCCTTCTCAGGACGTCAGGGAGGATTCTTGGGGAATAAAACCAGGGCAGCACAAAGGCACGTTGTGGTTTCTAAGGTGCAAGAGTGCATCTGCTCCAACAGCTCCCAGCCCTCTGTTCAGCCAGTCTTGGCACTTTCATCTTCCAGAGACGCCGTGCTCACATTTCACAGGTGAGGAGATGAAGGAAAGTTCTTTGTTCACGGGGCAAGATCCTCTTGCTTTGCTTCACCGAAGGGAATTCACAGTTCATGTAAAGTCACCCTCTTTCCATGCAAGACTTTCAGGTTGGGCAGAGGAACCACACGGGCAGCGTGGGGCGTCTGTAATCCAGCTTTGTTCTAACACCCCAAATTACAAGCTTTCTCCAGCTGCTTTGGAAGCACCTGAGAGGAAAGATTGTAAGAAAAGCAAACATCCATTACTCAGGGTTATTGTCAAAAACCAAAATAATAGAGGCAGCTGCTGACCTCAGAAACTGTGGGTAAAATTTATGCTGACACATTTAAGCAAAGACAGTGAGTATGGAAACAGTGCCAGTCTTCCTGCTGCAATTTTAAAACAATAAAGGTTAAAGTAATCAGAAAGTAGATTCAAAACTGACAAAAGGGAAGTAATTCATTCCTCTTCATCTACAAAGCAGGAATGCCATGGAAAGCAGCAACAATGGCTGTCCTGCAAATGCTCCTCAGCAGCAGGGTGGAGAAATCTGTTGTACAGTTAAGAGGCTGTGATTGTTCAGCTGTCTCTGAAGGATCCTCAACAGCAAAGTGTGACCATGGCCTCAGTTCTGACTGTGAATAGCAGGGAAATACCCCAGGGAATCTCTCTTGCAGAGTCCACAGGAACACTGAGCCATTAATTAGAGAAGGTTTGGATGGGTACCTGCATTGTGCACACAGCAAAAACCTTTAATCTTCCAATGGAACGGGTTCCTTTTCTTCCCCCATCTTCAGGCTCTCCTTTTCTTTACTGTTATAAAAATGGGAGGGGAAAAAAAACAGAAAAAAAGCCCAAATCAGTGTCAGGCTTGGCAGCAGAACATCCTGAGTCACACACAGTGGGATTGTGAGCGTGCCACACGTGTGGTGACAGCTCAGGGGACAGGGTGGTCACCTGCCCTCCACCTCAGCAGCTGCATCCTTCTCTGCATGAGGAGCTGCTGAGAAGGGCAAGGGCCACATGAGGACTCCAGAGCCTGCCCATCCTGGGGCTCTGCTCTGCCTGCACACAGCCAATTATCGCTAATTGGGCTGGCAGTTTTGCATTGGAGATGCTCCGTGCAGGGTCCATCATTCAGAAAGGCTGTGCAGATAAACTCGTCCAGCTCCCCCAGGAGCCTGTCCCTCCCTCTGTGTCCTCACCCCTCGGTGTCTGCCACCTCCAGCCTCTTGGCTCGCGCCTTCCTGCGCCGCTGCCGGCAGATGATCACAGCTGTCACCACGATGATCATCAGCACCGAGGCAGACCCGATGGCCACGACCAGGAAATGAATTTCTGAGAAGTTCACTGCGTGGGGAGAGACAGAGCAATGAAGCAGAGGGACACACAGGAGGATCCTGTCTGTGAATAAAACCTTTCCTCAGGCTCCTCTTTTTCCCCTCGTGCTCTCTGCTTCCAACCCCTTTTCTCCCAGTTTCCCCAGGGGTGGGAGAAGGCTGCTCTGGTTAAATCCACAAGGCTGCCCTGGTTAAATCCACAAGGCTGCTCTGGTTAAATCCACAAGGCTGCTCTGGTTAAATCCACAAGGCTGCCCTGGTTAAATCCACAAGGCTGCTCTGGTTAAATCCACAAGGCTGCCCTGGTTAAATCCACAAGGCTGCCCTGGTTAAATGCAGCTCTGGGGCTCTCCTTGGCCTCTCACCTTTCTGCACAACCCGGAGCCGCACCTCCCCGATGGTGCCAAAGACATCTGGCCAGTTTGTCACCTGGCAGGTGAAGGTGCCGTTGTCACTGGGCTGCAGGTTCCAGAGCATGATGGAGACGTCGTTGCGCTCGATGTTCCCATCCCAGGTGACTCGGTCTTTAAACCTTCCCGAGGGGGGCTTGTAGGGCTCCTTCTGGTAGTAAAATACCTGCAAAAATCACAGGAACATCTCATGGCCCGGGCTGGAAGGGGCCTGGAAGATTCCTGAAGTATTGTCAGGTGCAGGATGTCACCTTGGCTATGATGTCAGAAGGTCCAGCTTTGTAAAGCCACAAATATTTCAACCCTGATCACCCAAGATTAAACACAAGAGCGCTTTTTAGGCAGAGTCTATAAACAGAACTCGGATTAATCACTACAGGTGACGAAAGCCCAGTTGTACTTGTGGGTTTGGGGTGTGTCTGTGCCCACTCACTGCTCCCCGGGTGTGGGGCAGGGGGGAGCCCAGACAGAGCACACGGATCTCACTCACCAGCTCATGAGAGCCCAGGTCCTCGGGCTGGAAGTTCCAGCTCACAGCCAGCTGCTGGCCCACGGGGCTGCTGCTGGAGAAGGAGCATCTCAGCCGCTGGTTGGTCCCGTTCACCGCCACCACCTCCTTGGCAGTGTGAACTTCCACTGCTGCCGCCAGCCACAGCGCTGCGGGCAAGCACAGGGGGAAAATCACCGTGTGCAGGGCTGCTGCTCATCAGCTCAGCTCCCTGAGCCTGGTCTGCGCTGCCAAGGGACAGCCTGAGTGCCTCAGGCACAGACTCCTTCCACACTGCACTAAACCCACCCAATAATTGCTATTTCCCGTGCTAGAACTGCCCTTCGTGCACTTTCCACTCAGCCTCATGCACAGCACGGTGGAACTGCTAAATCCAGAGCTGGTTTTAGAGGCTTTACAGCCCAGCTGGGCAGCTGCAGGTAAATTCAGTCAGGCTGAAGAATTCTAGAGGAAATCAAGGTAAATGTGGATTAGTTTTTCCAAGAGCATCCCCACAACCACCATGGCTGCTGCTTTATAAAAATAAGTGAGCATCACTCACTCGATGCTCCCCTGGAAGAGGGACAAGCAGCAGGAGGGAGAGCAAGGAAAAGAAAGGAGGAAAATGGAAAATAAGAAAAATGAATGGTTCACTGGTGAAGGAAATAGAAAATATCAATATCCTGTCACATTAGGAAGTTGACTCACCCCAGCGTGATTCAAGCCAAAAAAAAAAAAAAATCTTATCTAGAGTTGTAAATTGTAAACTTCATAATCTTCATAACTTCATAACTAAATACTTTCTTCCAAATAATTCCTTATCTCACAGGGAAAAACACGTGGGATGCCAAAACATTGAAGTCATTCACACGTGAAAAACCTCATTGGCAGAGATCACGTTGCTCATATACGGATTCGGTGCCAAATCTTTTAATTTTAAACTCATTGAAAAGAACTAAGCGAGAAATAAGAGTAGAATACTTTTTTAAGTAAAGAAAAAGCGTGCTGATGTGCTGATGCATTTGGGAAAGAAGGATTTGTTATTCTTAAAATCCAGGTGTTTTGATATAAACTGCTGAAAATTCAAGTGAGTTTCGTGTCAGTCTGGAAGCTTTGCTGTGTAAGTGAAGCCGGGGCGCCTGGACAATCCCTGATTGTTTAGGAACAAAGGTAGCAAAATAAAATTAAAAAAAAAAAAAAAAAAAAAAAAAGGCTGGGAGTAAAGTTCAGCTTCCTGGCAGGAGAGAAAAAGACGTTGAAACCCGAGCTGAGAGATCGGCGATCTTCGCTCGAATACGCCCAAACCTGTTGGGGAAGAAACTCAACCACTTGTGCCCCTTCCAGCGAGCCCTGCACGGAAAGAATCGCAGCAAGGACGGGGGAAAAGCCTCTGTCGTGGGGATAATTTCAGGTTCAGAGGAGGGAAGTGAGGCCAGCTTTCCTTACCTCGGAGCTGCGCCCCCAGGACGAGCGCAGCGCCCAGCCAGGTGCGGCCGCGCATCGGGGACACAAATCCGGGCTGCGAAGACAAATTCTCGGTCACCGGGTAAAAAATGAGTTTGTCGAGGTCTTCCCAGCCCAACGGGGCAGATTCCGTGCCCTCAGCTCGGCCTGCTCCTTGCCACGGTGTGCCCAGCCCAGCTCACTTCTGCGTAAATCAGCGAGATTCCCAAGGTAAGATTAATTTCTTCTCCCTCCCATTTCTCCTGCTCTTTTGTGTTGCAATCATTCCTCCTCCCAGCCGCCACCCGAAACCACTCCCCTCTTGTGGGAGGTAAGAGAACATTTGCCTGGAGGTGTTCATAGGTGGTTCGAAGGAATGAGGGCCTTTTGTTCGGAAAAAAACCCAAACAATCCTAAAGAGAGCGGCCCAAAATTGACAGTGCTGGCCCTCATCCCGAGGATGGAAACGTCCCACCAAAGAACCCTAAAATGATTTGATCGTTCCTTGGTTGCAGCCAAGGATTTGGAGCCTGGTGATTGGGAAGTCCTTGGAAAAATCAAGTGGAAGATGGGTCGGTGCTCCACAGGTGAGAAATTCCGTGGGACACAAAATATCCCGCAGGAGGAGAGTGGCGGGTCTGAGAGTGTGAAATCAGTCAGAGCCTGTGTGCTGGAAAATGAGGATGTTTGCATTCGAGGGCCATAAATCACCGTGGCTGTGTTGATGTCTGGCTCACGATCCTGTCTCGGGAAGCCACCCCAGGTCACCGGGATCTTTCGGTGGTGGCTGGGGCCGATTTCCTTCACAGGGTGCGAGGGGAGGGTGCCCGAACCTCTGGGTGTTTGGTGGGCTCCCTTCAGCGATTTGGGGATGGAAAACCAGCACTGAGGCCGTCAGCTCCCTGGATTGTCCCCAGAGCAGAGCAGGGAATCCTGCTGTGCTGGCACATCCCTGCCCTCCGCCCCGGGACATCACTCATCTCCATTTTCCTGGGAGTGATTTGGTCCCGTGTTAGCCCTTCATCACCTCCTCCCCCCACAGTTCCACTCGGTTACTATTCCAACACATCACCCCCTTTTGTCTCCTGGCCACCATGAATATTTATCACTCCGGGGCTTTGTTCGGGTCCGGTTTAAAGTTTAGCAGCCAATTTGCTGCCACTTCCTAATCCTGTTTCTGCCCAGGGTTGAGAACAGCCCTGTCCCCACCTTTGCCTGCAGACTTTTGCTAATCTTCAGCTTCTTCCAAAACACATGGATTCCATCTTTTAAGAGAAAACCAGAGTGTGTTCCTAGCGCAGCCAGTGACGTGAATTCTCTGGTGTTCCACTTGGAAACATGAATAAGGAAAAGAAGAGCCAAGGAGAGCACCCCATAAGGAAACGGGGCACAGCATCCCCTCTCTGTCCCTTCAGCATCCCACGGCAGCACAGCCCGGGGTGGCCCTGTCCCTGTCCCCCGGCTCTGTGGTTACCCAAATCCCGGCTCGGAGGTTCCGTGCCCGGGCCAGGAGCCCCCTCTAGCGGGGCCAGGACATTTCCACGGGAGAACCTCCCAAAAATGCGGCTGGGACATCTCCGGGAGGGCTCCGGAGAGGATGGGCAGGGAGCCCAGGCTCGGTTCTGTGCCCCTGGAGGGGCTCTGGGTGCTGAGATTTGGGTGCTGCTTCTGTTCCTTCATCCCAACCCGCCTGTGCCTGAACGGGACTGCAGGGGAGATGGAGAGGGGCCCTTCATCAGCAGCTGTGGGATAGAGACAGGGGGAATGGGCTCAAACTGCCAGAGAACAGGGCTGGATGGGATATTGGAAGGAATTGTTCCCTGGGAGGGTGAGGAGGCCCTGGCACAGAATGTCCAGAGCAGCTGTGGCTGCCCCTGGATCCCTGGAAGTGCTCAAGGCCAGGCTGGACAGGGCTTGGAGCAGCCTGGGATGGTGGAAGGTGTCCCTGCCATGGCAGGGGTGGGATGGGATAGGATTGGATTTTGGGATGAGATTTTGGGATGGGATGGGATGGAATTTTGGGATGAGATGGATGGATGGATGGATGGATGGATGGATGGATGGATGGATGGATGGATGATGGATGGATGGATGGATGGATGGATGGATGGATGGATGGATGGATGGATGGATGGATGGCATGGGATGTGTTTTATGGTCCCTTCCCACCCAAACCATCCTGTGATTCCACATGAAGCCATTTGTGGCTGTTGGAACTTCTCAAGCTCTCACTTTGAGAAGCTGTTGGGAAGGCCCTGATGGCAAATCTGATTCTGGCTGGTTTGTCTCTCCTGCTGCTCCCAGGGCAGCTCCAGAGCTGTCCCCAGCCCTGCAGAGCTGGAGCAGAGCAGAGCAGCCACCCCTCGCTGGCAGTGACGTCCCTGAAGCCTTTTGAGCCTCCGCACTTCCTGACCTGGGCTCATTTCACGTGTCTGGGTCTGCCTTGGCTGCTCTGGAAAGAGTGAGTGTCCCAGCCCTGCTTGGCTCGGCTGCAGTTCTGGGAAAAACAATCCCAGGCCTCTTTCTAGAAAAGCCACCGTGTTTTTTCCTGCCACAGCCATGCCAGTCTGATGTGGTGGAGAGGAGCAGCAGGAGGAGGAACCCGAGGATGAGGCTGGAGCAGTCCCTGCCCCTCCTGGGGCTCCTGCTGTGTGCAGGTGAGTCCCCAAACCTCGGGCAGCAGCGTGGGAGCTCGGTGCAGTGTGAGCTGTGAGGTTCCATGCTCTTAATTTTGGTTTTATCCTTCATTCGTGCACTTTTGGTGATGCTGGGTGAATAACTTGAGGTGTGGTGGGGTGTCAGGGGTGTGGTGGCAGCTCCCACCCGAGCAGTGAATGCCCGATGGTTTAGGATGGTTTAGGATGTGCAGAGCATCTGCAAAGGCTCTAAAGGAGCCAGTAATGAGGAGAGGGAAGTGTGCAAGGCAATCCATTAGGAGTTGTTAATACAACAATAACTACTCTGCCAAAGTGCTGCAAATACCAATCTTTGGGAAGATAGAAAACGTGGTTTATCAGTGGCCTATCATTTTTTTTTTCAGATTTAAATGTATCTATGTAAAATAAAAAAAAAAATCAGGTCACCTTCTCTCCAGCCAAGTCCACTCTCTGTGGAGTTCAAATCTGCAATCACTTATTTACGTTACTTTTTGCAGAAAAGACAAATGTCTTTAAAGGAAATCACAAATCTGATTCACTCCTAAAAATTCTTGCTTTAACGTTCCAGCTCCAGAGCCTCTCATGGAGCAAATTGTTTCCTACAAAGCAGAAAAAACACACAGATAAACTGTTTTAGAGCGTTAAATAAACGCCAGTTGGTTAAATCAACTTGCAGAGGACAGAGGTTCTTACCAGGACTTTCCAGCAGTGTTTGCTCCATGATGCTAAAGCAGAATTTTGGGGTTTGCATCTTGCAATAACAAACCTTTTTCTGAGCTGGGCTGGAAAATGATTCAAGTTTCCATTCTGCGTTAGGCTGGGTTAGAAATGGCTCCGAGTTCAGAACAACATCCTGTCCCAGCAGCAGAACGTTTCTGATGCCTGCAGCACGAATGTGGGGCATAAACATCTCTGTCAGGCAGCTGAGCTCAGAAAGGATGTCCTGGGAGCAGGAAAGGTGTGTGATGTCTGAAGCTCAATTAATTAACATTTCTTATTAATTTTTTTTGCAGTTGGCATCCCAGCTCAGGAGGGTAAGTGTATTTTACCACCATCCTTAATTATTTATCATGCTGAAAACCCCAAATATGCCTCAAAAGTGAGGAGTAAGAGTCAAATACAAAGATTTGAATTTTGGATAGAAAAATTCACTGTTCATTAATTGACATGGATCTTAATTATTGGAGAAATTGGTCCCTAATTATTACCAGTGTTGGGCATTTCCAACAGCACCGAGCAGAGAGGCAATGGTGAGATGAATTTTTAACACTCCTTGTTTTCTGTTTTGCAGATGAAGAACGGGAGGGTAAGTGAATTCTAATATTAAAATTTCTTTATTATTTAGTGGGATGTAAAGACTGTAGCTGAGTAAAAAACTGGGCAGAAATAATTGAGTTTTGCCCTCGGTTTCCTTTCCCAAGGGGAGTTCCTGGTGGAGATTTCGGGCACCACGGTGACAATCACGTGTCCCTTTGAGGACGAGGGGATCCGATGGGAGCTGTCTGGGAAAGCAGATGACACCAGCGAGAGGAAACTCGTTATAAAGGACCACGACAGCACTCCTGCCAACCTGAGCTGCAGCAGTGGCAGCAAGAAACGCCAGCTGTACCTGAACGCCAGAGGTGAGCGCAGCCCCTGCCCTGCCAGGTTTGGGAGCTCAGCCTCGCTTTCCTGTGCTCCCTGTTTGCCCCACGTTATCACAGTCCATGCAGATTGTTTCTTATTCTGAACCATGCACAGAGATGGGACTTGTGGTCGCTTAGAAAGCATGGGTTGTTTTCCTTATTTTCTACAGAAAATGTGAGGTTTTGTTACAGGTATTGAGAGCATGAGCAGGAGTCACACAACTTATAGTTACAAGATTTTCTAAGGCCTTATTAACCAATAAAACACTACCAACAAGGATATTTATGTTTTTAATCCAATACCAAGAAATTTTGTTTAATTACAGTGTGACCTTTCTCAGCCAGTCCTGTTCAGACACACAAACCTCTTCTGTCACCTTTGCAACTATTTTATTCTTTCTATATCATAAACTTTATAGCTAAGCTTTTTTCTACTTAACACATCTCTGCTTCAAACTTCAAATTTACATTCTTATTTCCAGTACCTGAGCTTGGAAACTTTTCCCAAGGCCTCAGTCCAAATCCTGTGTTCTTTTCCAGGCTTTGATTTACAGTTTCGAGAATTCCTTGCATTCTGAACTCCTACACTGGCATGGCTGGATGTGGCGCTGCCCAGGGTGTTCCCACTCTGTGTGGGCAGTGACAGAGCCCTGGAGCTGATTTTTGGGATCTCCCCTTCCCTCCCAGCTTGCCCTTTTCCCACAGCCCTGTGCCAGCCCTGAGGTGAGCTGGGCTCTGAGCCTCTCCCCCGCTCATCCCCGCAGTGTGCGCCAACTGCGAGGAGCTGGACGCGCTGACGGTGGCAGGGATCATCTGTGCAGACCTCCTCATCACCCTGGGCGTGCTGATCCTGGTCTACTACTGCAGCAAAAACAGGAAGGGACGAGCCAGCGCCGCTGGGGACCGGCGGCCACGAGGTCAGAGCCATTCCTGCTCCCCGTGGGATGCTCTGAGCACCCAGGGAAACCCTCATCCCCACGGTGTGGGGCATCCTGTGCTGCCCACGGGCTGCCAGGCACTGCTCCTGCTCCCCTCGTGTGTTTTCCTGCTCCCATCGTGTGCTCTCTTGCTCCCATTGTGTGCTCTCCTGCTCCCCCCGTGTGCTCTCCTGCTCCCCTTGTGTGTTTTCCTGCTCCCCTCGTGTGTTTTCCTGCTCCCATCGTGTGTTTTCCTGCTCCCCTCGTGTGTTTTCCTGCTCCCCTCGTGTGTTTTCCTGCTCCCCTTGTGTGTTTTCCTGCTCCCCATGGGATGCTCTGAGCACCCAGTGAAACCCTCATCCCCACGGTGTGGGGCATCCTGTGCTGCCCACGGGCTGCCAGGCACTGCTCCTGTTCCCCCTGTGTGCTCTCCTGCTCCCCTTTTGTGCTCTCCATGCTCCCCTTGTGTGTTTTCCTGCTCCCATCGTGTGTTTTCCTGCTCCCCCCGTGTGTTTTCCTGCTCCCCCTGTGTGCTCTCCTGCTCCCCCTGTGTGCTCTCCTGCTCCCCTTGTGTGCTCTCCTTCTCCCCTCGTGTGTTTTCCTGCTCCCCTCGTGTGTTTTCCTGCTCCCCTCGTGTGTTTTCCTGCTCCCCTCGTGTGTTTTCCTGCTCCCCTCGTGTGTTTTCCTGCTCCCCCCGTGTGTTTTCCTGCTCCCCTCGTGTGTTTTCCTGCTCCCCCTGTGTGTTTTCCTGCTCCCCTCGTGTGTTTTCCTGCTCCCCCCGTGTGCTCTCCAGGCTGCCTTTGTGCAGGGACAGGGGTGCCAAAGCTTCCTGCACATTCCATTTCCCAGCTCCTGGCAGCAGTTCCTTCTCCAAGAGCTCAGGATAAACCCATGGGGGTTGCTCCATGGTGTGCCTGGCCCTGGGGTCAGCCTGGGGTCCCTCGTGGCAGGGATCCCCAGGGATTCACCCTGTGTGTGCCTCTGTTCCAGGTCACAAGGCGCAGCGTCCTCCGCCCGTGCCAAACCCGGACTATGAGGTGAGGATTGTCCCTGAGCTCCCCATCCCTGCAGGCTGGGGGGGACAGCAGGGCTGGGGCTGGGGCTCACAGCCAGCTCATTCAGCCTTGAAGAAGCCCCAAGTTTTGGGAAAGGTGGTGAGGGTGCAGCCCCCATTCCTGGTGCTGCTGGGGGCTTGTCTGGGGGCAGAACTGCAGCTCCTGTGCTCTGCCCCTGCTCTGCTGTGCTTTTCTCCGTGTAAAAGGCTCAGGTGAGCCTGTGTGGGCTCAGGGGAGGGTTCCTGACCTCAGATCTCTGCTGTTCCCACAGCCCATCCGCAAAGGCCAGCGGGAGGTGTACGCAGGCCTGGAACACAGGGGCTTCTGAAACTCCTGGGGATGACAGGCTGGAAGCAGCAGCACTGGGGCTAAACGCTTCTGCACAGCTTGTTCCCAGCTCTGCTGAGGCTCTGGCATTTTGGGACAAGCCACAGGACGGGGATGCACCGTCCCACCCTGGGGTGTGCTTGGGTTTGCCATCAGGGAGCAGAAATGGGCACATTGGCAAGAGATTCCCTTCTCATTAAAGGACTGCAGCCTCACCGGTGCTTCTTGGTCTCTTTTTCCCTTCTCTCTGCTCCTGTTGCTTTCCCCTCCAGTTTAATTTCTGCCCCCATGGTTTCTGGGGGTTCCCTGGGTTGAGAGCAGATCCTTCTTAGGGGATTTTGTCTCTGCCCCCCCAAAAAACATCCCAGCAGCAATGCAGAGGTGCAAGAGGGCTGTGGCTGTTTTGATGCTGTTTCAGGTTGGAGCCTCCCCCGTTCCTGCCCCAGAGCAGAGGCAGCAGCAGCAGAGCAGGGCTGGGGAGGTTCAGCAGCAGCAGCAGAGCAGGGCTGGGGAGGTTCAGCAGCAGGGCAGGGCTGGGGAGGTTCAGCAGCAGCAGAGCAGGGCTGGGGAGGTTCAGCAGCAGCAGAGCAGGGCTGGGGAGGTTCAGCAGCAGCAGAGCAGGGCTGGGGAGGTTCAGCAGCAGCAGAGCAGGGCTGGGGAGGTTCAGCAGCAGCAGCAGAGCAGGGCTGGGGAGGTTCAGCAGCAGCAGGGGAGGACGCAGCAGCTCCAGGATGCGGTTTAGAGGCACAGCTGGGCTCATTTACCACAACAGCCCCTACACCCCAGCAGGGAGATGGTGAGATACACACAGCACCAGCCCCCAGCAGCTCCAAAACCACGCAGGGCCATGTTCTCACCTCCTGTGAGTCAGTGCTGCTGCAGGCACTGCTCAGCTCCACAGCAGGGTGGGAGAAACTTGGAGTGCTCTGGGTGTACAGGGCCTGAATTTTGCTTCAAAAAACACCCTAAATTCTGCTACACCCCCGTGCTTCTACCACCATTTTTGGGGTACATCAATGTACAGGTTTGCCCCAGCCAGTGGCATCCCACACATTCCTTGTCCCAGCAGGATCAGCACAGATCCTGCTCTGCCTCTGTGCCTCCCTGCACCAGGGGAATATTTCTGTTTCCTTCCAAGGGTGAGGTGATGCCTGTCTGGTGTCTGTGCCCTGTTTTGGGGACTCAGACCACACGAGCTGTTTCTGCTTGGGGCTGGGGAGTGGATACCTGGCTTTGCCAGAGATCAAATCCCATCCCATGTGCACCTTTTGAGACACCAGATCCAGGACCTGGACACAACAGAGGAGCAGGCAGGCTGTGGGACAGGCTCATCTTTATTGGCAGCAATACAGAAGGGCAAGAGGTCATGGAATGAGCACAGGGCTACGAGCAGCCCGTGCTGGAGGGACCTCCAATCAAAACCTGATGATGAAGGCAGTGCCAGAGTCTTCCCACTTCACTTGCGGGCACGGGTGGGGGCCAGCCGGCTGTACTGCCCATCCTCCCGCTCTCCCAGGGGCTGGGAGGGGGAAAAAAGGGAGAGGTGAGCCAAAACTGTACCTGCCCAGCCCTGGGAGGGCGAGCTGGGTCAGCCTTTGGCAAGGTTCTCTTCACACAGGGGTGGTGAAGGTGTCCCCCCATACACAGGGATGTTGAAGGAGCCCAAAAACACACACACAGGGGAGTTGAAGGTGTCCACACACACAGGGGTGTTGAAAGAGCCCCAAAACACACACAGGGGTGTTGAAAGAGCCCCAAAACACACACAGGGGTGTTGAAAGAGCCCCAAAACACACACAGGGGTGCTGAAGGTGTCCACACACACAAACAGGGGTGCTGAAGGTGTCCACACACACAAACAGGGGTGGTGAAGGTGTCCCCACACACACAGGGGTGTTGAAAGTGCTCACACACACAGGGGTGTTGAAAGTGCTCACACACACACAGGGGTGGCCCCACACTCACCTGGTAGAGCTCATTGGCGAGCAGGTTCTGCCTGTCAGAAGCTGAAGGAAGAAAGGTTAAAGGATCAGGGGAACCACGGGCAATGTGGGAACATTCACAGACAAACCCAGGAGCTGGCTGCAGCCCCTGAGTGCCACACACAGCCCCCAGAGGTGCCAGGCACAGCCCTCGGGGTTCTCCTGTCCCTCACCTCGTGACGTGTGGCCCCTGTCGTGGCCACTGATGCAGTAGACGGCCACAGCCAGGAACAGCGTGGCCAGCACGTCGGCGATGACGATGCCCGAGATGGTGGGAGCGTCCACCTCGATGCAGTTCTGGCACACTGCAAGCACAAAAGGACACGGACACTGAGGGCAGGGCACATCCAGAGAGCTCTGCCAGGCCAGCAGAGAGCAGCTGGCTCTGCTGTGTGACCCAGGGCATGTGTCCCCCACACCCAGTGCAGGGTTGGAGCAGCTCTGAATAAAGCTGAGAGCTCTCACAGCAAACCGGTGGAGACACTCCCAGACAAGGGGAAATTCCCTCAAGACTGGGCTTGGGTGAAAACTCCCAGCAGTTCTGGCTGTGGAAAAGCAGGTGTGCATCACTTACTGCGATAGTGCACCTGGAGGATGTTCTTCTTTTTTCCAGTTTCACACATGTAGAGCCCCCTGGGGTCGTCATAAACCGAGCTCAGGTCGAGCTGTGCTTCGTGCCCAACGCTGCTCCCATCCTTCCACCATGTGATGTTTGCGCTGCCTTGCTCTCGCACGCATTCCAGGAACACCTTCCCACTGAACTCCTTCACATATATCTGCCCTGGGAGAGGAGAAGGGAGCAGAGGATTTCACCTGAGTCACGGACAGCAGTGCAGAGCTCGGAGCTCCTTCCTGGGGATGAAGCATCACATCGGGCTGTCCCAAAAACCCTGGGCAAAGCAGCCTGCCCCATCCTTGTTGCACTGATTCCTTTTTCCCCATCCCCATCCAAACCTTTCCCTGGTGGAAAACCTCACCGAGCCTCGGGGCTCCTTCCCACACCCTCCCAGCACATCCAGGCATCACGCCGAGTGTCCGGCCACTGACCCCACTGGGGTGGACTCACCTCGGACCCCCCAGCTGGCCATGGCCAGGCTGGCCAGCAGTGCCCAGGCGCTCAGCAGCTGTCCCCTCGCCATGGCCCGGCGGTGCTGGCTCTGTCCCCGCTGTGTCGCGGGACGTGGGCAGGCAGAGCCGCTCACCGCCAGGCACCGCCCGCCCGGGGCTGCGGCAGCGCCGGATGCCGGGGGCTGGTCCTGCCTCCCCCGGCAGCCGGGGATGGCTGACATGCCCTGTGGGGAGGTGACATGCCCTGTGGGGACGTGGGGGAAGGAACTTCGGCTCCTGCAGCAGCCAGGGACTCTGCAGCCACGGGCTTCCAGTAGCCACGGACCCCCAGGAGGCAAGGACCACTGAGAACAGACACAGAACCCAGCAGCATCCACAGGTCATTCAGCATCCATGGAGCCTCCCAGCATCCATGGAGCCTCCCAGCATCCATGGAGCCTCCCAGCATCCATAGGACCCTGCAGAAGCCACTGAGCTCCCCCCAGCATCCATAGAATCTCCCAGCATCCACGGAACCGTGCAGAAGCCACTGAGCCCCTCCAGCATCCATAGAGCCTCCCAGCATCCACGGGACCCTGCAGGAGCCACTGAGCCCCCCCAGCATCCATAGAGCCCCCCCAGCATCCATGGGACCCTGCAGAAGCCACTGAGCCCCCCAGCATCTCCCTGTCCCCCTGTAGCCATGGACCACTGACATCTGCAGGTGCCCCCCCAGCCATGAAACACCGCAGAGCTGGGGATCCCCCAAAATTTCCACGTCCACCTGTAGTCACTGTCCCTCCATGGCCACGGATCCCGTCATCCACTGATATCCCCTGCTGGCCACAGACCTCCAGCACCCACAGGTCACACCAACACAGAGCCCCTGGCATCTCCGTGTCCCCAAATCCGCGGGGTTCCCATCTCCGTGTCCCCAAATCCGCAGGGTTCCCATCTCCGTGTCCCCAAACTCGCTGTCCCCGATCCCCCGGCATATCCGTGTCCCCAAACCCACTGTCCCCGTCCCCCCGGCATCTCCGTGTCCCCAGATTCGCGGGGTTCCCATCTCCGTGTCCCCAAATCCGCTGTCCGCGATCTCCTCGGCATCTCCGTGTCCCCAAATTCGCGGGGTTCCCATCTCCGTGTCCCCAAATCCGCTGTCCGCGATCTCCCCGGCATCTCAGTGTCCCCAGATTCGCGGGGTTCCCATCTCTGTGTCCCCAAAGTCGCTGTCCTCGTCCCCCCGGCATCTCCGTGTCCCCAAACTCGCTGTCCCCGATCCCTCGGCATCTCCGTCTCCCCAAACCCGCTGTCCCCGTCCCCCCGGCATCTCCGTGTCCCCAAACCCGCGGTCCCCGATCCCTCGGCATCTCCGTCTCCCCAAACCCGCTGTCCCCGTCCCCCCGGCATCTCCGTGTCCCCAGTCCCGCTCTCCCCGTGCCCCCGTGTCCCGCTGTCCCCGGGCGGTCTCGAACCCGTGGCGCTCCCATCGCGCTCCGCGCTGTGTCCCGTGTCCCTCGCGGCCGCCGTAGCGCAGCCATGGCGGCGCGGGAAGGGTCGCTGGTGGCGGCCGTGCTGGAGCACTCGGGCCGGCTCGACAAGGAGCACCTGGGAGCCCGCGTCGGGCGCCTCTCCCGCCGCGTCGAGGAGCTCAAGGCAAGGGACGGGGGGCGGAGGGGACGCGGGGAGAGACGCGGGGCCGGCGCTGCGGAGGAGCCGGTCAGCGCTGAGTGTCCCGCCCTGGAGCAGCCCGGGTGTGCAGCACTGGATTGGAGCGGGTGTGCAGCCCTGGGTCCGCTGGATCAGAGTGCCCAGCCTTGGTTCAGCCCCGGGTGTGCAGCCCTGGTTAGCTGGATCAGGGTGCCCAGCCTTGGTTCAGGCCTGGGTGTCCAGTCCTGGTTTATCTCGGAGTGCCCAGCCCTGGTTAGGGGGTGCCCCAGCCACCCTAACCCTAACCCTGAACCTGACCCTAAACCTAACCCTAAACCTGACCCTAACCCTAACCCAAACCTGACCCTAACCCTGACCCTAATCCTAATCCTAGCCCTGACCCTGAACCTGACTGTGACCCTGCCCGTGAGCCTGACCCTAACCCTAACCCTGACCCTAACTCCAAACCTAACCCTAAACCTGACCCTAGCCCTGACCCTAACTCTAACCCTGACCCTAACTCTAAACCTAACCCTAAACCTGACCCTAGCCCTGACCCTAACCCTAACCCGAACCTGACCCTGAACCTGACTGTGACCCTGACCCTAACCCCAAACCTGTTCCTGAACCTGATCCTAAACCTAACCCTAACCCTGCTGACCCTAACCCTGAACCTGACTGTGACCCTGACCCTAACCCCAAACCTGTTCCTGAACCTGATCCTAAACCTAACCCTAACCCTGCTGACCCTAACCCTGAACCTGACCATGAGCCTGACCCTAACCCTAACCCTAACCCTAACCCTAACCCTAACCCTAATCCTAATCCTAGTCCTAACCCTGACCCTAACCCTGCTCTATCCCGGGGTGCCCAGCCCTGGTCAGGGGGTGCCCCAGCCCTGCTCCATCCCGGGGTGCCCAGCCCTGCCAGGCTCTCTCCCCCCGTCCCAGCACTCCTGTCCCTCTGTCCCCGAGGTGACACTGTCCTGCTGCTCGCTGTCCTCAGGGGGAGGTGTGCACCATGATCAACAAGAAGTACGTGGAGTTCCTGCCCAGCATGCGGGGCGCAGAGGAGCTGGTGACGCAGGTGGAGGGGCTGGCCAGCAACATCGACCAGCTCAAGGCACACATCGAGAACGAGGTGACTCCAGGGGCACATTCTGCTCCATTTCATCCCACATCTGGACCCCCACCCCATCGTGGGTGTTTGGTCACAGCCCCAAACCTGCCAGAGCTCAGGGAGTGTCTGGACAACACTTCCATCGTGGGAATTTGGGGCTTGTGGCAGAACTTGGTGATCCTGGGGGTCCCTTCCAGCTCAGGAGATTCTGTGATTTTGTTACTAAGATCCCTGGGTGACAATGATGCCTTGGGTTTTAGCTTTTATATTTTTCAGAATCTCTGCTGCTTAGTGTGTAACTCTGAAACTTCATGTTAGGTGTTAGCAAGTTCTCTTCACAGGGTAGTTTGACAAAACAATCCCTTCCTAGTTAGAGAATCAAGGACAACTGGCACCCAAAAACAAACAACAACTGGTACCAGAAACAGTGAGGGAAAGGGGGCAAGCCAGGGGGCTGAGACTCCATAGCCTGGGGCTGTGCTTGGATAATTGACCCCAATGTGTAGATGAACCAAAACTTATAAAAATGTAAAAACACATCACTGGGCTGGATCTTGGATATGATTTGGGTGTAGCCCCAGCCAGGCTCTTGCCCTGCCCAAAATGTGTCCTTCCAATAAATCAGCTGTAAAGAATGCCTTGAGGTGACGCCAGGGTGTGCATTAAGAGCTGTCATTTAGGGGTTGTCACTCTTGTGTGAATGGAAAAGTGTGTCAGTGTCCTTCCTTGGCTGTGGCAGGGGGTGTGGCACAGCAGTAAAAAGGATGGACTTCTTTCCCTCCTCACCAAATTATTCTATGAACAGAAATAAATGATGAATGAAATTTAAAGTAAGAGGAAAATGTGTGTGCTAACAGCTGCGTCAATGAACTGAAAAATGTTGTTATTTTAGGTCCAGCGAGATCTGAACGTTGCTGGTGCTGAGTTCACAGAGCTGAAGCAGCAGCTGGAGAGGGACACGCTGGTCCTGAGTGTCCTGAAAAAGCTGCAGGAGGTGAGCAGGGGTGCAGGGACAGGGGACTTCTGAACAACAAATCAATGGGATTATGCAGAAGCCAAATTATTGTTTACCTTACTCCCTCCTTGTATGTTCTAAAACTACTGTCCATGCTATCGTGCTTTTTTTTTTTGGTGCCTCTATCTTGTCCACGAGCTCTGCATGCACCTTGAAGGAAATGTCATTGTTTACAGTCCAGACTTCACAGCCCTTCTTTATCTTAGTTCTTCTAATCTTGGTATTCTGGTTTTCAGCTTCTTCTCTCCCAGTTTAGCACAGTTTATGTTTCAGTAGCCTTGATGAATTCCAGAGTGTTTGATAAAACAACAGAAAAAATGGATAGGCTGGGGCACCTGGTATAAACTATGGCCTGAGCTATTCAAATACATTGCTACAGAGGGGGAGCAAAACAATCCTGCTCCTCAGTCCACATTCTTGTGGGCCTCTGTTCTGGATGAGTGTGTGTGGCTTACAGATGTGGGTGTGAGCCTGCAGTGTCAGAGCAGAGCTGCAGTGACACCTGCCTGTGTTTGCTGTTACAGTTTGACACGGCTGTCAAAGAGTTCCACTCCGCCCTGCTGGAAGAGCAGTACGTGGCAGCAGCCCAGCAGCTGGAGAAGGTACCAGTGAGCCCCTGGCAGTGCTGCCAGTGCCCTGAGTGAGTTGCAGGGTTCCCCTGTGCTCACCCCAGCTGGGTTTGCTCTGCCCCCCCAGGCACGGAGCAGCCTCAGGACCCTGGAGTCCCGCAAGGGCTTCGAGCTGAAGGTGCTGAAGGCCCTGGGCAAGGAGCTCGTAGTGCAGACACAGAACATCATCTATCATCTCTGGCAGGAGTGGCAGAAGCTCATTGTGTGGAAGCTTCCCCCTTCCAAAGGTGCTCACAGGGTTTTTTTTTCACTCTTTCTGCCCCACTGAAGTGCCTGTTCTCACCTGCAAGGTGGGACACGCAGTAAAACTTTGTGCTGAGGGGGTTGGATGAGCTCTTGCTCTGGGGAGGGGTGGATCTTTGTTCTGCTGTGGCACTGTGACAGCCCTGGGTAGATCTTTGTTCTGCTGTGGCCCTGTGACAGCCCTGGCTGTGCTTTGGTGCAGGAAGCAGCAGCCTGGAGGCCGTGGTGCTCTCGGAGCTGCACTTGCACACGGTGCCAGCCCAGGACAAGGACACTGCTGTCCCACCCATGCAGGCTGTGCTGCAGGCCTTGGCTGTCCTGGGAGAGCTGCACTACAAGCTCAAAGATTTTGGTAAGACAGACCCCAGAAACAGCCCCAGTAGCTCAGGGGGATAGTTCAGGCTTGTTTTAACACGGATAGTGAGACCCACTTCACTCCAGCAGGATACTGGAAATCTTCTTCCTGTCCTGGTTTGTGTTTCACACTGAGGTGAATGCTGTAGCTCTTATTAATAGGAAAATATTTATTCCCATTATCTACCAGAATTATTTCTCCTTTTCCTGACAATTCAGTGTACTTTAGGTCTATGACTATGTGGTTTCATTGCCTGATGCTTGAAGAGTTTTACCTCATTAGTAATTCCCTGATAGAGCTGATCAAGGGATTGTTCCTTCCACTCTTGCAGTCTCTAAAGCCAGAATAGTCAGGGCTGGAGCTCACTGGAGCAATGTGCTGTTGGAAAACCTCTGGTTTTGCCTTTCCTCAGGCCACTTTTTGCTGCAGTACATCCTGAAGCCGCTGATCTTGCACCCATCTCTGGAGCCAGTCTCAGAGGAACAGCCAGATGTGTTCATCCTGAGGTTCAGGTCCCAGGAGCTTGCTTTGGATGAGGCCTCTCCTATGGAGGTGTTTGACAAGATCAAGCTGGTTTTTGAAGTTCTGCAAAAATGTCTGCTAAGTAAGTAGCTTCTCTCTTTTGGAATTAGTTGTGGTCAGTACCTTGCTCATTTCAGGAGAGTTTTCTAGAATATCTGATTGTTAATCAGCATTATGTGCAAGGACAGTGGAGAAAAAGCTTTTGAACTGATGGTCCAGGAAGCAGCTGTGTTAAAATCCCATTTTTCTTCTCTGGAATGCAGATGTGGCTCTGGAGCAGCCTGGGGAAGGCAGAGTCACCCTGGCAGAGCTGCTGGGGGAGCTCATCTGGGAGGAGCTCTCAGACTGCCTCATCCACAACTGCCTGGTGAAATCCATCCCAACCAACAGCAGCAAACTGGAGCAGTACAAGGAGGTGGGTCCCAGAAACCCCCTCAGGTTTGAACAGGCACTCAGTGTGATGCCGTTCCAGTGGTTAATGCCCTCCAAAACCTCCTTCATCCTCAGTCAGTGTGATGCCATTCCAGTGGTTAATGCCCTCCAAAGCCTCCTTCATCCTTTGCTTTTGGCTTTTAGACCCAGCTTTACTTTGTTGCCTGATTTTAGGAGAGTGTGCTAACATGGAACACATCTGCTCTCCTCAGGTGATCAAATCCACAGAGGAGTTTGAGAAAGCCCTGAAGAAGATGCAGTTTTTGAAGGAAGACACGACTGCCTTGCTGAAATACGCCTGCAATGTGAATTCCCACTTTGCCAACAAGAAGTGCCAGGATGTGATCATGGCAGCCAGGAGCCTGATGACCTCAGAGATACACAACACTGTCAAGGTGACTGGGGATGCCTCATGCAGTCTTTCCATCTGGAAAACAATCTAAATATGTTTTAATAGTGCTGCAGTGTTGTGATTATCTTGAGTCTTAAAATCTCTGCCATTCAGTGCTTTTTAATCTTGCAGATTCTGCTCTCAGAGCTCCAAATTCTGTTACCCTCTCTCTTGTTTTCCCTTAGATCACACCTGATTCCAGTGTAGCCCTCCCAGAGCTCCCAGATCCTGGGTCAGGAGACCACCTGAAGATGCACAGAGCCTCGCCCCTGCACAGTGGGCTGGTGAATCTGGGCAGTGAGAGCAGGCTGAGCCCGCTCACCCTGTCCCTGCCCACGTGCCGCATCAGCTCCTCGGTGCAGCAGCTGGTGCAGCTGGCTTATCACACCCTGCTGGAGGCCACAGCCAGCACAGATCTCTGGTGGGAACTCTTTGGCATTCATTAGTTATCATTAGTTATCAAATTGATATTTATTTATTTAGTAACTTGTGTGTTGGCCTCTAGCAACACCAAGCATCTGGTACAGACTTAAAGGACTTTAAGGATAGAAAATCCTAAAAACTGGACTCAGTCATTGCCCTTGTTTTGGCTGGAGGATGTAGCCCTGGCTTTGGGCAGGAGACTGACTCTGCTGCAGGCTGTTCCTGCAGGTTCAGCAGGAGTTCAGGTGTTTATTAAAATCAAACCTATCACTGTGAGCAGAGTTTTGCTGTCTTTGTGCTGGTGAAAGCAAAGAACTCCAGCCCTGCAGCTGGCAGGGAAAAGCAGACAGGATCCACATAAACTTCACTTTAACAGGCACAGACCACAGCCCTGAAGCAGCAGAGTTGCCCAGGTAACAGCTGCCCTCAAGGGGCAGGGGAGGGCTGGGTGTTCCTGCACCCCTGGAGGGGCAGGGACAGTGTCCCCTTTGTTCTGGGCTTTCAGCATCTCCCTTCCACACTGAACCTCAAGGCACCACAGCCTTTGTGAGGTTTCCAGAGTGTTGACAGTGCTGTCATTGATCCTGACAATCCCCTCTTTGTGCCAGTGCTTCATTGCTCATAAAACCTTGTTGTGGGGCAGGTTGAGGGTCAGCAGTGAGCAGGACATTAATGCCAGACTGACAGGAGGCCTCTTTCCCTTGTAGCTGTTTGCAGCTCTTCAACTGTGTCAGGGACGTCTTCCAGCTCTTCTGTGAGGTGGTGCCCACATACCACAGGTGAGTGTGTCCATATTTCCTGTTCTGGGGGGGAATATTGCTGGTGGAACAGCCCCACTTGTCCAGTACAGCCAGGGGCTCCATCAGCAAAAATTAACTGTTCACTCTGTTCTTAAACCTGTGCAGCCAGGTGTTTCAGAGTTTCTGTGAGGTCAATCTTATGATCAAGGGTGTGGGTGAAGTTCTCACACAGCTGCATTTGTTTCCAGCCATGTAACTTTGACCTCAGGTCTGATGCACAGATTTTTCATGATGTTTTTCCTATTAAGAAGAGAGCAACAGTGATGATGGAAAATTCACAATCCTGTCAGAGAACGTCTCTCCCTTTTCCTCACTGTGACTTTGCTCTAACAATGTGAATTCCTGTTTGAAAGTCCATGGCTGGATCACACAGGGCTCAGATGCCTCAGTGCCATTTCAGACTCTTTTCCTGCCAGTTCCTGTGGGGTTGGCAGAGGTTAAATGTTTTCACTCTGGTATCAGTCAGGCCTTGCCAGCACCATCCGCTGACAGACCGTGCGTTTCTCTGGGATAGACACAACCTTCTTTTAACAGAACAGCTCCAAATAAACCCACCTCTCCTTTTCCCTTCTTGCTGGGCCAGGGAGACCCTGCAGAAGCTGCCCCAGCTGGCTGCCATCCACCACAACAACTGCATGTACATCGCCCACCACCTGCTCACCCTGGGCCACCAGTTCCGCTACAGCAGCGCCGGCGTGCTCAGCAGCGTGGCTGTCACCTTCGTGGACCTGGTGCCTGGCTTCAGGAGGCTGGGTAACTTCCCACCTGCCCCTCTTGCAGTGGATCAGTGGCACTTCATTGCTGCTGGAAGGTTTCACTGCTCGAGCAGTGCATTGGTAGTTTTGGGACAAGTGGCAAAAGCATTTTCTGATTTAGGAAGTTTTGGCTCTTTGGAACCTGAATCTTCTTAGTCCCAAGAACAGCTCAGTGTCCAGCAAGATGTGGCACTGTGATTTGGGATCTGCTCTCAGTCCTGTGATATTTTCATTAGTTATTCTACAGAAATGAATTCAGAGATGAGTTTGTGTGAGCTAACAGGAGTCATCCACAACTCTTTCTGCTGCTCTCTTTTTCCAGCAGTTTTGCAGCAATGCACAAAAGCTCTCTGGTTAAACTGGCTCTGGGAGACTGTTTGGAGATTGGAAATTTGATTAAAAATAAAACATTATAGCAGGTTCATTCTTCAGCACTTACAGTCATAAATAGGCAGAGCAAATTTAGTAATTGCTTGATTGCTTCTCTCTGTTTGTTTGCTCCTAAAGGGGTGGAGTGTTTTCTGGCCCAGATGCGAGTGCAGAAGGGAGAAATCCTGGAGAGGCTCTCGAGTGCCAGGAATTTTTCCAACATGGATGATGAGGAGAATTACCGTGCAGCAAACAAAGCCATAAAGCAGGTAAGGAAGGCACAGAGGAACATCCCAGTGCCTGCAGGCATCCTGGGGAGGGTGCAGTGTGTCACCCCAGCCTGACAGCTGTGGAACTGCTAAAAACCTGTTTTGTGATGTGATGGTTTGGGGTTTTTGTGCTGGACTGTGTCTTTAGCAGGATTGCTCTCTCCATTTGTGTTCACTGATCCCTGGTGCCATGGCAGGGTTCTGTCTGGTGTCACTCTCTGCTGTTGCCTTGCAGGTGCTGCACCAGCTGAGGAGGCTGGGCATGGTGTGGCAGGATGTGCTCCCTGTCAACGTGTACTGCAAGGCCATGGGGACCTTACTGAACACAGCCCTGGCAGAGATTGTCACCAGGATTGTTGCCCTGGAGGTAACAGCCATGGGGGGTGCTGGGGACAGAGTCTGTCACCTCCAGAAACTCTCCCCAAAACCACATTTCAGGGGAGCAGTTGTTTCACACAGAAATTACAATCCTGTGTGCACAGAAAATGTTCACAATCCCAATTTTCCATTTCATTTGGCACTCCAAAAATAAACCTCACCTGTGCTCTGTGCATGTTCTGCCCATTGCAGGATATCTCTGCAGAGGATGCAGACAGGCTGTACTCACTCTGCAGGACCATGGTGGAGGAGGGACCCCAGGTTTTCACCCCTCTGCTTGAAGAGGACAAAAATAAGAAGTACCAAGAGGAAGTTCCAGTCTATGTGCAGAACTGGATGACATTCAAGGAGCTGATGATCATCCTGCAGGCCAACCTCCAAGAAATTGTGGATCAGTAGGTGTTTCCTTTTCCAGCTGCTTCTCCAGACCTGTGCCAGGGAGCTGGAGTTACAGGAACTGCTGACAAGGGTCAGGATCAATTCCTGGAGTTCAGATGGAAGGTGGGAACTGCTGACAGGGGTCAGGATCAGCTCCTGAAGTTCAGAGGGAAGGTGGGAACTGCTCACAAGGGTCAGGATCAATTCCTGGAGTTCAGAGGGAAGGTGGGAACTGCTGACAAGGGTCAGGATCAGCTCCTGGAGTTCAGAGGGAAGGCAGGCACTGCTGACAAGGGTCAGGATCAATTCCTGGAGTTTAGAGGGAAGGCAGGCACTGCTGACAAGGGTCAGGATCAGCTCCTGGAGTTCAGAGGGAAGGTGGGAACTGCTGACAAGGGTCAGGATCAGCCCCTGGAGTTCAGAGGGAAGGTGGGAACTGCTGACAAGGGTCAGGATCAGCCCCTGGAGTTCAGAGGGAAGGTGGGAACTGCTGACAAGGGTCAGGATCAATTCCTGGAGTTCAGGGGAAAGATGGGAACTGCTGACAGGGGTCAGGATCAGCTCCTGGAGTTCAGAGAGAAGGCAGGAACTGCTGACAAGGGTCAGGATCAATTCCTGGAGTTCAGAGGGAAGGTGGGAACTGCTGACAGGGGTCAGGATCAGCTCCTGGAGTTCAGAGGGAAGGCAGGCACTGCTGACAAGGGTCAGGATCAGCCCCTGGAGTTCAGAGGGAAGGTGGGAACTGCTGACAAGGGTCAGGATCAGCTCCTGGAGTTCAGAGAGAAGGCAGGCACTGCTGACAAGGGTCAGGATCAGCCCCTGGAGTTCAGAGGGAAGGTGGGAACTGCTGACAAGGGTCAGGATCAATTCCTGGAGTTCAGAGGGAAGGCAGGCACTGCTGACAAGGATCAAGATCAGCTCCTGGCACAGGCCCTTGGAGGCTTGTTTGAGGTGCCATTTCTGGGCAGGTTGGTGACATAAAGCTCTCCCTGTTTCCCTTCCAGGTGGGCAGATGGCAAGGGGCCCCTGGCAAAGGAATTTTCAGCAGCTGAGGTGAAGAGTCTGATCCGAGCCTTGTTCCAGAACACAGAGAGGAGAGCAGCAGCACTGGCCAAGATCAAGTGACTCCATTTTACACCTGCATTTTGTGACACAGCACGAGTAAACTGACACTTCCAAATATTTTTTTTATTCCACCTTTCTTATTTGTACTGGCCTGAAAAACTTTGGGGTTGGGTGAGTGTTGCATCTGTTGAGATGGACTGGACTGGCTTCACCACCAGTCCTTTATTAGAAACTTTTCATGCCTTCATTCAGTGAACTTCTTTCTGACAGCTCTGACTCCTTTTCTTACAGCTCTGACTCTTCTCTCCTTTCTGCAAGTTTCCTTCTTCCTCCTGCATAACTAAACCCCAGCCTGTCCCTTACCCCTGCCCAACTTTGTCCCTTGCACCACCACGTGTCCCTTCCTCCTCACAGCACAAAACTGCAGCAGCCACCTGCATCCATCCCAAACTGCAGCAGCCTCAGTCTCCAGCTCTGACTGGAGCTACAGCTGCTGGCCAGCTAACCCACTCTTACAAAACACCCAAATCCATGGGGCAGGCACAGAGATTTCCACTCTCAGTAGTCAGTATAGCTGTAATTCATTGTGCTGGTAATTCTGTACTATCCACCTCTCTTCCCACAGGGAAGTGCTTGGCTGGGGGGAAGGAGCATTTCCTGGCTCAGTGTTTGTGTAACCTCATCTCAGGCTGGGCTCAGGGCTCTGCAGGGGCATCTGCAGTGCTCAGCTGGGACTCTTCTATGCAGTTCTACATCAGGGGACCTGCAGCCCCTCTGTGACCTCTTCTGTCCCTCAAACCACACATGGAACCCACAGACTTGGAGAGCTTTTGATATCCCTCCAGGAAGTGCCAAACTTTGCCACCTCAGCTTCCCTGAGGAGCAGACCTCGAGGGAGAGACTCTTCAGGGAGGGGTGTGGGGAAGGGAGATCCTGTGCTCAGTGTGATCAGGGCACAGGATTTCTCACAGGTAGGAAAATTCTCTTATTCCTCATGGAAAATACCTTCAAACTACTTGAGAACTTCTCAGTGTCTGTTGAAGCCAGTTCAGTTCCTTCCTTTATGTTTCTGTTGGGTGTGAACTGTGTAACTCTGGTGTCTTTCTGGTGTTGTATTTTCTGTCTTTCAAGAATGATGAGAGAAATGTAAACCAATATAAAAAGGGAATGAAAGGTGCACTCAGCTTTAAGTCACAAAAGGCTAAGTTTGACACTTGGATTATTGTGCATTTCTTTGAATTGAAAAACTCAGAGCATTCGCTGAACTTAGCTCAGAGACCAAGGTGCTGCACACGTGGAGCAAAGTCCTGTAGTGCTTAGAAGAGTTCCAGTCAGAGTTCAATGTTTTAATCTGTTGTCTCCTTGTCATTGGCACTTTTTTCCCACTCCTGTTCCCATTTCCAGGCATTTGTGCAGGGGCTGAGGCTTTCATGTCACCCCAGAACCCTTCTGTTTTTATTTTTTCCCCCTTTGAGTGTTCCCACTGTCATCTCATGGGATCCCCTGCCTCTTCAAACACAAAAATGTCTGTTTTGAAAAACACTTCTCCCCTGTTGATTGTCCACAGAATTGTAATTTGCTATTTTCTTTAATAAACTATTTATACTGAGCTCGTTTGGGAGTCTGTTTGGGTTACAGTGAGACAGGAGGAGCCAGTCCTGGGCTGTTCTTCACTTGTGGAAGGGCAGAGTGTTGCTGTGTGGAGTCTGTCCTTGCCTGATTTCTAGTGCATCTAATAAAATCAGTTAAAAAGGAAACAAAAACAAGCAATCAGTTCCATGAAAGAGGCTGTGCTAGAGGCCTGTGCATCCAGGGAAGGAGTTCAACAGGACAAATGCAGGGATTTGTCTGAGAACAGAGCAGGCTGGCACAGAGCTGGGCTCACCTGGGTCACCTGGTGGATCCAGGGCAGCAGCTGAGCCACGTTGGTGTAGACCCCGGGGTGGTTGGGCTCAGCACAGCCCTGGCCCCAGCTCACAACTCCCACCAGGCGCCACATGGAGCCATCCCAGCACACCAGGGGCCCCCCACTGTCCCCCTGCAGGGCACACCAGGGACTCACAGCCTGCTCTGGCTCCTGGGGGCTCCCCCAGTGCCACCCCCTGCCACCCCCCAAACCCTGCCCAGCCTGGCCTTGAGCTCTCCAGGGAGCATCCAAAGCTCAGTGCCTGGCTGAGGGTGTCCCCAGGGGGCTGCAGGCACCCCCAGCCCCACCTGGCAGGCGTCCACGTGTCCCTGCAGGTGTCCTGCACAGAGCATCCTGGCTGTCAGCTCACCCTTGTACACACATGAGCTGTTGCACCTCCGGGTGCCAATCAGGGGCACCAGGGCCTCCTTCAGCGTCCCAGCCACCTGTGCTGGGGACAGGGACACAGAGGAGCCAGGAGGGAAAGCCAAGGGAGCAGAAGGGGACAGCAGGGCAGGTGGCACTGCCTTGAGGGATGGGATCAGGCCAGGCCTGCAGGGGCAGGGCTGGGATGAAGGCAGGGCTGGGATGAAGGCAGGGTTGGGATGAAGGCAGGGCCAGCATTTGGGGTGGAAGAGGCTGGACAGGGCAGGGGAAAGGCTCCAGGCAGAGCTGAGGGGCTCAGGTGGGAGCTCACCTTGGCCAGGTGTGGTGTAGCCCCAGCCTGACACCCAGCACTGCGTGCCCTGCAGCAGGTCCTGCCGGGAGGGCGGCAGGCACGCGGCTCGGATGGCACCTGGGGGACAGGGACAGCTCAGGGGACAGATCAGGGGGGACAGCTCAGAGGTGACAGATCAGGGGGACAGCTCAGGGGGACAGCTCAGAGGGACAGTACTGGGACAGCCCCTGACCTGAGAAGTTGAGGGGCACTTGGAGCCTCATCAGGGCGATGTCGTAGTCGAGGCTGCTGTCGTTGTAGAGCGGGTGGGAGATGATTTCCCGGACGGGCACCCCAGCCTCGGGCCCGAGGGAGCTGCGGGTGACAATTCCTGCAAAAACCTGCCAGGCTGGGGCTGGCAGCTGCCTGGAACCCAGCGGGCACTGCCCTGAGTGTGGGGCAACCAGCATCGAGGTGTGGGCTAGCAGGGGGGACAGAGACCCGGGGATGGGGACAGGGAGATGGGGATGGGCACAGGGAGCCTGGGATGGGCACAGGGAGCCAGGGAAGGGCACAGGGAGCCAGAGAAGTGCACAGGGAGCCAGGGATGGGGACAGGGAGCCAGGGAAGGGCACAGGGAGCCAGGGACGGGCACAGGGAGCCAGAGAAGGGCACAGGGAGCCAGGGATGGGGACAGGGAGCCCAGGGACAGGCACAAGGAGCCCGGGGTACCTGTGCACGCAGTGAGCTGCCGTGAGGATCCACTCGGGGGCCAGCACAGAGCCCCCACAGCGGTGCTGGGAGCCCTGGCACACACTGACCTGCCAGGGCCAGCGCCCAGGGGACACGTCTGTGCCCCCCACCACCCTGCCAGCCCCTGCCTGCAGCCCACACTCTGCAAGGAATGGGGGAGAGAGCCTTCAGCTCCAGCCCTTCCTGCTGGAGGCCGAGGGGAGCAGGGAAATGGGAGGACAGAGATCCTAGGGAATCGGGAGAGGAGGGAATCACTCACCTGAGCACTGCAGAGCCACAATTCGGCCAGATTGGCAGCTGCTCCTGTGTGGGAGCAAGGAATAAACACCAGCCAGAATCCCTGCAGAGCTCCAGGGGTGTTTGCTGCACACTCTGGGCTTCAGCCTGACTGAAGGCTCCACAAGCCCTGCTTGTCTCAGAGCTGCCCTTACCTGACCTGCCACATGTCCTCCAGGCTGCCTCGCTGCCGGGGCCTCACCTGCAGGAACTGCTGCCCAGCACTCACCTGCACACCCGCCAGCTCCACTCCCTGCTGCTGGGTCACACTGCAGAGCGACAGGAAATGTCCTGGGGAGGGGTCAGGGATGTGACCCTGCCTCTGGAGTGTCACATCCCGCAGCTCTGGCAGCTGGGAATGAACTTTTTGGACCTTCTGGAGCCATTCCTGCAGGTCCCAAGCCCAGTTTCCCAGGGAATGGTGTGGCCTGGCTCTGTGCCCTGACAAACCCCCAGGCAGAGCTGCCTGTGCCGTGCCCACCTGAGGTACCCGAGCTGCTGGCAGAGCAGGGTGCCCAGGGAGGGATCCCAGTGCCCATGGCACACCAGGAGCCAGCCAGGATGTGCCTCCACCTGTGCCTGCAGCAAGGAATTCGCTGTGTTGATCCTGAAAGACACTGAAGCCATTCCATTGCTGACAGCCTGTGAGCTCCCAAACCCTGAGCTGGGTCACGCACAGCCAAAGAGGAAAAAAACACCCTAACCCCACCCTAAACCCCAGGGAAAACCCACCCTAAACCCCAGGAAAAACCCACCCTAAACCCCAGGGAAAACCCACCCTAAACTCCAGGGAAAACCCACCCTAAACCCCAGAGAATACCCACCCTAAACCTCAGGGAAAACCCACCCTAAACACCAGGGAAAACCCAGCCCAAACCCCAGGGAAAACCCACCCTAAACCCCAGGGAAAACCCACCCTAAACCGCAGGGAATACCCACCCTAAACTCCAGGGAAAACCCACCCTAAACTCCAGGGAATACCCACCCTAAACCCCAGGGAATACCCACCCTAAACCCCAGGGAAAACCCACCCTAAACTCCAGGAAAAACCCACCCTAAACCCCAGGAAAACACCACTTGAGGAGTTAGAAACTCTAAATGAACCCAGTCAGAGGGGCACAGGCAGAGGAGTCATTACAGAGTTGCCTTTGCTGGGGGATCCCTTGTGCACTGAAGGTGCTGTGCTGAGGGGTTCAGAGAAAAGCACAGCTGCCAAATGCAGCAGTCAGTGATTTCTGAAGAGCCCCTTTCCTGCCCTTGCCAGGCCTGGCTCCCCTCTCACCACCACCATGACATCAATCAAAGGTGCAAACCTGAGCTGGGAGCCCCCCGGACCACGGGCTCTTCCTCCTCACCATCCTCACAGGCTGGGATCACATCCAAATGCTGCTCCTGGGGAGAGCCCTGCTCTGCCTGGGGCTCCTTCCTGTGCTTCACTTCAGAGACAGACAAACTGCTGAGGGTGGGCTCACACAGCACAAGGATGCCCAAATCTGCACCATGCTGCCCACTGCAAGAGGGGAACGAGCCTCTCCAGGAGCACACTGAGCCCACCCCGAGCCAGGGCTGAGCAGGGAGCCCCTACCCCCCTCCCCACCGCTGGAACCCCAAACCTCTCTCAGAGTGGCAGGGGGGGACCTGGGGGGCACTGACCGAGCAGCCACGTCCCTGCCACCATCCCCAGCAGCAGCACGGCCAGCCCCAGCAGCAGCAGCAGCCTCCTGACAGAGCAGAGAGCCCCAAAGGACACCCCAGCAGCACCTGGAAGGGAGGTAGAGAGGCTCAGTGAGGTCTCTGGGTCTCTCCCAGCCCTCCCAAAGCCCTGGTGAAGCGCCTGGCAGGTCCTGCACTGATCCCAGGGCTCTCCTGCTCCGTTCCCGCAGGAGGAGCTGAGCTAAGCCCTGGATTGTGCCAGACTCAGCCCCCAGAGCCCACCCTGCTCCCAAAGCCCCCAGAGCTCACCCACCGTGCCCTGGGCTGGGCTGTGTGCCCGGGGCTCTCCTCCTGGGCTCGGCATCCTGGGCCTGGCTGCAGGGACAGGGGCAGAGGCCGGAGCTGCTCGGGGCCAGGTCTGGGTGCTGGGGCTGGGGCAGAGCTGAGGGATCCCTGCCCGGCATGGCAGCAGCACAAAGCCCAGCTCAGCTCCCGGAGCCAGCTCAGGTTCCTGTGCATGCGCTGACGGCGCTGCCTGGCCCCAAACCCCCCTTCTGCATCCCCTGCTGCTCCAGGTGTCCCTCCTGTCCCTCCTGGGGCAGAGCCAGAGCGGCTGTGGGGCTGCCTGAGCCCCCAGAGCCATCTCCCACCTGCTGCCCCCCTGTCCCCTCCCGTTCCTGAGCAGCCCCAGAGCTGCTGTGGAGCTGCCTGAGCCCCCAGAGCCATCTCCCACCTGCTGCCCCCCTGTCCCCTCCCGTTCCTGAGCAGCCCCAGAGCTGCTGTGGAGCTGCCTGAGCCCCCAGAGCCATCTCCCACCTGCTGCCCCCCTGTCCCCTCCCGTTCCTGCCACAAGAGCAGCCCCAGGAGCTGCTGAGGGGGCTGCAGCTCCAGCCAGCCCTGCCTGCAGCGGCCTCTGAGTCCTTTGGGGATCAAAACTTCCTAAAGTGGGGGGGAAAATCAGAGAAAAGCCTGGAGCTGCTTCTTATCACCCCTACACATCCAGCCAGGCTGTGTGTGACAGGTGAAGGGCAGGTGACGGCGGTGGAAAAGAAGGGACGGGGTCTTAATGATTTGCAAGGTGCCATGAAGCCATTTATTGATCCACAAAGCAAAGTTTATATACTTTTTCTATTGTTACTAAAAATAGTCCACCAATAATACTCGTGTAACTAAGGTATATTGCTTACATGTAGCTAGATAACATTGCTCAATCTAGGCCTCATCTAAGCTAGCCAGGTAGATAAAATATTTCCCGTAAATCCTCTAGAAACTCCAGGCTAAGTACTCTGTACCAAGCACCTTCTTATATTTTGCATTCTTTCCCCAAAATCCCGCTTTCTTCTGCCAAGGCTTGGGCCTACTCCCGCCAAGGCTTGGGCCTACTCACTCCCGCCAAGGCTTGGGCCTACTCACTCCCGCCAAGGCTTGGGCCTGCTTACTCCCGCCAAGGCTTGGGCCTACTCACTCCCGCCAAGGCTTGGGCCTACTCACTCCCGCCAAGGCTTGGGCCTACTCACTCCCGCCAAGGCTTGGGCCTGCTTACTCCCGCCAAGGCTTGGGCCTACTCACTCCCGCCAAGGCTTGTGGCCTACTCACTCCCGCCAAGGCTTGGGCCTGCTTACTCCCGCCAAGGCTTGGGCCTGCTCACTCCCGCCAAGGCTTGGGCCTACTCACTCCCGCCAAGGCTTGTGGCCTACTCCGGCGAACAGATCTACATGGGTAGTGACAAGCTGAGCAGTGCTGGCAGTTCTGCTCTCTGGTTGTATTCCCACAGGCAGGTGTGGGGTGCTGGTGACCCATTGCTCCATGAATCCCCCCAAAACCAGCCCCACCTCCCCACGAGCTGGATTTCACCTGCCTGGAGCACACAAGGAGTAGCAGGGGACAGGCAGCAGCTCTCAGCCTGCTCCTGGTTCTCCAGGTGCTTTCTTGCTGCTGGAAATGGAGTTTGTGTTTTGCAGGAGATGATTTTGTTACCAGTGGAACAGAAATCCCTCGGGCTGCTGCCTCCCCTCATCCTCCTCTGCCCCAGCCCCAAAAACAAGAGCAGTTGAACAGACTGGAAGAGCTTTCCCATGCAATAAAGGGTTTTTTTTTTCCTTGACTTCTCCATCCCTGACAGACACAGCTGGTGTCTCGGAGCACCAATGAATTTTTAACGTCATTTAACCAAAGAAACCCCCATGAATGTTTCATGTGCTGCAGGTTCAGGTGGGGGTTTGTGCTCTCTGAGCAGCACCAGGAGTGCTGTGGCACAAACCCACCCTGTGCCAGGGAACTGCTGTAAAACAGCGGGGTTTGGGTTGGGTTGGATTTTTTTCTCCAAGCCCCCATCTCATTTAGAGTTTAGAAAGGCTGCAAATATCCCCAGGGCTCTGTGTCTGGCCTTTTCCTGCACCCTGAGGCTCCGGAGCATCCTGGGCAGGACTGTAGGTGGTGCTGGAGCAGTGGGAAAGGAGGGAGCAGGCACAGAGCCCAGCCCGAGCATCCTTGGGCAGAGCCCAGCCCGAGCATCCTCGGACAGCCCTGCTGGGCACCCAGGAGGGCAGGGGCTCACCTGGCTGCTGCTCCCAGCCCGGGGCTGCTGCTGGACCGCTCTCCCCTCCCAGAATCCGCCAGAAACTCAACCTGTTCAGAGTTAAAAAAGATGAAAAATTATAACAGAGGTGTGAGCACAGCCAGCAAAACACAAACACCTTCCCCGCAGCAGAGCGAGCAGGGGAAGGGAGGAATGGGGCTGATCCCTAAAGGATTCATCAGGAACGGGTTCAAAAGCCAGGACACAGCCCCAGCCTGTGCTCCGAGTCACGCTGGTTCCCAAACTCCGAGCAGATCAGTGTTTGCATCCAGCCTGAGTGAGAGCAGGGATGGGGGGAGAGCGCTCCCCAAATTCCGCTGGGAAGGGGAGCAGCAGCAAAGCTTCCTCCTGGGGAGGGAAGGGAGTTCAGAGCCTTTAACAGGGCATGAACAGCTGTGGGGTGTGAGTCCAGCACAGACACATCCCCAGGGTCCCCACCTGGGCACAGCTCCTGCGTTCTCCTGCTCCAGCCTCCCTCCCCAGGCAATCTGCTGGCTAATGACTCTGGAGAAGGCAATTTCAGGAAAACTGGTTTCTCCCTGCAAGGAATTGAATGGAGGCACTATAACTGATCCATAACTGCTATAACCTGATCCAATAATTTGTTTAAAAAGCAGCTGGCACCGTGTGAAGCAGAGACAATTCCGAGGCAATTCCCTGCAGGGATGGTGCCAACCTGCCCAGAGCCAGGGGATGGGCACACTGCTGCTCTCCTGCCCCAGAGGAGCCAGGACAAATGTCTCGACCCCTGATGCTGTGATGGGGACACCTCAGTGGCCGTCCTGAGCAGGGCATTGTCACCTTCTCCCATCACAGGTGACAGGTAGGGGTTTGATGCCCCTCTGTTCGTGTTTCTGCAGAGCAGGACAGCCAGGAGAGGGCAGGGCCCGGGATTCTCATCCATCACCCAATAAATAGAGAGCTTAAGGATGTCAGGGATGAAATGTTTCCATTCTCTGTATCATGTTCCAGCACAAAGATATCCCGAGGGATTTATTCTCAGAATGAGTCAAAGAAGAATAATTGTTATAGAGAAATTAATGTTCTGCTCTTTTTTCTCCCATTCCCAAGCAGTTTATTTGTCACTTGCCAGCTGAACCTTTGCCCTCACAAGATGCTGAGGACCGAAATTCCAGGAATGGAAAAGGAAAAGGTTTTCCAGGAGTTTGGGTGACATTTCTGCTTTGTTGTCGCCTCACTCCCTGCTCTGAGAGCAGAGCTTTGAGCTGCAGGGGGGTCACTGCACACCCAGCCCAGACAGGGCTGTGACACACGGCGGCCACTCGCCCTCGCTGGCAGCCCGGATGAAGTCACAGCTGATGTCACCAGGGCTGGCAGGTCCCTGCAGCATCACCGTGTGCTGGAGCTGCTCTGCCCAGCCCCTCCATCCTCAGAGCCAAAATCCCAGCAGAACCCCAGCCCTGGAACCCGCGGGTTCCCAGACACTGAGCAGCCCCAAGGGGAAACCCAGCCATCCTCCCTGAGAGGGCTGAGGGGGAACCCAGATATGTGCCAGCCTTGAGGTGCCACCCTCTGCAGGGAGCATTCCAGCCTCAGCAAACCCAGCAGCACAGCCCTGAGCCTGTTGCACAGAGCTTCCCCCCATCAGCTACTCTCTGCTCTCAGGATGCTCCTGGGCTGCATTTCCAGCAGCTCTCGAACCCTGAGCCTGCTGCACGGAGCTTCCACCCCATCAGCTGCTCCTCTGCATTTCCAGCAGCTCTCCCTGAGCCCTGAGCCCTGAGCCTGCTGCACGGAGCTTCCCCCCATCAGCTGCTCCTCTGCATTTCCAGCAGCTCTTGAACCCTGAGCCTGCTGCACAGAGCTTCCCCCCATCATCAGCTACTCTCTGCTCTCAGGATGCTCCTGAGCTGCATTTCCAGCAGCTCTCGAACCCTGAACCTGCTGCACAGAGCTTCCCTCCCATCAGCTGCTCCTCTGCATTTCCAGCAGCTCCCCCTGAGCCCCTGCCCTGCTCTCCTCCAGGGCTGCTTCGCCCAGGATTTCACCCCAGCAGTAAAACTGGTGCTGGGTTGGATTTTTAAATTTTTCTTTTCAATCCCTGCTCCTGGAGGGGGCACTGAAATCCACGCCAGGGGCAGCAGGATTTTCCCTGCCTGATTCTTTCTGGAGAACCTTCCTGGGGACACGTCCCTGGCAGGGCTGGGGCTCTGTGAGCTATCAAACAGAGCTGTACTCACGTCCTGACAGAAGTTATCCACCTGTGAATATCTGGGGGCTCTGGGTGCTCTTTAGAGGCTGCTAAACACCCAATAAAATAAAGATAAGATAAAATAAAATCTGTGTGCTCACGGGCAGCCTCCGCTGTCCTGGGCAGTTCAGCTGCCAGCATTCCCTGGAAATCTGTCACTGCTCAGCTCAGCAAGGAAAAGCATCCAGGATATTCCTGCCAGGCTTTGGGATATTCGAGTGAGATTTTCTAAACCCCAGGACAGAAATCAAGGTTTCCCCAGCAGTATTTTCCTGTTTTAATCCTCCCGTGTCCTGACTTTCCTCCACGACACAAAGTCTTGGCCAGTGCTGCTCACCAAAAGCCTCCCAGCTCCCTCACACAGCCTCATTATGGATCCTAATTAAATAATTGCACGTTTTCATTCTCTGCAATTACAGCCACCACTTATGTAAATAAATACGCTGCCTGTAATTGCAAAGTTATGAAAAGCGATTAGAAAATATAGATTTTGTTAAAGAGAAATCACTTCAGGATTGCCCAAGCAGCTCTCCCTCATCACCCAGAACCCTCCTTCAGCACCAGGATCTCCCTTCCCACCTGGAATTCTCTGCATTTCTGCAGGCTGCAAAGTGAAACATCTTTAATGCATCCTGACAGAGAAATAACTCCTCGTGCCAGCGTTTACCAGCAGCAATGCTGCAAGGCACGGCCTTTAGGGCAGTAAAAGTTCAAAATAGCCTTTCCTTCAGATTCCTTATTTATTTCCTCCACATTTCTTATTTATTTCCTCCCATAAATTCACACAGGGGAGCTCCTCAGCACTTTAAAGCAGTGGCCTTGATATTTTCCTGAAGGATCACCTAAAACTTGAAAAAAAAAAAAAAAGAGAAAAATTCCACTTTTCTCTTTCTGTTTCATTTCTGCAGCAGTTTAGGAATCACAGCCTTCCTTTGCAGCTTCCTGCAGCTCGGGGATGCTCAGGTTTGCAAAGCAGCCGGCTGGAAAAAGGGAAAAAAATAAAAGGGATTTAATTTAGGAAGTGACTGAATGGGAGAACACGACCCTGAGCCCTCGGGATTGTGTCACCGCTCGTGGCCCAGCAGAGCTTTTGTGTGGTGCTAACAAGGGGCTTGGCTTAACAGAGCTGCCCTCTGTGACTCAAAAATAGCCACAGATTTTAGGAGGTCCTGGCAACCCAAATCTCTTCTCTTCTCTTCTCTTCTCTTCTCTTCTCTTCTCTTCTCTTCTCTTCTCTTCTCTTCTCTTCTCTTCTCTTCTCTTCTCTTCTCTTCTCTTCTCTTCTCTTCTCTTCTCTTCTCTTCTCTTCTCTTCTCTTCTCTTCTCTTCTCTTCTCTTCTCTTCTCTTCTCTTCTCTTCTCTTCTCCTTTTTTAATTTTTGAACCACAGAGTTGCACAACTCTCAGCATAGCCGTAAAGCACAAAGCTGCCACGCTGACACGCATGCAGTGAACTGGCTGAAGTTTCTAAGTCATTAATTGTCTTTTCCAGCAGTAAATTTTTTTTTTTTTTTTTAAATTTGCCAATAAATCACCCCGAGCACAGCACTGAACAAAGTTGCTGTGCTTCAGCCCGCAGCTCGGATTTCTCAGCCCGGCATCACAGAGATGCTCCGCTCCTGGAAGAAAACACCATTTTCCCCAACGCCGGGGAAATTTTTCTGCTTTTCTCGTGTGCGAGGTGATGAGTCAGTGTTTGCAGGCAAGGGAGGCAAAAACCCCGCTCTCTGTGCGCACAAACGCAGCGGGGAGCGGCTCCTTCTGCGGGATTTTGGGGGCAGGAGGAATTTGGGCAGCCCTTGGGTACCCGGTCCTGCAGGGTCCGGGGCTGTGCTCATCGTGGGGAGGGTTTTTCAGCGGCTGTGGAAGCGAGAGAAGCAGTGAACAAAGATTTTTGGGGTTTGGCGTGTGCCCCCAGCCTCTGCTGTTCCAGGGATGCTGCTCCTGCCACCCTCTGGGAAAAATAAATAAAATAATAAATAATTTAAAAAGACATTTCCAGGAGGTCAAAAGGCCCAGCTCGCCCGGATTTCTGCGCCCATGGTGCTGACACCAGCGCTGCCTTCCCAGCGCTTTGCTGCTCTCCGGTTTTCCCTTTAAAAGTCAAATTTGATCCCTCCCGGGCAAGGTGGAGAGGCTCTAGTGCTGATTTATCCCCGGAATTCTGCCCTTTCCTGCAGCAGGATGATGGTTTTAACCCGCTGTGCCCTTTGGCATCTCCTCAGGAGCCCCTTCGGGAGGGGATTTGTGTCCCAAAAAAAGCCCAGCTCCCAAAAGCACAGCCCTGAGCCTGCAAAGCTGCCAGGCTTTCCTCAGAGCCGGTTTATTGCTTCCTCATTTCAGAGGTGATGATCTAATGAGTCATTAAAGACAAACACGGAATAGGAGAAAGCGTTTGACTTAGCAATTCTTCCCAAAAAATCCTGGAACTGCAGAATTTTAAGCAGAGCGAGCCAGAGCAATTTTAATAATGTTAAGCTTAAATTGACAGCGAAAAGGGTGAATACAAAAGAGTAACAAAAACCCAAATATATATAAACCATAAGGCTTCGTGAAAAGAATATGATTAAGCTTTCAAAGTTTTACATTGGGAATTTGGGGAGTGCTGGGAGCGAGGGCTTTTTCTTCCCTCCCATGCAAGGCACAGAACAAAGGCTGCAATAATTCATCCTAAGGGATCTGGTGAATTCTGGTTTCCCTGTCCAGCTCGGGTGTGCTCCTGGGCACGTGTGGCATCACCATTGTCACCTCCTTGTGCCAAAAAAAACCAAAACCAAAACAAAACAGGAATTGCTGCCCAGCAGGGAGAGCAGAGCACGGTTGCTCTCCCTCGGCCTCAGGTAGAAAATACAGATTTACAGTGAAAATAAATGTGCAGTTTTACTGCACAGATAAATGTGAAGGTCCCCACGTGCATTCCCTGCGTTGATTTTATTGTGGCAGTGAAAAAGAGAGGCAGGGCTGGAATTCTCCAGCAGCAGCAGAGAGGCTGAGGGGATGCTGAGGGGCAGGGATGGAGCAGCAGCTCCCAAAAGGTCCCTGGGATGGATTTTGGGGATGGATTTTTGCTCAGCTCTGCCCTCACATCGCTTTGCCAAGCTGCACAGAGCATCATGCACCAAACAAGAACCTTTTAGGCTCAGGTTTAGGACAGATTCCTGGGCAAACCCAGCCTGCAGGAGCTGCTGGAGCTCCCTCCCTTGAGCTGTGCTTGGGAATCGTCTCCACTGATCCCAGCAGGTCATCACTGTTAACTGGGGCACTCCTGATAATCCTGCAGTCCCTCTGTCACTTTGTCACTTCTCTCCGGGTGAGGTGTGCAGTGTTTGATCCGTTGTCACCTCATGTTTGAAAGCTTAGCGCGTTTATTTTATTTTTTCAAGGGTGGTGGAGGGACTGAGAGAGCAGAGTGAGTGTGGTGTGTGCCTGTCCCCTCCTTCCCCAAAGTGTCACCTGTGCCTTTCACACATGTGGGACACTTCGGGGTGACACTGCAGCACTCAGGGTGGCGAGACAGCAGCTGAGACCTGGCAAATAAATGGTAAATAATTAAGGATATGGCTCCTACAGTGTTGATTTTTCACTGTCACATCAACAACAGCAACAACAACAATAATAACAGGCCAATATTGCCAGATACCAGGGGGATTAAACATCAAATTAATACTTAGCAAGGTTAGGATTAAGCAGAAATAACAGCTTTATGATTAGAGTCTGAAACTGCCGCTGATAATGACTGATTATGCTCCTGCAGAGGAAGAATTACAAGTACTTAAGGACAAATAACCCTCCCGAAGTTGCTGGCAGCCTAAAGCTGAGCAGCACAGCCATAAATCGTCTGTGTAATGGGGCTGGAGCTCTGTGGACAGAGCAGGGAGGTGAGGGAGGATGTGAGTGCTTTCCAAGACATAAAACACTTCTTGTCTCCATGTCACCGCTACCAAAGTGCTGGGGAGGAGTTAAACTGAGCAAAAAAGGTTTAAAAAAAAAGTCTTCTCAAGTTCTCTCTGCGTGGGATTTGGAGCCCTTGTGGCAGAGCCCTTGTTTATGGGAAATGATTTTATCCGGAGCTTGGCAGTGTCTGGCTGCAGTTTCCAGCCCATTAGTTGCTGTTTCTGGAGCTCTCTGGGCTCCTCTCATGGGCTGGGTGTCCTGGGTTTGTTTTCTCACGGGCTGGGTGTCCTGGGTTTGTTTTCTCACGGGCTGGGTGTCCTGGGTTTGTTTTCCCACGGGCTGGGTGTCCTGGGTTTGTTTTCTCCCAGCCTGGACACAGCAACAAGGCAGAGCAGCAAATCTGTCCTGTTGGGTAAAGCTGGAAATGGGGACAGAGACAATCCTGGGGAGAATCCCCACTCATCACAGGGAGAGAGACACAGAGCAACTCCTGACAGGGCCTTGCAGAGGGAAAACCCTGAGCAGAGCTGGGGATGGGCAGGGGACACGGGCAGGGTGGGAGCAGCCAGGCCAGGGGGATGAGTGGGGAACTGCTGAGACAGAGGCACCGACCCTGCTCTGCTTGCAGGGTGCTCTGTCCCACACAGGAACGTTTTACTGAACACAGGAATGTTCTATTATACACAGAAATGTTCTATTATATACAGAAATGTTCTATTATATACAGGAACGTTCTATTGCACACAGAAACGTTCTACTGCACACAGGAATGTTCTATGGCACACATAAATGTTCTATTATATACAGGAATATTCTATTGCACACAGGAATGTTCTATGGCACACAGGAATGTTCTATGGCACACATAAATGTTCTATTATATACAGGAATGTTCTATGGCACACAGGAATGTTCTACTGCACACAGGAATGTTCTATCCAAAACAGGAATGTTCTATGGCACACAGAAATGTTCTATTATATACAGGAATGTTCTATTGCACACAGGGATGTTCTATCCCACACAGAAATGTTCTACTGCACACACAAATGTTCTATTATACACAGGGATGTTCTATCCCACACAGGAATGTTCTACTGCACACAGGAATGTTCTATTATATACAGGAATATTCTATTCCACACATAAATGTTCTATTCCACACATAAATGTTCTATTACACACAGGAACGTTCTATTGCACACAGGAATGTTCTGTTGCACACACAAATGTACTACTGCACACAGGAATGTTCTATTACTCACACAAATTATCTATTACACACAGGAATGCTCTATTGCACACAGGAATGTTCTATTACTCACACAAAAGCTCTGTTCCACACACAAATGTTCTATCCCCCACACAAATTCTCTATCCCACACCCAATCCCACCCAGCCACTCTCTGTGCTCACAATCACACAAACACACCTGTGCTCCCAGTTGTGCCACTGCTCTGTGCAATTTGGGATTCCTGGTGCTGCTAATGCACCAAACGTGACTTGGGCTGAGTTGTTCTGTCCCCAAGGCTCATTCCTTTCAAATTCCATCAAATCTCCCTGGCTGGAGATATCCCAGAGCCTGCTGGGCACAATCTGTGCTCTGGGGTGAGCAGGGACCAGGGGTCCCTTCCAGCCTGACCCTTCCTGGCATCCTCTCAGCTGGGATATTCATATTTAAACAGAATTTTCTGGGCCATTATCACAGAAAACTAAAACCTTGTTGTACGTGGATCTGTGTGTTGGCAGGAAAACCTGAGGGGAAAAAAATCATGAAGATTTAACCAATTAAAAAAGAAATTTAACGGGATGATGGCAGTGGAACTCATTTGGAAACAGATTAAATTCTTCAACACATTAAAGGGAAATCAGAGAAATCTGTGATGTGTGTGTCACATCCTCCCTGTGTCCCCTGCCGCTTCACACCACGGTGAGAATTTATCGTTGTCTACTCTGGGCTGCAGTCAGTCTGGGCTAATCCCCACTGGGCTGGGCTCTCCAATAAAAATAAATGTTTAAAACAAACCTTTAGCAGCACTGGAGTGGACACAGAACACAGGGGCTCCTCCACTTGAAAGTCCTTGGAGATCTCCAGCCCCAGGCAGGAGCTTTGTTAAGGGTTGGTGACTAATTGCAGGTTAATGAGGCCAGGGAAGCTCCTCACTGCCCCTGACCTGCAGGGAGCACCAGGGGATGTTTCCTGGTGGAAATGGGATGGGGATAAAACCCCAAAAAGCACAAAGAAACCACCAGCACTGAGGGAGGAACGAGGGGGATGGTTCAGGGTTCTGATTTCAGGCTGCACTGGGCTCTGGAAGCCACTGCTGCACCAGGGGGACGTGGGGGCTCTGATGGGGACCTGCACAAGGGACCTGGGCTCTGCAGCAGCCTGGGAGGGGCAGAGCTGCACGGAGCTGTGGTTCCAGGGCAGTGATTGTGGTTGATGAAGCTCCCTGGCAGGCTGGGGAGCAGGAAAAGCTTTCTGTGTTTGGTCACTCGCAGCTCTGGGATTTTCCAGCTTTCCTGCAGGCACAGCTCATCTCTCTGATGCTCTCCCTCTGATTTACTGCACCCAGCTCAGTCTGGCCGTGGAGTTTGGCTCGTCTGGCTCCAGCTGCTGCTGCCCCTTGCAGAACTTCCCCCAGACCTGTCCCCATCCCTGCCGAGCCACTCCTGACCCCTGGCCCTTCCCTGTTCCCTCAGAGCTGCTCCTGCCTGGCTGGGGATGGCACAGGAGCTCTGATGGATGGGCTGTTTGCTCCAAAATCATCCTGGACCTGACACAAACCCAGCCTGGGGGCTCTGATTCACGGCCCACCTCTCCCACTTGGCTGATCAAATGAAAAGAGAAGAAATAAAGTCGTCAATTAATCTTCCCCTCTCCTCCCCAAGGCTCGCCTGTGGTGCTGAACTGATCCACAGCAATCTGCCAGGAGCCAGCAGGGAGAGGGAAGCAAGCTGGGAGAACAGGCAGCTCAGATCATTTGCCTAAAAATCAGCAAGAACGCAAGGAGAAAAAAAGTCCAGGTTGTGACTAAACAGTTTTTGCCTTTTTAAAAGTCGATTTTTTAATCACTGTAGTATTAGTAGCTATGAGGAGTTATTTTATAGGGATCAACAGCTCAGACATTCATCTGTGACTTCAGAATTAATGTTGGTCCTAAAGCTTGGCCAGCCCAAGCCCAGTGAGGGGGAAGGAAGGTCAGTGCTACCTGAGAGAACACCCAGATGTGATCCCAGAGAGGGGCAGAAAGTTTGGCCAAAACCCCAAACATCCCTGCCAGGGTGGGTGTGAAAGCTGTGCTGAGACCTGAAATCACAGAATATCTGCTGCTCCTCTAGATGGATTCCCAGCCCAGGGCACCGAGCTGGGCTTGGCCAGGGTCACAGTCATGGATTTGTTCTTGGCAAATCCATCAGGGACAGTCGGTTTGCTCGGCCGCCAAAGGCAATGAAAAAGAAGTTATAGGAAATATGGACTGGGCTGCTGTCAGCTGGTTAATGAGGCTACAGAGCTGCAGGCTGCTCTCCCAGGGGATGCAGTGCCAGGGGAATGAGGGGAATTGAATTAATCTGAGCCCACAGGGCTCCAGGTCTCCCCATCCCGATTCGATTTCTTTGATCTTTGTCGAGAGCGAGGATCGATTTTACTAAAAATATTGCAGAGCAAAAGCATTTTTCTCATTTACTGCAGCTGCATCCAACCAGGCTGTGTGAAAACAACTCCCTGATCCCTGGAAAATGCCCTGCTGGAACTTTGCTTTTGGTGTTTGTCAGTTGGGGCTGGATTAGCCAGAAACCCGTGAAAGTTTCCTTTCCCCACTCCTGGATTACCCCGGATAATCAGAATGTTTTCAAGCTGAGAAATAAAATGCCCAAGATAAACATCCCTCCACAATCCTGAGAGCTGGGGATGGCTGCTGTTTAATTACTTTGCAGATGTAAAGGGTCTTTTCTTTATCTAATGCCCTCTGTGTGCCAAGCAAGAGGAAGGACAGTCCTTGTGCTTTGAGCTGGAGATGAAAAGAGCTCCCAGCAATTCCTCCCCTGCCAAGAGCCAGATCCCCATGCAGCTGGGTGAAGAGTTCTCCCTCCTGCCTACACAGCCAGGTAAACGTGGGCTGGCAATTAAAGTCCGGATTTCAAACTCTAAACGAGCTTGCCTTTGATTGCCGTGCGTCAGTCGCAGAGCAAATCATGTTTATTCATGGCTCTGCCTCCCAGCCCCGGCTCGGCTCGGGGGGAGCTGATGCTCCCTCCACATCCACAGCAGCTCCCAGTTCCTGGCCAGCAGCCTGGCCTTCCTTTGGACAGCCCAAACCAGCCAGCTTTGGTCTGACACAGCAACACTCCGGGCTGGATGGAGCAGCCTGGGCCAGTGGAAGGGGTGGAATTGGATTTATTTATTTATTTATCGGATTTTTTCCATCCCAAATTATCCTCTGACTCCATAATTCACACAGCACCTTTGTGCCCCTCATCCCCAGGCTGTGCAGAGTGGGATGGATGGGGAAGGACTCAGTTCTGCTGCTGTCCACACTCCCTGCCCTCCATCCTTCCTGAAGGGGAGATGTTCCAGAAGGGACCTGTGGCTTTCCTTTTGGTCCCTGGTGGTATTTACCAGAGAGTGCTAACATTTAGCAGTCTCTCACAAAGCTCACATTTCGCCAGCAGAGAAAGACCTGAGGCCTTACTTGATGAGTTCCACAAGAGTTTATTTCATGCCAAGGGTGGTCAGGCAGGATTCTCTCAGAACAAAGGGCACACAGCGATATTTATAAGTTCAGGGGGGATTCAAACTACAGCCAATAAAAGTTTATACAAAGAACAGCATCCAATCTAAGTGAGAAGTTCTAAAGGTGAACTGATCAATTACACAGACTAATTTCTAACCAATTCTCTTCCAAAGTGTTAGAGAGTGACCAAATTCTTAAGGAATTTGGCTCAACCTTGGTATCTAGGAGACCTTATCTGTTATAGCAAGTTCCAGGGGAGGGGAAGATGGCTTGGGAGGAATTGGATCATCCACAGGGAGCAGCACGAGGTGCTTGCACAGCCCAGCCCAGCAGACCTGGACATTTGCTGTTGGTTATGAACATGTGGTGGAACAGAAACTGCACACCTGAACAACCCTGAGCTCTCTAACCCAGCCAATTTCCTTTCACAGGCTGTCTGTGAAAATTAAAATTACTGAGCAGCAGGGAAACCAGACCCTGGACTGGTCACAATTTTGTCTTTAGTTCATACTTATGTATTTGCCTTCATTTCCTCAGCTGATTTTCCATGGATTTGTTTGTACCAAGCCTGGACACCCCAACTAAGTTGTTTTCCACACCAAATCTCCCAGGGGTGGGCTGAGCCTTGCCCTGCACTGATATTTTTTACCTTGCACTGATACTTTTTTGCCCTGCATGATATTTTTTGCCCTGCACTGATATTTTTTACCTTGCACTGATATTTTTTACCCAGCACTGATATTTTTTTGCCCTGCATGATATTTTTTGCCCTGCATTGATATTTTTTGCCCAGCACTGATACTTTTTTGCCCTGCACTGATATTTTTTGCCTTGCATTGATATTTTTTGCCTTGCACTGATATTTTTTACCCAGCACTGATATTTTTAACCTTGCACTGATATTTTTTACCCAGCACTGATATTTTTTTGCCCTGCACTGATATTTTTTGCCCTGCACTGATATTTTTCACACTGCACTGATATTTTTTGCCTTGCACTGATATTTTTTGCCCAGCACTCCCAAGATCCACAGAGCCCATAATAAGGAGATATCACCCTTTATCCTCAAAAAATGAGGAAGAGCTTTATCACTGAGGAGGTTTCTGAGCTGTCTGGCAACACCTGGAGAGATTCAGGGAAGTTTTATTGTGCTGTGACACAGAGAACCCTGGGCTGGGAGCACCATGAGAGCACATCCAAAGCGAAGCCCTGGACTGAGACTCGATCTGGGCAGTGCCAGAAAAGTCCTCTAAAAACCTCCCATGCCTTATTTTAATAACACACAAAAAAGTTATAATTTCTGTCATTTGAATTTCAAATCCAACAGAAAGATCTACCTGATGCTTCTATTTTAAAATGCAATTCTTTCTTCTCTTTTCTTTTCAACTCCTTTGCAGAACCAAACATCATGTTTCATCTCCAAGCGCTGAGATTAAAAAAAGCCAAAACAATTAGTGGGGAGCTGATGAAGGTGACAGGGTCATAATTAGTGCTGTTCCTCTCCAGCATGTGTTTATCATGCTAACAGAACAAGTCACTCACAGTGCTGGAGTCATGAGCTGCAGGAGCACACATGCCTTGTGCAGCTCTCACACTGCTGGGGCTGCTCTGCAGGGGGAAAAAAGCACAAATTCAATGTTTTAAAGCCACTTAGAGAGGTAAATAAACAGGAGTGGTTTGGATGCTGCTGGTGGCTGAGTTAAACTGACATTGCACGGCTTTGAAATTGCCTCTGTTGGGTGTTTGGAGGGTGGGCCTGGTGATAATTCTGGGATATTCCAGAAGAAAATGGGTTTGTGGCACCAGAGGCTGCAGCATCTGCACAGTGAGCACAGAAAGGAGGTGCTGGAGGCAAATCCCAAACCACACTGGGGGAAATCTGTTCAATGAAACACTTTTAAAGAACCCTTGGCAAATCCCTCCTTTCCACCCTCCCCACTCGAACACTGGGGCAGGATTTTGCAGGGAATGGAATCATCTCCCTAAAACTATTTTGTCTTTCCAGAGCTTGAAATGAGCAGCAATTACCCGGGGAGGACACCCCTGTGAGAGCCCCTTGCTAATTAGGTCTGAAGTGATTAGTTCCCTTCCCATCCTGCCCTAAATCTCTTTATTTTCCCCCCCTGGTGTTGGAAAGTCAACTGGAGAAAAAGAAACAACTCTTATTCAACAACATGCAAGCAAATGTCCAGGAGCAAGTGGGAAATGGGAATTGTGGAAGCTGAGGAATTGTGGAAGCTGAGGAATGAGCTCTGCATGGAATGTAAAGTCTTGCTCTGGAATGGGTTGGAAAATTGGAAGATGTTGAAGAGAGAGCGACGTCTCTGCTTCAGGACACAGCTGGGAAATGAAGGAAAAGCTTTCCCTGCCCCAGCAGTCCTGGGGTTCAGCGCCACATCCCACAGACCAGCATTTCCCATGGCTAGGTCTGCCTTTTGCTGGGCAGTTTTGTATTTTCTTGGTAACATCTGCAGGAGAGCGCCGCGAGCCATCCGCGACGGCTGGAAATGAGCCGGGCAATCCTAATGAACCCATCAGCGCCTTAATGAACACTGTGCAGGGGGATGCTGAGCCAGAGGGGTCTGAGAAAGCTGCCTTAGAGCTCTGCTCTGAGAGGGACATGCCAAATTCAGCTCTGCCACCCGTACCCACAGAGCCTGGGACCCGCCTCGTCCAGCCCCCATGGCCTCTTCTTGCTGCAATATTTTAATGCAAATATTTTAAAGGGTAAATTTTAATGCAAGGAAAGTGGGAATAGGGCATCTTGTGCAAATTGTGGCATCACTGAGGCAATTCCAGCCCCTCTGGATTTGCTGGCCACACACCCCTGTTTGCCACAGTTCTGCTCCTGGGTCAGCCACGCTGGGAGCACTCTTTGGAAATCATGCTGGAATGGGGATCAATACTGGAATCGATGATGTCTGACAGCCAGGATGGGCTCAGGACAGCGACAGAAAAAAGCAGAGGTGGGGGTTGGTTCATGAAGTGGAAAGAGGCAGCACAAGAGGGGACAGGCAGGAAATTCCCTGCTAAAGGATCCTGAATTCAGCAGAGCCGTGCCAAATCCCACAGCTTTGCCAGCAGCTCCTAAAGACAGAGCTTCCCTGCCTGTTGGTTCAATAAACAGCAGCCTGTTATCATATTTATTTGCTGATTGAATCTGAATTACAAGCGAGCTGCGAGCTGCAGAATGGCTCTGTGGAATTAGCAGCTCAGCCCCGCTCTTTTTTAATAAGGATTCTGATTGCAGCAGCGATACATCCTGAAATGAATTCAAAACGAAAGGAAAAAACCAGAGTGGAGATAATCTCCAAGTGTCAATTTGCCTTTTAAACCCGATTTACCAACTCCTGAAACAGCCCTGTGCTGGAAATGGAGGAATTACCGAGCTGGAACGCCCTTGAGAGGATGTTTTATCCCCCTAAACGAGCTGGGTTTTACTGTTTAACCGGGAGTTTCGGCAGAACTTGGGGAAAAACCAGGTCTGGGGCTGCCAGAGCCCCGGGTCAGCTGCTGTCCCCTGGGCAGGGGCTGCTCATCAGGAATTCAGCAATGACCTTTGGTGCTTTTATTGGAGAGGCTCCTGCGGGAGCGCAGAGCGCAGCAGGTGAGCTCTGGGCAAACACAGGTGAGGCTGCTGAACTTTGCACAGATTCCCAGAGCACGGCCAGGGATGAGCATCCCAGCCCTGTAACCCCTTCGGGGCTGCCCTGGCAAGAGGAAAACGCTGCAAATCCAAGCCCAGCCCGCTCTCCCCATGCACACGCTGGTTATTGGGAGATTTCCACTGGAAAAGGTTCTCAAACACAAATCCACAGTCAGAAGCTTTTCTCTCCTCAAGGATGAAACAAGTGGTGGAAAAAAAGGGAAAAATTTATGAAATTTACTTGGAATTTCCCAACCCTCAGAGCACCCCCAGAGCCTGACTGACTTTTCCCAGGCTGCACTAGCACAACGAAATGCCCCATGGATAAAAAGCCATCCCAGTTCCAAGGAGAGCAGCTAACAATAGAAAACCGAGTGCCAAGCTCACCTTCCTGCGTGTGACAACTCAAAAGATGTCATTTCTGTGACAGTTTCCCTCCCTAATTAGAAGCGTAATTAAAAATTAAACTTGTTTAAAAAAAAAAAAAAAAAGCAGTTTGTGCTTTCTCCCCCCAGAACAAAACCCTTTGAGGATCGGTGTTAGAGGAAGAGCTGAACACTTGGGAATTCAATTCTCACTCCAGTTTGGGTCAAAAGCAGTGGATTGACATCACCTCTGTGTCAAGCCCTGCCCTTGTTTGCCTGTTTTGTTCCTCTCCCCCCATTTATTGCCCAGAATTACCCAGGTCCGATGGTAATTTCCTCTGAGAGCACAGCCCTCATTGCACCCTGCAGGGTGAGGGCACAGAAGTGCAGCAACGAGGAATTCCTGCTGCTCTGTGGCAATTTGGGAGCATCAGGAGATGAACCCAGCTGGGTTGGAGTCAGAGGTGAATTCAGGGAGGTCATGGGCACAGACATTTCTGCAATGGAGCTGAAATCAAAAATCTGCACTGCAGCTAAACATCTAAAGTGGAGGAGTTTGAATTTTGAATTTTCTAACCTAGCCTTCCTTCTGTCCATCCTGCATAAAATCGTGAAGATGAAACAGCCCTGATGAGACTCTTTGGGATTGCTATTGATTCCTGCCTCGTGTGTGATGGTTTTACCAACCAGCTGGTGGACCTGGGATGGAAAACTCAGAGTTCAGGCAAAACCAGAGCCCATGAACGTTCACCCTTCCACAGGAACAGCCCCAATTCTGTGATGACAGGCAGAGCTTCAGAACACTCAGCTAATTACACGGTGCTGGTAATTATTGGTATAAAACCGACGTTAAAGGCAGATGAAAAGTGCTGGTGTCATTTTTAAGGCACAGAGTTACAGGGCTCAGAAATGTCAAGTCAAAATTTCGGTTTGAAACACAATTCCAAGCCTTTTTTTTCCCCCATGTGTGCTTTTGAATCGAATGACAAGCTGCAACCCTGCACTCAGAAATCACATTTCCAGAGGAAAGCTCTCAGGTTTTATGGATCCTGGTCCTTCACAAGAGCACATCCAGATTGCCCCTGTGGCACCAGAGCTGTGATTTAGGGAGGTTTGGGGGAATTATTTGATTTAAAGGGGGAAACCATCCTGCTGTGTGATTACCAGCTCTGTTGGAGCAGCCTGGGCTGGTGGAAATTGGAATTAGATGATTTTTAAGATTTTCCCCAAGTAAAATCCTTCTGATATTCCAGGTTTTTATGAAATCCTGCCTGGGATGGTGGAAATTGGAATGAGATGATTTTTAAGATTTTCCCCAAGCAAAATCCTCCTGATATTCCAGGTTTTTATGAAATCCTGCCTGGGATGGTGGAAATTGGAATGAGATGATTTTTAAGGTCCTCCTCAAACAAAATCCTCCTGATATTCCAGGTTTTATGAAATCCTGCCTGTCCCAGCTCCTGTTCAGCCCCACAGGTGGGCCAGGGCTGGCTCTGCCTCCAGCAGGCTGACAGACAGAACTCTGTACATTAATGTAAATTACACTCAATTAGTGAAAGAGCCAACTTTTGCTATAGGCAAAGAGACACAGGACGGGATGCAAGGCGAGCCATAAAATCCGAGGGCTCCCAGCACACACACCAGGGCCATCTGCTGAGAGCCCTGCTCTAAAGACTCCCAAGCCTTGATTATGCAAATCAGGGCGATTATTCCATCCCCAAGACTGCGGCAAGATAATTACCCAACAATAAATCACCGCAACTCGAGCGGCTGCAAACGAGTTTGGAGCTTTATCGCCGTAATTGCAATTGGATGGAGGTTATTAACTGAGCAGGAGAGGACAGCAGCCCCCAGAGATGCCTGGCAGGGCACTTGGGTGGTTTGGCTTTGCTCAGCCTGCTGGGGAGCTGCAGAGGGGTTCATTTTCAGCAATATGACTCAGCTTCTCTATAAATAATAATAATTCTCTATAATAAAAATTTTCACCTGCCCACTAGGCTGGTTCTGACTCTCACAAGAGCTCAAAACGAGAATTTGGGGTGAATAGCAGGGTTTTAGCAAGTCCTGAGCCTGATTTTGTTCAAATTGTCAGTGTTTGAGAGGAAAAATTCAGCCTGTCACCTAAACCTGGTTTGGTGGTGAGTCTTACCCAGCTGGAGTTCTCCAGGTTCCTGAGCATGAGGAAATAAATTCAGATAAAATCACAAAATCAAGCAAAGCACAGATCCTGCAAAGAGCTCCTCAGAGCAGAGGGAAAATCCCCAAGGCATGTTTTATAATAAAATTAAGGACTGTCATTTTGGGCTGCTTCAGGCTGTGTTTTCTTTGGAAAAAGCCACATTCCTTTGGAGAAGGAGCCTGGCCTGGAATCCCTCCAGCTGAGCTGCAGCAGGAGCTGCTCATTCCCTGTGCCTGTGGTGCTAAAACAAACCAGACGATGTTTCCTCCGAGGTTAATTTAATTTATGTCCAAACATAATCAATTCTATGGATTGAGGACAGACATTCTCTGTGCGTTTAGGTGATAAAGGATGAGATCAATTACAAACACGTTTACAAAGGAGGGAGATGCCTGATGGTTTGGGAAATTTAGAGATATTGAGAGTATTTGACGTCTATATTAACTCAAAGCCCTAAATGGGCTGGGCTTGTTTACATTGCTGCAGTCTTATTACAGGGTGAATTCTACCAGCTGTCTTGCTGAGCAGTCATTTAGCCTTAAACTATAGTTAAAACTGTCATGGTTTTAAGCAAATTATATTGCGTAAAGTAATTATTTCCCGAACTGCAAAGAGGATCCAGGTAGCTCGTGAATCTCATTTCAGAAAAAGAGGCAGGAAAGAGCCCTCCATGGAAAAGCCACGGGCTGGGGAAGGGTTTTGTGCTGCAGAAAAGGCCTGGGATGCTCGGCTGGGTGAGCTGAGCACATCTGGATGCACATCTGGGAGCGGAGCAGCAGGAAGGGAGCAGGATCCTGCTCAAGCAGCTTTTCCCCTAAAGTCCTTGACCATTGATCCCCAAAGAGCCAGGCAGGGCTGGTTTCCTTCCCAAAGCGTTCCTGCAGCAATAATCATTAATCCTGGTGATTAACACCCGGCTTTGGGCTGGCTGTGCCTCGGAGAAAGAGCTAAAGAGGCGTTTTGGGGGAAATAAACGGCAGCAATTAAGGGCTGGGCAGGGTGAGGGGGAATATCCTTCATGCAGCAGCATGGAGAGCTCTCAGGGAAACCCAAAAATGCCCTTTGCATCCCAAATTCAGGGTGTGAAACAGGAAAATTCCCTCACAGAACCCCAAAAATGTGTTTTGTAGCCCAAATTCGGGGTGTGAAACAGGAAAATTCCCTCACAGAACACCAAAAATTCCATTTACAGCCCAAATTCAGGGTGTGAAACAGGAAAATTCCCTCACAGAAACCCAAAAATTCCATTTACAGCCCAAATTCAGGGTGTGAGACAGGAAAATTCCCTCTCAGAACCCCAAAAATGCCCTTTGCATCCCAAATTCGGGGTGTGAAACAGAAAAATTCCCTCTCAGAACACCAAAAATTCCATTTACAACCCAAATTCAGGGTGTGAGACTGGTAACATCCCTCACAGAACCCCAAAAATGCCTTTTGTAGCCCAAATTTGGGGTGTGAAACAGGAAAATTCCCTCTCAGAACACCAAAAATTCCTTTTGTAGCCCAAATTTCCTGTGTGCACCAGGTAAATTCCTTCAGAGAAGCCCAAAAATTCCCTTTGCATCCCAAATTCAGGGTGTGAAACAGGAAAATTCCCTCTCAGCACCCCAAAAATTCACTTTACATCCCAAATTCATGGTGTGAAACAGGGAAATTCCCTCTCAGAACCCCAAAATTCCCTCTCAGCACCCCAAAATTCCTTCTCAGCACCCCAAAAATTCACTTTACATCCCAAATTAATGGTGTGAAACAGGGAAATTCCCTCTCAGCACCCCAAAATCCCCTGTGCAGGGGCTGAGCTGCTGTCAGACACTCAGGCTGTCTCAGCCTGCAGCAGCAGCAGCCTGGCCCGTGGGTGGCTGTCCCTGGGGTTTTCACTAATCCTGAGCAGTGCAGCCTCCCTGGCTCATTGAGAAGCCGCCTTTCCCCAGCTCTGAGCTCCCCACATCCCCAGTTCTGCTGCTCCCAGGGTGTTTGGCATCCCTGCACTCTGTGTGTGAGCCCATCTGTTCCCCTCCTCTCTTCTCTTTCTCATCTCACAGAAGAATTCCAGCCCAGGACAGTGAGGGTGGGGCTGGAATTTGGGATTTGTGCTGCCCCAAAATCCAGCAATTAAATCCTCATCAGCACAGCAGGGCAAAGCACCGTGGGCTGTCCACTGGCAGCTCACAGTGATGCCAATTAGGGATTTTTGGATGGTGTTAAAATGAATTTTTTCCCCCCAGAAAGGCAGGCAGGTTATTTATTGCAGCTCCTTCTGAAATCCCAGAGGCAAAATTCCCAGAGGGTTCTGGGTCCCAGGAAGGGCAGGAGTCAGCTCTGGGTGAGTGTTTGGCTGGGAGATGTTCCAGGAGTGTTTGATCATTTCTCAGAGCATTGGGGAGGGGAAATCACAGCTGGAGCATTGCTCAGCACCAGGGATCTGCCACAGCAGCCCCCAAAACCAACAGAAAACTGAATGTACCTGCAGGAGGTGACAGTGCCACCCCCTGGGACCAGGCACAGCAGGACAAACTCCCTGCTCTGGGGATGTGGGGACAGCCCCAAATATTCCCTCGGAGCCAGGAGCACCCTGAAGTCAGAGATGCTGCTGCAATCACAATTAACTCTAATTACACGTCTTCACTGCTACCGAGCTGTGCAAAAATAACAAGGGAAAAACAGCTCAGAAAAGGCAGAGGAGAGGCTCTTGCAATCCAGGTGAGGTTTCCAAGCTGATTGCCAGCGCTCCAGGATCCCAAGGGCCTTTGTTAGCAGAGAGACAAAGAGATGGAGAGAACAGAGCACTCATCTCCTTCTGCCTTTTAAATAACCTGGGTAGGACCCAGGATTTGGGACACTCAGGTATTTGGGGGCCATCAGAGCCCAATTTCTGTGCTTCCCCAGTGAGCCAGCTCTGACAGCCCCCATGGGTGCTGGAACAGCGAGCTGCTGGATTTTCTGGAGTTGAATCAGAATTAATAACCTGTGCTTTCCAGGTGCTTTGAAATCCTCCTCCTCTCGTCCTTATCTGTCCTGCAAAATATTGCATTTGGGGAAAACAAAGGATCCCATGGAATCCCTTTCAGCAGCACATCTTTTATCCTTGTCCACAGCAAGGAAATGAAAAGAGTTTTTCAGTCTCCAAAAAGCTGCTCTGAGAAGGGAATGTGTGCTCTGCCACCCCAGTGTGCCCATCCCAGCCCCTCACCCCCAAAAAATTCCTTCTTCGCCTTCACAGATCGCTCCTGGCTCTGCTCCCACCTGGGTTTGCTCTCCTGAGAGCTCAGCCATGCTTTCACAAACACAATTTGGTTCTGTTTGAATGTGCACTGACAGCATTTCCCCAGGCAGGTCTGTGGGGACTGCACAGAACAATTCAGAGCATAAAAGCAACCGTGAGAAACGGCAATTGATTAAAAAACAGCAAATATTTGTCAGCTCCACACCCATGACTGTCCAAAGAAAAGCCAAAATGTGCCCAAAGCTCCCCAGGAAATCAGAGGCACGGGTAGGACACATCCCTTTTCCAGCCTTCCCTCTCAGATTAGAACCTTCTGGTAATTATTTGGAAAAAACCAAATATTTTGAGCCCACTATTGACATTATTGATCCATGGAGTAACAGCATCCTCCTGGCCCATCCCTGGCAATATGCAAGAGAGGAGAATTCATTTCCTTCCCAGAGATATCAATACCCATCCTGGCTTCTGAAGAATTCTCACCCCCAAGACTATTGATTTCCTGCACTTGGAATGGGCTGGTTCAGTCAATCCCAGAGCTGTGTGAACAGATTGCTCCAAGGCACAGGGGATGGAGCAGCTCTGGGCACCAAACCCTCCCAGAACGGGGTGAAACCTGGTGATTCCACAGCTGCCTGTCCCACAGGGGCTGCAGCAGGGCTGCACACTCCAGGAACCTCTCCCTGCAGCTCAGGCACCCAGAAATGGCAATTTTCTTATCTGGGGACACATTTCACTGGAGCCTGCACGAGCTGTGCCCTCAGCTCCTGCTGCTTCTCCCCCTGATGAGTCAGTGGCTCCAGGAAAAGCTCAGCACATTTCCTGGGACATTTCCTGACGGGCTCAAACCACACCTGTGTCCAGAGCCTGCATCTCCCAGTGCTGGATTGAGCACCAAGCAATCAAAAACCAGCCCTGGGTGCTTCCCCTGGCAGGACTGAGGGGGTGTCACACCCCAGGGCAGGGCACAGGGGGACAGTCACCCCCCAGAGCCAATTCTGCCCCAAATTCCCCAAATCTCTGCTGAGCCACCCTGCACACCCTGAGTGTGCCCAGCAGGCTGGGGGTGCTGCCTGTTGTGGCAGAAGAGATGAGAAAAGCACAGAGCACTCCGGTTCAGGAGCTCTCTGTGACTCATGTGCCTTGCTGAGCTGCAGCTCCTTTATCCCAGAGCCAGAGCCAGGCCTGCCCTGGCAGGGAACATCTGCAAGGGATGCTAATTGAGATCTTTGTCATCGAGGTGGCACGACTGGGTGTGCAGCAGCTGGGAGGGAGCTCAGGGTGGGAGGGGAGCTCTGAGGATCCAGCTCAGCCCTGGCTCTGTGCTTTACTGGAGAGGAGCTGGGCTCTAACTGGGGATTGGATTTGTATTTTCAGCCCTGAGTGGGATTCAGCATCTCAGGTGCTCAGTTTGGGGTGGGCTGTGGCTGCTGCAGAGGAAGGTTGGACATCCTGGGTTTATTGCTGCATTTTCCTCCCTCTCCTGCTCTGCTGCACTGACCCTGGGGTTTGGGAGCTGGTGTTGAGTTCCCCTCCCATGGGTTAACAGCACCCTGCTCCTGTGGGCGAGCTCTGCACCGTTCTGAGCTGCTTTTGTGGCTGTTTTCACTTTCTGTAATACCTGAGCAATATTTAAGGGGGTGTGTGATGCACTTGTACCAGTTAATCAGCGTTCAAGGGTTTGGGTGGGTTTGTTCATACAGGAGGAGGAGCTGAGTGCAAACCGGAGCGGTTTGCTCTGAAAATCTTCCTCGTTTTGGTGTTTATTGAATGTTGGTGACAGGCCTGGCACAGAAAGCAGCAAAGCTGTGATGAACATGCAGGGGAGTTCATTCCACAGCTCAGGACTGGCCCTTAAAAAATCTCTGCCTGATCCCAGAGGTGTGAAAACGTTTGTGGCCAAATGCTCCTCACATCAGAGAGATCAAACCGAGACCCCAGCGCTCTCCTCAAAGCTCTCCACACCAGCAGCTGTGACAGAACAGCAAAATAACGAATTATCTCCTTGTCAGGGGCTGACATCCCACTGGCATTTCCCTTTTTCTGTGCACCTGATCTCCTTGCACTGCCTGTGCTGCTCTGAGTCTGCTGCTACAGGAGCAAAACCAGAACACAGGGTCAGGAAATACAGAACACTCAGGATATTTGCCAATGTTTGCCCCAGGAGCAGCGCTCCACGAGCCAGAAAAGCCCTGAAAAGCAAAGGTTTTGCTCTTTATGAGAAGAACCTTATGGGTTTGAATTTTCATTTTGTTTTGGCTTCGGGTTCAGGGCTGGTTTGCTTTTGTCCATCAGTTTTTCTTGTTATTTTCTCCCGTGACTCATCTGACTCCAGGGCATTTACTGAAATCCTTGATACGAGATGCAAGGGAAATGAATCTCACTTTAAACTTCCTAAGGACATCTCCACCACCTGATTAAAGCCTCCTGCAGTTTTTCCCAGCCCTTCCCATCACAGAGACAAGGTGCATTTCTGGCAAAGGCCGGTGTGATTTGTAGCAGCCATTATTTTAATCCATCGTTTTCCAGGGAAAGAAGAAATGCTCCTTTTCTTTAGTAGGACTGAAAAAAACCCACCCAGAGATGAGTTTTACAAGCAGTTAAACGCTGTAAATCAGAAGGCTGAGGCAGATGGCAAAGACTCAGTGAGACTCAGAGCTCGTCCATTAAACACCTCTCTCAATTCTCAGTTATTAAATTGCTCTTTTCCTGACTCACATTGGAGTTGATTTTCTTATGGATGGCTGGATGGAAAATAATCTTGTGATACAACTGGAAGCCCGAGGAGTCAAGGAGAGGACAGATTCTTCTTGGCCTCAGAAAAAGTCTAAACCTCTCAAGGAAGTCTTTAAATAACTATCCATTAAATAAATATATTTATTTCGAGGCAAGCAAAGTGTATGAGAGCTTTTGCTGTTCTGCTTTCCAGAAGAAATAATTGTTCTGTGCTAAGCTCATTTGGCTCCCTTGGCACTGCAAAACTCACATAAATCAGATAAAAAGGAAATTGTTGCAGTGACACTTGGAAAGTTCAGGAGAATTCAGCCTGGCTTTAGGACCGAGGATGACTCAGAAGGTCAAGAGTGTGCTCACAGCAATTCGGGAATGAAACATCCCAGGACATTCAGGGTTCCACCGTGCAGCATTTGAGATCCACCCGTTTGGAGAAAACCCCCCAGAAACTGAATTTCTTTAAAGCCTCACCACAGAGATGGGTTCACCTTGTTCTCTCCTTGTCTAGGGCTGTTTGGTAATAGAAAAATACATTCAGGAAAGGTTTTGAGTCATTACTGGGGGGTGGGGGGAAACGAACTTTCTTAGGAAACACCCTTCAGATTAGGGACTGCTAATGCTCTGGAAGTGAGCTGGTGTTAGGGATATTAAACCATTAAAATATTGCAACAGCAGCCACACTTTCAGGAAATGGTTTCTCTCGGTGTTTGAATTGCAAAGAGATCTCTTTAGCAGCACAGGGAGTGTTTAAACAAGGAGCACCGCTGAGATTCCAGCCGGGTTTTCAGCAAATCCCCAGGGCGTGCTGGGGTGGGCAGGACGCGGTGCCCTGCTGCTCACACCGCGGGTTTGGGAGCGGATAACAGCGGCAGTGACTCCTCCTGCCGCTCCCTCACACAGAAATCGCTGCTTTAGGTGCTGGGGCCGCTCCCCTGTCCCTGCCGTGCGCACAGCTCGGCACTCGCGGGGACAGCGCTGACCTTGGAGCGCAGAGGGTGCGAGAGCTCGGGAGCGCGGGGAGCATCCCTGGCACAGAAACCCTGGCAGAGAAACCCTGACAGAGAATTCCTGACTGAGAAACCCTGACCCAGCATCCCTGGTACAGAAACCCTGACAGAGAATTCCTGACTGAGAAACCCTGACCGAGCATCCCTGGCACAGAAACCCTGGCAGAGAAACCCTGGTAGAGAAAGCCTGACAGAGAATTCCTGACTGAGAAACCCTGCCCGTGCATCCCTGGTAGAGAAAGCCTGACAGAGAAAGCCTGTCCGAGCATCTCTGACAGAGAAAGCCTGACAGAGAAACTCTGATCGAGCATCTCTGACCGAGAATTCCTGACTGAGAAACCCTGACCGAGCATCTCTGACAGAGAAATCCCGGCAGAGCATCCCTGGCAGAGAAAGCCTGACCGAGCATCCCTGTCCGAGCATCCCTGTCCGAGCATCTCTGACAGAGAAACCCTGACAGAGAAAGCCTCCCCGAGCATCTCTGACCGAGAATTCCTGACTGAGAAACCCTGACCGAGCATCTCTGACAGAGAAATCCCGGCAGAGCATCCCTGGCAGAGAAAGCCTGACAGAGAAAGCCTCCCCGAGCATCTCTGACCGAGAATTCCTGACCGAGAAACCCGGACCGAGCATCCCTGACTGAGCATCCCTATCAGAGAAACCCTAACAGAGAAAGCCTGACCGAGCATCCCTGCCCGAGAAACCCCGGCAGAGCATCTCTGACAGAGAAACTCCCGGCAGAGCATCCCTGTCCGAGCATCCCTGACAGAGAATTTCTGTCCGAGCATCCCTGTCCGAGCATCCCTGTCCGAGAATTTCTGTCCGAGCATCCCTGTCCGAGCCTCCCCGGCGCTCACCTGGGAGTGCCTGCCCGGGGCAGGGCAGCCCTCAGGGAAGGGCTGCTCCCCCCCCGAGGGGTTCCAGGGGGTGGGAACCCATCTGGCTCCTGTCTCCGGCTGCGCTGGGAGCGGCCGAGCCCGCCCGGCCCCGCGCTCCGCCCGTCGCTGTCCCGGTGCCGGTGCCGCATCTCCGGGGCTGGAGCCGCCCCCATCCCTGCCGGGGTGAGTCCGTGGGATTCGGGGGAGGAAACCTGGCCCCCTCCCCTTCCCTCCCCTCCCCTCCGCTCCCCGCAGCAGCAGCGGCGGCAGCAGCCAGGGAAGCGCTGCGGGAATTCGCACCCCGCGCCCGGCGAGAGGAGCCGGACTGGAAACAGGTTGTTGGGACGTGTCCGTGGGAGGAAGGGGCGGCTCTGCTCGGCCGCTAGCCAAGCCTGGGCTCCGGGAGATGGAGACGGAGCTGCTGCCTCGCCAGCCGGCGCTGTGCTGAAGGAGATGGACAGAGAATTGCTGCGGGGGAGCCCGGCCCCGGCACCGCAGCTCCGCCGCTCCCCGGCCCCTGAACTCCGGCAGCCGCTTCTCTTCTGCATCCCCTGAACTCCAGCAGCCGCTTCCCGAGCCCCTGAACTCCAGCAACCGCTTCTCCATCCCCTGAACTTCCAGCAGCCGCTTCCCGAGCGCCTGAACATCCATCAGCCGCTCCCCCATCCCCTGAACTCCAGCAGCCGCTTCTCTTCTGCATCCCCTGAACTCCAGCAGCTGCTTCCCGAGCTCCTGAACTCCAGCAGCCGCTTCTCTTCTCCATCCCCTGAACTCCAGCAGCCGCTTCCCGAGCTCCTGAACTCCAGCAGCCGCTTCTCTTCTGCATCCCCTGAACTCCAGCAGCTGCTTCCCGAGCTCCTGAACTCCAGCAGCCGCTTCTCCATCCCCTGAATTCCAGCAGCCGCTCCCCCATCCCCTAAACTCCATCAGCTGCTTCCCCATCTCTTGAACTTCCATCAGCCGCTTCCCCATCCCCTGAAATTCCATCAGTCGCTCCCCCATCCCCTGAACTCCATCAGCCGCTTCTCTTCCCCATCCCCTGAACATCCGTCAGCCGCTCCCCCAATCCCTGAACTCCATCAGCCGCTTCTCTTCTCTATCCCCTGAACTCCATCAGCCATTTCTCTTCCCCATCCCCTGAACTCCATCAGCCGCTTCCCAAATCCCTGAACTCCATCAGCCGCTTCTCTTCCCCATCCCCTGAACTCCAGCAGCCTCTTCCCCATCCCCTGAACTCCATCAGCCGCTTCCCCAATCCCTGAATTTCCATCAGCCGCTTCTCTTCCCCATCCCCTGAGCTCCATCATCCCCTCCCCAGCCCCGGTTTGACCCCGGCGGGTTCCACCTGCACCGCTCCCGGCTGGCAGGTGATTTCCTTTCTTTTCGCTCCCCTGCCCGTGCGTGAGTGCTGAACAGCAAAAAGTCCGCCTGAAAGGCTGGGAGAGCTTGGGCAAAGCCACGGTGGAGAGTTGTGGCGTTTTGGATTTACATGGCACAAAGCACTCGCACCTCTGCTCGAGGGACTCGTATGGCTTGAAGGTAAGAGATTGGTGTTGTGCTTTTCCTCCAGAAATAGAAATGTTGGGAATATCCCGGAGAGGGAACACAGACAGCGGCGGCTGCTGTGATCACCACTGCCTAGAGAGGTAAATAAAGACAGCAGAAAAAGGAAAATATTTGTCACTTCAGCAGAAAGATCCATTAAGCTGTTCCCTTCCTCAAGAGAAGAAGTGAGAACAGTTTTTTCAATATGAAATTCAGGCTGTCTCATTTCTCCATCTAAAGCACTCACTGCAAAGCAACAAACAGCTGTTATTGTATGCTAAAGAGTTCTTATGTCACTGAATGCGTTTGGAGCTGCTGAGAAGCTCGGCTCATTTTTAGAAGTTTGATGTTTAACGTTGCTCTCACAGACACAATGAGAGAGTGACAGGGAGAAGTGGAGGAGGATGTGGAGAGGATATAATGTAGGTACACTCCAGTTCCCCAAGGAGCTAGATCGTTAACTCAAATTATTTGAGGGAAAACACTCTTTTCTTCTCTTACCACACTCATTTTATCACATCTGGTAAGGCAGAACTGGCATCCTCTCAGACTCAGTGCTCAGCTGCAGTCCTGGTGTAGAACAAGCTCCCCAGACGAGCAGAGATCTGCCACCCTTTCCTCAGGAGCCCCTGGAATGAAACCTCTCAGAAATTCTCTGAATGCTGCAAGCACATTTTGTGTGAGCTTTGCAGTCACCTTTGTTTCAATTTTAATTATTTTTCCATTGTTCCCCTAGTTCTAAGCTCCATCCAGCTTCTTGAAACCAGTGCAGAGTGTGGCTTTAGGGCAGGGAACCAAACCCCAGCGTGGTGCTGGGTCCTGCTCAGTGCTGGAGTATTTTTGGTCCAAGTTGTTGTCTGTAGGTTGTTTCTACACGAGATAACACATCCCCACTCTGTAATTCTCAAGTCTCTCTCTCATCCCGACTTCCCCACATGCCAGGCATGGAGCTGCAGTTTCCAGCATGTGGAGAATGAATCACTGCTCCTCGAGTTGCATGCAAGTCGAAAAGAAAAACAGCTTGGGCTGTTTTATAAATAACCAGGTTTATAACAGAGCTGGTCAGATAGGTTACACATGCAAAACGTGTGGGTTGGGTTTCCTACATGCTTAGAGTTTCATGGAATTGTTGTTCTTTACACACACAGTGGTATTAAGAACTCACAACCCTGGTTTTTCTCTCTTTTGAAGTAATTGCTTGTAATAATCCAGAAGAAAACGCAATCTCTTGGCAATATTTCTGACTCCATCAAGTAAAGACTGCTGTAGTTTTAGTTATTCCCCCCCTTAACTTCTTTTCCATGCTGCAGAAATTCTGTTACATTCAAGCCTTCCTTCCTCACTTCTGAAGAGTTTTGTAAAATAATTTCCTACTGGTTTACGAGCTGCTGTGTAAAATCTGCCCTGCTTTCCACATTTCCACCTGACTTCCATGGGCACACAGGAAAAGAGCTCCACTGTCCCCCTGGAAAAGGAAATGTTCAAGTTCCAGGCTTTGGAGAGAAGCCTGTGACCCCACAAAAGTCAGTGTGGGTGTGTTTTAGGGGGTTTTATGTGACATTTTGTGACATTCTGCCCCTGTGCCGCTGCCACCCTGCAGGGACACCTTGGGCAGGGTTTGGATGGGATGGGGGGGCACAGAGTGTCCCCTGTGCCCACCCTGACACTGCTCCCACAGCCCAGACCACCCTGAGCCTGCCTGGCTGTGGGCATGGATTGATTTGGATGGATTGATTTCTATGGATCGATTTGGATGGATGGATTTCTATGGATTGATTTGGATGCATTGATTTGGATGGATTGATCTGGATTGATTGATTTGGATGGATTGATTTGGATGCATTAATTTGGATGGATGGATTTATATGGATCAATCTGGATTGATTGATTGATTTGTATGGATTGATCTGGATTGATTGATTTGGATACATTGATTTGTATGGATGGATTTGTATGGATGGATTGGTATGGATTGATTTGTATGAATTGATCTGGGTGGATTGATTTGTATGAATTGATTTGGATGGATGGATTTGGATGGATGGATTGGTATGGATTGATTTGTATGGATCAATTTGTATGGATCAGTTTTTATGGATTGATTTGTATGAATTGATTTGTATGAATTGATTTGTATGGATTGATTTGTATGGATTGGTTTGTATGGATTGATTTGTATGGATTGATTTGTATGGATTGGTTTATATGGATCAGTTTGTATGGATTGATTTGTATGGATTGATTTGTTTGGATTGATTTGTATGGATCAATTTGTATGGATTGGTTTGTATGGATTGATTTGTATGGATTGATTTGTATGAATTGATTTGGATGGATGGATTTGTTTGGATGGATTTGTCCCACGCTGGTGTCAGCAGAGGCACAGTGTGCCCCTTGTGTGCCCCTGTGGCAGTCAGCAGGACACAGAGTGCACTTCATCTGCTCCAGAGCCACCCTCCTGCCTGGCCCTGGCACTCAGCTCTGCCTTCATGGCACTGCTGGGTGTGCCTGGGACTGCTGCTCCTCTCCCTGGCTGGAACAGCTCTGGGCAGGGCTCAGGGCAGGGACAGAACTGCTGGGAAATGCAGCTGGAGCAGCAGAACCTCACTGGGCAGGGCTCAGGGCAGGGACAATCCTGCTGGGAAATGCAGCTGGAACAGCAGAACCTCACTGGGCAGGGACAGAGCTGCTGGGAAATGCAGCTGGAGCAGCAGAACCTCACTGGGCAGGGACAATCCTGCTGGGAAATGCAGCTGGAGCAGCAGAACCTCACTGGGCAGGGACAGAGCTGCTGGGAAATGCAGCTGGAACAGCAGAACCTCACTGTGCAGGGACAGAGCTGCTGGGAAATGCAGCTGGAGCAGCAGAACCTCACTGGGCAGGGACAATCCTGCTGGGAAATGCAGCTGGAGCAGCAGAACCTCACTGGGCAGGGACAATCCTGCTGGGAAATGCAGCTGGAGCAGCAGAACCTCACTGGGCAGGGACAGAGCTGCTGGGAAATGCAGCTGGAGCAGCAGAACCTCACTGGGCAGGGACAGAACTGCTGGGAAATGCAGCTGGAGCAGCAGAACCTCACTGGGCAGGGACAGAACTGCTGGGAAATGCAGCTGGAGCAGCAGAACCTCACTGGGCAGCTCAGAGCTGTGACAGAGCTGCTCCCCCTCTGTGGCACAGGCCTGGCACAAAAAGTGCCATTCCCTGGGTGTTCTCCTCCCCAAACCCACCCTTCTCTCTAAATCAGCAAATCTCCACCCTCCCATCCTCTGGTTAATTCAGATCTTGACTTGCAAGCCAGGCTGATGGAACCACGGAATATCCTGAATTTACAAGGATTCATTCTGTAACAATTACCAAAACCAACAGCCAAAAACACCCTCTGAAGAACACTGATCTCCAAGGGTTTGCAGCTCTCCAGTGACGAGCAGGATGGATTTGGCTCACGCCCCTCTCAATCCTTTCAGGATAACTCATTTCCAATTTCACCCTCTGTGCACAAATTCCTTGTGAACACAGAGGAAATCTGGGACTGGTTTGGATTTCCCCCGTGCCCAGAGCTGATATTCCAGTGCCAGGAGGTGCAGGACAGTGAACACTCTGAGCTGTCAAACCTGCACAGGATGCCTGGATGTAAAACCCTCCCAAACGCTGCAGGCACTGGGGAATTGCAATTCCAAGGGGGAGAAGTCCACAGATTGTTAAAAAATGCACAGAAACCAGGCTGGCACAGCAAACAGTTGGGTGGTGGGGGAGTGTTTGCAGAAACATCACAAACTTTGCTCCATTCCCACCCTCCTGCCCAGGCAAAGGCAAAACTGGATAAAATTTTGGTGGAACTAAGCTGGTGGAACTTCGGCCTCCCAGGGTGAATTTTTTTTAAAGAGAAAATACAGTGGGATGAAGGTTAAAATGCATTAAAGCTTGGAATGTAGGTTTGGAAAGCTCTGTCTGGGACCCAACTTTGCTGCCTCTCACAAATAAAAACTTTCAGCAGCCCCTGGGGAGCAGGGAGCCTGAGCAGGGAGTGCCAGGGTGCTGCCAGCGAGATCCTCTGGGGAAGGGGGAGGCAATTGTTTAAGTCCTGTCAGATGCATCATCCCTGGTGCTGTTACAAAACCAACCTGTATTCAATCTGCAGCGATTGCTAATAACTATTAACTCCTCTCCCAATTGTTCTGCTTCAATCATGTTTTCTCTCGCTGTCCTTCACCTGGGTATTTTTAGGTTTGTAATTTTTTTTTTTTTTTTGAAGATGTGACTATGTGTTCAGTTGCTGCTTCTCTGTACATCCCTCCCAATTATGCTGGTGGGTATTTTTCTCTCAACCCCCCAGAATGGGTTTATTTCTGGTTTACTCTTCCCTGTTGGTTTCCATGTGGTTATGTGGGAGGCTGCACTTTCTTTATCAAAGCAGAGAGCCATGATTAGTCCATTCAGAAAATGTAAATGCAGCCTTATGTGTTCTGGAGCGCTGGGGAGAGGGAGAGGCTGCAAGGAGCAATAAAAGCTGTGAGAACAGAGCTCAGAGCCCTGCAGGGCTGCCCCAGCTCAGGGATGGCCACAATTCCCATTTCAGAGGGACACAAATAAACCACAGAGCTGCCTGGAGTCACCTGAGTGACAGAAACTCTCTGTGCTGGGCATCCTCTTGCACGTGTAGCTGCTTTCATTCATCCCAAATTTCTCTGTGAGGTGTCCCAGGGCCTGCAAGCTCTGATAAATCCACACATAAATACAAATATTTGATTGTGCTCGCTGCCCCAGGTTGCCAAGTGCCAGCGCTGGGGATGGATCAGCAAAATCGGCAGCATTGAGAGTGCTCTGTGCAATCTGCAGCTCCAGGGAGAGAAATGAACCCTTCAGCAGCAGCTCAGGTTTTTCAATCAGCTCCCCTGAATGCTGCAGCTGACACACTCCAGCACAGAACTTGGAGCTATTACCTAAAATATGGCACCTTGCAAACTGCTTGTCTATAAACCCCGTCCTATTTTGATATCCCAGGCAATCTGGAGCTTCAGCAAATTAAGATTCCCTGCAACAAGAACTCTCTGACCCCCAGCCCCTTTGTATCTGCTTATTCCAAGCTTTTGCATATTTGTATGACAGCTGAGAAAAATGTGATTATCTCTGGGATTACTGGAGTCTGGAATTAGATGCCCAACATTTGCTCTGTTTTCTCTGAGCACCTTTCAGCTCCAGCCCTGTCTCCATCCCTGCAGCCACCCCAGAGATGGGCACAGGGCCCCTCCAGCCCCTGCTCCCCTTGAGACGTCCCCACACAGATCTGGGAGGTGAACTTTAGTCACCCGGGCTTGAAAAGCCACAATTATAAAGAACTTGCTAATTTAAAAGCCCTCAAAAATAGAAACACCCCCCCAACATTGCCATCCATATTGTTGAACAGGAAGAATCACTCATGCCCCAGTACATGAATCATTCATCACCCCCATGAGGTTATGGATGCTCTAAAAATGTGTTTGTGAGTGCTAAAATGGTGATTATAACAAATACTACAGCAGTACTTCAGCCCACCATGTCCAGGCATGTGTAAAGCTCCTTATTTGCACTTTGATGGCAAAGCTGTAAGAATGAGAGGGTTTTTTTTTTTAATTTCACTTACAAGGGAGTCAGAAGTCGACATCAGAATTTCCATGTGAGTGGAGTCCTGCATATTGGTTTATTTTCATTTGTCAGGCAGGTTGTGATCCGTGCCTGGGGCCTGTGCTGTCAAACTGGGGCTTATTAAAGCATTACAGTTATTATTATAAAGCATTACAGTGATTATTATAAAGCATAACACGATTATGATTATTGCTATTCTTATTTTGGAACGGCACATAAGGTACCAGTGGATCCAGGTTTGTGCTTGTCCTCCTTCTCTAGAAATCCAGACTGAGAGAGGAGCCTTCCCCTCAAATTCAGCACTGGGATGCAAAGCAGGATTTAGTATTTCCAAGGAATTGCTGGGGAGAGAGCTGCCAGCTTGGGGGATCCCTCTGGATTTATTTCCAGACTGAAGACAAGGACTGAGAGTAAATCCCAGCCCCTTTGGTGGCTGCAGCTCCCACCCACATGGATTTCCATCCCTGGATAACTGCAGGGCTCCCTCCCTGACTGCTGGATCCCTGGGAGGGGGTCAGTGTTATTACTATTAATTATTATTATTATTATTATTATTATTATTATTATTATTATTATTATTATTATTATTATTATTATTATTATTATTATTATTATTGTATGATTTATAATAATAATAATATAATATATTATAAATATATTATAAATTGGACAGAGCCAGGGCTCTGACCCAAATGGGGCCACAGCAGGGAGGTGCTCAGGGCACACAAAACCTTTCCCAGACCTGTCCTGGCCCCTCATGTCCCAGCTGGGGTTTCAGAGCCAAAGCTTTTGGAGGAAAAAGGATTCTGAGAAGCGCAGCAGCTGCAGCACAGCAGAGCTTGGGTGGCACAAACACTTCTGGGGCAAGACCCGAGGGAATTGGGCAGATTTTCCTGTCCTTGTCACCAAGGAAAGTGTGCACATAGAGGGAATGTGCTGGGATCAGGCAGCACTTTAAAAACCATCTTATTATCTGATTTTGATTTGCCAGTGCTGGTTCTGGAGGGCTGGAAGGGGCAGGGCTGGTGAGAATTCCCAAACTGCTCCCATCACACCAAAGCCAGGCAGCATTTGCACAAATTCTCTGCTTTTCTTACGGGTTCTCCACACCTCTGATTCCTCTGCCAGCACATCTGGCTCAGGTTCACATCTGGGCTCAGGGGGGGTGTCCTGGCACTGCCCTTTGGTCCCAACATTTACAGTAACCACGGCAATATACATTAAATTACAGTAATTACCACAATTTCGAGTTTATTGCCAATGCACCGTGTTTACCAGAATTACTACTAGAGAGAGAGTTCAATAACTTGAATATGTCCATCAGCTTTCAGCTTCCCACAAAAATATCATTCCAAAACATCTTTAATGAGTCAGGTGGGACAACACAGTGACCACTAAGAGTGGGTCTGATTCCTGATGCCACAGAAAAAAACCAAAGTGCCAGGAACACCAGCAAGCCCTGATCACAGAGAAATCCCATCCCTGATTTCTGGGGGATTCTTTCCTGGAGAGAACCACAGGCTCCAGCATAAAATCCCATAAAGGAGAATATTTATTTTATTATTTTTTATTTTAGGATGACCTGCAGGTTTTCTTGGGTTTCTGTGCCTGTTTCACCTTCAGCAAGTTGGGCACCTCTGTTCAGATCATGATTTTATTCTCTGCACCCTGTGCCTTTTATTTATTATTATTCTTTATTATTTATTACCCTGATGAATAAACAGCCCCAGGTTTAGTCCTGCCTGAACTTCCACAATAACTCACACCCAGCACCTTAATTAAAAACATTGGAGCTCCATGTGAAGGAAAATCTGCTCCCTGCCAAGCAGGGGGAATATTCATGGATTTCTGGAGCCCTGCTAATGATTTTGTGGATTAGAGGAAAATGGAAATCAAATGGAATTCACTGTGCTGGTCACTGGGTTAGGAATTGTTCATGGTGGATGCAGTGTGCACTTCCCACGGGCTGGAAACTCTGCTGACTGTGAAATAAAATAAATAAAAATTAAAATAAAGTCAAATAAAATTCAGGAGAGCAGCAGCTGAGTGAGCAGTGATCCCAGGGCTGGGCAGAGTGAGAGGAATTCCTCAAATCAGCCCAAAAATGCAGCACTGAAGGTTCAAATGTTTCCCCTGGCTGGGGATTTGTCAGTGATGTTACCAAAAATTTTTGTGGAATGTGGGAAGAAAATATTTATCTTTCCAAGGTTTGGGGTTTTTTTTTTTGGGCAGCCCAAAATCATGAACTGAGCAAGAAAATCCAATTATTTTCCAGTTGGGAAATCCAATCTGTTCTTGGGCTGTGCTCCACACAGGAGCTGTAGTCTGAATTTTAATGAAGATTTGATGAGATAAATTCAGTCTGGCTTCTTCTGCTTGGTGAAAACAAGAGAAAACCCTAAACCACTTTTGTCACATTTTGGCTCAGGGATGAGCAAAGTGGCCTTGATTTAACATAGAAAATAGTAATTATTTCATCTGAAAATAGTAATGATTTCATCTTGAAAGTAGTAATGATTTTATCTGGAAATGAGCCATGATTTCACCTGAAAATAGCCAAGATTTCAGCTAGAAAATATCCATTATTTTAGCTAGAAAATATCCATGATTTCACCTTGAAAATAGCCACAATTTCACCTGAAAATAACCAAAATTTCACCTGAAAATAGCCATAATTTCACCTGGAAAACAGGTGGTGCCACACGTGATGGAAGCAAAATCCTCCCAGGACCAGAATTCACTAAGCCTGAGAGAATTTCAAATGTTGTGTGGGACCCCTCTGCTCTTGGGAAGTTTGATTGTCCAGGCAAACAATTCCAAAGGCCAGGCAGGGAAAAATGTTCCCCAAAATGCACAGAAAAAAACCCCAGGGTTTTTCCTTCTTAGGGAAACTGAAGTGAGCAATAATTCTGCCAGGAACGTGAGCTCTTGTGGCAAAACAAGGAGCAAAAAAAAGAAAATTTGGGGCTTTGTGGGTGGGACAAGCTGAGCAGAGCGGGGACACGATGAGGGTGGAATTAAATATTGCAAATATGAAAGGTATTAAATGTTGCAGGTTTAAAAGGTGTTAAATATTGCAGATGTAAAAGATATTAAATATTGGAAATATAAAAGTAGTTAAATATTGGAAATATAAAAATAATTAAATATTGCAGGTATAAAAGGTATCAAAGGGACACACTACATTTCAGAAGGAAATATTTATTTATTATAGCAGCTAGCTGCTTTTTATACCTTTTACAAAGTTTACACTTTATTCATTGGCTACAATAGATTAACACAACATTTATTGGTGCAGTTTCCACCACTGTTTTTAATAAAACTTTTCTAAAAATGCTTTTCTCAGCAGCAGGTTTCTTCTTGCTCATCTTCTTCTTTTCTTTTTGGCCCTGGTAAAATTATTTTCAGAAATAATCCTTATCAGTTAATTCTCTCTGGCTCACAGACCAGCTGTAAGCCCCTTTCAATTAAATACTGTAGATGTAAAATATATTAAATATTGCAGATGTAAAAGCTATTAAGTACTGGAGATATAAAAGGTATTAAGTATTGCAGATGATAAAGGTATTAAATGTTGCAGATGTAAAATATATTAAATATTGCAGATGTAAGTGGTATTAAGAATTGGAGCTATAAAAGGTATTAAGTACTGCAGATGTAAAATATATTAAATATTGCAGATGTAAAATATATTAAATATTGCAGATATTAAAGGTAATGAACTGTGAAAAACACGTTTTACTGTTTTGGTAAAATTTAAAAGGTTTAATAAAAAGATAATGGGAGTCAAACATAAAGTAAAGGGTTAAAATGGTTGGGTGCTTGGTAAGCTGTTAATATTGGAAACGTTTTTTAAAATATACTTTACAATACATTAATTTGTTGTATATTTATAGGGATTTTTTTATAGTTAAAAGTTTTTGGGAACTATTTAGCATGGCTACTGTTTGGGTTTGCTTTTTTAGAGTATGTGTGTTTTTTGGCTTGTGGTTTAACATTTTTTTTATTATTTTTAAATTTGAGTGGTGCTTTTGGCTTTTTGCAGTTGGTGTTGATAATTGTGTTAGTTGTAGGGTTTTTATTACACATTTATGGGCTGTTATTTTAATTAAGTGGGTAGTTTAAGCATATTATTTTTAAAAAAACCTTATGTTTAACTTTTGCTATTAGAAGAAAAAAAACTCATACAGAAAAGCTATTTCAACATTATACATATAGCCAATACAACACACACATATACATATTAATTTTAATAGTGGTGAAAAGCCAATAATATGTTATGAACTTCTGACATGACCCATTCTGGGGAAGGCCAGGCCAAGGAGCTCGGGCAGCTCTGGCCATGGAGCCCCAGCAGCCCCAGGGCTCCCAGAGCAGCTGCTGAGCCCCAGCTGCTGAGCCAGCACAGCTGGAAAGCAAACCCAGAGCCAGAGGTGCTGCTGCTCCCTCCTGCTGCAGAAATTCCTGCTCCCTCCTGCTGCAGGAATTAATTCCTGCTCCCTCCTGCTGCAGGAATTCCTGCTCCCTCCTGCTGCAGGAATGCCAGAGGTGCTGCTGCTCCCTCCTGCTGCAGGAATTAATTCCTGCACCCTCCTGCTGCAGGAATGCCAGAGGTGCTGCTGCTCCCTCCTGCTGCAGGAATTAATTCCTGCACCCTCCTGCTGCAGGAATGCCAGAGGTGCTGCTGCTCCCTCCTGCTGCAGGGATTAATTCCTGCTCCCTCCTGCTGCAGGAATTCCTGCTCCCTCCTGCTGCAGGAATGCCAGAGGTGCTGCTGCTCCCTCCTGCTGCAGGAATTCCTGCTCCCTCCTGCTGCAGGAATTCCTGCTCCCTCCTGCTGCAGGAATGCCAGAGGTGCTGCTGAAGGAGCACTGGAACAGCTGGGATGGAATGATCAGAGGTCATTGGGATTTGAGACTGGAGGAGAACTGGGTGGAGGATGTTATAAGGGCATAACATACTGTTGGCTTTTCACAATTATTAAAATAAATGTTGTATGTATAATGTTAAAATAGATTTTTTGTATGGATATAAGTTTTTTCTTTTAATAGCAAAAGTTAAACGTAAGTTTTTTCAAAATAGTATACTAAAACTACCTGCCTAGTTAAAATAACAGCCATAAACGTGTAATAAAACCCTGCAGCTAACACAACAACTGTCAACACTCAACAACTACAAAAAACCAAAGCCACCACCCAAATTAAAAAATAATTTAAAAAAAAATTAAAACCACAAGCCACAAAACACACATACTCTAAAAAAGCAAACCCAAAGAGTAACCATACTAAACAATTCCCAAAACTTTTTATTAAACATAAAGAACTGTAAATATACAGCAAATTAATGTATTGTGAAGTGTATTTAAAAGAGAATTCTGAAACCTGGCTGTTATAACCCTTTACTTTATGTTTGTCTCCTATTATCTTTTTATTAAACCTTTTAAATTTTACCAAAACAGTAAAACGTGTTTTTCACAGAGGAATACTGGGAGCCTTCCCTGTGAGGTTGGAGCCTATGAGGGACAGGACAATAATAATTAATTAATAATTAATTATGTGTTTGGAGTTTTAAATGCAGGAAGTGTCACTTGGAGCCAGTGCTGATTGACACATCCTCATCGAGGCTGCTCAAAGGATCTCAGATCTCGGGGATTATTTGGGGCAAATTCCCCCAAATCTGGGTTAAAGAGGGGGGAAGGGAAGGGGAAGAAAAGAGCTCTCCCTGGAACTCGCTGATTTTTACACATTTTTGTAACCAAGCTCAGTGGCAGTGGAAGAGCAGATGTACAACGAGTGCTCGGTGACACAAGTGGAGGGCAAATATTTGATGGCTTCAATCTGAATTATTATCATTTACTTTTAATAAAGTGAGGCTGAAGGACCCAAGAGCTGCAGTATCCCTGTGCCAGGTGCTGCATAAACATGGGAAGTCTGGCTGGAGGGGAAGCAAAAAGGAATTCAGCCAAGGAATTAACACAGTTTATTTCTGCAATTAAATTGTTTTACACTTCAAATGCCAAGTACCAAAATGTGAACATTAAACAGACAAAAACAAATAATGGGGGGAAAAAAAATTTGCCATGTTTTATCCAGTACTTAAAAGTAAATATTTTATTCAAATTTCAGCCACTTCTGTACATAACTAAGGTGGGTGGGAAGTGAAGAGATTCAACCTTTGCAGTTCCTCCAAAAGAACACAATTGGCTCTGTGACTGATTAAGGGTTATTTGCAGACTTTGGTGGATGATCTCAAACACTGCACAGATTCCACAGGAATACAGATCACCAGCATTCATGGAGCTGGGAATTTATTAGATTAGTCAGAGGCTCAGATCTCATCAGGGAGATTTGGCATTAGGATACAGATAAAGGAATTATGAGGAGGAAAAAAAGGGCTTTTGTGGAGAACAGGATGTTGGGTCTATAGCAATGCAATATTTAATAAGAACCAATATCTTCCAGGCTGGACAGCATCCCTGTGTGAGAGCACAGGGGAGGAATAAATCTCCCCTTGAGCCACTCAACATCGAGATGTGCCCAAAGTTTCTGGTTGTGTGTCCAGAGCTGAAAGCACAGAGCCACAAATGGTTTTTAAAAAGCCTTTCCTGCCCATCCTCTCCAGCCAGCTGAGAAGGGCTCAAGTGAGCTGAGTCTGGAGCAGATCCAGCTTGAAAAAAAATCCTCTGCCAAATGCTGCAGAGGTCAAAGCTTGCCCTGATTCACCCACAGATTCCCAAAGAACAGGAGGAACCCGAGGCTCTGCTCCAGCAGCCAAACCTCCCCTGAATTCCAGGTGGGCAGGGGCAGTGCTGGGTTTTTCTGGGAGGAGATTGCTGCTGGAGGGAGCTATTTATACCCCAAACTGCTCCTAAAATGATTATTCATGGCCAAAACCCCAAACCACACAAACCCATCCCCTGCGACCTCTCCTGGCTGAATTTCCTGGGTTTGACTGAAGAAAGAAAATGTTAAAATGGGAGGATTTCTGCTAAAACCATGTTTGGTTGAAGACCTTGACTGAAGACAGGGCCATAATCTTCAATTGTAAAGATTCCTTTAAAAATGGAACCGTTTTTTATCAGCAGGAGGGCAGGTTAAAGGGAGTCACAGGAGCACTGCTCCCCCTCGAGGGAAGGCAGCTCTGAATTCTTCTTCCCTTCCACGAGGGCTTGCTCAGAAATCTGGAAAGGTGAGATTGTCAGAGGGTCTGAAAGCAGCAGGCAGGGAATTCCAAGAGAAATTCAGCCTTGGGACATCCTCTGCAGAGGGTCCAGCCCACTGTGTGCTCTGGATTTCAGGGAGGGCAGGAGCACAGTCCTGGGGAGGCTCTGGTCCATCATCCATCAAAGGCTCTGGGAAAAAACTTCTTCCCTGCAAGACAAATTCAAACTCAGCCAAAAATCCCATAGGGAAATAGGGATGATTGAAGGAGCAACACCACAAATGGTGAAATCTGCCTTAAACCCTTGAAATTCTGGAGCCACAAGGCACTGGGATTGTCCCAGAGCCAGGAAAGCCTCCCTGCACTCCAGAGGAGGGTCTGTGTGCCTGGGAGGGGGTGAATACAGCCTGGAACTGCAGCAGGGAGCTCTCAGCACTGGGGTTGTCAGGCAGGGAAGTGCTGGGAGCAGAAAATATCTTGGCATCAGCCAGAGCAGCTGGGGTGGGGCACTCAGGGGGCACCCACAGAGCCCTGCCCAGAGCTCAGAAGGGAAAACTGGGACTGGGTGCTCACTGTGAACACCAGTTACAGCATCCAATCAGAGATTATGCACTAGCAGGAATGGTTCTGAATCAGAAGTGAGCAATAGCTGCAATTAATGCACATTTGGTACCTTGGATAGAGCTGCAATCAATGCACCTTTGGTATATTGGCTAGAGCTGCAATTAATGCACCTTTGGTATATTGGCTAGAGCTGCAATTAATGCACCTTTGGTATATTGGCTAGAGCTGCAATTAATGCACCTTTGGTACCTTGGGTAGAGCTGCAATTAATGCACATATGGTACCTTGGATAGAGCTGCAATTAATGCACATTTGGTACCTTGGGTAGAGCTGCAATTAATGCACCTTTGGTACCTTTGATAGAGCTGCAATTAATGCACATTTTGTACCTTGGGTAGAGCTGCAATTAATGCACCTTTGGCACCTTGGATAGAGCTGCAATTAATGCACCTTTGGTGCCTTGGATAGACCTGCAGTTAATGCACATTTGGTACCCTGGATAGAGCTGCAATTAATGCACCTTTGGTGCCTTGGATAGAGCTGCAATTAATGCACATTTGGTACCTTGCACAGCACAGGATCTGGGGAATGGGGAGCCAGCAGAAAGGGAGAGGAGGAGGATTTTCAAGAGGCTTTTGGAAGGAGCTGATGGCAGAACTGCTGCTTTGATAGATGTGAAGGTTGCAGTGTTGAAATTAGAGTTCAGCCCCCTAAAAGCCCCAGGCTGGCCAGGATTTTTGGATTTTCGTCTCCAACTCTGCCCCTGTGGGTGCAGAGGTGGCCAAACCTCCTGCTCACTGCTCCTGGAGAGCAGAGGGCAAAGAGGAGCTGTGCCCCTCCAAGGGCAGGAACACTCAGGTGTGATCACTGCCAGGCCCTCAGTCACAGCTGTCACCTCCCCTGTCACCTCCCTGCTGCATTCACTCAGTGCCCGGGGGAGTTGTGTTTATTTAAAGCCACCAGGGTGATTTCTGTGTCAGCTGCTCCTGCAGGAGCCCAGGGAAGAGGATGGGCTTTTTCAGCAGCTCTCAGGTCAAGGCAGGATTTGCAATATTTTCCTCACTTTCCTCCTCCCCTCAATGCCTGCAGAGACTGAACCTGAGCAGGAATGGGGAGGAAAAGGTTCCCACTCAGTGCCAGCTGTGCCACACCTTCCCTGCTCTCCAGGAACCACAGCAGTTAAAAAAAACATTAAAAATATTTTAAAAAACAACAAAACAAACCAGTGAAACTACTCCACAAGATGCTTCCCCTCACCCCCCTCCTCAAACATTTTTCTCCTTCCCTTTCTTTTCCACCTCCTCTCTTCTCCAAAGAAATGATGTTCTTTCCTTGACTGCAGTGTCTGTGTTGCATCCTCAGAGGAGCCCAGCAAACATCTCGAGGACAGGGAGAATGTCAGTCTGACAGCTTCCCATGGCCCATTGATTCCAGAATTCCAGAAGAAAGCAACAACACTCAGGGAGGCAGCGTTCCGTGCAAATTCCACTTAGGCATTGATTTCTGTGCGAGCCTTGGGAGAGGATCTGGCTGTGAGCAGCCCCAGCAGCCTGGTGGGCAGCAGCAATCAGCAGCAAACACCAACCTGGCAAGCAGCAAATATCAGTCTGGGGACAGCAGGGAGAGGCTGCTCTGGAGCATCGTCACTGGGGGCTTTGGCTGCTGTTTCCCTGTTGGAAAATGGAGTTAGGTCCCAAAATTGTGTCTGGGGTGCAGAGGAAAGCTCACCCCAAAATCCAGAATTCATCTTAAATTAAAGCCTTGGGGGGTTCCCAAGCTGTTTGAAGTTTTGGCCCCAAATCTTCCCCAGTGGCAGTGCCTGACTCTCCTCAGCACCAGCCCTGCCAGGATTTTATTGCTGGAAGTGTTTGCAAGCACCAAAACACCAAAAGCAGAGTTCTACCCTTGCTGCTCCTGAGGGAAAGAAGGTTTCAGAGACACAAAGGGATTTGTGGGGCTGGGAACACCCCAGAGACACAAAGGGATTTGTGGGGCTGGGAACACCCCACATTTCCCAGGGAGATCTTTCCTGCCCCTCTGCCACCATCACAACTCGACAATCCACTGAAATACTGGCACAGAAAATGAACATTTCAGAGCTTTCCCTCTGCAAAGGAGCAGGGGCTGAGAGCAGCTGTGAACTCAGCACTGGCTGCAGATTCCTGCCCTGCAGCTGCTCCCAGCAGGTCTGGGGAGCAGAGCCCCTCACTGCAGGATGCTGCATTGCTGCTGCTGCATTGCTGCTGCACGGCTGAGCCCACGCTGCAACCTTGCAGCCCTGTCCTGCCCTTGACCCTGCAGCAAATCCAGCTCTGGATTAGCTCAGCCACGCTGCAAATCTGCGGGGGCTCTGCCTGGGAATTAGAGTGGCTTTGCTGCCGTTAATTCACAGAGGGAATTTGGTCCTTTTTGGGCTCTTTCTCCCTCAAACCTCAGCAAGGCCAGAGCCAGGTGTTATTTGTGCCTTTCCCTGTGTTTTTGATCCTTTCTCCCAGGAAAATGCAGCTTTGTGGGCAGGGAAAAGCCCCCCCTGCTCCAGCCTGCTCTTTAAGAGCTTCTTTCTTCTCTGCTGAGGAACTGTCAGCACTAAAATCCAAAATTGCTCCTCAAAGCAGGACTGAGAGACTCACAAAACACCTTAATGGCCACCAAAAATGCTTCTGAATGATGCCAGCTCTGGGGCTGGAGAAAAGAAGGTTTTTAGGATTGAAAACTCAAACTTTGCAAAGTTGGGAATTAACAGAGCTGTCCATGTAGCTGTAGTTTGTACCATGAGAATGTGTACTTTAATTGTGTGATCACAGTTTTAATTTCTAGGTTTTGGTGTTTAAGTTATCCTATTTCATGCAAAATATTTGGAATTTTTTTTTCTGTTTCATTTTCCCAAATTAAAACTTTTTGCTTTTAAAAATAGAAACACCAAATCTTTTCATTTGTACAACATTCAAACACGAACTTTTAACTGATGCATATAAAGACAAAAATGATTACTGTGAAAATGGTTCTATTTAAAGAAAAAAAAATCTTGAGGGAGATAGAGAAGGAAATGAAAGGAAATGTTGATTACATTATCCAGGGATTTTTACAGCCTCCCTGAGTAAATTCCTGATGAATGGACACAAGAGATGAGCTGTAATTACTCCTCCAGCTCCAGCAGGGAGCTGGAACTGCCTGGAAAAGGCTGGAATTGCTGAGCCCATCTCCCTGTCTGTGCCCTTTCCTTTTCAAAGCCAACTTTATTCCTGAGTCAGGGCTCAGAAAAACCAGCACAGGCCCAAGGGGCTGATCCTGCCCCTCTCAAACCCCTCCATCCCTTTTACACCTCACTCTTCCCCATGTCCCTGCTTTTTTTTTTTTCCTGTCCCACCCTGCATTTTCTGCATGGTTCTGCCTCCTCGAGATAGTTTTGCATTATGAAAGGGCAACAGGAGAAGAGAAAAAACTGTTGCTGTATTTAGCATTGATTTTTCCCCTTCACTCTGAGTCACAGAAGCTAACATTTAATTAATTTCTGACACTTTGACAGCTCCTAAGAAGACATTTGTAGAGCTATCAAGTGCTGCTGATAGCACTGTCAGACAGACACTTTTTGAATTATCAGCTATTAAGGACCCATATGCAACAAATTTCCAAGGATTATTATCCAAATTGTTCTCTGAATGAGAAAAGCACACAAAAGCTCAGTGAAACATAAAGAAACCATTGTTCCCAGGTGAATTTGATATTTGCAAATGTTTTGCTATTTTGATCACTTACGTGGATTAATAAATCGAAGTCACTTTGTCTTTTAGGAAGGGAATTAAGTGGCCCTGGTTTGGGGTGTCTGAGAGTACGGCCACGTTGGGAAATGTGGAATATTCGATCCCAGGAAGTGCTGAGCAGGGGATGAGGCCACAGAAACGTGGAATTGTTTAGGTGGGAAAAGCTAAAGTCAAACCAGCACCACCCCTAGAGCCACCTGCACAGGTTTTTGGGCACTTTTGGTGATTCCCCTCCCTGGGAGAATGAGCAACCCTTTCCATGGATTTTTCCCCCCACAATATCCAACATAAACCTGTCCTGGCACAATTTGAGGTCTCTGTGGAAGGCTCAGGTGTTCCCAGCCAGCTGTTGGCCACTGGGTTATGGAGAGGTCTGGAATGATTTATGAACTGAAGGGATTTTCAAACTGGAACCCAAATTGCTCCTGCAAGGTGGAAATCCCTTCTGTGAGAGGGTCACAGGTGTAGTGTGGGAATATCCATCCCTGGCAGCTCTGCAGTGAGCAAGGCTGAGATCTCCTCCCCACACAGCCAGGAAAATCCTTTTCCAGCGGCCAAACATCCTGCAAGTCTCACTGCAAACTGGAATTTATTTTTCATATCCTGGCACGAGAGAGAGACCCCAAAACAGCAACACCCAGAGCTCCCCTCCATGCTCCACATCCTCCTCCAGCTCTGTTTGTTCACCTCCCTCAGACCAGAGGAGCTTTTGTGGTCTGAGTTTCAAGTTCATGACACACAAACCTCTGAATTTCTGCAGGGTTTTGTGACAGCACAGGGACAGAGAAGTCCAAAATCCACTCACAGTGGGTAAAACAGACACCAAAGCTTCTGTACTCCACAGAAATCCCATTTTTTTAAAATTTTTGCTTTGGAGGGGTGTTCATTACCAGGGAATGGTTGGGGGGTGTTGGTGTGGTGACAGGATCCTCCAAAGAAAAGCAGGAAAATCCTGTTCCCAGTGCCAGGAAGGGCTGTGGGGTGGCAGCAGTGCTGTCCCCACCGTGTCCCCCTTCATTGTCACCTCACTGGGGCAATGGCACAGGCAAAAGCTGCTGCAAAAAAAAGCTGCAAAGCTGCTGCTGTCGAGTTCCATCATTGTCACTATTCAGGTCTTGGGATTTAATATTTATTTATTTCACTGCTGGAGGAAAAATAATAAGGAAAAGGCAAAAGCAAAAAATAAAAGGAATACAGCCCAAAGCCCCATGAGGCACATGGAAAATAAACAAAGTTGGCCATGGCACTTCTGCCCTGAATTGTGCACACCTAACAGGGAGTCAGGGGACAAAAAATCCCAGGCACTCTGCCTGACTCAACTGTAACACAAAATAACTGACACAGCAATCTGGGGTGAACTGGAAATAAAACCCAACTTCTGGAATCCCTTCCTGGACCAGCTCTGCACCCCATTTCCAGCCCCTCATTTCACCCAGGGCAGGGAGAGCAGGTTCCAGGGGGTGAGGCAGCACAATCCTGATTTTCCATTTTTTTATTTTCCACGCTGACCCAACGGCCTCCCCAACCCCTGTGTGCCAGGGTGGAGCTGGCAGCCGGCACTGGGAGCCCCATGGATCCCCTCAACCTCTCGTGGTACGACGGGGACAGGAACTGGAGCCGGGCGCTGAACGCCTCGGAGGCGGCGCAGAAGCCGCACTACAATTACTACGCCGTGCTGCTCGCCCTCCTCATCTTCGTCATCGTCTTTGGCAACGTCCTGGTGTGCATGGCAGTGTCCAGGGAGAGAGCCCTGCAGACCACCACCAACTACCTGATCGTCAGCCTGGCTGTGGCTGACCTGCTGGTGGCCACGCTGTGCATGCCCTGGGTGGTGTACCTGGAGGTAAGGGCTCCTAATCCTGCGTGGGGTAAGGATGTTTTTATAGGGGCTGACAGGAAGGTCTCCGTGCTGGTCTGAAAGCAAAACTAGTGAGAGACCCCAGGTCAGAGGTATAATTTAATAGGGAAAAAAGAGAAAAATAAAATACATGCAATAGTACAAAAAGAAAAGCACTGCCAGTTCTGAACACAAGCTGACACCCCGCTGTCAGGGTGTGGGGGCAGTGCAGATGAAGTGCTCTTGTTGAAGCTGTGATCCTGTAGAAAGGTCTGGTAGCTCCTGTCCTCTGGGATCCAGTGGGTAAAGGCTGCCTTGGTGTTCCAAATCTCAGATTTTATCTGGTAGGAAATGCCTGGCTCCTCCCCCTGGGTGGAGCATCTCCCCATGGGATGATGGAATTTTATCAGCCATGCCCTGGGACTGAATGGCCATGAACAGGAGAGATCTCCTGGAGGGAGGATGGGAGTGGAAAAGATAAAGAACACTGCCCCAGCTGTTTTAACAGCTGGCCATTAACAGGAGATATCCACACAGAGATCAGGATCACTGCCCCAGCTGGTTTCAGCACTGGTGACAGAATCCATACTTTGGGCACATCTTTACACTGTAACCCAGCACAGATGTGTGTATATCAGAAAGATCTTGGAAAGTGGAATCTGGAGAACGAATAGAAATGATAGCAAGTTTTGATATAGAAGAATTGCTGAGCCTTACTGGGTAATAAGAAGGCAAAGGGTATGTTAGCATGTGAGTTGGAAGGGTTTTTGTGGCTCAGAGCAAAGGATAAACCCACCTCAAACAGAAAATGTTTTTACCAAGCAAAAAGATTTCACAGGCAAGCAAGAAAGCCAATGTTGCAAATAGAAAAAAGGTCTCAGAATTTTCCACTGTGAGAAAACTGAACAACAACTTTTAGCATAAACTGTAACACACTGACTTTTGTGATTGGAGGACAGTAACATGAATATGTCAGTAGTTCTGATAGGCCACAGGTAATAGTGAATTACTGATTGGTTGTTATGTATTAAAAGAAAAGTGAATAATGCTTTGTAACCAGAACTAGAGCTGGCTTCAGACAAACCTACAGGTGATGCTGGTAGGCTGAAACTTGGGTCTTGTCACCCTTGACCAGTGAATTGCTCCATTATTTAAATACAATAAACAGCATTTTAATAATAAATAAATTGCTGCATCATTTAAATACAATAAACAGCATTTTAAATAATAAATAAATTGCTGCATCATTTAAATACAATAAACAGCATTTTCAACAATAAATAAATTGCTGCATCCTCTGGATACAATAAATAGCATTTTCAATAATAAATAAATTGCTGTATCCTCTGGATACAAATAAACAGCATTTTAAAGAGCCAGTCTGGAGTCCCCCATCCCTCGTTTTGGCTCTTACACAAATTTCTATTATTGGCTTTTTGCAAATATTAAAATGAATGCTGTGTGTGTAATGTTGGAAAGTTTTACTGGGTGAATATAGCTTCATTTAGTTCTGCTATTAACAAAACTTAGAAATATCAGTGTGATAAATGTATTTTTCTTGGACTATAGCACAGTGATGTAAAAAGCTTTTGTTCACAAAACTATCTCAGAGAATGGTAAAAGAATCAGGAAATTCTTCACATTTTTGTGTTATCCTGTCTGGATAAGGATGGACAGACTCCTTCCCAAGGAAGGAATTTATTGATCTCTGTTTTCAGTGCCCACAGGATGGAGCCAAAAGGAGAAATAAAATAAATGTTGATTTACAGGATGGGGGAGGGAAGCAAGCTGGGGAAACTCAAAGGAATTTTTGAATAATGCATGAGGATCTATGAATATGCAACATGTTGATGCATTTAAAGAAGTGTTTTCTGAGTTAGGGAGTGCTCTTGGCTGAAGGCCAAGCACCCGGCCTATTCACCCTTTGCTTTATTGTCTTTGTCTCCTTTTTTTTTTTTTTTTTAATGTAAACCTTTTCAAATTTACCAGGAAAGTGAACATCGCTTTTCACACTGCGCTAAGGAAGGATGGGGAGGGTTTAGCAGCTTGGAAAGCAGCCTCCTGAAATCCCCCAGAAGTGTTTTTCATTCCCTAAATGCAGGCTTTTTCATTCCCTGAAACTGCAATTTTTTTCCCCCTGTTCCTGAAATTGTAGCTTTTTTGTTCCCGAAATTGCCATTTTCTTCCAGGAGATGCATGTGAGAGCAGGTAGCTTGAAACCCCACAGCCCAACTGCACCAGAAATTCGGGGCCAAGAGGGAAAGGACCCCAATTTTGTCTTCAAAACTCTGCCATGGTATCACACTGAAACCACATGAAATTTGTGGAGGTGGAAGGGACCCACAAGGATCGTTGAATCCAGCAATCCAAAATAAAAAACAGCAATCAAGCCCTGTTTCTGAAGGGCTGCAGGAAGGCAATTGTGGAAACAGGATGGGAATCCACAGCTTTTATATCCCAATAAAGGGGAGAAAATCGCTTTTCACACCTCAGCCTTCAGCACAAAATCATCCTGAGCTTCCAGCTCATTTCCAGGCACTTTGGGGATGATAACACAGAGAGGAGAGCAGGGGAAGGAGCCATCATCAGTGAGCCCTGATGCAAAGCAAAACAAACCCACTGACACAACGCTAATTATCACTGGAGTTAATGATTGTTTTCATGGCCCTCAGAGAACGTGAAGCCCAGAGCTCATTAACGTGACCCCGGGCTGGTGGGAGCCTCTGGGACTTGGGTATTCTATTCTATTCTATTCTATTCTATTCTATTCTATTCTATTCTATTCTATTCTATTCTATTCTATTCTATTCTATTCTATTCTATTCTATTCTATTCTATTCTATTCTATTCTATTCTATTCTATTCTATTCTATCCCATCCCATCCCATCCCATCCCATCCCATCCCATCCCATCCCATTCCTTTTTTACCACCCCCCAAGTGAAGCAGAGGCTGATGCTGGGAGAAGCTCCTTCTCCTTCAGGTCCAGACAGAAGAATCACTCAGATCCCTTGAATTTTAAGGCAGAAGAATAAACCATAAATTATGCAAAATTCTCTCCTTTTTCTGGTTTCACGAGCAGGGGCTGCTCAGGAGCCACAGCTGCCTTGATCTACCAGCTGGGACAATTTTCTCCAGGTTTTGTGTCACAAGCTTGGCCTAAAAATCAAAATGAAACACTTAAAAAAACCCCCCAGCCTTGGTGCAAACAGATCTTTTACACCCAAATTTTGGAGGGTTCTCCAACATAAATGAAAACACCAAGAGAAAGAACTGCTGCAGTTCCCAGCTTCTCCCAAACCATGCCCTCAGGAAATTGGTTTTACAGAGGTTTGGATCTGGCTGGAAACCTTTGCCTTTGGGCAAATTCTCCTCAAAGTTCCTGATGTAACTGTCTCTTAAGTGCTTTTTTAATCACTGAGTATTCATCTGTCACTCAGGCTTCAATGCAGTCATTCTTCCTTCTTTATGCTGCCTATGGTTATGTATATCAGAGCAGAAATAACTGAAGAATAGATATCTTATTCATTCTATTTTCAAATGCAGTAGGGCTCTATTTTTGTTAGAGGGAAATATAGGGTTTTTTTCATCACATGTCAAACACAGCAGTCCGAATAATTGCTATTAAACTTAATTGGCAAAGTTCAGTTCCAAAAGCAAGAGAAGTGAAGAGAAAAAAGGCTACTGGTGTCTGGAAGTGTTATCATTAGTTCTTTGTCTTTAGCACATCGTGTGGAGTGTTAAAGGCTTTTCACTCTGCATTAAACTAATTTTGTTCACCAAAAGAAAAAAAAAAAAAGGTGAGGAATGCCTACCCCCATTTTTTAAACTAAGAAATGAGGGGAAGCTCCTGCTTGTCTGGTGCTGACCTTTGCTGGGTGTAATTGGAAAAATTGTCTGGTAAAAAGCTTTAAGTGCAATCTGAGATGGTTGGGAATTGAAATGGATGTATTTCCCTCATTCTGCCTCTCCCTCTTCGTGCCAAACTCTCCTTTCGTGCCCTGCCAGCAGCTCAGCCCCAGGAATTGCTCACCAGCCCCAGGAATTGTTCAACAGCCCCAGGGGTTGTTCAACAGCCCCAGGAATTGCTCACTACCCCAAAGAATTGCTCTCCACCCCAAGAAATTGCTCATCAGCCCCAGGAATTGCTCACCAGCCCCAGGGAATTGCTCACCACCCCAAGGAATTGCTCACCACCCTAAGGAATTGTTCAACAGCCCCAGGAATTTCCCACCAGCCCCAGGAGTTCCTCACCACCCAAGGAATGTCTCACTAGCCCCAAATAATTACTTACCACCCCAAAGAATTGTTCACCAGTCCCAGGAATGTCTCAGCAGCCCCAGGAGTTCCTCACCACCCCAAGGAATGTCTCACCACCCCCAAATAATTGCTCACCACCCCAAAGAATTGCTCACCACCCCAAGAAATGTCTCAGCAGCCCCAGGAGTTCCTCACCCCCCCCAAGAAATGTCTCAGCAGCCCCACTGTCTCTCTGCAGGTGGTCGGGGAGTGGCGGTTCAGTCGCATCCACTGCGATATCTTTGTCACCCTGGACGTCATGATGTGCACTGCCAGCATCCTCAACCTCTGTGCCATCAGCATTGACAGGTGAGGGCTCTGTGCCACCAGGCTGTGCCAAACCCAGCCTGGCAAGTCCCAGCCCCTCTGTGTGCTGGCATTTGAGCTGGACTCAGAGCCTTGAAAACACTGGGGGAGTTCTTTGAAGAGCACCTTAAAGGATCTCGATGAGCTGTGAGCAGGGAATTCTGTCAGGAGGCACAGAAATGCTGCTCCTGGAGTGCAGGTGGAACTGCCTGTGTGTTCCTGTGGGTTTGGTCCTCCTGGCTGTGCTCTGGGGTGGTGCAGCTAGGAGGAAAAAGGTGGAAGGAGAACTGAGCTGAGCCAGCCTCACCCTCCTGGGTGCAGGGAGCAGCTGGGTGCTGGTGCTGGGTTCTGGTGCTGGGTGCTGGGTTCTGGGTGCTGGGTTCTGGGTGCTGGTTCTGGGTTCTGGGTGCTGGGTTCTGGGTGCTGGTTCTGGATGCTGAGTGCTGGTGCTGGGTGCTCATGCTGGGTTCTGGGTGCTGGGTGCTGGTGCTGGTGCTGGGTGCTGGTGCTGGTGCTGGGTGCTGGTGCTGGGTGCTGGGTTCTGGGTTCTGGGTTCTGGTTCTGGGTGCTGGGTTCTGGGTTCTGGGTGCTGGTGCTGGGTGTGGGTGCTGGGTTCTGGGTGCTGGATGCTGAGTTCTGGGTGCTGGGTTCTGGGTGCTGGTTCTGGGTGTTGGTGCTGGTTCTGGGTGCTGGTGCTGGTGCAGGGCCAGCCCTGGCAGGTGACAGCAGGGGGGTTTGTCCCCTGCAGGTACACGGCCGTGGCCATGCCCATGCTCTACAACACCCGCTACAGCTCCAAGCGCAGGGTCACCGTCATGATCGCCGTGGTCTGGGTGCTCTCCTTTGCCATCTCCTGCCCACTCCTCTTCGGCCTCAACAACACAGGTGAGGGCTCTGCCACCTGCAGCTGGCTCCTGGCGTCTTCCTGGTGCCCAGGAATAAAGGTGGGATCAGCTCTGAGGTGTATTTGATTCTGATTCTGATTCTGATTCTGATTCTGATTCTGATGCTGATGCTGATTCTGATGCTGATTCTGATTCTGGCTCTGTTCCATCCCTGTGCAGTTCCAGGGTTTCACACTCACCACAGCTGAGCTGATGTACAAATCCACGCAACACCAACCCGAGTTACCGTAACATTTGCCCACTGCAAATTCAAAATCCTTCCTCTATTAAAACACACAAAAAGGAAAGCCAAGGGACCAAACCTTCCCTGAGGCAGGAGAGAAAAGGACTGGCAGCTCAGGCAACGCTGGGTTGGGAACAGAGCATGGGATGGGAATCCTTAGCTGCAAGACAAGGAGCAGCCAGGAATTTTGGGGTGATGTGCCACCCTCCAGCCCCTCAGTGGGGACAGCAACCCTGAAAGGTTTTCTCTTGCAGATGAGAAGGAGTGCATCATTGGCAACCCCGCCTTCGTGGTGTACTCCTCCATCGTGTCGTTCTACGTGCCCTTCATGGTGACACTGCTGGTGTACGTGCAGATCTACATCGTGCTGCGGCGCCGCAGGAAGCGCGTCAGCACCAAGCGCAGCAGCCACGTGCTGGACTCGGACACGCAGGCTCCCCTGAAGGTAGCCAGCCCTTCTCCATCCTCCCTGCCCTGCTGCTCCTGCCCCAAACCGCCCTGCCTGGTGCACAGCTGGATGTTGTGGGCGGTTCTGGGTCCTGGTTGTGCGCTCTGGGTTCTGGTGCTGCTCAGGATCCTCCCTGGCTCTCAGGGGCTGTTCCAGGACTGCACCAGGAGCTGCTGCATTAACCCAGAGCAGAGCCTTGGGCTTGGCTGGGACACCCAGGGGCAGAGGCTGCACCAGGGTCTGAGCCAGGCCTGCAGAATCACAGAATCAAGGAATGGTTTGGGTCAGAAGGGACATTAAAACCCAAGGGCAGGGACACCTTCCACTGTCCCAGGCTGCTCCAAGCCCTGTCCAGCCCGACCTTGGACACTTCCAGGGATCCAGGGGCAGCCACAGCTGCTCTGGACCACCAGTGCCAGGACCTCACACACTCCCAGGGAGGGATTTCTCCCTAATATCCAATCTAAACCCACCCTCCTTCAGCTTAAGGCCATTCCCTCGTGCCCTGTCACTGCAAGCCCCTCTCCATCTCTCCATCACCCCTCCAGGTGCTGCCAGGTGTCCCCAGGGCTGGGTGGCAGTGCCTGGGGTGCCCAGCTCCTGCCTGGCAAGCACAGCTCTGCAGGGAGCAGCGGGGGCTGCGTGAGAGGGAGCCCAGCTGGGCGGGCAGGCTGTGAATCCACTTGTCAAAACACAGCTCTGGCAGCAGGCACAGCACAGCCAGGGGGATGTGCAGTCCCACAGGCGCCAGCTCCAAACTCTGCTGCCTGCAAAGGAGGCAGAGAGACAGGGACACGCAAACAAACACCAGCAGAGCTCCGTGGCCTCTCTCCTCTGCTGAGCAGCACGGGGGGGAGCAGCCTCCATCACTGCTCCTCCAGCATTTCCCATCCACTTTTCCATCCTGCTCAGCCACGCTGATGAATTCCTGATTCATTCCTTTGTATTCCCACGTGCCTCCCTTTACCAGCTTCCCTTCCCAACCCCTCTCTGCCTGTGTAACCTCTGAGCTGGTGCTTGCCCCTTAGGACAAATGCACTCATCCAGAAGACGTCAAGCTCTGCACAGTTATTGTGAAGTCCAATGGGAGCTTCCAAGTTAATAAGCGCAAAGTGGTGAGTGTTAAAGAGAAGTGGGAGCTTTCCAGAGCCTTCAGCCTTCCCCTTCTCCCTCAGGACATGAGGTTAATTTATGTAGGGTGGGAGAAAAATAAACCTAAGAGCAAAGGTTACCATTCAATCTCAAAATTGAAATAGTCTTCCCATTCCTTGGAGTGAAGCAGAGGGTTTAAGCTCACAGAGCTCAAAAAGCCAGACTAAGCTCAGCTAAAGATCAGCTCTAAAAGCCACGGCATTTGAACATTTTTTGAGCCTTTGATTTCTTTCTCCTCTCTGTTATTTAAATCTTGGACTTCACTGGCTTTGTTGGGTTTTAGTTGTTGATTCCATTTTTATTTATTTGCATTTCGAAAATCTGTGGAGAGTGGAGACAGCGTCTCCCCCCATTTCTGAGCCTCTTTGTGCCAAGAAGGAAAATCCTCCAGTGCAGCTCTGTCAATCCCACCTGCCCAAAACCCCCCAACACAGCACAGCCCTTTCTGCAGGCAGCACGCAGGGAGGGACACGAGGGACTGACTGCTCTCCAGCATCATCCAGCTTCACTCTGTAAGGAATGTTCGTTGCTCCTCTCTGTGTATTTACCTGTCATTATGTTGTGGACATTTGATTCTTGTCCAGGAGGCAGAGAGTCACATAGAAGAGATGGAAATGGAGATGGTGTCCAGTACCAGTCCCCCTGAGAAAACGGCCCTCAAACCCACAGCACCAAGTAACCACCAGTTGATTGTGCCAGTTGCTTCTAATCGGGGCAACAACTCTACCCTGCAGGCACCCCTGAGCAGCCCTGGGAAGGTGGAGAAGAATGGCCATGCCAAAGAATCCCACCACACAGCCAGGGTCTTCGAGATCCACTCCCTGCCCAACGGCAAGACGAGGAACTTGCTCAAGGCCGTGATCAGGAGGAAACTGTCCCAGCAGAAGGAGAAGAAAGCCACCCAGATGCTGGCCATCGTGCTCGGTGAGAGTGTGCCCTGCCTGCCCTGGGGGCCCTGCAGAAATCCCAGTCCCTGTGTCCGGTGCAGGCTGATTTTCCAGCCCCACTCAGCATTTATTTCCCTTCATGCAGTGGAGAACAGGCAGGCAAAGGAGGGTCACTCCTCGCCAGCACGCACAGCTGTAGTGCTGCACTGAAGGTGCCCAGAGCTGCTCCTTTTGGGGGCTTCTGAGCTCCCAAAATGGGGGAATCTGAGCTCCCAAAATGGGGGATCTGAGCTCCCAAAATGGGGGATTTGAGCTCCCAATATGGGGGATCTGAGCTCCCAAAATGGAGGGATCTGAGCTCTCAAAATGGAGGGATATGAGCTCCCAAAATGGGGGATCTGAGCTCCCAAAATGGGGAATCTGAGCTCCCAAAATGGAGGGATATGAGCTCCCAAAATGGGGGATCTGAGCTCCCAAAATGGGGGAATCTGAGCTCCCAAAATGGGGGATCTGAGCTCCCAAAATGGGGGAAGAGCTCTCAAAATGGGGGAATCTGAGCTCCCAAAATGGGGGGATCTGAGCTCTCAAAATGGGGAATCTGAGCTCCCAAAATGGAGGGATATGAGCTCCCAAAATGGGGAAATCTGAGCTCTCAAAATGGGGAATCTGAGCTCCCAAAATGGAGGGATCTGAGCTCCCAAAATGGGGGAATCTGAGCTCCCAAAATGGAGGGATCTGAGCTCCCAAAATGGAGGGATCTGAGCTCCCAAAATGGGGAAATCTGAGCTCTCAAAATGGGGGAATCTGAGCTCCCAAAATGGAGGGATCTGAGCTCCCAAAATGAGGGATCTGAGCTCCCCAAATGGGGGATATGAGCTCCCAAAATGGGGGAATCTGAGGTCCCAAAATGGGGGTATCTGAGCTCCCAAAATGGGGGATCTGAGGTCTCAAAATGGGGGAATCTGAGCTCTCAAAATGGGAGATCTGAGCTCCCAAAATGGAGGGATCTGAGCTCCCAAAATGGGGAATCTGAGCTCCCAAAATGGAGGGATCTGAGCTCCCAAAATGGGGGATCTGAGCTCCTGGGCTTTCTGGAACAAGAGCAGCAGAGCTCAGCAGAGCTGGCACCTCTGAAGGGCAGAGTTCCTGCTGTGTCTGGGCTCCTTCCACGAGCAGAGTTCTTTAGTACTGGGGTAGAACAGACCAGGATAAAAGCTCATTCCTCTGGGAGATGCATTCCCCTCCTAGCAAAGAGAACCTCAGAACAGTGAGAGCCTGCCCAGCTTTCAGCAATCAAAATCCTCCTCTCTCCTTTCCCCCCGCAGGTGTTTTCATCATCTGCTGGCTCCCCTTCTTCATCACTCACATCCTGAACATGCACTGCGACTGCAACATCCCTCCGGCCATGTACAGCGCCTTCACATGGCTGGGCTACGTCAACAGCGCTGTCAACCCGATTATCTACACCACCTTCAACATCGAGTTCCGCAAGGCTTTCATGAAGATCCTCCACTGCTAAAGCCACCAACAGCACCCGCATGTTTTTGGGAACGGAGGGGAAGAGGGAGCGGCGCCATCCATGCACAGCGGGCAGCGGGAGGGGCTGAGCTCTGCGGGTGGGTCCCCCAGCAGCTCGGGGGTGCAGCGGGGTGGGAGGGTCGCTCGCCCCGCTGGGGAGCTCTGGACCAGTCCCAGGCGCTTTGCAGAGCCACCCTGGCGCTGTGGTGGAAGTGGAAGCGCAAGGATCGAGGCGCTCTCGCTCGCTTCTCGCCCGTGGCCGCCCGGCCTGGAGCGCGCTGGACACAGAGTGGCCACGGGGCCACCGGGAGGTAGCGCGGGGTGCTGGGCACAGCTCTCACCAAAGACAAGGCCATGGTCCCCGCTGGGCAGCAGGAGCCAGGCAGGGCTGGGGAAGCTCTGTGCAATAGCTTTGCCTTCACCTCGAGCTGACTCACCCGCTGTTCGACTGCTGAAGCCTTCAGAAATTAAATAAAAACCAACCCAAAAAACTTTCAGAGGGGCCCAGGCGGGCCGAGAAGGTTCTGCCACCCCCAGACCCTGCAGCAGTGTGAGCCTACAAGCCATGGGTGGAAGGGAGAAGGGGCCATCGGTCCCATGTCAAACCATCGGTGTAAATAGGAATAAATAATATGGATTTTGGAGCCCAAGCCAAAAAAAACCCCAAAAAGAGATGGAGAGAGAAACTCAAGGAGTGGAACCTTGTCTTGCACGGTGCACATCCAACAGGACCCCCTCATCTCCCACCAGTGGTTTCTGCCCACCAGCATCTCATCTCCAGGCTCCAGGGTGTCCCCAGGGGAGGTGGCAGCGTGGTGAATGTACAGACACGAGGACACTGTGCCAGGGGAGGCACCCAGCCCCAGGGGCACCCTGAGCACCCCAGCCAGGCCAGGGCTGGCTCTTCTCCCCTAAATCAGGGGTCCCAAGGAGCACCTCGGGCCTGATTTGCCTCTGTCTCTCCCCAGAGAGTGCAGAATAACATTGTGCCTAATTTAAATCAACAGTCAAGGAGATAAAACTGTGCATTTTGGAAAAAGCCAGAATAAAAACCCAAGAAAGCCCCTACCTGGACCAGCTCCTGTGTCCAAGCTGGACTCTGGAAAGGTCTGGATCTTCCCAGCATCCCTTACCCTCTGCTATCTATTTTTCCATGGATTCTGGAACTGACAGCCCAGAGCATCATTTCCCCACGCCGAGTCTGGCACTGCCAAACCCACGCTGCACTTGCTGCTTGTTCTCAGCTCACACGGTGTTTTGCAATATCTCTGTAAATAAAACACAGCAAGGTGAATAAAACAACGTGGAAATAGGTCTGGCTAGGAATTCCTGCGGGATGTGGAGCAGCAGAGGGTTGCAATAGCCATAGCAGGGGCAGACTCCCAGGGTGCAGTTTCCTGCTGCTTTCTGAAGGAGTAAAAACACAATTGGAAGAGCAATAGAATCCCTTTCATTCTCTATGCAGTTTGTGGAATATTCACTCAGTTTCTGCTTCAGATGAGGTGAAGATGTGCCAAGGTTTCCTTTAATTCCCTGGATTTCCTGGATTGCTAACAGAGCAGGGTGAGCTCCAGCTCTGATTCAGGAAGAGATTACACCAAGCAGCTCCAGCACATAATCTCAGCTGTTTTCTAAAATGGAAGCAGCAGTCCCACCTTAATCCAGTTTCTGTTCTGAACCTGGCATTCCTGGAACGGGCTGGAATGCAGGGGTTTGATGTTCAGCCCACAGCCTTGTGTAACACCTGAACCTGGCTCTTCAGAGCCAAAACTGCAAAATTGGGAACTCCAGCTCGAGAGATCTCAGGCACACATGAGCTGTTCTTCCTTCTCCACAGTTTTAACCAAATTCACTCGGTGGGAATCAACTCAATATTCACAGAATGATGCAAAGGCAGGAGGTTTTTGGGCAGAAAAATAGCACCAAGCTACTGGTCCCTTTTTAAATGTATTTACAAGCAGAAAGATCCCTTTGACTTGGGGAATTAACAGGTGAGGAGCTGAACAAAAATAACAAATATTACATTTCTAGACAAAGAAGCTTTAAAGCATTTGGAAATTACCACAGGTGATGTTTGCCCTGTACTAAAGCCTGGTGTGATCCCTCAGGATAATAATATTAATAATAATAATATCCCTCAGGATAATGTGGATAATACCTGAACTTTGTGCCATAATTTACTTTGTGTCCAGTGTTGAAAATCCTCATCTGTGTTCCTTGCTCCCAAATTTTTCTCTGAATCTAGAACAGAACCTTATAGCTCAGCCCACCTGAACCAGTACCTGAAAAACTCTTCCAAAATGCCATGGAGGGAAAAAAAGCTGCTGGAAAAGATCTCTGTCCTCATGTGGACCAAAAATGCCCAGGTGTGGTTTCCCAGAGCTGCAGTGCTGGCTGTGAGGAATTTCCTGCAGCCATCATTCATCCCAGGACACTTCCAGCTGCTCCTCCCACACTCCAGGTTACCAGGAATGGGGAAATCCCACCTTGGGAAGGTGGCAGGGCCAGCTCTGGCCACCTCTGCAGCTTTTCCTTCCCCACAAAGCTCCTGCACTTCCAGACAGCGAGTGAAGCACTTGGAAAGGCAGAACTGAGCCTTCCCCTTTTGGAGACAGCAATGTTATAGATAACACAACAACATCACAGCACCAAACCTCCTCCCAGCTCTGGCTTTCCTGGGAATTCAGCGATGCTGAGAGCAGGGCCAGGCTGTGCTGGCACAGCCAGGAGCTGTTTGCAGAGCCCAGCACATCCTGCAGGACCCAGCACAGCTCTGAGCCTGGCAGTTCCACACCTCACTGTTCCTTCCACTCTGGAGACAAACCCCAAACCTCTGCTTCCCCCAAGATTGAGCTGGCAGGACGTGCTGCTGATGGGAGGGCTCCTGAGCTGGGTTTTCCATCACCTTAACGAGAAGATTTCATTTCTTCGTTCCTCCAGAACTCCAGAGCCTGGCTCTAGCCCCTCTTTTGTGATTCCTGATTTCCAATTGAAGCTTTAGTTCTGCTTATGGAGTCTTCCTGTTCCTGCTTCCCCTCCCTGTGGCTCCCAGCCCTGCCTGGGGCTCTCTGCACCCCAGATTTTTTGAATCCAAAGCCAGTGAATTCTGCCTGCTCTGTGTTTGCTGCTTGCCTGCTTGCTCCCACTCCACAGAACTCTTTATCTTCCTGGCTGAAGAGTAAATTAACTCCAGTAGGTCAAACCAGCTTATCCAATCCTGCTGAAATTAAAAAATAAAAAAAAAAAAAAAAAGGACAACAGGAAAAATGAAGCCACTACCTCTTGTGGTGAAAATCTCCAGTGCAAACACGACTCCCAGGGGAGTCAGGAATGTATAAAATGCCCATCACAGGTACATGTGGCACCAACCAATGTCTTCATGCAGCACTGTAATTAAATAGAGACTTGCACAAGCCACCCTGATGTCGCTCTGATTGTTTTGTTCTGTTTTCCACTGGGCTCCAGAGAGCCACAGTTGTGCTGCAGAGTTCAAAAAAATCTGGGAGATCTGCCTCTCTTCCCACTTGCTTTTCAGACTATTCTCCTTTTTCCTCCCTTGCCCCATCTATCCTTGGGAATTCTGGTGTTTGTCCTGCCTGCAGAATCAGAGCTGGGGAAGGAAAGATGCAGAAGGGCACAGGCAGGAAGGAAATGTCTGAGATTTCTCTCCTCTCAGGCAGGAGTGGCTGGGGAGGATGGGAGCAGGAAGGCAGAGGTGCCCAGATGAATTTATCTATTATTTATTAATAATTTAACTGCTTCATTTTGGAGTATTTCAATTTATGTTGCACTGTTTCCTCAGGTTTGGTGTTTGTGCAGGTGGATCCTCAGCCAGGCTTAATCAGCACTTTTAAAATAAAGATTATTTTCTTTATATAAAAAATAACAAAATCCTTCCCACTGCTAGGAAAGAAAGCTGTCTGTCCATTTCCAAAAGCCAAATTTCAGTTTAATGGCATTTCAGATCCAAAGGTCTCCTCAGTTTTGAGCCCACACAGAATAATCCCTGCCCTGAAACCCTCAGTTAATGCAGAACCAGAATGTCCAGAGCTGAATTCTCCTTGTTGGATGATTCACCTCAGTGCCACCGTGACTGGGGGAAATGGGGAGCTCCAGTGCCCCCCTCCCCTCCCAAACACAGCAGAATAAACGATATTTTCACATCAAACAGGTTGTTTGCAGCCTGTCTGGCCTGAGCCTGGCAGGATCAAAGGCAGCTGCTCTGAGATTCACCCTCACAGCCAAATTTTATTTCTAAGCCTGTGGACAAAAGCCACTGAGAGCACCCAAAAGAGATAAAAAGAATGATCTGCCCATCTCCTGGGGCATCTGAGTGAGTCCTGACAGGTGAGGCCTGGCACATCCATGGCTCTGATTTGTTCTGCACACCCAGGGAAAAAAAAGAAAAAAAAGATAAAACCAGTTACTCTTGTTAAATTAACTCCCTGTCTTTAATCAAAGCTTCTTTTAATAATTCCAGTTGCTCCCCCAAGCCTTTCTATGATACCAGCCTGTCTGCTTCATAAAGAGCTTTTGACTCACAAATAACAACTTTCTCCACCAAAGAAACAGCGATCACGGTGGACTGAACATAATTAAGTCGTCATGAATAATTAACAGACCTGGAAAATGCCTTTAAAGAGACTTAAGGAGCAAAGCAAAACCCTTTTTAAATGGGAGGAAAACACCAAGCTGGGCCCTGGAGAAAGGAGAGGCTGATGAGAGAGGGGAGTGAGCACGTTTGTGCTGTGCCTCCCTGCCTGGCAATCAGAGCAGCCCTGCAGGGCTCAGCTCAGAGCTCAGCACAGAGCTCAGATCAGCACAGAGCTCAGATCAGCACAAAGCTCAGCTTAACTCAGAGCTCAGCACAGAGCTCAGCTTAGCTCAGAGCTCAGCACAGAGCTCAGCACAGAGCTCAGCTCAGCACAGAGCTCAGATCAGCACAGAGCTCAGCTCAGCTCAGAGCTCAGCACAGAGCTCAGCACAGAGCTCAGATCAGCACAAAGCTCAGCTTAGCTCAGAGCTCAGTACAAAGCTCAGCACAGAGCTCAGCACAGAGCTCAGATCAGCACAAAGCTCAGCTTAGCTCAGAGCTCAGTACAAAGCTCAGCACAGAGCTCAGCACAGAGCTCAGATCAGCACAAAGCTCAGCTTAGCTCAGAGCTCAGTACAAAGCTCAGCACAGAGCTCAGCACAGAGCTCAGATCAGCACAGAGCTCAGCTTAGCTCAGAGCTCAGTACAAAGCTCAGCTCAGCACAAAGCTCAGATCAGCCCAAAGCTCAGATCAGCACAGAGCTCTGCTCAGCCCAAAGCTCAGCTCAGCACAGAGCTCAGCTTAGCTCAGAGCTCAGAACAAAGCTCAGCTCAGCACAAAGGTAAATCAGTGTAAATCAGGATAAATCAGAATAAATCAGTGTAAATCAGTGTAAATCAGGATAAATCACTGTAAATCAGTGTAAATCAGAGTAAATCAGTGTAAATCAGAACGAATCAGGATATATCAGTGTAAATCAATGTAAATCAGAATGAATCAGAATAAATCAGTGTAAATCAGAATGAATCAGTGTAAATCAGAATGAATCAGTGTAAATCAGTGTAAGTCAGGATAAATCAGGGTAAATCAGAGTGAAGCAAAATGAATCAGGATAAATCAGTGTAAATCAGAATGACTCAGCATAAATCAGTATAAATCAGTGTAAATCAGTGTAAATATCAGTGTAAATCAGTGTAAATCAGTATAAATCAGTGTAAATCAGTATAAATCAGTGTAAATCAGTATAAATCAGTGTAAATCAGTGTAGATCAGTGTAGATCAGGGTGACTCAGGGTGAACCAGCCCCCCAGAGCTCCTGGCTGACTGGGGACACCCTGACCTGTGCCTCCTGCAGGGTTTGGTGGCAGAGCTGTCCCTGCAGTGCTGACTCTGCAGGGACAGGCTGCTTTCCCACCCACAACCTCAGCCCTTGGCACTGCATCTAAAGTTCCATAACAACCAGCATTTATATTAGTTATATATTTATTTAAAATTATATAATTATAATTATTTATATTTATTTAATAGCGCAGCCACAAAGCTGATTTTTAAATTCAGGCCACGTGAAAAAAAAGCAAGGAAAGCCCAAAGTGACATCAGGCAGAAATGTAATCTGGTCTCCAAGTGCTGACAGCAACACAGAGAATCTCTGAGCAGCTCCTGAGTGTGAGTTCACAGAGCTCTGTCAAATCTCCAGCTGGAAAATGTACAAAGCTTCAGAGGGAAACCCAGGAGCTGCAAATGTGATTGAACAAGACAGGTTATGAGCTGGGAGCTCGTCTGTGTGAAGAAATGGGCAGTCAGTGGCAGTCTAAACAAATATGTACATCTCCCTCTGAGCACCTCCCTCCCCTGGGACAGCTCTGTCAGGAACTAAAGTGACTTGGAGCTGGCAGCATTCTTCAAAAAAAAAAAATAAAAAAACAAACCCAGCAAGATGGCAAAGCAGCTGCTGTGGGTGCTGCAGAGGGGCTGGGCAGGATGGGATGGGATGGGATGTGTCTGGGGTGACAGAATGTGCTCTGGGGGGACAGAAATGTACTCTGGGGGGACAGGAGAGTGCTCTGGGGTGACACAGTGTGCTCTGGGGTGATAGGAGAATGTTCTGGGGTGACAGAAATGTGTTCTGGGGTGACACAGTGTGCTCTGGGGTGACAGAGAGTGCTCTGGGGTGACAGAAATGTGCTGTGGGGTGACACAGTGTGCTCTGGGGGGACAGAGTGTGCTCTGGGGTGACAGAGTGTGCTCTGGGGGGACAGGAAAGTGCTCTGGGGTGACAGAGTGTGCTCTGGGGGGGACAGGAAAGTGCTCTGGGGTGACAGAGTGTGCTCTGGGGTCACAGGGGTGTGCTCTGGGGTGATAGGAGAATGTTCTGGGGTGACAGAATGTGCTCTGGGGTGACAGAGTGTGCTCTGGGGTGGCAGGACAGTGCTCTGGGGTGACAGAATGTGCTCTGGGGTGACAGAATGTGCTCTGGGGTGACAGGGATGTGCTCTGGGGTGACAGGAGTGTGTGTCAGAGCTGTGGGGTGACAGGGATGTGCTCTGAGGGGACAGAGTGTGTTCTGGGGGGACAGGGATGTGCTGTGGGGTGACAGAAATGTGCTCTGGGGTGACAGAATGTGCTCTGGGGTCACAGCAGTGTGCTGTGGGGTTACAGAGAGTGCTCTGGGGTGACAGAATGTCCTCTGGGGTGACAGCAGTGTGTGTCAGAGCTGTGGGGTGACAGGGATGTGCTCTGGGGTGACAGGGGTGTGCTCTGGGGGGACAGAGAGTGCTCTGGGGTGACAGGGATGTGTGTGAAAGCTGTGGGGGTGACAGGGATATGCTCTGGGGTGACAGGGATGTGCTCTGGGGTGACAGCAGTGTGTGTCAGAGCTGTGGGGTGACAGGGATGTGCTCTGGGGTGACAGCAGTGTGTGTGAGAGCTGTGGGGTGACAGGGATGTGCTCTGGGGTGACAGAAATGTGCTCTGGGGTGACAGAATGTGCTCTGGGGTCACAGCAGTGTGTGTCAGAGCTGTGGGGAGCAGGTGATCCCAGATCCAAGGTGTGAGACGATGCCATGCACAGAGCCTTGAGGATTCTGTGACATCCAAGAGCTGAACTCCTGCCTCTGCCTCCCTCTGGGCTGTGCTCCCTGCCAGGGAATCCTGGGGATCCTGGTGCAGGGTGTGAGGGTCTGACCCAGAACAGAGCTGGGGAAGAGCCCAGAACCCAAACCCAGCCAGGGGGGGCTGAGACAGAGCCAGGGGGAATTTTGGTGCCTCTGTGTCCCTGAGCACCCCTGGCACTGCTCTGCTCCAGTGCCATGCAGAGCAGGGGCTCAGCTCTGCAGGCTGCAGTGCCAGAGTCAGAATTCACCAGATCTGGGAGTGAATTATTGCAATTATTGCAGCTGAAATATTGCTGTGCTGCAGTGACTGGGTTTGTGCATGCTCCCAGCTGGTGGAGGTGCTCAGGGTCACAGTCCCCTGTCCTGTTTACATGGAAATGTCACCTGGAGCTGTGGGGCTCAGGTAGTGCCTGTGACCTGTTCAGCTCTGCCTTTGTGTCTCAGCCCCCCAGCAAAGGGAATATTCGGCTCCCTGGCAGTTCCAGGGTGTCTGGGAAGGAGCATGTCTGATTGCCTTTGTGATAAACAAGCCCTAAATCACTTCAAAGCTGAGGCCAGAATCACTGGGGAAGATTACAGACAGTGAAATAGTAGGGACTGGAACGTGATTCAGAGATAGCAGGGAAAATCACAGCCAATTCTGCCTCCTTTTAATTAAAAAAGAAAAAAAAAAAAAGAGAGAAAGCAAAAGGAAGTGTTGCATGCCTGAGCTGCTCCTCTTCAGCCAGCCAGGCTGGCAGAGCTGGGAACAGGCATTTAAAGCCCAAAGCCTTGGGGAGAGCTGTCCCAGCTCCATCCCAGCTCCATCCCAGCTCCACCCCAGCACATCCCAGTGCTGCAGGATGTGTTCAGGGAGCAGGAGCTGCACCAGCTCCCTGACAGCTTCCACTCATTGGCAAAAAGCTGTTTGTGCAGCAAGACTCATCCTCCAGCTGCCCAAGCCCCCAAAATCCCCAAATCCATGCTTGGGTTTGAGGGCCAGTTTGAAATTTCCCCCCTCAGCCTATAAACACAGTGAGGCTCAGATTTTCCAGGTGAATTCCAGGGCTGGGCCCTTCCCTGCTGTCGTGGCTGGGAGCTTGAAAAGGTTGGAAAAGATGATCTTGGAGCCTTGCCCAACATCAGGGATTTGGGAATCCCACATTTCTGTGTTTTTATCTCCTCTCATGGTGGTTGTTGATTTTTTTCCTGCCACTTTTTAACATCCTGTGGCGTTTTCCAGCATCCCCTGGAGCAGAACAGGACAGAAGGAGCAGCACACTGGGCAGCTCAGCTCTGCTGGGAGAAATCCTGCTGGGGCTGACAAAACAAAGACTCCAACCAAATAAAGGCAGGGCAGCCTCAGCAAAACCTTTTGGCAGGCTGCAGTCTTTTCTGAGGCGAGAAAATTAATTCCCTGAATGCCTTGTAAGGATTTTTTATTTTTTTTCCCCCTGCTTGGAGCAGATATTAAGGGTTTGCCCAAAGAATAGCAATAAAATCTTGCTGGTGATAAGAATGCTCTGCCTTGCTGAAGAGCAGTGAAAGTGCCCTGGAACGAGGCCAGAAATGCCCCAAACCTCAATTCTGTCCAAGCTGAATTTTCTCAGTGTCTGTAATGTTCCCCTTTATTTCTAAAGTGATGGCCTTGTAGCAGAGCAGCAAACCAAGGGTGATTTCAGCCCTTATTGCAGTTAATTACTGCCCCTCCTGATTGCTGACCCCTAATGCTCCTCTCTGTGAGTGTCCAGATGGACTTGGAGCCTTTAATGGGATCTTTCCTGACCAGCGAGGCTGCAGGGGATTATTTATTTATTTATTTTTATCCAGAAGAAATTCCCTCCAGGATGGACAGTTCAGGCTTTTCTCCTGGATGATTTGGAGGTGATCTCTGTAGCTGATAATTTTTTTAAGGGAAGTTCAGAGCAGGGGTGTTCCAGGGATGGTTTTCTGTTCCTGCCAGCACATTGCTGTGGGCAGCACCAATCCTTGCCACAACAAACTCACAGATTCCATGGTGCCCTGACCCCCAAACCCAGCAGCAGATTTATGGCTCTGAACCTCTGAGGTGCCCTGTTGTTCCTGCAGGAGGGACATAAATATTTCCCTGGGCTTTGCTGGGGTACAAAAGGTTTTTCACAGAGGGTGTGAGGAGCACTGGATTGCCAAAATGAGAGCCTGGATGGTGATCCCTCCTCCCCAGACTGTCCCCACAGAGCTCTCACTGCAAGAACCTCAGGCTTTAAAAACCATCACTTTTGGGCTTGGCTTTGTGGGGCTTTTTTTTTTTCCCCAAATAAGAGAATGAGGCCAGCAGCAAATTGCACAAGAGGAGAGTTCCCTGCTGTGCCCTGAGCCAGAGGAGAGGAAAGCAGCAGCTGATCAAAAGATGTTGAACTTGCTGGGGATGAGATTCCTGCCAGGAGGAAACAGCAAGTGCCCCTTGATTCCCAGGCAGGGAAACGCTTCCCCTGTCCCATTATCCTGATGGAAGTGGAGCTCACACCTGCACTGATGGGGCTGGCTGGGGAGCTGCTCTTGGAGGTGATTTCGTGGTTTTACTGCAGAGCAAGGGCACCAAAACCCTCCCTGGAGGTGAGGAGAGCACAGGGAAGGGCTGGACCAGCCTGAGAAGGGAGCAGCAGGAATCCTGCCAGGCCCTGGGGAGGCTGAGCAGGAGCCAGGCATGTCTCACACTGACGTCTGCCACAGCACAGAGCCTCCAACCACCTCCTTGCAAGAAAAAGAAACACAGAATTCACTATTCCTTCTTACATTGAAATCACTCCCTCCTACATTCACATCACTGCTGTCAGAAACATCTTGATTTTCCACACCTAAGGGGCTATGGAAAAAAACAAGCATTTCTGCTAAAAATAAGGGGTTTTTTTCCCCCCCCCCACAAGCTGTATTTATGCAGATCTCTTTTCCTCTAAAACGCAGCATTATTTTAATTTTAATTTAATCCCATATCTGCATAATTGCAGCACTGCCAAACAAACAAGTGACAGTCTCTGGGAAGCAGGAGCAATGCAAACGTGGATTTCACCAACTTCATTCCCAAACACTTCCCTGTGCACATTCCCTCACAGAAGAGCCACACTTCTCACTGGGATGTCCACGTTTTCATCACAACAAGCAGCTCCCCTTCCAGCGAGTTTCACATCAGAAAATTGATATTATAGTCAGATGCAGCACTGAGAGAGCACTTAGGAAATCAAGGGCAGCTCTCACCCCTCGTGAAGCCATCCCTGGTTGTGCTGATTTATTTATTCTGAGTTTCTTTGTGTGCTGCTGGTGGAGAACACGGGGTCCTGGAAGTCACATCCATTTCCCCACGGATGTGCTGGGCAGGAATGATGGAGAGGGAATGCAGGCAGCACAAATGACACGCCAGGATTTACTGAGTGACTCCAGCAGGGATCAGGGGTGGGACAAGACCAGCTTTAAGGCACCTTAAATTTCCCCCCTCTGGATTTCCATCTTAGCCAACCCAAATCCTGGGATTCTCTGGGGGTTGAAAATGTCCCCGTGTTCTGGATGTGTGGAGCTGCTGCAGGACAGGGATGCTCAGAGCAGCACCCCAGAATTGCACAGAATTCCCTGCCAAATCACCCTGCTCACCCAGCCAGCTCTGGGCACCTTAAAAATATAATTGTTGAGGCATAAAGGTCGACAGGTTGATCTTTTTTGAATCTGAATGAGCTGTTCAGGAGGTTTCTGCCTGGTGCTGCCATGCCAGGAGCTGCCTTGGCTGTGAACTTTGGTAAGAACATGAGATAATCAGCAGCAGATTCATCAGCAGGGACAAAAGACTGAAACAGAGTTGAAAAAAGGGGAAAGAAAAAAAAAGTGGGGGGATGGAGATCTAGTAGTAATTTTAGAAATTAGCTGCAAGTTGCACAGTCACAAAGCGGAGGCTGGAATGCACTTTTCCAGAGTTTGTAAAGACTCATTTAATTTCTATAGAAACTGAGCAGCAAACAGGTAATTTTCTCTGCAAATTGCTTTTATCACCTCTGGAATGCTCTGCAAGAGCAATGTATTCCCCCTCGTGTTCTTCTTAATCCCCTGTTATTTTCATTATAAATTTACAGTAATTTCACGATTATAAGCCGCACTGAGTATAAGTCCCACTTCGGGGTGCCAGCAACTTTTCATTCTTTGTCCATACATAACCCACACCTGATTATAAGCCGCACGTTACAATACAGAGTGTGATCAAAGGTCTCTGTTCTATCACCATCTGTTGAGGGTGGGGGCAGTGATCCTGATCTCTGTGACAGATATTCTGCTAATGGGCCATCCATTGAAACCAGGCGGGGCATTGTTCTTTATCTTTTCACAACCCATCCTTCCTCCAGCCAGTCATTTTCTGCTCATGGCCATTGAGTCCCACTGTGGCACTGATAAAATTACTGCATCCCATTGGGAGTTGCTCCAGCCAGGGGGAGAGCCCAACATTTCTTACCAAGATAAAAACAGAGGTTTTGGGACACTAAGGGAGCCCCTTTCTCCACTGGACTCCAGAGGGAAACCGGATTTCTCCACATCCCCACTGGAGCTCCGGAGGGAAACTGCACCTTGTACAGGAGCACTGCTCCAACTGAGCCACATCTGTCACTGCAGGAGGATGCAGCCACCATGGGATGGGACTGCTGCCAACACCCTGCCTGACGGGTGTCAGGTTGTACTCTGACTGTGTCAGGGGGTTGGGGTTTGTTCTTTGTAGTGCTGTATTTCTATTTTAATTTCCCTAGTAAAGAACTGTTATTCCTACTTCCTATATTTTTGCCTGAAAATCCCTTGATTTCAAAAATATTAATTACTTTAATATTAATATTAATTAATTAATCAATATAAATAATAGTAAATAATATTAAATAATGTTAATATCATTAATCATAAATATTAATTAAACTGATCAATTATTACAAATTGCATGTTGGGTAGGGGTGGGGCCGCAATGCATTAGGGTAGGGGGCCTGCCGCAATGCATTATGGGTAGGGGCTCGCCGCACATGCATTATGGGTAGGGGCTCGCCGCAATGCATTATGGGTAGGCGGGGCCGCAATGCATTATGGGTAGGCGGGGCCGCAATGCATTATGGGTAGGGGCCTCGCCGCAATGCATTATGGGTAGGGGCTCGCCGCAATGCATTATGGGTAGGCGGGGCCGCAATGCATTATGGGTAGGGGCCTGCCGCAATGCATTATGGGGAGGGGCTCGCCGCAATGCATTATGGGTAGGCGGGGCCGCAATGCATTATGGGTAGGTGGGGCCGCAATGCATTATGGGTAGGCGGGCCCGCCGCAATGCATTATGGGTAGGGGTCGCCGCAATGCATTATGGGTAGGCGGGGCCGCAATTGCATTATGGGATTGGGGCTGTGGTGTTTTCGGGGTGGTGGTGAATTTTTGGGGCTTTTTGCGGTGTTCTCACTCAAATTTTGTGCAGTTTTTTTTGCACGAGGGACGTTCCAAGGGGCCACCGCACGCCAGTGATTATCGGTAATGAGCCCACGTTAATCAGCGGCGCTGCCCCACCCCCCCGTCCTCCCCCCACGGCGCCGAGGCCGAAGGCCTCTGCCATTTTTTCTTCTTCTTTCCCCCCCCTCCCGCTCCTTTTCCTGTCCCAGTGAGACCCTCCTAGGGCAGCCCCAAAACCGCCGCGTTTTACCCCAAAACTGCCCCCCCGGCCAAGGGGGGCTCCGTGTGCGGAGGGGTCCCGTTTTTGGAATGTCTTGTTTTTCGGAGAAGTCCCCATTTTTGGGGAGGGGTCCCGGCCTTGTCCGAGCCCCTCGGGCACTTCATGCTCACCCTGGTGCGTGGTGCTGCCCCCCCCGGGGGGAAATGGGGAGGGGGCTTGGGGGGGTGGGATCAGCGGGGAAACACCGGGTGGGGTTGGACATTGGAGGGGGGGGTCCTGGAGCTGCTTTGAACCCCGAGGATGGGGAGGGGCGTTGGAATTTGAGGGGCGTTATTTTGGGGGTCCCAAGTGCTGGAGGGAGCGTTCTGACATCCCCTGAAACCCACTCCCCTCCCTCCCCCCTCTTTTTGGATCCCACATTTCAGGGTGGTTGGGGTGCACTGGGGGGCTCTCTGTGGGTTCTGGGGGGGTCGTGCCCGGTTGTCCCCCTCCCATGACCCCCTGTCCCCCCCAGCTTGGGGGCTCTGGAGGATCTCTGTGTGTTCAGGGGTCTGTGTGTGTGTTCTGGGGGGTTTGTGCCCGCTGTCCCCCTCTGTGACCCCCCCCCATGTTCCCCCCCAATCCCCCCATCACCCCCTGCCCCCCCGAGCTTGGGGGGCTCCGGGAGGTGCTGGAGCAGCTCCAGCTCTGGGCGCTGTCGGTGTCGGACGAGAAGGCGGCGCTGGATCGGGGGGACGTTCTGTTCACCGGCGATTCTGGGAGCCATGGAACCCCCCCTGACCGTCCAGGGGGTCCCAAACCCCCCTGCCCTCCCCAGGCCGGGAATTTTTTGTGGGAATCTCGCCCTGGACCAACCCGCGAGGGGCTGACGCCTTCAGGGTGAGACCCCGGGGGGGTTGGGGGGGCTCTGGGTGGGGTTTGGAGGGAATTCAGAGGGAATTTGGGGGTTTCAGACCTGCAGAGGGTTTGGGGGGGATCTTGGGAAAAATTCAGGGGACTTTGGAGAATTTTGGGGGCAATTTGGGGGGGGCGGGTTTAGAGGGCTCGAGGTGGTTCAGACCCCAAGAAATTTTGGGGTTCAAAGCTTCTGGGGGTTTGGGGGAAATTTGGGGGGATCTTGGGGGAATTTGGGGGCTTTGTGGGGAAATCTTGGGGAGTTTGGGAGGGTTTTAGGGGGCTTTGAGGGAGCTCTTGGTGGTTCAGACCCCCAAGAAATTCTGGGGTTCAGAGCCCTGGGGGGTTTGGGGAATTTGGGGGGGGGCTTTGGGGGAAAAATTTGGGGCACTTTGGGAGGAATTTGGGGGCACTTTGGGAGGACTTTGGGGGAAAAATTTGGGGCACTTTGTGGGGAAATTTGGGGGGGGCTTGGGGAAATTTTGGGGAGGGCTTTGTAAGGGAGTCTTTTTTTTGACTTTTGGGGTTTTTTTGGGGGGGTTTCCTCGGTGATTGCAGCAGTTCCAGGGGGTTTCTGGGGGTCCTGACCCCCCCCCACGCCCCCTCCCCAGGACTTCACGGTGTTCCACGGTGCCTGTGGGGGGCGGGGGGCACCTCAAGGGCTCCCTGAGCATGGCTGACCCCCAGACCATTGCCCAGGGCTGCAGACAGGGCGCCCAGCAGGCCCTCAGGGTGGGGGGAAATCCCAGTTTGGGGAGGGGGCTCCCGGAATTTGGGGAGGGGTCAGCCAGGAGCTGCACGGAGCGAACCACGGAGCTGCGGATTGAAGCGGTTCTTGACAGCTGGGCAGGGGGAGACCCCCCCAAGGGGGCCCCAAAAAACTCAATGGGACCCCAAAACTCAATGAGACCCCGAAGGTGCCCCAAAATTCAGTGAGGCCCCAAAAATCCGGGTGAGACCCCCACCCCAAATCTGCTGAGACCCCTATAAAAATCCGCTGGGATACCCAAAAACCACACTGAGACCCCCGAGCAGCCCCCAAAAACTCAATGAGACCCACAAAACCCGCTGGGATCCCCAAAATCCCGGTGGGACCCCTGAACAGCCCCCAAAAAAACCCAGTGAGACCCCTAAAAAACTAGGTGGGACCCCCCAAGAACACACTGAGATCTCTGAATTCCCCCCAAAAACCCCCTGCTGAACCCCCGAACAGCACCCCAAAAACTCACTGAAACCCTCTGAGACCCCCCCCAACCCCCCCCTGAGCCCCCCACCCCGCTCCATGTGCGGGTATTTCGGGGTCCATGGCGCTGATGTCCATCAATTTGATGTTCAGGTACTGGGGAGAGAGCAAGGGGGGGGTCAGAGGGGTCCTGAAAAACCCCCATTGACCCCCCCGGGACCCCCCACTCACCTGATCCACCGAGTGCAGCGTCCCAAAGATGCTGGGGAGAGACAATGGGGAATTTGAGGAGGGGTCTCAGAGGGTGCCCTCACAGAGACCCCGCCTGCCCAGCAATCACCGCACAGAGACCCCGACCAATCCCCGGCACTCCCCAAAATCCCCCTGACAATTCCAGACCCAGAGACTCATTCCCATCCCCGCTGTGGGTTGAACCCCTGCACTTATCTGTCAGAGATCAAGGGATTAGAATCGAGGTGAGAAGAATCAGGTGTGTGAAGAACCAGGTGTATTAGAACCAGGTGTGAAGAGCTGTTCCCACTGTCTGGGAAACTCCTCTGCCATCACTGGGCTGTTGTCTCAGTCAGCTACAATAAGAAAACCAGGCATCAGTGCATTCTCTCTAGCACACAAGCCAAACCCTGATAATTTCACTGCTCACCATCTCCCAAGAATGCCCGGAGCCTCAGGGCACATCAGCTGCACTCTGTCCTAGCAGGGTAGGCCTGGCTTAAGGAGAGACGAGGTGATGTGGCACGGCTGAAGCTTGGCTGGATCTACACTTGTTCTCCCAAACTCCCGGACTCACGCAACTGCTCCATCATTGCCTTTTCCCGACCCCCACCAATGACAGAGCCCCACCCGGCCCACCTCCTTTGTCCTTGGGCCATTCCCCTTGCCTATGGACCATTCCCTTTGTCCCTGGGCCATTCCCTTTGTCCCTGGGCCATCACCTTTGTCCATGGGCCATTCCCTTTGTCCCTGGGCCATTCCCTTTGTCCCTGGCCATTCCCTTTGTCCCTGGGCCATTCCCCTTGCCCACGGACCATTCCCCTTGCCCAGGGACCATTCCCTTTGTCCTTGGCCCATTCCCTTTGTCCTTGGCCCATTCCCTTTGTCCATGGGCCATTCCCTTTGTCCCTGGGCCATCACCTTTGTCCCTGGGCCATCACCCTTTGTCCCTGGGCCATCACCTTTGCCCATGGACCATCACCTTTGTCCCTGGGCCATTCCCTTTGTCCCTGGACCATTTCCCCTTGTCCATTGGCCCATTACGAGCTGGGTGCGGCCCGAGGAGCTTTCTTTAGCATGATAATGGGAAGACAGCGAGAAAGAGTAGAGAGGAACAAAGCCCCCAACCCCCAAAACCAGGGCAGCACCAGAAAACAACATGGGAAAGGCAAAATGAGCGTGTTCCTCTGCCAGAAAATTAGTAATAATGGTAATCAGAACTTCTGGAGAAATTTAGGGAGCATCACTTTGATGTGATAAATACAGGCTGTGCCCGTCCTTCCAGCCCAGGTGAAAACAGGAAGGAAAACAGCAGGAAAAGCAGAGTGTCTCTTTTTTGGATGTATTTCCTAAAGGCTCTGTACTGCTCCCTGCCCAGCTCAGGAGCTGCACTGCTCTCGCAGGACGCAGTGTCTGAAGGAACGCTGCAGCTGTGATATTAAAGCCACCAAAAACAAGGACTAAATAGAAACAGATCCTTACCTGGTTCGATGCCCCCATCTCTGGCTCCTCCTCACGGGGGTTCCCTGCTCCAGGGAGGAATGTGCACACAGCTCCCGAGACTGGGCTAAGACGCTGTCCCCTACCAAGCAGAAGACAAGGGGTTAACAAGCTTTGGACACATTCTGGTCCTCAGAATAGTTAGACAAAACATCCATCAATGTGGATCTTTAATAAGAACCTAGGCTTGCAATGGACTTTTGTGTGTTATTACTGCAAAGTCTGAACTTATTTTGATATTAAAAGTGTTTAAACAAGACTTACCGTGAGCTCTGCACTCTGCCATGCTGGATAGCCTCAACACCCCATCCAGGCTGGGGCCAGCTCTCACACAGGCAGAGCAGTTATAAAAGCATCCCCAGATTCATCAACTGAAAATCAGATTTTCTGACAATTAAAATCAGCTTTAAGCAAAAGAATTGAGTTATATCCATAACTATAAACGAGCAAAGATGCAACGTCTTTTATCCTACAGGCACTTTCCAGCTGAGAGTTTCTGACACAGTTATGGCAAATACCTTGTAGCTTCTAGAGAACTGAAACAAGCATGTTAGTAGCCATGTGGTACAGCTTAAAGCAGCCTGTAGAACATTAAAATACGGCCGTGGCAGTTATTGCTTTTTGCAGCCTTTCTAAAGGACTGAAAGTTTTCAGATTCACTGAGGCCAATCAGCAGTTGCAGAATTAAGTCTGTGGAATCTGAGCAGGAGCTTCTGTTCAAGGTTTGTTATAAAATCAATTAATTCAGGTAACACAGAAACTCTTCACAGCCCAGACACAAAGGTGTATTTCCCATTATGGTAAAAATCAACGTACTATGCTGGCAATGCTGTGTTCTGCAACTGTGTTCTCACACACACTCGGAAACACCTCGACACACACGGACACAGTCGGACACATGCACCCTCAGAAGCTCACAGACACACTCATGCACACTCGGACACTCAGAAACAGACACACGTGGACAGAATAAATACAATAAGTGATATACGGCTCACCCTATACATATAGAGTGATATAAAACATGCCCCCCTATGTAATAAGTGAAATATCACGTCCCCCATGGAAAAAGTCATAATTAACATCATTAAAAGAATCTAAAGTACTAGAAAATAAAAAAAACACTACCACAAAAAAAAAAAAAACCAAGACCAAAAAACAAACCAAAACACCCCACTTTAAAAATCCACCCTTAAGTATCCATGCTCCCTAAAATAAAATAAAAGACACCAAAACAGCAAACCAATCAAACTACAAAATACAATAGCACAAATAAACCTAACTTAAAACTAAAATTACTCCTAACTCAATGAACTTGTTATGCCTCAAACCATCAAAACAAAAATACCACTGATAAATAAACACAAAATCAAAAGATGAATTTAACCATAAAGAGTATCTCCCAAATTATCGATAACTATAAAACATGTATTACAATCAAACAAACCAAATAAACCCCTATGATATAATAATAAACCAAACATAAACATACAATAACACCCCATATATAATGTTTCAATTATATTTATAAAAAAAAGCCTAATAAATTAGCTATGACATGACCTCAAACCCACCAAAACAACCGCTACATACTCACAATAATAAAAGTCGTCACAAAATAATTAAAAAACCCATCCTCTGCCTTATGCTACAGCCCATAACACCATCGTAAACCTTAGAAACATATCCTTTAAAAAACAACACCCCACCAAAAAAACCCCAGCAATAAAACACAATTCAAAGAAAACCTTTTCAATACCAACACCATGTATAAACAAAACTAAACTATACATTATGGAAAACCATCTTAAAAGCACTACATTAAAAAAAACCTTTCAAATATTAAAAACTGCATCTAACAAAAGCCGTCTAATAAATTCACAGCCAAAACACCAGCAGCAGAGCCAGTCCTACCCAAAATCCCCATCACACATATCAAAAGTCTCTTTTAAAAACCCTACTTCAGTTCATCCTACCACAAAGCCATCCACCTTCATTCAAACCCAAAATTGCACATAGTCAATAACACCGAAAAATAAAACAACACACTATATACCACCAAAAAATAAAATACTGAATTAAAACCAAATATAAATACCACTATTTATTAAAGAGCACAGTCACCATCTGTACTTTACTGGAACTAAAACTAAATGTATATATACAATTAAAATGCATTACTTTCGGTATATACCTGATATATAAAATAATAAAGTGTACTAGAAGGATATTATAATACAATATCCTCTATCATCCTCCAATAAATTCTCTCTCAACTATATAGGTTAACACAGACACACACACAAAAAAAAAAATCTAGTTTTTACTTCTCTTTCATTAGCTGTTATAGATAATAACCAAATCAAGCCGAATTAAATAAATTAAATAAATTAGATAAATTAGATAAATTAGATAATTAGATAAATTAAATAAATTTTCTTTACGCCCGCCCCTCCCGCCTCTGGAAGTGGGAGGACACAGGGGACCCGCAGCTGTCCCCCCCTCTTCTCCAAATCTCTATGCAATAATGGATTAATTTTCCTTTAAACTTATTTACTTATTTCTCTTATCGGGACTCCCCTCCCCGTGTTCTATCATTTAACCCAGCGGGCTGTCCCTTGTTATTTCAGGCAACTTACCTTTTTTTATTTTTATTTTTATTTTCAGTTTCTCCGGAATTTTCCCCTGGGGTTTGCTCTTTTTTTTGTCCCATTTCTTTTACAAATAAAAAATAAAAAAAATCTCAAGCTATCTTAGTATACTTTTTACCGTGTTTCACGCCAGGACCTTCCGACTCTGAGAAGTGTTGAACTGCAGTTTTAAACTTTTAATTTATTTCAGTTTTTCCAATCTACTCACCCACGCGCTCAGTCACACCTCACTCAACCCCGCAATACTCACGGTTCCTTTTCCTGCGCGGATTCTTCGTGCACGTCGAGTTTTATGAGTGAAAAGTTGCCGCGGTTATCCGAGAGCTCTGGGCCCGTTTCCCCTCTTTTTGATTTCTGGTTTTAGTTCGGGTTCCTGACTGGTGATCAGATCCCCCTGTGTTCACACTCTGCCATTTCGGAGAGTGCAGCTTTATACAGTTTTTTCTAGCCTACTGCAGATTTTCGTATTTAGAATTAAATCCTTTTTCTGGTGCTGCCCTGGACAAAGGTCCGTCCTGCATGCTGATGAAGGCTGTGTCTGCTCGGGATTGATGTGTAATGAAGTGCTGACTTCTCGCTATCGGAACCATCGGAGGTGATCGGTACTTGGCAGGTTTTTTATCGATCATCTCTTCCCCTCCCTTGCTGAGATCACCGGGCTAGGCTCTGTTGATATGCTAATTACGGCCCCCGGGTGCTTGCTGTTTAAGTGGTTCTTTTAATTTTATTTTATTTCATACAACCTTCTTATATTATATAAACACGAATTATAAAAACATGTATTACACCTGGGGATGATTTCCTCCAGAAGGAATTTAGACACTGTCTGGGCTGTAGCCCTCGAGCTTGGGTAAGCTTCTACCCAATAAGTTAGTTTGTCTGCTAGTACCAGCAAGAATTTATACCTCCCAACCTTTGGTAACTCAGTGAAATCCACTTGGATTCTTTCAAATGGACGATAGGCTATAGGGCGACTACCCCAAATTACCTGTCGTGTCCTGGCTTTGTGAACCTTTTAGCATATCAGGCACCCCTGCACTTCCTTCTTTAGCTAATTCATAAATCCCCTTACACCCGAAGAATTTCAGAAATTGTTCTGCCAGAGCCTGTGATCCCCAATGTGTTTGCAAATGTAGCCTCTAGAATTTTTCTGGTATAATCCTTAGATATTAATTCCCTCTCATCTGGTAATTTCTACTTACCTTCTTCTAATATACATCCTATTTTTTTTCCCCTTCATTCTCTTTTTGGACCAAAGAGAAAAAGAGGCTATGCTCAAGGATAACTCAAAACTAATATGGGGCAGTTGCTGAGCAACTCTCCAATGCAAAGTATTGCTATTTTCTGGTTCCTTCCCCCATCTCCACAACAGGGATGGTGTCTAGTACTGGTCAAAGAAAAAGTCTGTGTGATTGCCTGGCTACAATTAGATCTAAGGTCTTTGCAAACAGCTCCTATCAATCAGCCTCGAGCCATTGATCTTACATCTAAAGCACTTATTGAAAAATTATGGGTTTTTTGATCTAATCCACTAGTAAGGATTCCTTTCTTCCTTTTTGAGGTTGGGTAAATAAAATTCTTCCATCAGAACTTGCTTACACACAGGGAAGGAATCCTGAGGGTGAAGCAAAGTGAGGACTCAGAAGCTAAAGGCTGATTTCTTTTTCTCTGGATTCTTCCCTTTTTTTTGTTGTAAGAGCTATTCTTTACTTTACTGCACAGTGCTAAATGCATTCCAATAATCAGGGTATTGTCTGTTATCTGCCTGGAGCTGAGGAGCTCATGTGCCTCGGGGATCTGCCTGCTGCAGAGCAGTGCCCGAGGGCTTCACTGCTATTTCCCAGTGTATTGTTTTTAGGTTTTTGGCTTATTTTTTTTTTCTTTTTTTTTGGTGCTTGCACTAAAAAAGCCAATTTTTTACACTCCCTGCAACCCAAAATGTCACCAGCATTTCATTTCATAACCTGCCCATCTCCCCAGTTCAGCAATGACAAATGTTAAAAATGAATCATTCCATTACAATTTATTTAAAATGATATCTAAAGGCTTTGGTGCCGAAGCATCATGAAAAACCAGGTTTGAATACAACACACATCAATTACTTTGGGTTAATATAAAATGAAAACAAAATGAGTAGAGGTTGGGCTTTCTCACCCCTGTTTTTAACCCTTTTAATCTCAGAGTTGGGCTGTTTTGTTTCTATTTCAGCCTCTTCCCAGCTCAAGGCCATGACAATCCCCCTCCCAGCAGGGACGTTTGGGGAGCTCAGGAGTCACAGCCAGAGCTGCACACCAGCGCTGCTCACTGTGCTGGGGCATCAAACCCACCACCACCATGCCTTCCACAGCACTGATCAAACCTGGACATCTTCCTGAAGGAAAGCAGGAATTATTTCCCCCCTTGACCTGCATGCAGCCAGATCTCGTGTGTGATTATTCTGCATTTTCTGTTCCCTGTGCTGCATCCATTTCAATGCTCTCTACCAGTGATTTTTCCTTCCTGCCTTGCTTTATTTGATTCTTGTTACAGAAAGGAGATGTCAGGAAATCTGACACGTTGCTGTGCCAGCAGCAGGTGAGAGTCTCACGATTCAATTCCCACCTGTGCCAGGGCCATTTTACACCAATTTTCTCTGTAGGAAAACATGGAATAAAAGCAATAAAAGCTGTGGAAGACGTGTGTGTGCTGTGCACAGCTTCAGCACAGCCTGCGTGAGCAGGGGATGCATAAATCCCTGCTCAGGAAGGATTCAGTAGGAAAGCACCAAGCCAAAACATTCTACAAGCGTGGAAAAGACCTTGTCATCAAATAACTCCATTTTCTTTTACTCTCTTAGTGCTGCTCATGCTTAACAACTTCCATTTAAAAAGTATTTTCCTGTAATCAGCAGGGGACAAGGTGCTTTAAGCCACTACACCTGCTGTGGCAAAGCTTAAGCTGCAAATCCCAGAGCTGGGATTTACAAATCTGTCCTTGCTGGGCCGAGCCTGGGAACCTTGGCATCGTTCAGCGTCCTGCTGCCAGGTTTGCTCCCCGAGGACTCCTGGCCCTGCAGCAGGGTGATGATGTTGTCCCGCTGGTGCCTCACGGCCAGCTGCAGGGCCGTGCACCCCGTGATGTCCTCCACATCCAGCAGAGCCCCGGCCTTCAGCAGGGTTTTGATGATGGCCATGTTGCCCTTGAGCACGGCCAGGTGCAGCGGCGTCCAGCCCACCTTGTTCCTGGCGTTGACGTCGGCCTGGCTCTCCAGGAGGTTGATGATGCTCAGGAAGGAGCCCCTGAGCACTGCAAAGTGCAGGGGGGCCCAGAGGGACCTCTCGGCCGTGTTGGGGTCGGCCCCGCAGCGCAGCAGCTCGCTGACCACCGGCTCGTCGCCGTAGCGCGTGGCCAGGTGCAGCGGGGTCCAGTCCATGCTGCCCTTGGCGTCCAGCCGGGCGTGGCTGCCCTTCAGCAGCCGGATGATCTCCAGGTGCCCCTTGAAGGAGGCCAGGTGCAGCGGGGTCCAGCCTTTGTCCGTCCTCAGCTCCACGTTGGCGCCGTATTTGATGAGTTTCTCGCAGATCAGGTACTTGCCCCTGGCCACGGCCAGGTGCAGGGCGCTGTAGTGGTTCTGGTCCAAGCTGTTGACGGAGATGCCGTTCTTCAGCAGGTACTGCACCACCCTGAACTTGCCCCTCTCCACGGCCACGTGCAGCGGCGTCCTGAGGTTCTTCTGCTTCCTCTCCAGGTCGGCCCCCTGGCTGGCCAGCAGCTTGACCAGCCCCACGTGCCCGAAGCACGCCGCCACGTGCAGAGCCGTCTTCCCGTCCACCTCCTGCATGTTGGGGTCGGCCTGGCGCGACAGCAGCACCCGCGCCACGTTCTCAAAGTCGTTCTGGGCCGCCAGGTGCAGCGGGGTCCATCCGTCGCGCTCCTGGGCGTTGACGCGGGCCTGGTGGTCCAGCAGCAGCCTGACGGTGCGGTCGTCGCCGTGCTGGGCCGCGAAGTGCAGCGGGGTCCAGCCGTCCTCGTCGGCGGCGTTGGCGTGGGCGCCGTGCTCCAGCAGGAGCGCGCAGATGTCGGGCAGGCGGCGCTGCACGGCCACCAGCAGCGGGGTGCAGCCGCAGCCCGCCGCGCTGTTGACGCCGGCCCGGCGGCCCAGCAGGAAGCGCACCTTGGTGGGAAAGAGAAGGGTTTGACGAGAAGGTGGGTGTGTGTGTATGACACAAATCCTCCAAAGCCATCTGCCCCTGGAATTTACTTTAATAGATAAGGTTTCCTGGATACCAACATTGAACCAAATTCCTTAAAAACTCGGTCACTCTCCTATCACTTTAGAAGATAATTGGTTAGAAATTAGATTGTGTAATTGGTCAGTTCACCTTTAGAACTTTTGACTTAGATTGGATGCTGTCCTTTGTGTAACTTTCTAATAATTGTCATTTCAATCCTCCTTGAACCTATAAATATGACTGTCTTCCCCTTTGTCTTTCTTTGCATGAAATAAAAATTATTGTGGAAAAGTCTCACAAGGGCTTCTGATCTTTCTCTGCTGGCTGAGTGAACTGCTGAGAGTTTGCTGATCAATATCAGTACTCTCCAGTCCTGGTAAAAGATCTATCAGAGACAAAAAACAGTTCACATGTATGTATAGCAGAAAGATCTTTGAATGTAGAATTAAAAGAAAAAAAAATAGAAATTATAGCAAGTTTTGATATAGAAGAATTGCTGAGCCAGTATTACTGGGTAAGTAGAATGCAAAGAGCAAGTTGGAAGGGTTTTTTATGACTCTGAGCAAAATATAAATCCACCTCAATAAATCATGCAAAACCATGCACCTCAAAACATCAAAAAGATGTTTTTACCAAGCAATAACATTTTCAAACAAGTAGAGAAAAGATCTCAGAATTTTCCACTGCAAAACAACTGAAAAAACTACTTCTAGCTTGAAGTGTAACACACTGACTTTTTGTGATTAAAAAATAGCAGCATGATTATGGTAATGTTAGTAGCTATGATAGGCTACAAGTAAAAGCATTAATTGGTTGTCATGTTTTAAGATGTTCTTAAATGAAAAGTATTGAATGCATTGTAACCAGAAGTAGAGTTGGCTTCAGAGGAACCCACAGCTGTGGCTGAAAAAGCTGTGGGCTGGGCTCTTGTCACCCACTGTGGGCGTCCAGGACATTCCCCTGGCTGCCTTGGGTGGCTCCAGACCCGGGCAGGGGGCTCAGAAGCTTTGGCACAATGCCCAGGACCCCTGAGGTTTCCATTTCAGCCCTTGGGAAAAACTACCATCCTTACAAGTCACAAAAAATAAGTAGAGTGTAAGTTAGATTGTTACAAGGTAGAAAAGTAAGTTTTAAAATTGTTTATAGTAAGGGTACTGAACATAAGATGGAGGAATTTGGGTGTGGTGTGTCCTTCTTCTCCTTCTTCATGGTATTCATCTTTTGGGTGAGGTTGGCACTTTTGGATTGGTTTGAAGTGAACCTGGACTGTGCAATGTAGGTGATGTGCATTGGAAAGTAATAGTAAACAGCATGTATATAATTTATAATATAAAGATAACTCCTGTCCCAAGGGCAGGCAGTGTGCCTCAGACTGACCTGCTGAACGGACCTCAGCGGGTCAGGGAAAGAATTCCTTAGATAAGAAAAAATAAACAACCTCACAAACCTCAGAAAACAGCTTCTGACTCTTCCTTCAGTGCTTGAGCTGGAAAGCAAAGACTTTAAAGACAAGACAAGGATTGTCTCAAGGCTACAGAGACTCCATTGTCACAACAACGGCCACAACCCAACTGCCCGTGAATTGCTGCACCATTGAAATACAATAAACAGCATTTTACAGAGCCATTGAAGCCCCCACCGCCCGCGAATTGCTGCATCGTTTAAATACAATAAACAACATTTTACAGAGCCATTGAAGCCCCCACCGCCCGTGAATTGCTGCATGGTTTAAATACAATAAACAACATTTAAAAGAACCACTGAAGCCCCCACCGCCCGCGAATTGCTGCATCTTTCAAACACAATAAACAGCATTTTACAGAGCCACTGAAGCCCCCACCGCCCGTGAATTGCTGCATGGTTTAAACACAATAAACAACATTTTACAGAGCCACTGGAGCCCCCAGCCCTGTGGCAGCTCCCCCACCTTGCCCACGTTGCCCTGCAGGACCATCAGGTGCAGCAGGGTCAGGCCATTCTCCCACTCCCTGCCCAGCTCCTCGGGCTCCTCGCGGCTCCCGGGCTCCCTGCACGGAGCCGGGACAGGAACCTCCTGCTTGGCCTTCCCTAGAGCCAAAAAAAACGGGGGAAAAACAGTGAAAAACTCCCAAAAAGGGAGGAAAAGTGTTACAGTGTGTTTTTATTAATGGTTGTTTTGTTATTGCCCAAGGTAATGGTTTAGTTTAAAATTATACATTTCACTAACTTGTCGATTTATTCTGAATTAATTGTCAATTTATTCTTAATTAATTGTCAATTTATTCTGAATTAATTGTCAATTTTGCCTTGTGCCAGCTTCTTGCGTGGAATTTTTCTTTGGAAATTCCTTAAAATTCAACGTCTTATTAGTCTGTGTGACTCAATTCTCTTTCTTACTTTTCCTATTGTACACTGCCTTTATAAACCTTATTCTTATTCCCCAGATTTTCTCTAATTTGCTACGAAATCTTACTTTCTCCTTGAACTCACAATTTCCCTATTTTTGGTCTTTGTTCCCCGCATTCCCCAACATAATAAATCTTTTTTATTTTATGCAAAGGACTTCCCCCCGCTTTCTTGCTTCATTTGAACCCAATTTGACAGTGAAAAGGCCATGGAGCCACAGCTCGAGTCACATCTGAACCTTCACATTTGGGACATTTGGCCTCTCTCACAGCACCTATTCCCTGAATAGTTCATTTTTGTGTCACCCACACAGAAAACTTTATGAGCCACATCCTTCCACAACAAAATAAACAACTTTTATAGCTTCCTCTTCTTTAATTTGAATTCTAGAGCCAGTCCCCTGCTTACCCCCACTCCTGGTGTCTCGGGGGAAGGCGAACTCCTCTTTGTCACTCTTGTTTTCAGAAAGGAGGGAAGAAAAAGGAAAAAGCAAAGTGTTTATTTGCATTCTGTAATGTTTGCACCACGTCCTTTGCTGCTGCTCTGCAGCTCTGTGCCATCATTTGAGAGTTTTTACCCAATCCTGGTTTTGCAGACAGATCTCAGCTAAGGCAGTGATGACACAGCAGGGGTGGGGGAGCCTGAGGATGAGCTCTGGATATCCATGAGCTTTTCCTCCTCCTGCTCATTTGCTCCCAAACACACATATTCTGCTTCCTGGCTGCACAGCAGCATCCCAAAATTATTTCCTTTGTGGTTTAGGGACCCCCAAGCCCTCATCTCTCCAGGCCTATGGTTTCTTGCACAGCTTGGCAAAACCCTCCAAATACCAATAATTCCCAAATCCTATCTCTCCCTGTTTTCTAGGCATAATTACTCCAATAGCTGGGATTACATTGTGACTACCCAGAAGCCTGATTTTTTTTTTTTTTCTTAGCCAAAGTAACATGGGGATTTAAAACTTATTTTGTGGTGGTTTGTACCAAAACCAGTACAAACATCCTCAGTTTTTACCATGAACAGAACCCTGTGACTCTGTGTTTGCTTGAGCTTCTTTTAGTGACTGAGGCCAACATGATAAACCTGAAAAGGGTTTTCCTCTTGGGCTGGTTATCATTTAGTGCCTTTGTTAATTCATTTGCAAGTGTCTTATCCCCATAAATGAATTTCAGAGGCACAACCTGTGCAGACACCTGAGCTGCACCTTTGGGAGGGCAAACTGCCTCAGGATCTGGTAAGAAGATCTCAAACCAGTGGAATTTCCTGAGTGGCCCAAGGGGGCTCTGCTGCAATAATAAGCAGATGGGACTTAGGTTTTTTTTCATGCAGAAAGGCCATTCTTTATTCACATAACTCATTTTTATACAGGTTTTACAGACCTCATGTTGAACTCCAATTGGCTAGCAGTTTTCTTGCTGGTAAGTGGCATTTTACCTTTCCATTAAATCCCTCTATTCTTGGATTGTTTACATATTTTCTTCACTGATTCTCATGGGACAGACTCATTGTTTATGAAGGTGCAAACTTACTTTTCTCTCCAAGAATAGGCTGCTGTGTTAACAGACTTTTTATTCCTCTGATTCTTTGTTTTGGGAACTTCTGAGCTACTACTAGCTTAGCTAGACTAGCAGGCCCTAAACCTTATTTTTAAGACTTTTATTTTATAATATCTCTATTTGTCTGCAACAGGGCTGTGCTCACCTGCTGGCTCCTGGGGATGGGCGGTTTGTGGGACATCTTCCTGACCAGCCGCTCGTTCTCCGGGTCCTGCACCAGGCTCTGGATCAGAGCCAGCAGCACATCTGTCTCCACAGGGATATCTGCAGGGCAGGGCAGCTCAGCTGTGCCAGCTGTGCCAGCTGTGCCAGGCTGCAGAGCCAGGCAGGACCCCCGTGGGAAGGGAGGGATGGAGGGGATGGGTGACAGCAAAGTTGTCAAACCTCAGACATGTAGCTGGGAAAATTGGGCACAAAACTGGGCACAAGCTTGGGCACTTCTCCCTGCTTGTCAGGGGATAATCCACACCCCAGTCCCACCTGCAAAGCTTGGCCTCTGCTTGGGGTCCTGGTCCCAGCACCTCTTCATCAGGTCGAGCATCTGGTGGCACTCGCCGGGCCAGTCGTCCCTGACCAGCTCCAGCCCCGGCCGCTTCCCCGCCGCCACCTTCACGATGATGGCCATCATGTTGGCCCCTGGGGAAAAGCAGCACGCTCTGGGTGCTGGGAAAAGGGCTGGGACAAACCTTCCACAGGTGCAGGGCTTGTGCTTACCTGCGTAAGGTTTCTTCTGCATGAGCACCTCCCAGATGACGATGCCGAAGCTGCGGGACAGAGAGGCTGTGAGCACTGGGACAATGAATGCACTTATTGCTTCTGCCTCCTTGAGATCAGGAAGGGAGTTCTTCAGGAGGGAAGGATTTCATCCCCCAGAGCAGATGGATTTCATCCCCCAGGCCAAAAGGGTCAGGCATTATGATTCTGCCTCACTTCTCCCGTAGGAGTGGGGTCACCCAAGGGTCTGTGCATGAATGAGGGACTTGGAGCCTTTCCTGTCAAGGTCAGGCTCTCAGTGCCTGTTTTCCACTTTATTCCCACTGGGGTTTAGAGCCCCTGGCTCCTGCAAGCTCCTGTGGCTGTGCAAATCCTCTTTTCCCTCTTACTCTGTGCTGCAAAGGCCAGGGAGCTGAGGAATGTCAGCCAAGCTGAAATCTCTTCTCTGCCTGTTCCTGACCAGAATGAAGCTGATAAGGCAATATTGGAATTGTTCTAAAATCAATCTCAGCAGCACTGGCTGTTCTGGGCTCTGATCTCACTGGTTTTTATAGGAACAGGATGTGCTGGCACTGCTGGGGCAGTGCAGCGTTGGGGTGATGATTATCCACAGAGAATCCCCCTACCAGTCTGGGCACCCCAGTGTGTTCCCAAATTTCTCTTTTTTATCCCCAAATTTCCCATTTCTAGGTCAAAGTTCTCCTTTTTTGGTCCCAAATTTCCCTTTTCCATCCTGAATTTCCCATCTGGGCACCCAAATTCCCCTTTTTTTGCACCAAACTTCCAGAATTTTCCCATGATTTTTTTTAACCATTTCATTTTTTTACAAAGATCTCAACAAATTCTATCTTTTCCGTGCTTCTGTGATTTCAGGATGTTATTAGGAATAATTTTAGCAAGTTGTTGTCCATTTCTACAAAGCAGAAAATCAGAATTTAAACAAACAGAGCCTGGGGACACCCCTGGGCCAGCCCTCACCTGTACACATCGTACTTGATGCCCGGGGGTTTGCTGTTCTGCAGGAACATTTCGGGGGGGATGTAGCTCAGGGTGCCCCTCAGGGCTGAGCTCTCGATGTACTGCATCCTGCTGGACTGCTCCATCCACCTGGACAGCCCAAAGTCCGAGATCTGCAAGCAGAAAGAGGGAACCTGCCCCAAAATGCTCCCACCTGGACATCCCCCATCCTTGGGGGTCAGGGACAGGAGGAGGTGTGAGCAGCTGGAACTTGATTTAAGTTAGATTTATATAAACATAAATAAATATAAATAAATAAAAATAAAAAATAAAAATAAAAATAAAAATAAAAATAAAAATAAAATAAAATAAAAATAAATATAAATATAAATATAAATATAAATATAAATATAAATATATAAATATAAAAATAATATAAAAATAAAAATAAATATAAAAATAAATATAAATATAAATATAAATATAAATATAAATATAAATATATAAATATATATCTTTAAAAGTTCCTGCAGCCACCAAGCCCAGCTGGAGCCTTAAATCCTCAGTGCTGGCCCAGACTCCCTGTGTGATCCTGAGAACACTGTGTCATTTGCTCACCAGCTGCTTGTTAAACACCCCACAGGTGAATCTTTCATGGAAGGTTCCTGAAGAACCGGATTTACTGGGATTCTGGACTGGTCTGGCAGAAATCACCTCACTCCCATTTGAGGAATGCCAAAGCAGCAGCAAGGCCCTACCTTGACGTGCATGTTCCCATCCAGGAGGACATTCCCTGGCTTCAGATCCAGGTGCAGCAGGGGAGGGCTCATGCTGTGCAGGAAGTTCATGGCCAAGCCCATCTCGTGGATCACCCGGAATTTCAGCTGCCAGGACATCCTGTGGGTGGGAAGGATTCTCTCCAGGGAGCCCCTGGCCATGTATTCCATCACTATCCCCAGAGGGCTGTTGCACACCCCATAGATGGTGACAATGTGCTGGAATTTGATTTTCTCCATCTTGCTCGCCTCCTCCATTAGAGAGTTCATGCTGGTCCTGGAAAATTGAAAATAAAAAATTGAAACTACAGTGGGAGCAAGCAATTTCATCAGTTGGTTCACAGGCTCAGGAACTCTGCAGTAACTCAGTGATACCCAGCCTTTCTGAGCACTGCCTACCCCAAAAAGATTTATCCCAAATCCCCCCTTGAGCTGATAATGCTGCCACACTTTTGCAGACTAAAATCTGACACAGAAGCTGTTGTGACTCCTCAAAATGAGCTGAGGTTCATTTGGGCAAAATCAGCCACCACAGGGAAAGAATGAAAAAGTTGCACTTATTTCAACCCTTAGCAGTGAGGACAGAGCCTGTGCTTGTCACAGGGTTGAAATGGCTTTAAATGGCACAGGGATGCTGGGGTGGAATCCTCCCCATGGAATTCCCAGGGGCTGCCCCATCCCTGGAGGTGCCCAAGCCAGCCTGGAGCAGCCTGGGACAGTGGAAGGAGCCTCTGGCTGCAGCAGGGATGGATGAAATGATGGATGAAATGATGGATGAAATGATGGATGAAATGATGGATGAGATGATGGATGAGATGATGGATGAGATGATGGATGAGATGATGGATGAAATGAGCTGTAGGGCTCCTCCCCACGCACAGCTCTGTGATCCCCTGGCATTCCCAGCCTTTCCCTGGATGCCAGCAGCAGGCACAGCTCCGTGCCACACCTGGGCTGTGGCTTTTCTTTTTTGGTCCCTGGTGGTATTTGCCAGGACCAGAGAGTGCTAACATGTGGCTATCTCTCAGAAAAATCACATTTTCATCAGCTGAGAAAGACCAGAGGCCTTACTTGATGAGTTCCACAAGAATCTTTATTTCATGGGAAGGGTGGTCAGGCAGGATTCTCCCAGAACAAAGGGCAGACAGTCACATTTAGAGGTTCAGGGAGGATTCAAACTACAACCAATAAAAGTTTATACAAAGAACAGCATCCAATCTAAGTGAGAAGTTCTAAAGGTGAACTGACCAATTACACAAACTAATTTCTAACCAATTATCTTCCAAAGTGTTAGGAGAGTGACCAAATTCTTAATGAATTTGGCTCAGCCTTGGTACCTGGGATCCCTTATCTATTATAGTAAGTTCCGGGGGAAGATGGCTTTGGAGGAATTGTCCCATCCACACTGGGCCAGCCCTGCAGCCCCAGCTGTGCCCGCAGTGCTGGCCCTGGGCACGGTGACTCTGCTCCCAGGGGCTCCTGGCTGCCAGCTCTGGCAGACCTGTTTCTCCAAATTCTGCCAAGTTTCCCCTGTCCCGACCTGCTGGACGGGTTTGGGGTGCCCGGGGCGCTCCGGGAGCAGCCGAGCAGCAAAGTGCCAGCAGTGCCTTCAAACAGCTCAGCCTGGGAATGGAGCTGAGCTGCCAGAAATTGGGCCAGCCCATTAATTGATAAAAATGGTTCAGCCAAGCAAAATCTTCTGCCAGACTTCCTCTAGCAGGCTCCTCGCAGTGAGAGCTACCCGTGGGTTGAGGAACCTCAGGTATTTTATTGCAATTGATAGGACACAGAAGTAAAACTGATTATTTGACTCTTTTTCCCCTCCTAAACGAGAACAAAATGCAAATGTAATGTTTCCAGAGCAAACTGAGGGCAGCCACTGCTCAGCCTGAACTCAGTTGTTGTCAGAAACAAGAAGTCACACCGGAGTGAGATTTTTATCCAGGCAGGATCCTCCCCAAATTGAAAGGAATAAAATTTTAAATTAAATAACTGCTGTTTCCCCATCAGCTGTGCCTGTATTGGATGTGTTATCAGCACTGGCTGTGATTCCCTGGCCCTGCCCCATCTCCAGACACACGGAGGGCACCGGAGGAGTCTGTGCAGGGACAGAGAGGAGCTGCAGGTGCACCACGGACAGGAAAGGGATGTCTGGAGGCTACGGGAGCAAAACCAGCTGTAAATCCTCTGCCCCACATCTTTAAACGTGGTGATTAATCCAGTTTGATTGATACACAGCCCCACTGGAAGCTGCCAAAAAGCCACCAGGTTTTATCTGTTCAAGGTGCTGAGCCCCAGGTGAGAGCCCTGCGCTCCTGGTGTCCCTTTGCACATCCACACACGGGACAGGGCAAGGCAGAGCTCCAGCCCCCCCCACTCCCTGTGTGTCCCCAACCTCGATTTCCCGCATTTACCCCCAAATCCTCGCAGGCAGGGGTTACCTGTCGGTGCTGGAGTCCTGCAGCAGGAACGGCGAGCACTTCACCGCATAGACCGTCCTCCACCTCCTGTGCTTCACCTGGTAGACGTGGCCAAAGCCCCCGCTGGCCACTCGCACCCAATCATCCTCGAAATCCTCCCTGCTGAACACGGTCAGGCTGCCCAGCTGCCGGCCCCCCATGGCACAGCTGGCACAGCTGGCACAGCTGGCACGGCTGGCACGGCTCCTGCTGCTGCTGCTGCTGCTGCTGGGGAGCTCCGGCTGCTCCTGCCCTGCCCTGCCCTGCCCTGCTCCGGAGGTGGGGATTCACCTGGGCACAGCCCTGGCAGCAGCCAGGAGGTGGAACCTCACCCAGCCTGGGAATGTGGCTCTGCTGTCTGCTCTCCGGGTGGGGAATGGTGCAGAGAGCAGCCCTTGAGGGATCGCTGCTCACCTGAGGGATCTGCACAGCCCGGGGGAATGGGAGGGGGGGAGGGTGGGGCCAGGGTGAGCTCAAAGGGAGCAGGGGAATCCAGAATCGTCATGAGAGACATGGGAAACACTCCAGGAGCAACAAGAGGAAAAGAATCCTAGGGGCAGCTGGATGGAAGGGTGGAATACAGTCCAGAAAGATGAAAAACTGAGTAAAAAACATGCCAGAATTAGCTGGATGGAGAGGTGGAATACACTCCAGAAAGATGAAAAAATTAATTTAAAAAACACCCCAGAAGTAGCTGGATGGAGGGTGGAAAACACTCCAGAAATATGAAAAAATGAGTCAAAAACCACGCCAGAAGTAGCTGGATGGAGAGGTGGAAAACACTCCAGAAATATGAAAAACTGAATTTAAAAACACGCCAGAAGTAGCTGTTTGGAGGGGTGGAAAACACTCCAGAAAGATAAAGAAAAGGAAAAACCCTCAACCAACCAGAACTTGCACATGAGTGCAGGAGCCTGAGAAAAAAACCTCAGCAGAAATACCAGAAATGTGGTAAACCAGGGCAGATCCCTCAGGGATAAAATAAAACCTGTTGTCAAATCTCTGGAAATGGGGGTTTGGAGGAACAAAGACTGCTCAGAGCAGCACACACACCTTCAGCTGAAAAGGGGTTTAAAAACTCTTCTCTAGGTCTTGTGCAATTTGTGTTTTTAAATGCCTCAGCTCTCTCTGGAGGCAGCTCAGTGTCAAATGCAAGGTGCTGCAGATTTCCTATTGCTACCACAATACAAATAATAATTAGCACTGCTGCAGGTTAATTGTCTCACTGCCTAGTAAGCCTTGCCCTGGGATTTTTACTTCTGTAGCAGAATCTTGAAGAAATCCCTGGAGGAAGCCTGGCCCAGGTGGAAATGTGAGGTTTTTTTCTGTTACACTGACACCAGGGGCTCTGGCAGTGGACTGTTTTCTTTTAAGGAAAGAGGGGGAAAAAAAGGAAAAAAAAGCAACCAGCCTTTTAGGGAGAAAAAACCCCAATCAGAACGTGATTGTTGCCAATTCCTGGCGCTCCCCAGGCAATGCCCATTGCAGGGATGCTCTGCTCTCCTCCTGCCACCACAGCTCTGAGCTGAGGACCAGGACAGGGCTCCCAGTGCAGGCACAGACCAGACACACACTGCAGTGCTCAGCTTTATTACAGAGCTCAGGACAGGGGGAGGCTCTGGGGACACAGCCCAGGGCTGCAGCTGCTGCTTCTCTCCCTCCCAGCCCTTCCAGGAGCATTTCTGGGCCAGCAACTTGAGGGCAGCAGGAGGTGAGGGTCCTGCTGGTGGTTCCCAGCTCAGGGAACATCATCATCCCTCCCAGAGATCTTTCCTTGCTCTCTCTCAGGGGGTTGCAGCTCCTGAGGTCGCTCTGTTCTCCACCAGCAGCAGGTCCTGGCAGGATGGAGCAGCCCCAGCTCCTCTGGGAGCCCCACTCTCTCCACAGCCACCCCCTAACCCCAGTGTGCCCAGGAGAGCCCTGTTTGTGTCCCCCCTCCTCTGGGGGCTTTTCCCCAGCGCATTCCAGCACATCCCAGTTCTGCTGCTGGAGTCCTCTGAGCTTGCTGGGGCAAACAGCAGCAGGACTAAAGGGAAGGAGGAAGGGATTTGGCTGCTCAGAGATGGGAAAAGCTGTAAAGCCGAGGGGAACCTCTCTGGAGCCCTTGGGTCCTGTCCACATTCCCATTTCCATCGTTTTCCTCACCCGTTTCTCCCAGCTCAGTGCACAGTGCTGTGTTTTCACCTGGCTATGCCCCCCATCTCCTCTGTGCTGCCCCATTCCTGTGCCCAGCCCGTGCTCTGCTGTCCCTGGAGCACTACAAGGATTCCTCCTCTACCCTGCAGCTGGTGGCGTGGCTGATGCAGAAGGAAAGGCAGGAAGGGGAGGCAGGCTCGGAGCAGAGGTGGCATCTCCTGCCCCCTGCCTCAGCACAAGATCTACAGAAGCAAGCGAGTCCAGCTGCTTTCTCCGGGGGCTGGGGGAGCTGCAGGAGCAGTTCAGCCGCTGGGATCACAGCCCCTGGAACTCTCCAAGCTGGGCACAGCGGCTGGGCTTGGCTCTGTGCCGCTGCTGCAGCCACAGCCCACGACAGCAGTGCCCAGCACGGCACGCAGCCAGGCAGGCAGCAGGACGGGCAGCAGCGAGGCAGGAGCAGCAACTGGGCACAGAGAGAGGGAAGGGGGCAGTGAGAAGTGTTCTTGGCACAAACAGATAAAGGCATGAGGAGTTTGATGGTGCCAGGGGGTTTGAGAAGTCTCTTGTGCTTTACCAGCTCAGTGTCACTCTTTTTTAATAGCTGTAAACATTTAATTAACATTAACCTGTACTTCACCCATGAACACTCCTGACCTATGGCCAACCTCATTCTGCTTCAAAATGCTGCAATTCTTTACAGACAGAGCATTCTGCCTCATCTTTTCCCCTTTCCTCCTCCTAAAGCTTCAGCTCCTCCCAGGGTGCCTGTGCCTGTGTCTCCTGGCTGGAACTCTGTTGGGTGTGACACTGATGCACCCCATCCCTGGGATTTAGGGAGGCCAAAAGCAAAAATTTAATCAAGAAAGTTGTTAAAAATGTGCTGGTTTTCCCACAGCAGGAAAAGCTGAGCAAAAACCTGAGCAAGAGAAATGAAAGCAGGAGAGCCCCACCTTGCACTGGTTTGTACAGAAACCTGCTGTTCGTCCTCCTGAGGGGCCCGAGGGACACCAGGTTGTGCAGGTTCCCGTGGCTGCTCCTGTCACTGGGCTGGGGAAGGAGCTCCTCACTTTCCAGGCAGGCCTGGGAAAGACATGGAAAACACCTGGAAATGCCCTGAACAGACCCTGGCTCTGCTCAGTCCTTTCCACCTCTGCTGCCGTTCCAAATGGTGAATTGCTGGCTCTTGGGCTGGCACAAATCTTTATTCCCTAATTTCCTTTTCTTAGGGATTTCTGACTTTACCATTCCACAGCACTGACTCCTCTCCCAGACTTCCACCAGACCTTGCTGTGGAGGTCTGGGAGCACAGGATCCCTGCTGTGGGACAGATCCCCCGAGTGTGGATGACACAATTCCTCCAAAGCCATCTTCCCCTGGAACTTGTTATAATAGATAAGGGATCCTAGATATCAAGGCTGAGCCAAATTCCTTAAGAATTTAGTCACTCTCTAACACTTTGGAAGATAATTGGTTAGAAATTAGGATGTTTAATTGGTCAGTTCACGTTAGAACTTCTCACTTAGATTGGATGCTGTTCTTTGTATAAACTTTTATTGGCTGTAGTTTGAATCCTCCCTGAACCTATAACTGTGACTGTCTGCCCTTTGTTCTGAGAGAATCCTGCCTGACCACCCTTGGCATGAAATAAACTCTTGTGGAAATCATCAAGTGGGGTCTCCAGTCTTTCTCAGCTGATGAAAATGTGACTTTTCTGAGAGTTAGCTACATGTTAGCACTCTCTGGGACCGAAAGAGAAAACCACAGCCCAGTACCTGCTCACAGCCCGGCAGGCACACCCTCAGCTGGCAGTGCAGGTAGGCCACCGAGTGGTTCAGCATCTGGAACAGCTGGATGGAGAAGCTGGCGGCTCTGGAGCTGCCCCCCTGCAGCAGCTGGATGTGTCTGCACTCCAAGGGCAGCCTGGCAGGAACAAAACAGCAAACAGCTCCAAATCCCAGCTCTCCCTGAGCTGATCTCCTGGCACAACTCTGCACAAACCCCAGCACACCTCCATCCTGATCTGAGACACAGGAAAATCCCCAAAGCAGCACTGCCAGCTGGACCTGCCCTGCTCAGGAGCCCCAGAGCTGCTGAGCTCTTTTGGGAGATTGGTTCTGCTGCCTGGAGCCTCTGAGCTGCCTGGAACTCATTTCACACCCAGCAGGGTCACAAACCCCGGGCAGTGGATCCTCCTGATCCCCTGGGCTGGGGCAGGCAGGGAGATCCTGAAATGGGGATGTGGAAAAGCCTGGCTGGGATGTGCTGGGATGGGCTGGGATGGGCTGGGATATGCTGGGTGTGCTGGGATGGGCTGGGATGTGTTGGGATGGGATGGAATGGGCTGGGATGGGCTGGGTGTGCTGGGGTGTGCTGGGGTGGGCTGGGATGGGCTGGGGTGTGCTGGGATGTGCTGGGATGGGCTGGGATGTGCTGGGGTGTGCTGGGTGTGCTGGGATGGGCTGGGATGTGCTGGGATGTGCTGGGATGGGCTGGGTGTGCTGGGATGGGCTGGGATGGGCTGGGATGTGCTGGGATGGACTGGGATATGCTGGGATGGGCTGGGATGTGCTGGGATGGACTGGGATGGGCTGGGATGTGCTGGGATGGACTGGGATATGCTGGGATGGGCTGGGATGTGCTGGGGTGTGCTGGGATGGGCTGGGATGGACTGGGATGGGCTGGGATGTGCTGGGATGGGCTGGGTGTTCTGGGGTGTGCTGGGATGTGCTGGGATGTGCTGGGATGAGCTGGGATGTGCTGGGATGGGCTGGGATGTGCTGGGATGTTCTGGGATGTTCTGGGATGTGCCTCCCAGCAGGAAGGGGGTGCTGCACACCTAGAACAGCACCCGGGGGGCAGCAGGACGGTTCATTTCCATCAATCCCCAGCCAAGGGAGGTTCTCCCCATTCCCACCTGCGGAAGAGGCAGCACTGGGCCCCCGCAGCCCCGGCGCTGGCAGAGGGGCTCACGCAGCACGAGTGGATCTGCAGCACGGCCCGGCTGCTGTTGCTCTGCAGGGCCACCAGGGCCAGGAAGGTGTCCCGGGAGGGCTCCGTGTCCGTGCCCGTGTCCGTGTCCGTGTCCGTGCCCGTGTCCCCGGCAGGGCTCAGGCTCAGCCGCACCGAGTGGTTCCCGGAGCCGCAGGAGTCGCTGACGATGGCGAGGCTGGGAAAAAGGGAAAAAGAGGGATAAAATGAAAAGCAGGCAGGCTGTAGCAGCAGCAGCCAGAGCAGGGAGCAGTGGGTACTTGCCCGTCCAGCACGGGGACATCCGAGCGCAGCCCGCTCCTCTGCCGGGAGCTCCGCACGGCTCCGGGCTCCGCTGTCACCTCTGTCCCCAGCACGGTCCCCGAGCCTTCAGCCGCTCCGTCTGTCACCTCCCTGCTCCTGCCCTCCTCCTCGGCCTCCTCCGTGCTCAGCAGCAGCCCCGGGGCCGGGGCAGTGCCCGCAGCATCCAGCCAGGGCTGTCCCGGAGCTGTCGCAGCCCCCGGGCTCCGGGCGATGCTCCCGGGGCGCTCCGGGGCCGGGGACACCTGGTCTGGGGACAGCTCAGGGCCATTGACTGCGGGATCATTAGTGCCAGCATTAACGAGCTCATCAGCGGGGCCAGGAGCTGCTGTGGGTGTGGGGGGCCGGGCAGCAGGGCCAGGGCTGGAGGGACCAGGGTCCGGTCCCAGAGCATCCTCCTGCAGCCCCAGGGCATGCTCCTGCAGTGCCAGAGCATCCTCCTGCAGTGCCAGGGCATCCTCCTGCAGCCCCAGAGCATCCTCCTGCAGTGCCAGAGCATCCTCCTGCAGTGCCAGAGCATCCTCCTGCAGTCCCAGAGGGTGGGATAGGTTCTCCAGAGAGTGGGACATGTTCTCCAGAGGGTGAGAGACCTCCAGAGGGTGGAACACCTTGTCCAGAGGGTGGAACACCTTGTCCAGAGGGTGGGATATGTTCTCCAGAGGGTGGAATACATTCTCCAGAGGTTGGGATACATTCTCCAGAGCATGGGATATGTTCTCCTGAGGGTGGGACATCTCCTCCAGAGAGTGGGACATGTTCTCCAGAGGGTGAGAGACCTCCAGAGGGTGGGATACATTCTCCAAAGGGTGGGATACGTTCTCCAGAGGGTGGGATACGTTCTCCAAAAGGTGTGATACTTCCAGAAGGTGGGATACATTCTCCAGCTGGTGGGAAATGTTCTCCAGAGGTTGGGACTCCTTCTGTAGAGGGTGGGATCCATTCTCCAAAGGGTGGGATATCCCATCCAAATGCTGAGATCCGTTCTCCAGAGGGTGGGACACCTCGTCCAGAGGGTGAGATACCTTCTCCAGAGAGTGGGATACGTTCTCCAGAGGGTGGGACACATCCAGAGGGTGGGACACCTTGTCCAAAGGGTGAGACATCTCCTCCAGAGGGTGGGATACATTCTCCAGATACATTCTCTGGGATATGTTCTTCAGAGGGTGGGACACCTTCTCCAAAGGGTGGGATACCTCGTCCAAAGGCTGGGATACATTCTCCAAATGGTGGGATACCTTCTCCAGAGGGTGAGATACATTCTCCAAACTCTCCAAATGGTGGGATATGTTCTCCAGAGGTTGGGATACGTTCTCCAGGGGTTGGGACACCTCCAGTGGGTGGGATATGTTCTCCAGGAGTTGGGACACCTTTTCCAGCAGGAGCCTGGGTGATGCTGGCTGTGCAGCAGACCCGGGTGCCTCAGTGAGCAGCTGCCTGGTGGGGGCTGCATCTCCTCCTGCTGCCCCCTCCCCATCCCCCAGCACTGCAGGGAGCGCCCCTGGGGGCTCCAGCACCACCTTTGGGTCAGGCTGCAGGGTTGGGGCTGGCAGGTGGAAGCAGCTCCTCGCCTTGGGGTGCAGCAGTGACACCGTCCCCCCTGGCTGACAGGGACAGGAGTGTCTGCTGCTGCAGCCTGGGCTGTGCCCTGGGTGGGTTTGGGATGTGCTGTGCTGCCCTGGGTGGGTTGGGGGTGTGCTGTGCTGCCCTGGGTGGGTTGGGGGTGTGCTGTGGTGCCCTGGGTGGGTTTGGGATGTGTTATGATGCCCTGGGTGGGTTTGGGTTGTTCTGTGCGCCCTGGGTGGGTTGGGGGTGTGTTATGATGCTCTGGGTGGATTTGGGATGTGCCATGGTGCTCTGGGTGGGTTGGGGATGTGCTGTGGTGCCTCTGGGTGGGGTTTGGGATGTGCTGTGGTGCCCTGGGTGGGTTTGGGGTGTGTTATGATGCCCTGGGGTGGGTTTGGGTTGTGCCATGGTGCTCTGGGTGGGTTTGGGAGGTGCTGTGGTGCTCTGGGTGGGTTTGGGATGTGTTATGATGCTCTGGGTGAGTTTGGGTTGTGCCTGTGCTGCCCTGGGTGGGTTTGGGATGTGCTGTGCTGCCCAGGGTGGGTTTGGGATGTGTTATGATGCCCTGGGTGGGTTTGGGATGTGCTGTGGTGCTCTGGGTGGGTTGGGGGTGTGCTGTGGTGCCCTGGGTGGGTTTTGGGGTGTGTTATGATGCTCTGGGTGGGTTTGGGAGGTGCTGTGGTGCCCTGGTGGGTTTGTGTGTGTTATGCTGCTCTGGGTGGGTTTGGGGTGTCCCCAGGGCTGTGGACACAGCTGGCTGGGCTGGGACTGAAGCCCAGCTCATCCCCCAGGGCTGCTGAGGGGGGCTGTGGTGTCCTTGGGCTGGACACAGCTGATGGAGACGTGCTGCTCCCCAGGGATTTTCCAGCTCCTGTTTGTCCTGCACTGGTTGCTGGTTTCACTGGGCCTCGTGCTTTGTCCTGTGCTGGCCTGGGAGAAGAGTCCAGCAGGAGCTGGGGCATGTGCAGGAGAGCTGGCAAGCCATCCCTGCAGGGGTCAGCACAGCCACAACATCCCCAGAAATCATCGTTTTCCTTTGGACCTCTGTGGGAAACGGAGCCTGCTGCGGTGCTTGGTGCTGATCTCTGTGCGCTTCTGAAGGGCTGGGGCACCGTGGGGATGAGCTCCAGCTCCCAAACCCTTGGCTGAGACCAGGATTTCCAGCATTGAGGGAGGTTTGGGCTGCTGTGGCAGGCACAGGGACCCCAGGATTTTGCAGCAGTGACAGGGGTTTGTGCTGCTGTGGCAGGCACAGGGGACCCCAGGGCGGGCTGTGCTGAGCTCATTCCCAGCTGGAAGCACCAAGGAGGATGAGGATGGGCTGGTGCACAGCTGGAGCTGGCAGCAACTCGGTGCCTGGCAGCCCTTGGGGGCTGGGCAGGGGTCTGGGGGGCGAACACCCCGAGCAGGGGGCACGGGCCTGGGCTGGGGGTGGGCACTGAGCCCCCCTGCCCTGCAGCCCCTGCGCTGCTCCCAGGCTCTGGGGAGCCTCGGGGTCCCTTTGCTGGCAGGAGGGGAGCTCCAGATGGGGGACTGTGGCCTTTCAGTGGTGAAATACCCTCTGGGGGCAGGCTGGAGGCTCTGAGTGGGACACCAGCTCTGGTGGCACAGGGGACATGCCAGGCTCTGCTGGCAGGGAAAGCAAAGCAGAGCCCGTGGCCTGCTGGGGATGGGGAGCAGGGATCTGCATCCTCCTCGGGCAGCCTGGGCATGCTCTGCACTGTGGGGCTCACCCTGGGCATGCTCTGCACTGTGGGGCTCAGCCTGGGCATGGTGTGCACTGTGGGGCTCACCCTGGGCATGGTGTGCACTGTGGGGCTCACCCTGGGCATGGTGTGCACTGTGGGGCTCACCCTGGGCATGGTTGTGCACTGTGGGGCTCACCCTGGGCATGGTTGTGCACTGTGGGGCTCAGCCTGGGCATGGTGTGCACTGTGGGGCTCACCCTGGGCATGGTGTGCACTGTGGGGCTCACCCTGGGCGTGCTCTGCACTGTGGGGCTCACCCTGGGCATGCTCTGCACTGTGGGGCTCACCCTGGGCATGGTGTGCACTGTGGGGCTCACCTTGGGCATGCTCTGCACTGTGGGGCTCACCCTGGGCATGCTCTGCACTGTGGGGCTCACCGTGGGCACGCTCTGCACTGTGGGGCTCACCCTGGGCATGGTCTGCACTGTGGGGCTCACCCTGGGCATGGTGTGCACTGTGGGGCTCACCCTGGGCATGCTCTGCACTGTGGGGCTCACCCTGGGCATGCTCTGCACTGTGGGGCTCACCCTGGGCATGGTCTGCACTGTGGGGCTCACCCTGGGCATGGTGTGCACTGTGGGGCTCACCCTGGGCATGCTCTGCACTGTGGGCTCACCCTGGGCATGCTCTGCACTGTGGGGCTCACCCTGGGCATGGGCTGCACTGTGGGGCTCAGCCTGGGCTCCAGCACGGCAGCTGGGGCTGAGGTGACAGCTGGGGACAAGCCCCTGAGCGCTGTGGCAGCACGAGTGGCTGGCACTGGCTCAGAAGTTCCTTTTTCTCCCTCTGCTTGTTGCTTGGGCACAGTGGCCAGAGCAGTCTGAGGTCCCACAGTGGGATGGGAGGGACTGGTGTTCACTGGGACACCCTGGCTGCTCCCAGGTGTCCCCACAGTTGTGGCCAGCTGGGCTGTTCTGTGGTGGCCCTGGGGAGGGGACAGCAGCTGGGGCTGGGCTCTGTCACTGGGGGACAGCTGGGGCTGGGCTGTGTCACTGGGGGACAGCAGCTGGGGCTGGGCTGTGTCACTGGGGGACAGCTGAGGCTGGGCTGTGACACTGGGGGACAGCTGGGGCTGGGCTGTGTCACTGGGGGACAGCTGAGGCTGGGCTGTGACACTGGGGGACAGCAGCTGGGGCTGGGCTGTGTCACTGGGGGACAGCTGGGGCTGGGATCTGTCACTGGGGGACAGCTGAGGCTGGGCTGTGTCACTGGGGGACAGCAGCTGGGGCTGGGCTGTGTCACTGGGGGACAGCAGCTGGGGCTGGGCTGTGTCACTGGGGGACAGCTGGGGCTGGGATCTGTCACTGGGGGACAGCTGAGGCCTGGGCTGTGTCACTGGGGGACAGCAGCTGGGGCTGGGCTGTGTCACTGGGGGGACAGCAGCTGGGGCTGGGCTGTGTCACTGGGGGACAGCAGCTGGGGCTGGGCTGTGTCACTGGGGGACAGCTGGGGCTGGGCTGTGTCACTGGGGGACAGCTGGGGCTGGGCTGTGTCACTGGGGGACAGCTGGGGCTGGGATCTGTCCACTGGGGGACAGCTGGGGCTGGGATCTGTCACTGGGGGACAGCTGGGGCTGGGATCTGTCACTGGGGGACAGCTGGGGCTGGGATCTGTTACTGGGGGACAGCTGGGGCTGGGCTGTGTCACTGGGGGACAGCTGGGGCTGGGATTCTGTCACTGGGGGACAGCTGGGGCTGGGCTGTGTCACTGGGGGACAGCTGGGGCTGGGATCTGTCACTGGGGGACAGCTGGGGCTGGGCTGTGTCACTGGGGGACAGCTGGGACTGGGCTGTGTCACTGGGGGACAGCTGGGGCTGGGATCTGTCACTGGGGGACAGCAGCTGGGGCTGGGCTGTGTCACTGGGGGACAGCAGCTGGGGCTGGGCTGTGTCACTGGGGGACAGCTGGGACTGGGCTGTGTCACTGGGGGACAGCAGCACAAACACAGGCCTGACCAGCACCAGGCTGGAAGGGCTCAGGGGGAGGTTTGCAAGGTCCAGCACTGAAGAATTGGGGGCTGCCAGGATCTGCTGGATGGAGAGCAGCCCCCCAAGGCTGGAATTTGGGAACTGTGTGGGCAGAGGGGAATCCTGCATGGGCTGCAGGCACACCATGCCATCGGTGCTCTTCAGCACAAAGGACAGGTGAGGGGACGAGGGCAGCAGGGTCAGGGCCTCCCCTCTGACTGTGCTCAGGGTCCTGGCAGCTGCATCCAGGGCCATCCTGAGCTCAGCCTGCTCCAGGGCTGCTGGGAGCTCGCTGGGCACCCCTGCACCAGGACGGGCTGTGCTGGAGCTGGGGGGGCTCCCCTGGGCAGGGGGGGAGAGCAGGAGAGGAGCAGGAGCTGCCAGCTGGGGGGGGCTGGGGACAGGGCTGGGAAGGGGAACTGCCTGGAACCTGTGGGTGTGTGCTGCAGAGGGGCTGGGGACAGGGGTGGGGACTGGGCTGGGGACAGGGCTGGGGACAGGGCTGGGGACAGGGCTGGCTGCTGGGGACAGGGAAGGTGAATCAAATTTGGGGACAGGGCTGGCTGCTGGGGACAGGGAAGGAGAATCAATTTTGGGGACAGGGCTGGCTGCTGGGGACAGGGGAGGTGAATCAGTTTTGGGGACAGGGCTGGCTGCTGGGGACAGGGCTGGAGATCCAGGTTTGCTCCTTCTCCCTGTGCTCACCTGCAGCATCCCAGCCAAGGCTCCCCGAGGCACGGGAGGGGGCAGAAGCTCCCTGGAGCTGGGAGCCAGGGCAGGGGAGGATGAGGAGGTCGGGGTGTGCAGAACCGTGGGCTCAGCACGAGCAGGAGCAGAGGCAGCAGGAGGCTGGAAGCCTGCAGGGACAGAATCCCAGGGCTGGAGGTCACCGTTCCCAAAGCTGGGCATTGCTGCAGAGAGGGCAGGCGCTGCTTCTCTGAGCTCTGTAGGGGTTGGGGAAGGTTTTGATGTGGAAATCCACAGCTGGATCGATGGGGATGAGCTGGGAGCAGGCTCTGGGGCTCTCAGGAGAGGGAGATTTTCCTGTCCCAGGTGTCCCTGTCACTGGCCAGGGAGCAGCTCCTGGCAGAGCCATTTCCTGGGAGCTCCTGTTGCTCTCTGGGGGAAGGTGCTGGGTGCAGTTCAGAGCCCTGTGCACAGACAGGGGCTGCTGCCCATCAGTCGTGCCAGCCTGGAATGGAGAGGGAAGGAATTCTTGAGGAGCTGGAGCTTCCATCAGGAATGAAGGATTTCTGCTGCCTGGAGGGAGGGTGTGAGGAGCAGGCAGCCGGGCCGGGTGTCCAGAGCTGTTTGTGACAGCTGAGGTTGAATTGCTGCCTTTGCTGCCTGTGGTTTCCTGCTGCAGAGGCGGGAGAGGGGAGAACTGTGTGGTTCTGGAATAGCCAAGGTCCCCTGGAGCTGGCTGGGGTGGGGTTGCAGAGGTTCTGACTCCAGCAGCCAAGCTCTGAGTGCTCCCCAGTGTCACCCCGGGCTCAGGCTGGGCTGGAGGGCTCCTTTTCCCTGTGGGAATCATTCCTGTTCTTCCCAGAGAAATCCCAGCTCGGGGGGGGAAATGCAGATGCTGCCATTTCTCTTCTTGGGGCAGGAAATCCGAGTGCTGGAGTCAGGAGAGAAGTTGTAGTGCTGGGCATCTCTCTGTGCTGGGTGGCAGGAGGGGAGGAGAGAGCTGAGAGCTGGGCAGGGTCCTGCTGTGTCCCTGCCCTGGGGAAGGGGCTGGCAGGGCTGGCAGCACTCTCTGCTTCTCTCTGCAGGGCTCTGGGGGGCTGTGGTGCCCGTGGGGAGCTGCTCCAGAGCTGGCCAGGGGCTGTGTGTCCGTGCTGGGCTCTCCAGGCTGCTGTGTGCCCCAGGCTGCCAGGCAGCAGAGCTGTCCTGTTTGCTGCTCTCCCGGTGTGGGACACGGAGGCAGGGGCAGTGCCAGGGCTGGGATCAGCTCCTGGGCTCTGGGGATGGGAGGGGTCCTCGCCCCAGTCCCCCTGGGTGACGGGCACAGGGCTCAGAGCCAGCTCATCACCGCCAGCATGGCCACTCCTGGAGGCACCTGGGGGTGAGAACAGCCTGGGCTCAGCTGGAACCAGCCTGAAACAGCCCCAGCAGCAGCTGGACAGCTGAGCTGAACCTGCACCAGAGCCTCAGGGGAGCTCTGGCACTGCCAGTCCCCAGTCCCTGTCCCCATTCCCCTTCCCAGTCCCATTCCCCATTCCCAGTCCCAGTCCCCATTCCCCATCACATTTTCCCATTCCCCTTCCCAGTCCCAGCCCCATTTTCATTCTCCTTCCCAGTCCCAATTCCATCCCCATTCCTATCCCCATTCCCTTATCTCCATTCCCATTCTCCCATCCCCATGTTCCCATCCCTATGTTCCCATCCCCATGTTCCTATCCCTATTCCCATTCCCATGTTCCCATTCCCATCCCCATCCCCATGTTCCTATCCCCATCCCATTTTCCCAGCCCCATATTCCCATTCCCATATTCCCATCCCATCCCCATGTTCCTATCCCCATTCCCATGTCCCCATTCCCATATCTCCATTCCCATTCCCAGTCCCATTCCCCCATCCCCATGTTCCCATTCCCATCCCCATCCCCATGTTCCTATCCCCATTCCTATTCTCCCATTCCTATTCTCCCATTCCCATCCCCATGTTCCCATTCCCATTCTCCCATCCCCATCCCCATGTTCCTATCCCATGTTCCCATCCCCATGTCCCCATCCCCATTCCCATGTTCCCACTCCCCATCCCCACATCCCCATCCCTGCTGCTGGCACCCCCAGTCCCAAGGCCAGGGAGCAGCCCCAGCTCCCACAGAGGATCAGAGAGGGAACCCCCAGGCTGGGAGCTGTTCCACAGCAAACACTAAAATGAAGCTGAGTGATGTGGCTGGAGCTCCCTGCCCTCTCCTTCAGCCTCCCCTGAGCCCCAGAGCCCTCAGGGCTCCTGATCCCTGCAGGGTGTGCAGGCAGGGTTGTTTGGGTACAGAGCACAGCAACTCCTTAATCCCACAGCACCACTTTGTCAGCCCTGGCTTTAAAAGGTTTAAAGCTTTAAGGGCTGTCCTTTCCTCCACACATTTCACTTTTTCTGTCTTCACAGCAGAAGGTTGATGTTCCATATTACACTTTCCAAACCACAGATTAAATTGGATTTTCCCTAAAAAACTTAGGATGTTCTGCCTTAGGCACCTGCCAGGAAACACACGGATCTGAAAGCTGAAGTGCTATGCATTTAAATTGTGGTTTTTGACAAAGGCAAACCAGAGGTTTAGCAGCTGCACTACAAGAAGAAAATTACTGATTAGGTCAAAAATCCTTTGCCATTTCCCAAGTTTATCTTTGCTGAGGAGAACAAGCTGCCTGAGGACACAGCACTGCTCCCACCAGGGAATGGCTGTGCCCTCCCAGGGCTGCTCACAGCACCCAGCAAGTGCAAACCAAGGCTGGAGCCCTGCTGGGAGTGACAGCAGCCCCAGCAGCACAAACCCAGCACTGATTTCCTGCTGTCACAAACATTTACAGAACAGCTGTTCCCAAAGGAGAGGCAGCACAGCGTGGCAGTGGTGCCTGGAAAATGGGATTCTGACCAAGCCTGATCCTCAGTGCTGCTTGGAACCCCTCAGGAAATGGGATTTTTGTTTTCCCAGTATTTTCTAATAGAAATATTTTCTCTGGGAGCTGAGCAGCACGGCTCTGTCCTGACGAGGGGCCGCTCACAATCCCAAAAATGAAACCATTCCACCCAAACCCTGGGAGAAGCTGCTCCTTCATCCCCCCTGAGGCTGGTGGAACAACACCAAGAGCAGAGCAGGAGAGGCAGAAAAGCAGCGATTTTGAGAGCAGAGCAGAGCCCATCACTCACCAGGCAGATCCAGCAGCCCTGCTGCCAGCAGGACCAGGATGGGCAATTTTTGCTGCATCTGGTGGAGCAGCTCCTGAGCCATCCCAGTCACCAATCTGCAGCTCCCTGGGGAGCCACTGCTCCTCAACACTGGATTGGGTTTCTTTATAAGAGCTTAGCCCACACACCCACCAATAACCTGTCCCAGGAAATAAAACCCTGCACCAATTGGAATCGATGGGGTTTTAACAAAAGGGCAGAGAGTGTGGGCAGGTGGATTTGATGTCCAGAAGGTGGGAAATGTGACTGTGACACCAGAGGGTGCTTGTGCAGCCCTGGGGAGGGGTCCAAACCCTCCCTGAGGGGCTGGGGGAGGATGTGGAGGGGCTGGGATGGAGGCAGAGCAGGGCAGGATGTGCCAGGGGAGTGCTGAGCCCAAACTGGGGGTTAGGAGCTTTTTTTTAGGGTGGTCAAACCCTGAGAGGTTTCCTGCAGAGGGGATTTTGTCCAGTGCCCTGAGCACACCTGGGCTGGGTGCTCAGGCTGGGCTGGGTGGTGCTGCAAGTCCTTTTTAACTGAACTATTCCATAATTCCATTTTTCTTGCCAGTTTGTGCCAATAAAAACATGCACAGGGATCAGCCTGGATGCCAGGGAGGAATGGGAACCACAGAGAAAGCAGCACAGCACTCAAACCTTCCTGAGAGCCCAGGAGGAGCCCTTGGGCACACTCACAGCCACACTTTTTTTTTTTGTTTTAGCTTTAAACCTCCAAATAACTGCAAATATTGCCCTGCAGGCAGCAAGCAGCACCCAGCAGGGATCTCTGAGTGCCAGGCACACACACACTGAGAACAGCCCTGCCTGTGTGAGGGCACTGAACACCTGAGCACCAGGCAGATAAAGCCCTGAGTGACAGCTGGGGACAGCAGGGACAGCCAGGGCTGGCCCTGGGGACAACAATCACCCATTCTGCAGCACAGGGGCTGGCAGGGGACAGTGCAGGAGCAAGGTCAGGGCACTGCAGCTGCTCCCTGTGGATGGTACAATTCCTCCAAAGCCATCTTCCCCTGGAACTTGCTATAATAGATAAGGTATCCTAGACACCAAGGTGGAGCTGAATTCCTTAAGAATTTGGTCACTCTCCTAACACTTTGGAAGATAATTGGTTAGAAATTAGTTTGTGTAATTGGTCAGTTCACCTTTAGAACTTCTCACTTAGATTGGATGCTGTTCTTTGTATAAACTTTTATTGGCTGTAGTTTGAACCCTCCCTGAACCTATAAATATGACTGTCTGCCCTTTGTCTCTGAGAGAACCTGCTTGACCACCCTTGGCATGAAATAAAGATTCTTGTGGAACTCATCAGGTCTTTCTCTGCTGCCTAAATGTGAGCTTTTCTGAGATAGCTAAATGTTAGCACTCTCTGGTCCTGGCAAATCCCACCAGGGACAAAAAGCAAAGCCACATTTCTCCCCCTCCCTGGCAAGGGAAATTCCTGCAGCTTGCACAGCACTGAACCTCCAGGTGGGATTTGTCACCTGTCTGTAACCCCAGAACACCCAGATTGTTAAACTGAGATGATCCACTGCACATTTTCCATCCCAAACACAAGAGCTGATTCAGCTCTTTGGGAAAGTTTGTCACTCCCTGCTGTCAGAACTGACAGCCCAGGTGCCAAGGGGGAGCTGCAGAACCATTTTAAATTCAAACTGGATATTCCTCACAGAAATACAGTAAATTCCTCTGTTTCCTGTGTTCAAAACCAAGAAAAAAAAGCAATGCTGTATTTACAGCAATTTATTAAATTTGTGTCAATTATTAAAGCAAAGACAGCCTAATGCAAGGTGGGGTTTTGGTTGGTACTGAGATAATAAATTCACTTCTTCCTCCTGATATTGTTTCACTGGCTTCTATGGGGGAGCAAAACCACTCCAAAAAGCCACTGAAAAGTTGATGTGCTTTGAACTAATTTTATTAAAGCAAAGAAAACTCAACAGTAAGTGAAGGGCACTTGTGGAAGGTTCTGGAGAGTTCAGCTGGGCAGGTATTTCATGCAGGAGTTCAGGATGGCCAAGCCATTGAGCTTCCTCAGCTGCTGCAGGTGCCTGGAGAGACAACAGGGGCAGCAGGGGGTGAATAAAAATTAACATTTTAAGCTTTCACTGCTCTGCCCAAACTTTCAGGGGTGTTTAATGCTATATTCAAGAAATTCCTCTTAAAATCTTTCTAGATAATAACACAGAGTTAATACAGATGTTCTTCATACAGAGTTTCTGGGTTATTGCCCTCAGAAAGGCACATAAATAATATTCCTCAAATAGGTGGCATTTCAGATTAACAAAGCTAAGAAAATAAAGAGTTTTTATTCTGTCTCAGGGCTGACATTTCTCTACTGCTCATTTGGGATCTGCAGACTCCTGACATCACTTCTGCTCTGCCAGCACAGGCCAATGAACTCCTGGAAAGGTGTGGGGACAGAACTGACACCCCAGGAGCCTGGAGCAGGATTAGGGGACCGGAACACAAGAGGCAATTCTGCTTGGAGGAGGGAAACAGAATTAATCCCTGGAGTATTTCTACAAATCAACCTCATAATTCTAGATTTGCCTTACACTGCTTGCTTTTTTCAGGGATTATCACCTGGTAACAAAAAAGGGAGACACAAAAAGGGATTTTTGGTGCCTACCTCGGCTCAGCCACGCAGAGCCTGCCCAGGGCAATGGCTGAGTTCTGCTGCACAGAGCTCCTCCGAGCATCTCCCCCTGCCTGCCTGAGCAGCAGCTGCACCACGCTGGAGCCCAGCAGGGCTGAGGCTGCCCCGGGCACCTGCAGGCACTGGCTGAGGCAGAAAGCTGCATTGCCCACCAGCAGCTCATCCCCTGCCTCCAGCAGCCTCAGCAGCACCTGGAACCCTGCAGGAGGGAAAATCTCTGTTAGAGACACTGCAGCAGCACCTGGAACCCTGCAGCAGGGGGAAAACTCTGTTAGAGACACTGAGAGCTGCTGGAATCTCTGTTAGAGACACTGAGAGCTGCTCCAGCAGCACCTGGAACCCTGCAGCAGGGGGAAACCTCTGTCAGAGACACTGAGAGCTGCTGGAATCTCTGTTAGAGACACTGAGAGCTCCTGGAATCTCTGTTAGAGACACTGAGAGCTGCTGGAACCCTGCAGCAGGGGGAAAAATCTCTGTTAGAGACACTGAGAGCTCCTGGAACTCTGCAGCAGAGGGAAATCTCTGTTAGAGACACTGAGAGCTCCTGGAACTCTGCAGCAGAGGGAAATCTCTGTCAGAGACACTGAGAGCTGCTGGAACCCTGGCAGCAGGGAAATCTCTGTTAGAGCTGCTCCAGCAGCACCTGGAACCCTGCAGCAGGGGGAAAACTCTGTTAGAGACACTGAGAGCACCTCCTGGAACCCTGCAGCAGGGGGAAAACTCTGTTAGACACACTGAGAGCTGCTGGAATCTCTGTTAGAGACATTGAGAGCTCCTGGGACACTGCAGCAGAGGGAAACTCTGTTAGAGACACTGAGAGCTGCTGGAACCCTGCAGCAGGGGGGAAACCTCTGTTAGAGCTGCTCCAGCAGCACCTGGAACCCTGCAGCAGGGGGAAATCTCTGTTAGAGACACTGAGAGCTGCTGGAATCTCTGTTAGAGACACTGAGAGCTGCTGGAATCTCTGTTAGAGACACTGAGAGCTGCTGGAACCCTGGCAGCAGGGAAATCTCTGTTAGAGCTGCTCCAGCAGCACCTGGAACCCTGCAGCAGGGGGAAAACTCTGTTAGACACACTGAGAGCTGCTGGAATCTCTGTTAGAGACATTGAGAGCTCCTGGGACACTGCAGCAGAGGGAAATCTCTGTTAGAGACACTGAGAGCTGCTGGAACCTGCAGCAGGGGGAAAACTCTGTTAGAGACATTGAGAGCTTCTGGAATCTCTGTTAGAGACACTGAGAGCTGCTCCAGCTGTTCCAGCTGTGAGTTTGGTGCTGTTTCCCTAAAATGCTGGAAGAACAAGAGAATTTCAAGGGAATTTGGTGGCAGTCTCAGCATCCAGGACTCTGCCTGAGCTCCACGTGCCCAGGTGTCTCTGTCACAAAGAGCTGAAGGTGCCACCTTAAATGCCTTAAACCAGAAGTGCTGCTGTGGAAAGAACAGCTGGAAAAAGGAACATAAAAAATGCTTTTTGCACATCCAGATCTTCCCAGCTCATCTGGGAGCTGCCCCTAAGGACAGCAGAGTTTTGGCTGTGACACCTGAAAGCAGCAGCAACATCTCAGGGCACAGAAAGATTTAGAGATCACTGAACACTGCCTGGATAAAACACAGAAAAAAACTTCCTCCCCTGTGAGGCTTCCCGTGGCAAACAGAGCTGACAAAATAAGAATTGGTGATTTCTCCCAGGTTATGAATAGCCAGAGATTTGGTGCAGAGAGTGAGGGTGAAGTGTGGCTGCTGATCTGAGGCAGGGCAAGCTCTGCACTGAGGGGTCTGGGCTGCACAAAGGGAGGGGATGCTCTGGGAGGCTTTTCAGGAGAGGAAATCCTTGGGGTGCAGCTGAACTGCAGGCACTGCCAGCTTCTGGACAGGTTATTTATTTCAATAAAGTCTCAGTATTCTCTGTTGCGGTTCCATTAGCTCTGACAGAGCAAACAGAGCAGAAATGTCCAAAATCTGCTCTGGGACCTTTGCTCTGCCCCCTGCTCTTAGTGCCAGCCCCAAACCCCCCTGGGGACACCAGGACCAGCCCCAAACCCTGGAAATGCAGGCTGCACTCACTCTTATCCCACTTCAGCAGCTCCTCCTGAGCCCTCCTGCTGCTCTGGGTGCAGCTGGCAAGGGTTTTTATGGCATAGCTGCAGGTGAGCTGTCCTCCAGCCTGGGGGATAAAGCAGAGTGAACAAAGCAGAGTGAACAAACATCCACAACAGCCTCAGCTGTTCCTCAGGCCTGAGCCCAAATATCAAATCTTTATCACAGGGCATTTCACTGAGAATCACAGAAAACTCATTTAACTCCTGCCAGTGATGAACACACAAAATTCCCTGGATCTCTGCAGCCCAACATTTCCAAAATAACTCCCCTTGACAAGAGCCCAGTGCCACAGATTTTTTCTAGACTAAAATATTCCACACCTGCTGGACACAGAGATACAGCAAAAATTAGAATAAGAATTTAAAAAAAATAAAATTAAAAGGCTTAAAATGAAACCTGGGAGTGCTGTTACAAGGACAAGAAAGGAGGAGAAACACAGGGGGAGTTTTGCTCAGGGGACAATGCAGGCAGAAATGAAGAAAGTTGATTTACTTTCAAGAATTTGAGCATTTTCTTCACCACTCCCCCTCTCAGCACCTCCTCCACTGCTGAGGGGGACGCTGGCAGGACACGGCTCAGCACCCCAATGGCTCTCTGAGGAAAAAGGAGAGAGAAGCACAAACAAATGTTTATTGGTCCAGGCAGCTTCATTATTCTGCTCCCTGCACAGTAAGACTGAAGTAATTAAAGTGCTAAAAGGAGAAATTAAGAAATAAAGGAAATCCCAGAATTACAGAGCCTAACAAAGAACATCTTGGTTTTGTTCTTGGGAACTGAGCACAGCAGAGTTGGAGCACAGGGAGAGGTGAGCCCAGACTGGGACCAGCACAACTCCCTGGGTGTTCATTCATTAAAAAAAATAAAAATACAAACTCCTGGTAGAGACTGATCCACTGATTTTTGAAGGGTTTCATATTGAAATGGTTTTAAGAGCTTCTATTAAACTTCTATTAAACCCTCTATCATCAAACCACATAAAAATGAATATAACAGTGGTCTATTATTTCTTTACTGCTATTAGAAATGTTTTGGGTTTCAGAGCCTCCTGCACAAGGCAGAAGTTTGCTCTGAGGAGCTCAGGAGAGCCGAGCCCAGCTCCTGTTGGGGACTCACGGTGACAATCCTCCCGTCCTGGTGGCTGAGCAGAGCCAGGCACCGGCCACTGATGGGCACAGCTAAGTCCTGGAAAACACGGGGGAAATAAAGAGAAATCAGGGAAAAACACAGGGCAAACTCAGGGAAAACACAGGGAAAAACATGGGAAAAACACAGGGCAAACTCAGGGAAAACACAGGGAAAACTCAGGGAAAAACATGGGGGAAACTCAGGGAAAATACAGAGAAACCATGGGGGAAACTCAGGGAAATCATAGGGAAAACACGGGGGAAACTCAGGGAGAAACTTGGGGAGAAATTTGGGGAAAAACACAGGGAAAACTTGGGGAAAATAAAGGGAAAACACATGGAAAAACACAGGGGAAACACAGGGGAAACTTAGGGAATACACAGGGAAAAACACAGGGAGAAACTCGGGGAGAAATATGGGGGAAACTCGGGGGAAAACTCAGGAAAAATAAAAGGAAATCACAGGAAAAAACTCAGGGGAAAAACTCAGGGAGAAACTCGAGGAGAAACTTATGGAAAACTTGGGGAAAACTCAGGGGAAAACTCAGTGGAAGATAAAGAGAAAACACAGGGAAAACTCGGGGAAAAATCTTGGGGACAAACTCAGGGAAAAACAGGAGAAAAACAGGAGAAAAACAGGGGAAAAACAGGGGAAAACTCAGGGGAAAACTCAGAGGAAAACAGGGAAAGAACTCAGGGAGAAAGAGAGAAACTGGGGGGAAAAACTTGGGGAAGAACACAGGGAAAACATGAGGAAAACTCAGGGAAAATAAAGGAAAAACACGGGGAAAACACAGGGAAAAACTCAGGGAAAGCTCAGTGAAAATAAAGGGAAAGCTGAGGGTAAAACCCAGGGTAAAACCCAGCTGCAGCTGGGGCAGAAGTGGCTCAAGGAGCCCCTGGAACTGAGGGCACAGCAGGGAGCTCCCAGCTCTGCACCACCCTGGGCCAGCTCAGGGAATTCCTGATGGATTCTGAGCTCTGGGGAAATTTGGAATGTAAGCAGGATCTCAGAACATGGACAGTGACCCCAGACAGAACATTGATACCACTGTGGAAAGAGGATTTATGCACTTTGTTCTTTCCCCTCAGCTGTTTAAACAGTGAAGGTGGTGGCACAGGAGAAAATTCTGTCATGTTTTTCATTTCCCAGCCTACTTAAATTGTTACAAATAACCTGCAACACCATATTTTTTAAACTCCCAGCTGTTGCCTACCTGGATGGTGCTGTTGGACTCGAGCAGCAGGTTCATCATCAGCCCCAGCACTGCAAACACACACTGCAGGTACCCAGGGCTGCTGCCAGCAGGGCACCCATCCTGTGTGGGAGCACAAAAAATCAGCTGCCAGGGCCAGGACAGGCCCTTTTCTGCCTTCTGGGGCAGCAAAAAGAACTTTCCCTTCTCCCAGGGGCAGGAGAAGCTCAGGGAGAAGCAGAGCTGGGGACATTTTGTGACACAAATCCAAACGTGCTCGGTACCCAAAGCTGCACCCCCCAAATTTGGGATGTTTGAGGTGTTACCAAGATCCCCTCCCACCCCCTGAACATTCAGATTTTGGGGGCTGTGCTCACAGCACAGCCTCACCTGCCCCCAAAATCCCAAATGGAGAGGAGGGGCAGGGAGGGCAGGGTGGGAATTGGGGTTCTCTTACCAGCAGCTGCAGGCAGCCCTGCCAGCACTCCCTGCTCTGAGCCAGCTGTGCCCTCAGCCCCACATCTGCACACAGACTGCCCAGCACGGCCACAGCACGGGCCAGGGCTGCCTGCTTCACCTGCCTGGCACACACCTGGCAACACAGCAGGGCACAGTGAGCAGGGGCAGCAGACACAGCCCCCTGTGCTGGAAACAGCATAATGTGTGCTGGAAACAACATAATGTGTGCTGCAAACAGCCTCATGTGTGCAAAAACAGCATCATGTGTGCTGCAAACAGCCTCATGTGTGCAAAAACAGCATCATGAGTACTGAAAACAGCATCATGTGTGCAAAAACAACATCCCTGTGTGCAAAAACAGCATAATGTGTGCTGGAAACAGCATAATGTGTGCAAAAACAGCATCCCTGTGCTGCAAAAACAGCATCATGTGTGCAAAAACAACATCCCTGTGTGCTGTAAACAGCATCATGTGTGCAAAAACAGCATCATGTGTGCTGGAAACAGCATCATGTGTGCTGAAAACAATAACCCTGTGCTGCAAACTGCATCATGTGTGCAAAAACAACATCCCTGTGTGCTGCAAACTGCATCATGTGTGCAAAAACAGCACCATGAGTACTGAAAACAGCATCATGTGTGCTGCAAACAGCATCATGTGTGCAAAAACAGCATCATGTGTGCAAAAACAGCATCATGTGTGCAAAAACAGCATCCCTGTGTGCCATCCTCTGCAAAAACAGCATCCCTGTGCTGAAAACAGCATCCCTGTGTGCTGCAAACAACATCCCTGTGTCACCTCCTTCCACGGCTTCCCTGCTCCCTGGCAATTCTGCAGCAAGGCAAGCCTGGGATGGATAACAGGCACAGGATAACAGAGACAAAGAGGCTCTTTCTCCCAGGGTTTTCCTCGGTTTGTTTCTTCATGCTGGATCCAGGGGACAAAGAGGAAGTTTCCCAAAGTCTGGGGTCTTTCCCAGGGTCAGGAAAAGGGGAGGAGAAACTTTGGCTTCTTGCTAATAAGATTGCAGAAGGTCAGTCCATAGGTTTTACAGGGGTTACAGGGACATAGCATTCTTAAAGCATCTTGGGTACAGGGTTACAACACCCCTGTGCTGCAAATAACATCCCTGTATGCTTCAAACAACACCCCTGTGTGCCCCCCTTTGCCAAGAGCCCCCCAGGCTCCCCCTGCTCAGTCCCAGCTGCCCAAGGGTTGCAGATTCCCCCTTTTTTTCTGCTTTAGGAGCTCTGGGGACAAGGGGTGGATTTTGTGCTGCCCAATCCCCAGGGGTGAAGTCTCCTGCACTGAAATCACTGCACTGAAATCACTGCACTGAAATCACCACTGAAATCACCACTGAAATCACCTCCAGGATGATTCTGTCTCTGGAGAACAGAGCAGGGAGTGCTCACACACAGCAGCCACAGACAATGTGGGATTTGGGAAATCATTGCTGCTCATTGGAGAAATGAGGGTTTCACTCCCATTTCCAGCTCCCCTCCTGCAGCAGAACCTTCCTCCCCTCCCTCTGCACATTCCAGCTTGCTGCTTCAACCAACACGTTTGGAATTTGCTGTTGGAATAGAGGATACCCAGGACAGGGACCCAATGTCATCTCCTCACCCTGATAATTCACCATCCAAGACAGAACAGGGTGCTGACAGGGGATTAAAGTCACATCAAGAAGAGCAAAACTCGAAGCTGAAGGTGAAATTATCAGTGGGGATCTGCAGCCAAGGCTGGAGTTTGTACTGCATATCAAACTAGGGATTTGTAGGCAAAATATTGGAGAAAAAGAACATTTTCCTGACAAAAGTCAATCTCTTACACCCCTAGAGCAGAGTCAGGACATGTTACACAAAAATAAAAATACAAAATCAGATCTTCCCTACCAGCAACTGGGTGAATAAAGGTAAAACATCTGTGGAAAACTTTGCCTGACACTGGGCTTGGAACCTGTGGGGGGATAAAAACACAAAGTTTGAGTCAAAAACCCAAAGTTTGAGTCAAAAACCAGAGCTAAAGGCAGGACAAGAGCAACAGAACCCTCAGTAACCTCACAGCAAGGGTGGCCATAGCCCGGCCCTGGCTTGTTTCACACAACTCAATTTTACAGAAATAAAGAGGAATTTCAATTACCTTTGCTCCCCAGCTAAGTCAGACAGGATGTTCATGGCACTGTCAGCCCTTGCATCAGTGCACTTGACAAATGCCAGCAAAATCTGCAACCATCTGGTGTTAAAACAATAAAAAAACAGAACAAAAATTGGTGTGAGCTTTGGTTTAATCATTAAAGATCCAAATTCTGGGTTTTAGGTTGTTGGCATTTCAAGCCACAGTTAAATCTGCATTTTTCCAGCACCCTGTGGGATGTGGCTCATCCCTTTCCCCTCTCCAGGAAAATGAGCAATCTCTGCTGATCCATGAGTGCTCCAGAGCAGCCCCTGGAGCTGGATCTGGGAGGGGGCAGCAGGAAAATGGGACAAGGCAATGGGATGGAGATCCTGCCCCACTCACTGAGCCCTGGCAGCACCAAACAAGCACAAATCCCAATTTCCACACGAGGAGAAACTCCCAGCTGGAACCCAGGAGATTTCAGAGGCACCAGGTCAGCTCTGAGTGCAGTGGCTCAAAATCCCAGCAAAGCCCTCCTGCTTTGTGTCAGCCACCAAAACTTCCTGCAGTTCCACCCCACACACCCAGCTGGGACTTCTGTGACAGCCTGTCCTGTCCCTGTCACTGTCACTGTCCCTGTCCCTGTCCCTGTCCCCTGTCCCTCTGTCTGTCCCTGTCCCTCTGTCTGTCCCTGTCCCCTGTCCCTGTCCCTGTCCCTGTCCCTGTCCCATCCCTGTCCCTGTCCCTGTCCCTGTCCCTGTCCCTGTCCCTGTCCCCTGTCCCTCTGTCTGTCCCTGTCCCCTGTCCCTGTCTCATCCCTGTCCCTGTTCCTGTCCCTGTCCCATCCCTGTTCCTGTCCCTGTCCCTGTCCCTGTCCCTGTCCCTGTTCCTGTCCCTGTCCCTGTCCCATCCCTGTTCCTGTCCCTGTCCCTGTCCCTGTCCCTGTCCCTGTCCCTGTCCCTGTCCCATCCCTGTCCCCTGTCCCTGTCCCTGTCCCCCCTGGAGGTTTCTGAGCACTGAGCTCACCCTTCCAGCACCTTTTCCTTGCTGCTCACCTGCTCAGGTCCTGCCTGAGCAGCAGCCTCCGGCCCCTCTGGTGCTCTGAGAAGAGGGAAATCAGAGCCAGGGTGTCCCTGTGGATCTGGGGGGTGCCAGAGCAGAGCAGCTCTGCCAGCTGGGCACTCACTGCAGGCTGGGCCAGCAGCAGCTTCTGGTTCTCTTCTGCAGAGAGAGAGGAGATCTCACAGCACTGCCACCCATGGCCACCCTCACTTTATTTATCCATTTTATTTATCCATTTTATTTATCCATTTCATTTATTCATTTTATTTATTCATTTTATTTATCCATTTTATTAATTCATTTTATTTATCCATTTTATTTATCCATTTTATTTATTCATTTTATTTATCCATTTTATTTATCCATTTTATTTATCCATTTTTCCAGCCCCACAAGTCAACACAGACACCAATATTCTGCATTTCCACTTTAGCACCCACCCCAGCCCAGTGCTCACCCTAAAATCAGATTTGTACCTGCCCAAGCACTACTGATTGTTAATTCTAAAATAATTCAGCCTTCTCTTCTACAAAACCCTGCTTTTTGCAGGTATAACTACTCAAAACAGAGAAAACTGTGCAAGTGGTGTTATCTCAAGAGCAGCAATAATCACAGGGAAATTATTTCCCACCCCTTGGGTGGGTTTGAAATGCTCACAGAGGGGAAATTTCCTCCTGCCAAAATCGTGGCTGCACCCAGCCCCTCCTGTGACTGCAAACCCTGGGTGACAGCCAAGTGGGACCCCAGCAGTGCCCCAGGATCCCCCAGGAGTGAGGGGTCCCAGCCTTTACCATTGCCAGCACAGGCAGCTCTCCACAGCAGCAGGAGGGAAACACACAGCTCCACCTCAGCTGGGCTTCTGCTCTCTGCACAGAAGGCCCTGCAGGAGGAAATCCAGCTTGTGAGCAGGGCAGAGCATGGGAAATAGCCAGGGAGTGAACATTTGTGTGTGCTGCATCCCTCAGCTGTGTTTGGATCACCTCCTAAAACAGGGATGGAGCCCAGAAAGTCTCAGTGCTGAGCACCCAAACCTTCTCTGGTGCCCAAACACAGCCCCAGGGGTGCAGCCAGAGCCTTCAGAGGTTCTTTCACACTCAGATCCTTTCTCTCAGCACGAGGGATAGGATAACTGCCCAGACAGAGCAGGCACAAACAGCCACCCATGAATCCTCCTCCCTGCATCTAAGGGAGCACTGTTTGTGGCACAGGTCCCTCCATTCACCAAAATCTGCGATTACATCCTCCTCTGATCAGTTCATCTGCATTTCAAGAGGTGATTCTGTTTCTTGAGAACAATATTTCCATTTCCCCAGGCTGGAATCCCCCTCTGGAGAGCTCTTACCCTCTGACAGTCTCGTTCCTGAGGATACTGAAGCCATTGTTTGTCCTGAAGAATGTTTGCCCAGAGCCTGGAAGAGACAAACAGCTCAGGTGGGTGACAGCCAGGTAGGCTGCTGCTCTTCCTGCACAGTGCTAAAAGAAAAGGTCACTGCAGCAGCAGCTCTGGGGAAAAACATCACTGAAATGGGGGAAAATTCAAGAATCAATGAGCTAGGAGTGGTTTTGATGCTGAAAATTGCTCTAATTCATGCCTAGTGCTGCTGGCTTCAAGGGAAAGACAATTGAAGGCTGAAACACAAAATTGGCTTTGTAACTCAATGGGTTTTAACAGAGAATTACAAATATTTGTAAACAAATGAGACCCAAATCCCTGGGAACCCTCAGCAGCTCAGCCACAACATCAGTGATTGTACAAAATGCTGAAATATCCAACATTAATGTTTTAACGACAGAAACAGTTATTCTGCTCCTTTAAAAACTGCTCCCACAATGGACAACTCCCAGCAAACACTCACAGGAGTTCACAGCCTCTGCCAGGAACCTGATGGTCCCTGTGTAGTAGAGGATGTCCTGTACATCAGTGACTGTATAAAATGCTATAAACACTGAAATATCCAACATTAATGTTTTAATTACAGGAATAATTACTCTGCTCCTTTAAAAGCTGCTCCCACAATGATCAGCTCTTGCAGCAAACACTCACAGGAGTTCACAGCCTCTGCCAGCAGCCTGATGGCCCCTGGGTAGTAGAGGATGTCCTGTACATCAGTGACTGTATAAAATGCTATGAACACTGAAATATCCAACATTAATGTTTTAATTACAGGAATAATTACTCTGCTCCTTTAAAAACTGCTCCCACAATGAACAACTCCCAGCAAACACTCACTCACCAGAGCTCACAGCCCCTGCCAGGAGCCTGATGGCCCCTGTGAAACACTCACCAGAGCTCACAGCCTCTGCCAGCAGCCTGATGGCCCCAGTGTAATACAGCAGGTGCTGGCCAGGGCTGCTGATCCTCTGCAGCAGCTCCTGGATGGAGGCAGCAGCAGCACTCCCAGCCTGGGCTACCCTCTCTGCTCCCTGCTCCTCTCTCAGCCTCTTCTCCTCCAGCCTGGCCTCCTCCACACACTCTGGGGATCACAGGGAAAGCAAGAGTGGGGAATTCTGCTCCACCCCCATCAGAAAATCTCTGTTTCCTACCTTTAAACAGGTTTTCCTTTTGGGGGTCAATCTGCAGCATCTTCTCATAGCACTGCCTGCTCTGAAGGGGGGAAGAGAAGAGAATTTCAGCTGGAAATAGGAAGGTGGTACCAATGATGTCCCTAAAGTTTTGGGGGCTACAGTCCTTAATAAAGTAAAATTTATAGAGACACAGATGTCAAAACTCTCCAAAAATTCAAATATTCTCACTCCTTACTAGGTTGCAAAAATTAAAAGGAAAATTTCCAGTAAAACCCAGAGAAAACAGAGAACTGAGGCATGGCATGAAAACTTCCTCCCTCTCACCCACCAAAAAAAAACCAAAACCTTGTCCCAAAGCCCCAAATTCAGCCAACTCACCTCAGGGAAGTGCTGCAGGGCCAGGTGAGCTTTCCCCATGAGGAAATAGGCTTTAATGCAGTTTTTATTGCACTGAGTTCAAAAAGGAAATTATTATGAGTTATGTGTCTAGTGTTTTTTTTTTCAGCATTCTGATTAATGATTAGAGCTGCCCAAAGCAAAGATTAGGGAGTTTATACCATTGCTTAGAGGTGTCTAAAGCTTTTATGCTGAATTATTGCCCTCAGGAACCCAAGAACCACAGGCTTGAGGTGAGGGTGGGAAGCAGGGTTTCCAAAAGGAGATTATTTTCCTGTTCATTTGAGTCAAAAATAGGGATTTCTGTCAATAATGCTGATTTTAGAGCTGACATTTCTGGAAGTACCTTTAATGCCCACTCACAGTCACTGATGGCTTTCTCATACTCATGGAGCTTCAGGTAGGCCTGAAATAAACCCCAAAAAATCCAGGAGAATCAGAATCCTTCAAACAATCTCTGCTGTACAAACACTGGCTAATTAAAAACAATAAAATCAGGCTGCTGATTGTTCTGGTCATTGATTTTTGCATTAATTTCCATTCTCAACTTGTCTGCCACCTCCCTGGATTTTCTAATTTAGAATTAATTGAACAGAATTACACACACACAGAGTGTACAAACAGAGAATGCAAAGCAAATATTTCACTCTACAGTTATAGAAAAAAAAACATTAATAAAAAAATTAAAAATAAAAAAAAAAAAATCAGAGCATTTATGGAATGATTTGTTCTGGAGGGGTTCCAGAACATGCAGGAGGGTGTAACAGGGAAATGTTTGGGGTTTTTCCTGGCCCAAGCAGCCCCACTGACCTGTGCCCTGTTTGTGTAGAGCTCCTGCTTGTCCCTGAGCCTGTCCAGCCCCTGGGAGTACCTCTGGATGGCCAGGGCAAAGTCTCCTGCCCTGAAGGCTTCGTTCCCCTGCTCCTTCAGGGCTGCAGAGCATTGAGAGCATCAATTCCAATTCCCCTCCACCCCCAGAATTGCACCCAAGGCTCTCAGTGCACCCATTGCTCCTCCAGAGGGAAAAGTGAGATTTTATCCCTGCCCAGCTCCCTCCATCCCAACCCAGGGAGGAGATGAGAGCACCAGGACCTGTGGGAGCCCTGGGGACACTCTGGGCTCAGCCAGCCCAGCTGTGTCCCCTCAGTCCCCCACAGGTCATTTTTGGGGGCACCAGCCTGCAGTGCTCCCAGTGTTCCAGCACCATTTGCCAGCTGCTCATTCCTCCTCCTCCTCTGGGCTCGCTCCTTGGCATCCTTCTCCAGAGCTGCCAGGAATCCACCTTCAGCCAGGCATTCCAGGGAGGGGAAAAAGAGAAAACTTCATTAAAACAGAGAGACAACAACAATTCCTCGGGTATTTCTGAGTCATTTCCTAATAACAGCGAATACTGAGGGGACATTTCAGGATGAAAGGTGGCTGACAAGCTGTCACAGTGATGATCACCCCTGAGGATCTGCACACCTGCCCTGCTGCAGCTCCTCTCCAGGGGCAAACAAACAGGTTTGCTTTTAAATTCACAATAAAAGTGTGCAGGTGAGGAGCCAGAATAAAAAAAATAAAGTGAAAAACACAGCCATGCTGGTAAGACTTGAGTGTGGTGTTAGAGCTGGCTGAATTTTGGTTAAAGACAGCAGAAAATCTGACTGAATTTTGGTTAAAGACAGCAGAAAATCTTACTGAATTTTGGTTAAAGACAGCAGAAAATCTGACTGAATTTTGGTTAAAGACAGCAGAAAATCTGACTGAATTTTGGTTAAAGACACCAGAAAAAGCCAGCCTGGACTCTGGCAGGGGTGGAATCAGGTCTGGCATGAGCTCAAACTGGATTTAGAGGTGTGACAGAACGAGGAGCACTGTCCTACCTGCATCCACTGCCTCTGCCCTCGCCGAGCCCTGCAGAAACACAAACACAAACAGAAATATTCTGGGGAGAGCCACAGCAGCCCTGAACACCTGGCTGGGCTGTGCAGAGCACCAGGGAATAGCTGGGTGCAGCTGGAATATCCAGGCTGGCACGCAGAAGGAGCACCAGGCTGACATTTAAACAAAGCATGGTGAGGATTTGATAAATCCTGACAGATTCCATTTGTGTTTTTAAGGAGCCCAGCTTGAGTTTGAGAGGGAAAAGCCCTTACAGAGGTGTTGATGAGGGTTCTGTTGAGCGTGGTCCTGCTCTCCTCCTCCTCCTCCTCCTCCCGGCTGCCTCCCTGCTCCTGGAGCCTTTTCTCTGTCTCAGCAATGGCTTTGTCCCTGACTGCCCCGTCCGGGGAGCTCAGCCCTTGCAGCAAATTGGCTAAAAAGGCACAGAAAAAAACAGATAAAATATATACACACAGGGTAAATGTGGGAGCAAGCAGGAGATCGGGTGGCACCGCTATAAAGTCCCAGAAAGGTTCGGGTTGGAAAAACCCTTAAACCCCATGGGCAGGGAGCCGTTCCAGGGATGTTCCAGCCTGGCCTTGGGCATTTTAAATAAACCCAAATAAACTTTTCCAGGCTGGATTTCCTGTGGCTTCTGCCACCATCCCGGCCAGGGCGGCTCTGAGCATCCCAATGGACACAGAGGGGACAAAGGGACAGCACGGGTCACAGGGAAACTCGGAATAAACCCGGCCGGGGCGGGCACGAAGGGCATTTTTCAGTCCTCCCTCCCGCTGTCCCGGGATGTCCCCGCGCTGTCCCCGCGCTGTCCCCGCGGCCACCGGGCCCCTCCGGCCACTCACTGACATCGTCCACACGGCGCAGGAAGCGCTGGAAATCCGCCTCGGTGTCCTGGTCACGCAGCATGGCCGGGAGACAGCGAGGGGACAGTGAGGGGACAGCGAGGGGACAGCGGGGACAGCGGGACCCGGCCGGGCTCGAACCCGCGGCGCCGTTGCCGGGGTGACGCGGCACGCGCGGAGATGCAAATTAAGAGGCGGGATTATGCAAATAAGGGAAGGCGAGGGTTGCAAAATGGGCGGGGTTATGCAAACGAGGCGGCGGTTTGGCGGGAAGCCGGCACGTCCCGCGGGCTCCCGGTACAGAATCCCGGGATTGTCCCGGTACAGAGCCCGGGATTGTCCCGGTACAGAATCCCGGGACTGTCCTGGTACAGAATCCCGGGATTGTCCCGGTGCAGAATCACGAGATTGTCCCGGTGCAGAATCACGAGATTGTCCCGGTACAGAATCCCGGGATTGTCCCGGTACAGAGCCCGGGATTGTCCCGGTACAGAGCCCGGGATTGTCCCGGTACAGAATCCCGGGATTGTCCCGGTACAGAATCCCGGTATTGTTCCGGTACAGAGCCCGGGATTGTCCAGGTACAGAACCCCGGGATTGTCCCGGTACAGAGCCCGGGATTGTCCCGGTACAGAGCCCGGGATTGTCCCGGTACAGAACCCCGGGATTGTCCCGGTACAGAATCCCGGGATTGTCCCGGTACAGAGCCCGGTATTGTCCCGGTACAGAATCCCGGGATTGTCCCGGTGCAGAATCCCGGGATTGTCCCGGTACAGAATCCCGGTATTGTCCCGGTACAGAGCCCGGGATTGTCCCAGTACAGAGCCCGGTATTGTCCCGGTATAGAATCCCGGGATTGTCCCGGCTGGAAAGAGCTCCAGTAGCTCCGAGCCCCGAGCTCTGAGTGCCACTCCCGGGCCTTCCCGGGACACCTCCAGCGGTGCGAACTCCAAACCTCCCTGCCGATGTTTCAACCGTTCCACGGGGAAATTCCTGCTGCTGTCCGACCTGAAGCTTGTCCCGATTTTTATGCCAGATTCGGGTTATTTTTCCTTTTAAGATCTCCCTGAAAGGCTTCGTGGATCTCGGAGAGGCGGCGGCGATGGAAGGCGGCGGCCACGGCAGGGAGCCAGAGCATCGCGGAGCGGCGCTGCCGGGGATGGATGCGGGGATGGATGCGGGGATGGATGCAGGGATGCAGGGATGGATGCAGGGATGGATGCAGGGATGCAGGGATGGATGCAGGGATGGATGCAGGGATGCAGGGATGGATGCAGGGATGGATGCAGGGATGGATTCAGGGATGGATGCAGGGATGGATGCAGGGATGGATGCGGGGATGCAGGGATGGATGTGGGGATGCAGGGATGGATGCAGGGATGCAGGGATGGATGCAGGGATGCAGGGATGGATGCAGGGATGGATGCAGGGATGGATGCAGGGATGGATGCAGGGATGCAGGGATGGATGCAGGGATGCAGGGATTGCCATTCCCGGCACGTCCCGAGCCCAGGAACGGCCAACTCTGCTCGGAGAGAACCGGGCAGGACAGGGACAGGTCACCAGTCACAGGGACAGGTCACAGGGACAGGTCACAGGGACAGGTCACAGGGACAGGTCACAGAGGGGCGCTGAGCTCCAGAATCCCCCATCCCTGCCACCCTCGGCTGCAGGAACAGCCAGGAAATCCCTTTTCCCCGAACAATTCCCTTCCCTCCCCTCACTGCCATCAGCTCTGCACCGCCCTCCATCCCAAAGGGGTTTTTGCCTCTAATGAAGCTGTTCCCAGCCCAGTGTCCAGTTAAAATCACCCACTGGGGCACTGGGATGCTCAGGAATTTGGGGGTTTGTTATCCCACCAAACCTGGGCAATAAAGCAGAAAATGTGCAGAGGGCAGAGACACCTTCAGTGTCTGAAAACTTCAAAAAGCACTTAAAATCCTCTGAAGCTCATGCACGACATTCCTTTACTGATACCTGATAAAATTATGATTTCTGCAAGGGGTGGGAGAAAGAGGCAGCACAAAAATCTTCCTCCACCTCCCTCCAGCCCCTCTGCCCCGCTCAGACTTACCCCAAATTCAGCCCGGGGGAAAAGGAGCCACACTCAGCCAAGGTGACACTGCCAGTCAGGTGCCATGGCCTTAAAGGGGGAGAGACGAGGGAAAATCAAAATTAAATGGAAAATAAAAGGTGTGAGGGTTGAGAAAATGGCTGAAGAAGCTTTAAGAGCCAATAGAGGATCCGTCAGTGGTTTTGCCACTGAGCACAGCCCGGCTCCAGGGGCAGGAAATTCCCTTTTCACCTCTCTGGGAGCAGAGGGAGCCCTGAGTGCCCCGGGTTCCAGGGAGCCAGGCTAAGGCAGGGACAGCTTCCAGGACAGGGACTGGGAATGAAGAACCTCTGAACACAGAAAGGGAATCCCAGCACCCCCCTAACCCCAGCCAGGGATTTTGGACCAGCTGATGTTCCCCCATTGGAAGTACTCAGTGATTTTTACATCAAATGTTTGGGGAGTGACTTAAAAATCTCCTTTTCAGCAACATGGAAACTTCCGTGTGAAAATCAATTGGGAAGATAAGAAAACCCTCCCCTCTCAATAACCCCAGAGTAAAAAAAAGTTAAAGTTGGGCATTTGGTCAATTTTTAGCTAGAATTTAGAATAAAAAAATCAAGGTTTTAAAATGAATTAATTGAATAAATTAATTATATTCTAAACTCATTAAGTTCAGGCACCCAGTTGGGGCTGGGCAGAGGTCACCTCTTACACCCAACACTCCAGCCCCACTTTGCACAGCCAGGTAACAGAAAAGTGCCTTTCTGGGGAGGGGGAAACGTTTCACAGGAGCTGTGAAATTGCTTTTTGTGTTTGCTATCTCCAGGAAATAAGTAAATAAATACAGAGGGACAAAGAAAGGAACTTCAAAGGGCTTTTAGTGGCACTGAGGCAGAGCAGTTAAAGAAGGGCAGACTGCAGGCATCAGCTTTTTTTTTTTTTTTTTTTTTGTAGTTTTTATTTGAACACAGTATTCTGACAGAATGCAAAGTCAAAATCCTCAGTTAGTATCAGTATTTACACCAGTGAGAATGGGGATAAAGGTGGAGTCGATGTTTCACTCGGTAAAAAGATTTTTTGTTTTTTTGTTTTTTTAACAAGATAGAAGGCCCCCAAAAGTAGGGAATGCTGGGGAAGGATGGCCATGGAGGGGCTGAGAACAACTATCAAAACAGCCTGGTGGTGAAAAACGTGGGGCTGGAAGGCTCCATAGAAAAGTGTGAACAGAAAAGCACTCTGGAAGCCGATGGGCGGGATGCACAATTGTCACCTGTACGAATGGTGCGGCACAGATGGCAGCTCCTGTGGCACTGGGGACAGGCAGGGGGCCATGGCAGGGCCACCAACCCTGGGGATGGACACATGGAGTCATGGCAGGGCCACCGACCCTGGGGATGGGCACACAGAGCCATGGCAGTGCCACCAACCCTGGGATGGACACACAGAGCCATGGCAGGGCCACCAACCCCAGGGATGGACACATGGAGTCATGGTAGGGCCACCAACCCTGGGGAGGGACACACAGAGCCATGGTAGTGCCACCAACCCTGGGATGGACAAATGGAATGGCCACAGCAGGGCCACCAACCCTACAGCAGCCCTGGCAGTGCCACCAACCCTGGGGATGGACACACAGAGCCATGGCAGGGCCACCAACCCTGGGGATGGACACACAGAGCCATGGCAGTGCCACCACCACCAGAGCAGCCCTGGCAGTGCCACCAAGGCCAGGTTGGTCCCTCCCCAAGGGCACAGATGGAAGCTGTGAGGCTGCAGCTGGCTGGGAATGGGGCACTTGGAAATTCAGTGTGGGGAGGGGTCACTGGACAGAGCTCAGGGTTCCCTCCTGCTCCACCCACCCCAAACCTGAGCTTTGGGACACAAGGGACCTGAAAGCCCAGCCAGTGCCACCCTAAAGCTGTCCCTGGGTGCTGGGCTGGGCTCTGAGCTCGTCACCTTTTGGGACAAAAGCCAATCCAGGTGGGGCAGCCCCCCCAGTGCTGGTGCAGCTCCCTGGGCAGCTTTTTGGGGATGCTCTTTGGGTGTTTCCTACCAGCTGCTCAGCTTTGGGGCTAGAGCACAGCCAGGTGACAAAACTGGGCACAAAAGGGACAAACTCTGCTCACCCAGCAGGATGGAGGCACCATCCAGAGCTGCCCAGCTGCAGCCACAGCTGCCTTTGATGGATTCATTTCTCTGGGGAGAAGAATTGGAGCCCAAGGTCCCCAGGGTTCAGGGGCACTGCTGTGACAGGTTTGGAACCCCCTGGGTTTGGGCACGAGGCTCCATCCTGCCCCAAATCCCCCCAGGACAGGCAGGGGAGCCTCAGCCTGCACCTCCATCCCCTCTGTGCACCCCAGGAGCTGAGAAAACAAAACGCAAGAAACCCCACAGTTAGCACATGACAAAGGCCATTGTTCCTCACAGCTGGACGTGGAGATGCCACTGCACATCTGCAGCATCCCAGGGAATGCAGGGACACATCTGCACATTCCCAGGGAATGCAAGGACACAGCTCCACATTCCCAGGGAATGCAGGGACTCCTCTGCACATTCCCAGGGAATCACAGACACATCTGCACATTCCCAAGGAATGCACAGACACAGCTGCACATTCCCAAGGAATTCATGGACAGCTCCACATTCCCAAGGAATGCACAGACACAGCTCCACATTCCCAAGGAATCACAGACACATCTGCACATTCCCAAGGAATGCAAGGACAGCTCCACATTCCCAAGGAATTCATGGACAGCTCCACATTCCCAAGGAAAGCAGGGACAGCTCCACATTCCCAAGGAAAGCAGGGACACATCTGCACATTCCCAAGGAATGCAGGGACGCAGTTCCACATTCCCAAGGAATCACAGACACATCTGCACATTCCCAAGGAATGCAGGGACGCAGTTCCACATTCCCAAGGAATCACAGACACATCTGCACATTCCCAAGGAATGCAGGGACGCAGTTCCACATTCCCAAGGAATCACAGACACATCTGCACATTCCCAAGGAATTCATGGACAGCTCCACATTCCCAAGGAATCACAAACACATCTGCACATTTCCAGGGAATGCAGGGACAGCTCCACATTTCCAGGGAATGCAGGGACAGCTCCACATTCCCAAGGAATTCATGGACACAGCTCCACATTCCCAAGGAATAACAGACACAGCTCCACATTCCCAAGGAATTCATGGACACATCTGCACATTCCCAAGGAATGCAAGGACAGCTCCACACCCCTCATCCTTCAGTCACCTCGGCCTGCTTCTCTCTTTTAAAGGCTTCTGCTCTTTGTAAGAGTTGTTCTCTTTCTGTTTTTTTTTAAATTCTTTTAATTCCTGAATATTTTTTTTTGTTTGTTTCTCAAATCTGAACTAGCGCTACACCTTCCACATCCAAACTATGTTGAAGCTTTTATTATTTCAATACTATGACAAAAAACACGGTTCACACTAAAATAGTCACGCACCCACAGTGCACAAGCTTGCAGATCTAAAGTAGAATTAAAAAAAAATCAAAACAAAATGAAAATAAAATAAAAGGGAAAATAAAATAAAATAAAAATAAAAATAAAAAAAAAAAGGAAATAATACCCAAAACCCCAACAGGAGGAACATCTCTATACAATGGGCTGGTCTCTCCCTACACTCTGCCTTCCTTCTGCTCAAAGCTCCTTCTCACCCCCAAATCTCAGAGTTGCTGTGTGATTCCTGACAATAAATCCCATTACCCCAAATCTCAGAATTTCTGTGATTCCTGATAATAAATCCCATTACCCCAAATTCAGATTTGCTGTGATTCCTGATAATAAATCCCATTCCTCAGCTCTCCCACCCCAAATTCAGAGTTGCTCTGTGATCACTGATGATCAATCCCATTACCCCAAATTCAGATTTGCTGTGATTCCTGATGATCAATCCCACTCCTCAGCTCCCCCATCCATAATTTCATTTTCCCTGGCACAGAATTCCAGCCCCTGCTCCTGATTCCAGGGGTTGGACCTGCAGGAAGGGTCTGGAATCTGCCCAGCACCTTTGGGGGAAAAACCTTTATTTTTGGGTTTGTATTTTTATTTAGGGTCAGAGGACATGGTATTTACTGAAATTGGTATTTAATGAAATTAGAGTTTATTGAAATTGGGATTTACTGAAATTAGAGTTCATTGAAATTGAGATTTACTGAAATTGGTGTTTGCTGAAATTGGAATTGGCTGAAATTGGAATTGACTGAAATTGGGATTTACTGAAATTGCTTTTTTCTGAAATTGGTATTTTTCTGAAACTGGAATTTTCTGAAATTGGTGTTTACTGAAATTGGTATTTTCTGAAATTGGTATTTATCAAAACTGGTATTTGCTGAAACTGGAATTTGCTGAAATTGGTATTTTCTGCAGCTGGTATTTTCTGAAATCAGAATTTACTGAAATTGGGATTTTCTGAAATTGGTATTTACCGAAACTGGAATTTGCTGAATTTGGAATTGACTGAAATTGGGAATTTCCTGCCCTAACCAGGAGGGATCCATCTGGCCCAGACCAGCCCAGACTGTCCAAGCTCCCTGGAGCTCCCCAGAGCCCGGGAGGGGTCTGTGAACAAAGGGGAGAATGTCCTAAAAAAGCAGAGATGATATTTCTCTATGCAGTCAGGCCCAGGTCCAGCGAGGGATCCAAAGAAAATTTAAGCACAGGAGGATTTTCTCCAGCAGCTCCCTCACCCCAAGCAGGTTTGGGGAGTGCTGGACAAAGCCCTTGCCTGGTGGGGAGTGCTCTGAACACCCCCACCCCCCAAAAAAACCCCAAACCAAACCCCAGCATCGCTTTTCTTCTTACTCCAGTAAGAAATAATAATAATAATAATAACAATAATAATAATAATAACAATAATTAAGAAAAGAGAAAAGGGGAAACGACTACTGTAAACATCCATGGTTGAAAATGTCTCCCTTTGCAAAGCAAGCATGCTGCTACCCTAGTGTCTACAGGACTGGATGGACTGAAAAAACAAAACAAAACTAAATAAAAAAAAGAAAAGAAAAAGAAAAAGGCAGCTATTTTACACATCCATTTCAACACAAGTTAAAAAAATATCTGTCAATTGTAAACACTGGAAAGAACCAAAGTTGGCAAAAAAAAAAAAAAATTGAACGTAGAATTGAAAAAGAAATGTAGAGTCTGAATACTGCAAATTGAAATACATCCCCCAAGCTGCAATTTTGGCATTCTTCCTAAAAACAAACAAGAACAATAAACCCCAAATGAAGTCTAACGTGGCGAGCAGGATTCAGTCACAAAGAGCTCGAGACACTTTGCATACTGACCAGATACAAGGTGAACAGAAACCATAACTTATTTATGAGGCTTTACATATTTCAAACTCGACTGAAAAGTATAAAAATAAATTGTGGACTTTGTTCTTTAAGCACCAGCTGTGCCCAGCAGCACACTGGTTATCTCTGCTATACTAACAAAGGAAACAACAGGGTCTCTTGGCTTTTTTTTTTTTTGTCTTTTTTAGTAGTTTTTTTTTCTTTTTTTTGTGTCTAGGACTACTTGATTTGGAGCTTCCCAACCACATTGCAACCAGCATTGCAATGTTTGCTTGTTTGAATATACACAGGGCAGCTGAGCCCTGATTTGGTGACGGGTTTAACCCTGTTCTTAACATGTTTTACTTTTTAAAAGCAAGTGCACAACGAATAGAACCTTTCTAGAAATCTCAAAGAAACCACAAAACAGAACTCAATCAAAACAAACAAAAAAACAACAAAAAGAGAAGAAGAGGAGAAAAACAAAAAAAAGGAAACAAAAGGAAAAAAGAGACATTCCCTCCCTCCCCCCATTTATGCATTTTTCTGGTTGGTTGGTTTGTTTTTCTTTTTTAAAAAAAGGCAACAGACACTAGAGGAATGAGATGGGTGTGTGGGTTGTGATTTCAATGCTCGGGGGAGCTTTCTGCCCCCTCTGCCGGTGCTGATCATGCTTTGCTCTCGTTCTCCTTTGTTTGTGTGGCTTCGTTGGGCACCGTCTTCACCTCTGCCGGGGGGCTCTTCCTGTCCTGCACGGCGCCTTTGTCCTCTGCTGGCATTTTCCTGGGGAGAAGCACCAGAGGACAGAGTTTAGAGGCACACAAACACAGCCTGGCCTGTGGGGAACAGTGTTTGTCTGGGAATAAATGGCTTTGGGAGAGCAAAACCAGCATTGCCTGATGCAGAGAAAGGAACACCCAGCTCAGCTCCCCCACCCTGGTTCATTTAGTTCTGCATTAATTTTTTTTTTTTGGGTTTTCCTGCCCTGGCTTGGCTCAGGGCTCAGCTGCAGGGGTGCAAAAAGCAGCAGCAAGGAAACCTCAGAGAGCTGCAGAAGGATTTGGCTACAGCACCAAACTCCCTGGACATTTAGCAGCAATCCCATTTTTTTTGTGTGTTCCTGCAGGAATCCAGTCCTGAAACCCCCAGGGTGCTGGAGAAAGGAAACACAGAGGACAGGGATTCTGTCACAGACGAGGTCACCACCCTGAGAGGTGACAAGTGCCAGCCCAGCCAGTCCCACATCTGCAGCACAGCTGGGAGCCTCCCCAGCCCCAGGCGCTGTTTGCTCTCTCCTGCCCCACTCAGGGGCTGCCCCAGCCTGGGGACAGTTCCAGAGTTCTGGTGCTGCCACCCTGGCACTGCCTGACCCTGCTCAGAGGGAATCCAGGGGCTGTGCTCACTGACCTGCACAACCTCAGCACTCTGAACACCAAACTGCACTGACCCTGCTCCTCCTCATCAAAGAACAACCCAGGACACACAGAACTGCCCAAAAGCTGAACACCACCACATTCCTGACAAACTCCCAGCTCCTTTCCCTGCCTCCCTGGCACAGCCTGCTCCTGCTCTCCTGCTGGCCCTTCCAAGCCCTGTGGGCTCTCAGGGGAGTGAGTTGGCCAAGGAAACAGTGAGATTAGTCAAGAGAACACCCAACAGAGGACACAGCACGAGCACCATGGCACGAGGGACACAGCACACAACCAAGACAAGAGTAAAGGTGGCCGTACTCGGTCTTTGCGGGGGCAGAGCTGTCTGCAGCAGCAGCCTCGGGGGCTTGCCCACCAGCCCCGCCGGCAGCAGGAGGAGTAGCAGTGCCAAGAGCTGCAAAAACATCCTTGGCAAGGTCAATGTCTGGTGGCTTGAAGGTCCCTTCGTCCATTTTTAAGTCCTCGTTCTGCGAGGGGTTGGCGGCGCTGCCCGAGGCAGCCTCGCTCTTCACGCCGCTCGGGTTCTTGGGGGTCTCTGCCGGGCTCTTCACCGTGCTGGGCTCCTTCTCGGGGCTCTTGGCCACCTCCTGCTTGGGCTCTGAGGGAGCTGCAGGGCTGCTGAGGCTGCTGGGGCTGGGGGTGGCCGGCTTGCTGCCGGCTTTGGCGGCGTCGGCCGCGGCGGCGCTGGGGCTGAGCACGGCCTGCCCCGGCAGGACACTTGAAGATAAATTACTGGTGGCCGGAGCAGAGCTGGGGGTGTCGCTGAGATCAACAAGAGGGGCCACTCTGGGGGTGGAGGAGGGCGGCGGTGACGACACCGAGGCGGTGGCCGTGCCTTTGGCCGGGGTGGCCTGGCCGGCGGCCGCGGCGCTGGCGTCGGCGGTGGCCGCGGCCGGAGGGGCAATGCTGGAGGTCAGCGTGGTGCTCTCGCTGGTGGGGCTGTTCTGGGCAGTGGCAAAGGTTTCAGTGATAGTGTCAGAGTTAGTGGTGCCCGTGGTGACAGAAGGCAGCATGTCCTCCACGGTGGCCGCGGTGTCGGCGGGGTGCCTGCGAGGGGGACACGGGGACCAGAGAGAGAGAGAGGGAAAGAGAAAGAGAGAGACAATGAAGCCCCAAGTGAGAGCAGGGAGAGGGGCACAGAGGGACAGTGAGGACAGCACACACACGGGACACAGAGCAGAGACGTGCAGAGGTCACACATGCAAAGGGATCATCAGGAAGAGAGAAAAGGCCGAGAGGGTGACCTGCAGGAAGGGTTTGTTCACATGAGTGTTTGGCTGAGGCAAAGGGGATCCTGTCAGCTCAGACTCCTCTCCTGGCTTCTCTCTGCTCTCAGCCTCTCTGTCCTGAGCTCCCCAGGCAGTCTGTGCCAGCTCTCTGTGCCACCTGCCACCAACATAGCTCGTCCCAGCGTGGGACCCTGAACCCAGCCCCTCACCTGCTCCTGTCCCAGCCCCACCACACCTCAGTTCCTTTGCTCACAGCACTTTAATGCAGATTGAAGCCCCTGTTAGCTCTCAGCTCTCTCAGAGTGCTCAGCCTTGCTGTGATCCACATCCAGGGCCAGCTCCTGGGAGGATCTCTCCCTGGGTTCAGGGCTCTCACCCAGCACTGCTGGGACATTCTCGCTGCCAGCTGGGGCTGATTCTGCTCTGGATCCTTTGCAGTGAGCCTGGGCAGTGCTGCATCTCCACACTGGCAGAGCCTTCCAGGAAACACTGCTTCCTTCCCCTTTCCCTTCCAGTGCTGGGAACAGCAACCACTGAAGCTTGAGGGAGGCACTTCCTCACTGGCACGTGGAGATTTTACCTTTCTTCCTCTCTTCCTGCCCTAACTGGTGCTGCTGAGGGATTAGGGCAGCTGAGGGCAATGCAGTGCCCCTGTGCTAGGGCTGCCTAAGGCCACATACTCTGGCTCTGTCAGCGGGGTGGTCTCGTTGGGCTCCGTGTGCTTGCCCCCATCGTGGTTGGGGGTCCTCTCCTCCTCGGTGCGCACCTCCACGATGGGCTCCTTGGACTCGTCCTTCCTGCAACGAGGGAATGGCAGCGCCAGTGATGGCTGCTCCTGCAAACACAGCCTGCAAAGGGCCACAGGGACACACAGGGCTGAGGGCAGCGCTGCTGGGGCACTCCTGGGTCACTCCTGGGGCCACTCCTGGGGCCACTCCTGGGGCCACTCCTGGGGCCACTCCTGGGTCACTCCTGGGGCCACTCCTGGGTCACTCCTGGGGCCACTCCTGCTTCCAGCACTGCCCACACAGAGCTACGGGGTGTGCCCAGAGCTGGGATGGCCACAGCTGGGATGAGTGAGATGTCCAGTGCTGGGTGAGTGAGATGTCCAGTGCTGGGTGAGTGAGATGTCCAGCACTGGATGTCCAGCACTGGGTGAGTGAGATGTCCAGCACTGGGATGAGTGAGGTATCCAGCACTGGGTGAGTGAGATGTCCAGCACTGGGGTGTCCAGAGCTGGGATGGCCAGAGCTGGGATGTCCAGCAATGAGGTGAGTGAGATGTCCAGCACTGGGGTGTCCAGCACTGAGATGGCCAGAGCTGGGATGTCCAGCAATGAGGTGAGTGAGATGTCCAGCACTGGGGTGTCCAGCACTGAGATGAGTGGGATGTCCAGAATTGGGATGTGAAGCACTGGGATATCCAGTACTGGGATGTCCAGCATTGGGATGACTGGGATGTCCAGTACTGGGATGACCAGTACTGGGATGACCAGGGTGTCCAGCACTGGAATGTTCAGCACTGGGATGTCCAGCACTGAGATGAGTGGGATGTCCAGTACTGGGATGACCAGCACTGGGATGTCCAGCACTGGGATGTCCAGCACTGGGGTGGCTAGGATGTCCAGAATTGGGATGTGAAGCACTGGGATATCCAGTAATGGAGTGTCCAGCACTGGGATGTCCAGCACTGGGATGACTGGGATGTGCAGCACTGGGATGTCCAGCACTGCAGTGTCCAGCACTGGGATACCCAGCACTGAGATGAGTGGGATGTCCAGAAGTGGGATGTGAAGCACTGGGATGTCCAGTACTGGGTGTCCAGCACTGAGATGAGTGAGATGTCCAGCACTGGGGTGACCAGGATGCCCAGCACTGGGATGTCCAGCACTGGGATGACCAGCACTGAGGCCATCTATCTGCTGCCACCAACAGGAACAAGACAAAAAACCAGAGAACAGCTCCACCAACATCTCCTGCAAGCAGCAGCTCCCCCCACCCCAGCCCAGGGCAGTGAGGCCCCCCAGCCCCCAGGGCAGCTCCAGGCTGTGATCTGGGCACACAGGGAGGGTTTTTGGGGCAGTACTCACGAGAAGGCCGCCTTGCCCTCCTCCATGTCCTTGCCCTTGGCCCCCGGGCCGGATTTGCCGCACAGGTTGACGGCGATGCACATGAGCAGCCCGCACTTGTTCAGGAAGTAGCAGGTGACATCCACGGCCACCAGCAGCGCCACAAACACCACCACGAGGATGCCAATGATGGCAGCAGTGCCCAGGCCCGAGGTAGGGCTGGTGCTGGCTTCAGAGACCAAGGGAGAGAAGAACAGAAGGTGTTGGGTTAAAATCTGGGCGTTTAGGGCTCACATTTGGCTGCACTTAAGTTGGATTTTTAGAAACCCACCCTCTGTAGCAGCCCTGTGCTCTGTCCCACAGACACTCTGCCTGAAAGGAGGGAGGGAGCTGCTGGGGCTTTTCCCATCCCTGCTGGGATAAAGCTTGGGAAGCAAACAGCAGAATCCCCTCCTGCTGTACCCAGCAGGGCTCCTGCTTCCCTCCTCCTCCTCCTCAAGGGGAAGGTGCAGAGTGGCTCTGGCACTGCCCAAGCCTGGCCCAAGGAGCAGTGAACTCAAAGCCCAGACTCTGCAGCAGGATTTGTCCTAGTGGGACACAAATCCCTGGGTGATGCTCAGTGCTGGTGAGCCCTGAGGGGTGGGAATTAGTCCAGCTCCTCCCTGGAGCTCTGGGGAGACCCAGCTGTCCAGATGTGCTCTCCCTACCCCTGGAGCCCCAAACCCTTGGAATCTTTGCTTTGCAGAACCCCCAGCAGAGCCCCTGTATCCCCTCAGCCCCATTTCAGGTGAGAAAACCCTTCCAGGGCTCCAGCAGAGCCATGCTCTCTGCCGTGCATTTGTTTGTTTAAAAACAGGAGGCACAGAGGTGCTGCTGCATTTTGTGACCCCGAGATGGACCAGGGAATGCAGATTCCAGCAGAACAGTACAGAAACACTGTGAGGAAACTCACTGACCCTGGGCTCCCAAATCCAGCCCCTGGCCAGCAGAACATTGTCCCACAGCCCAGCCCCTGCCAGCAAGCTGCACAATTCCATGAATTCATCCCCTCTGGTGCCTGCAGGGAGTGAGCAGGGCAGGGATTTTCCCTGTGCTGGTGTGCTCAGGATCCTTGTGTGGGTGATTCAGTAATTAACCTGCTCCTGGGGCTGGGTCACATCCCCATCCACACCCCTGGCTGGGCAGGGTCCAGAGGGTCAGCCAAGGGCAGCACCCCAGGATCACACACCCCAGGATCACACATCCCAGGATCACACACCCCAGGATCACACATCCCAGGATCAGATATCCCAGGATCAGATATCCCAGGATCAGACATCCCAGGATCAGATATCCCAGGATCACACATCCCAGGATCAGATATCCCAGGATCACACACCCCAGGGTGAGACATCCCAGGATCACACATTCCAGGGTCACACATTCCAGGATCACACACCCCAGGGTGAGACATCCCAGGATCACACATTCCAGGGTCACACATTCCAGGATCACACACCCCAGGGTGAGACATCCCAGGATCACACATTCCAGGGTCACACATTCCAGGATCACACACCCCAGGGTGAGACATCCCAGGATCACACACCCCAGGATCACACATCCCAGGATCACACACCCCAGGATCACACATCCCAGGGTGAGACATCCCAGGATCACACACCCCAGGATCACACATCCCAGGATCACACATCCCAGGGTGAGACATCCCAGGATCACACATCCCAGGATCACACATCCCAGGATCACACATCCCAGGATCACACATCCCAGGATCAGATATCCCAGGATCACACATCCCAGGATCACACATCCCAGGATCAGACATCCCAGATCAGACATCCCAGGGTGAGACATCCCAGGATCAGACATTCCAGGATCACACACCCCAGGATCACACACCCCAGGATCACACACCCCAGGATCACACACCCCAGGATCAGATATCCCAGGATCACACACCCCAGGATCAGACACCCCAGGATCAGATATCCCAGGATCACACATCCCAGGATCACACACCCCAGGATCACACACCCCAGGATCACACATCCCAGGATCAGACATCCCAGGATCAGATATCCCAGGATCACACATCCCAGGATCACACATCCCAGGATCACACATCCCAGGATCAGACACCCCAGGATCAGACACCCCAGGATCACACATCCCAGGATCACACATCCCAGGAACAGACTTCCCTGGCTGCCTCCAGAGCTGGAGTTTTCCCCTTCTGGACAATTCCCTTCACACCAGAGTGCTGCTCTGTGTCCTCTCCTCCCCCCCAGTTTTTCCAGGAGCTGTCACCCCCCAAACTCCTGCTGGGACAGGCACAGACCCCTCTGCTCCCCCAAGAGAGCCCTGAGCAGGTCCCAGCCTCCTCTGCAGCCCTGCCCTGCTCCTCTGCCCCAGGAGGAGATGGAGGTGGGAGAAGCAGGACAAGCCTGCAGAGAATGGCCCTGGTTCTGTGCTATTCCAGGATGTGACACCTCAGACAAGGAAACTGGGCCAAGGTAATTGCTGCAATTTGGGTTTCTGGGCTGGCAAGGGAGCCCTGCAATGTGCAGGAGCTTTCCAACCTTTCCCATGAGCTGTGGTTTCACAAATCCTAATTCAGGGCATGAATTGATATTCCAGACCTTCCAGGGACTGGCAGTAAGGAAACACAATAGAAAAATCCTCCATGACCCCGTGAACTTGGGAGGCTCTTGGTGCTGCCTTTCTTTTTCCTTGTAAAGGAATTCTGCTGTTCCTGTAAAATGCAGGGATCATAGTGGAGATTATTCTTTTCACAGACTGCCCCATCTGATCAAATTAAATGGTTTACTATATAATAGTTCTACTTTATAAAACCATTCCCTCCATCCTGTAGCTGGATTTATGTTGTATTTAATGAAAGGAATATTTAGACATCCCTAAAGGGTTTGCTGGGGCCAAAACAACTCTGTGTACAAAAAAAAATGTGTAAAGAAATGGGCTATGGAGCAGCTGCTCACACTGTGTGTATTAAATAAATGTAATAAATTAATGTTGGACACTTCTGACCTGATCCACATCCAACCCTTCCATTAATCCCCTTCAGGGGGATGACATTTCCACCGGTTAAATAAGGAAACACAAACCATTAAAGAACTTCTGGAGTCCTTAATTCTAAAGAAGTGAAGAATTTATTAATTACAAATTATGTTTTCCAATGGAAAATGAGCTTCCTGCAAGACTGGCTTTTCTAATCCCCCTCATTTTACAGTGCACAGGAAAAGCAAGCAGCAGTTTGAGTTTCTGTACAAAAACTGCCCTGGCAGAGAGAGCTCAGCTGTGTCTTCCTAAGGGGCCTCAGCTACACAATGTCCAGGCACAGGCACAGACAAAAAGGATGGAGAGAGGCAGGTGGGACTCCAGGCATTTCAAAGGCCCTACAGCATTTGGCAAAAGAAAGAAGAATGGACAAAACAAAGAAAAATCCATTTTGTGCACCCAGAAACAAAAGCCAGGAGGAGAAAAGCTCCTGCCAAAGCTCCCACTGCACACACAGGAATTTCCTTTGCAGGTTTTACAGAGCTGCTGCCTCACACACTCACAGTGGGGACAGGGACCAGGACACAAATGCAGTGTCCCCAGCAGTGCCAGGACACAAATGCAGTGTTCCCATTTGTGCCAGGACACAAATGCAGTGTCCCCAGCCATGCCAGGACACAAATGCAGTGTCCCCAGCCATGCCAGGACACAAATGCAGTGTCCCCAGCTGTGCCAGGACACAAATGCAGTGTCCCCAGCTGTGCCAGGACACAAATGCAGTGTCTCTAACCATGCCAGGACACAAATGCAGTGTCTCTAACCATGCCAGGGCACAAATGCAGTGTCTCTAACCATGCCAGGACACAAATGCAGTGTCCCCAGCAGTGCCAGGACACAAATGCAGTGTCTCTAACCATGCCAGGACACAAATGCAGTGTCCCCAGCAGTGCCAGGACACAAATGCAGTGTCTCTAACCATGCCAGGACACAAATGCAGTGTCCCCAGCCATGCCAGGTCACAAATGCAGTGTCCCCAGCTGTGGAGTTTGGCCTGGGCAGGGCACTGGCATTGCCCAGAGCTGCACTGAATTCCTGCCTCACTGTCACCTCAGAGCCCCTTCAAGCTCTGCAGCTCCCCTGGGACTGCCTGGGGAATATCAGGGGATCATAAACCCCAGAATGGTCTGAAGGGACCCCCAATCCCATCCACTGCACCCTGCCATGGCCAGGGACACCTCTCACTATCCCAGGTGGTTCCAACCTGGCCTTGGACACTTCCAGGGGCTGCTCTGGGAATTCCACCCCAGCCCTCCCCACCCTCACAAGGAAGAATTCCTTCCCAAGATCCCCCCTAACCCTGCACTCTGACAGCCTGAACCCATTCCCCTTTTCCTGTCCCTCCACCCCTTGGAATCATCCCTCTCCACTTTTCCTTTCAGGTCCTGCAAGGGGCAGTGGGGTCCCCCCAGAGCTTCTCCTCCCCAGGCTGAACACACAGTGACCCCAAAATCCTCTTTCCTCCCCCTGCCCCAACAGCCCAGCCCACCCCAGCAGCTCCAAGAGTCAGGAGAAGCTGTTCTGAAATCCTTTTGGATAAAACCTTTTAGATAACACCTTCATTTGATCCCCAGAACCTTGCAGCTGCAGACACCTGCTCTGCTCCTGGTGGAGCAGGACATTCCCAAACCTCCCTGCCCATGAAAATGTTCTGACAAACAACTCTGAGAACATGCAGGGGCTTTAACAGCCCCTGGGAATGCTGCCAGGCTCTGCAGCCCCTCACACACACACACAAATGGGAACTGTGCCACAAAAACCCCAATGTTTGAGCATCTTCAGATGTGAATCTCTGCCTCCTCTCTGAGCTGGCTTTTCCAAAAACTCTGTTTAAATTTTATTTTGCTCCCATCAAGACCTTGAACGTGACACCACAAGGGTCTGACAGATCTCTGGTATCTGGTGTGTCACAAATCTGCATCAATTAGTGCTAAAAAACCCATTTATGCTCCTTGAAAGAAGCACTTTTTGTCCCCATTCCATGCTGGCTGGGTTCCTGATTGCTCTTGGGTTTGGGATTCATTTCAGCCACATGAAAGATGTCTCAGCTGCTTGTCAGGGCTCAGCCCCAGAGAATCCTCCCCTGCCCTAAACCCCTGTCCAGGACAGAACCCCCCAGGTGCTGCTCTCTCTCCACACCACACAAACTTAGAGATCATTTTAATAACTGATGATTTTAATTAACGACTGTGATTTTGGTGAGAATCTCAGCCCCAGGCAGTGAGCTCCCTCTGTGGGAATGGGGAAACCACAAAAAGCTGCTCCCAGCCCTACAGTTAATCCAGTTAGGGGGAAATCAGAAATCACACCATGTTTTAGTATCACGATTATTTTGCTGCACTTCAGCAAACTCCAAAGCTTTAACAAAGTGTCTACACTCTAAACACTGGAAATCAGGGAGGTTTTACAACAAAAAAATAAAAATCCACAGGCTTTGTGTGTGACACCTGCACCAAGTTTCCATTTACAATCCAGACAGGAAGGAAAGTTCCTAACTCATAAAGAACAAGGTCTGAACAAACACAGCAGAGCAGAAAAGGCAGAGCCAGACACGAGTGAGGGCAGGATTTTGTTTGTCCCTGTGAGAATTCTGTCAGGAGAATGAAACCCACCCAGCTGAGAGGGTTTGAGACATTCTGGACAGACAATTCAAGGGAGAGAGTCCTGATTTAGGAGGGCATCAGAGGGGATTTTCCATCCCAATGGATTTCCCATCCCAATGGATTTCCCATCCCAATGGATTTCCCATCCCAATGGATTTCCCATCCAAATGGATTCCCTATCACAAAGAATTCCTTGTTGTGTTGGTTTTTTTGTGATTTTTTTTTTTAGTGTGGGTTTTTGGGGGTGGGGAGTTGTTTATTTTTTTTTAAGAAGCAAAGATAAAACCATCTGAATTTTGTTCCAGGAAATTCCCAGGATTTGATAACAAAGACAGTTCCACTGCACCAGTTCAGCCCATGGATTCATCCTGTCACACACAGTTAACCAGGAATATCATTAAGGATCAGGAACAATTAATTCTGGATCCAAGTTAAGATTTTCTGTTAGAAGAGCACGGAAAGGGATCTCTGTGATAACACAGCAGTGCAAATCCAGGGAGTGTTAAAGAAGAACTGGAAATTCCATTCCAGGTGTCCATGGGCTGTGCCTGCCCAAAAAAAAAATTCAAAAAAAAAAGCAGCAGTGCCCCCAGAGTGATCCCAGCAGATGTTTGCAGGCAGAGCAGCACAGCAGGAAAAGCTTCCAGACATTGGAATCCACAGCAAAAGCCCCCAGAGACATCTGGGCAATCAGCAGGATGGTCTCTGACAAATCTTCTCTTGCTTTTTACAGTCTGTGGGCTTGGGGTTGTGGATGGGGCCTCCTTTTGCACAAGATCAGCACCAGATGTGCAGAGAAATCAGAAAAAAGCAGGATCTTAAAGGCTTTCAACATTGCACCTTCCTTTGATGAAAACAGCAAGCAAACAACACCAAAAAATCTTTCTTTACATCCATTTAAAAGGGCAAATTCATTACAAGTAACAAAAAAATGTTAAAGAGAAAAAACTCGGCTTAAACCTTTTTTTCCTTGTTACAAAATACTGACTCTTTCAAATTAAACATTTTTTTTCAAGTGTTCTGTGTTTGTTTCTTTCTTTTTTTTTTTTTTTTTCTCTGAACTGACAGGATCCTCTGAAGCAAAGTTATCTCCTTTCACACCTTGGTGGGACCCAGGCCTTCCCAAGCAAATATTGCTTTATTTGACTCTTTTTTTTTTTTAAGTTTCTAACAGAGCAAGAGCAGAGTCACTGCAGAGAGAAGCAATGAGACAAAGGAGGACGACGCTGATGGACTTCCCAAGGTCGCTGCAGGTGCCAGACAATGGTTCCCACAGGGGAATTATGGTTGTTGGAAAAACAAATTTGGTGCATGTGGCAAGCGTGGATGTTCCCCGTGAGATCCAAGGTGACCATGGATGACAGACATAGGAAAGGAATTGGGGAAAAGGGAGAGGGGAGGGAAAGAAAGGAAGAGAGGAAGAAAAAAAAAAGTAAGAAAAAAAGAGAGAGAGAGAAAGAGAGAGAGAAATAGATAAAAAAAATTAGGTCATAAATACAGAAAACATAAGAATCAAAGGTTTATTTAATCTTGTAAATTAAAATGGCTCAGGGTTCAAGGAGCAGCACATTCTCCACACGAGGGGCAGAAGCTCAGCAAAGCCCAAAGCTGCAGAGCAGGGTCCAAGGCAGGGTGGGAGGGGGATGCAAGCAAATGAGATTAAAAATGATGGGACAGGAGGGGCTCAGAGACAGGGAGATGGTGTCTGGACTTTAGAACACAACACTGCCTTTAACAGGGAAAAAAAGGAACACAAGAAAAGCCTTGGTGCAGCACAGAACCCACCTGCCTGCCCAGCCCTTCCCCAAGCCTGGGGAACAAACCCACATTATCCTGAAGGAGCTCACAATCCTCTGACTTTGCCATTCATCCTCCCAGCTGCTTGGGAACCACTCCAGTGCCACTGGGATCATTGTTATTATAATTATTATCATTACTGAAAATAGCACCCTCATCCTTGCAGCCACTCAGCCTCTGCACAGGTGAGGGGAACAAAAACTCCACACAATAAATGCACATTTTCCTGCAGGGAATCCCTGCTTCTTGCTGCCAGGCACAGCAAATGGCTCTGACTCCTGCACAGCTCGTTCTGAGATAAAAACACAGAAATGCCACAGAAACAAGGAAAGGAAAGGAACACACAGAGCCTCTCCCCTGCTGCAGTTTGGCAACAAAACCTGTGGGGCAGAGGAAAAACCAAGCTGGCCCTGGAAACATTCTGCAGTGTTTTCAGTCCAAGGGAACACCTTGGAAAGCCAGAACAACAAAACCCCAGGAAAAAAGCCACAAAGGCAGCAGGAAGCATTGCACTGCACAGGGACACAGCACTCCTGAGGACAGCTGAGTTCCAGCTCCTGGGGACTCCCTGCACACCCAAAATCTGCTTTTCCAAGGGCAGCCCTGGAGTGCAGCCCCAGCCCCAGCTCCTGCACACCCAGCTAAGCCATGCCTGACTGCAGAGAGGTTCCCCTCTGGGCTTTCCCTGGTTTTCAGAGGGTTCCTGCACATGTTACATGGATTGGAAGGGCTCAGAGGGGGAGCAAGGATTAGTGCTGCTGCAAGTGAGAATCACAGAGGGAGTTAATGAGTTACTGAGGGTCCTTCCACCCAGAGCTGCTCCCTGTTCAAGCACCCCCAGCCTCTCCTTGGCCCCATCTCCCTCCTCAGTGCCACTGCCACTTCTCCAGCCCAGTCACCCATTCTGTGCTCAACATCATCATCTGCCTCAGCCAGGGGCTCTGCAGCATCCCCAGCAGCTCTGAGCTGTGTCCTTCAGCCAGGAATGGGCACAGGGAGCAGGGCAGGCACTCAGACCTTGGGGACAAACTGAAGGAAACTCTCAGGTTTCAAGAGAAAACATGAGGCAGAACGAAATGGAGTCAGTGCAGGGAGAGTTTGCTCAGCATCCCTGCCTTTAACCACCACAAATTCCATTTACAGCCACTCCAGCAATCCCATCCTCAACTTTTGGTTGCTTTGTGTGGGTTCCCCCCCTCCTTTTTTTAAATGTCCACATGTAGAAAAGAAATCCTAACTGTCCTTTCAACAGATTGCCACCAACTGCTCAGTTCCAGTTCCCCAGCTGAGAGCTCTGCTTGGTTTTTGCAGTAATTGTCCTTATCCCTCTCTTTATGAGCACACTGATAAGTGCAGTCTGTCTTAAGAGCTTCCAGCAGCATCCTAAAGCTTTTGAATTATTTTTTCCTAATGTCCTCCTCAACACTGAATGGCTGCTGTTTGAAAATTACTGTCATTTGGTGATTTGAATTGAAAAATGCTCAGAGAGAGATTTCCACTGCCTTCTCATCCAGCTGCCAGCAAACTCCTGATGCCTTCATTCCTCCAGAGATGGACAAACAAGCAGGGAGGGAGATTTGGGAAATCTGGATTGGGAAAAGCATCACCCTGCAGAGCTGAAGGGAAATCTGGATTGGGAAAAGCATCACCTGCACACCTGAAGGGAAATCTGGACTGGGAAAAGCATCACCCTGCACACCTGAAGGGAAATCTGGATTGGGAAAAGCATCACCCTGCACACCTGAAGGGAAATCTGGATTGGGAGAAGCATCACCTGCACACCTGAAGGGAAATCTCTCTTGTGAGAAGCATCACCCTGCACACCTGCAGGACCCACCTGAGTTCCAAATCCCACTTTCTGCTCTCAGTAAACTTCCCCTACCCCACTGAAGGAGCCAACATTCCCTGGGAACAGCCAGGCAGGGAGGTGCCAGGGGAGCAGTCCCCCATACCTGTCACAGGTATGCACACAGCCACAACCCTCAGCTCCCTGGGGGACCAACCATGAGAGAATGGGCTTGAAGCAAGCGAGCTCTGGGGTTATGGGCACACGAGGGAGCTGTGTGGCATTAATGGGAGCAAGCCCAGGAGCACAGCAGAGCCCAGGGGTGTCACAGCAGAGCCCAGGGTGGGTACAGCAGAGCCCAGGGCACAGCAGAGCCCAGGAGGGCACAGCAGAGCCCAGGGGGGGCACAGCAGAGCCCAGGGGGGGCACAGCAGAGCCCAGGTCACAGCAGAGCCCAGGGGGGGCACAGCAGCAGTACCTGGGATCACCAGGACACAGCAGCAGTACCTGGGTCACCAGGGTGACACAGCAGTACCTGGGTCACCAGGACACAGCAGCAGTACCTGGGATAACCAGGTCACAGCAGTACCTGAGTCACCAGGTGACACAGCAGCAGTACCTGGGTCACCAGGACACAGCAGTACCTGGGTCACCAGGGCACACAGCAGTACCTGGGTGACCAGGGTGACACAGCAGCAGTACCTGTGTCACCAGGACACAGCAGTACCTGGGTCACCAGGGCACACAGCAGCAGTACCTGGGTCCCCAGGGTGACACAGCAGCAGTACCTGGGTCACCAGGTGACACAGCAGCAGTACCTGGGATCACCAGGGCACACAGCAGTACCTGGGTCACCAGGGCACACAGCAGCAGTACCTGGGTCACCAGGGTGACACAGCAGCAGTACCTGGGTCACCAGGACACACAGCAGTACCTGGGATCACCGTGGGCTGTGCTGACGTGCGGAAGGCGTAGTGGGCAGGCTTGGACTTGCCCTGCTGGTTCTCGGCCACCACGTACACCTCATAGTCTGCATTCCAGTCCAGTGACTTCAGCATGACGTGGTCACTGCCTGACGGCAGCCGGATCTCGGGCTTCCACTCCGAGGAGTGCTTCTGCAGGGAGGGACACACACCTTCAGCTCAGCCCTGCCACTCTGAACTGCACTGGGATAGAGCTCTGAACTGCATTAGAACTCTGAACTGCACTGGGATAGAGCTCTGAACTGCACTGGGATAGAGCTCTGAACTGCATTGGGATAGAGCTCTGAACTGCATTGGGATGGAACTCAACTGCATTGGGATAGAGCTCTGAACTGCACTGGGATAGAGCTCTGAACTGCACTAGGATAGAGCTCTGAACTGCACTGGGATAGAGCTCTGAACTGCACTGGGATAGAGCTCTGAACTGCATTGGGATAGAGCTCTGAACTGCATTGGGATAGAGCTCTGAACTGCACTGGGATAGAGCTCTGAACTGCATTGGGATAGAGCTCTGAACTGCACTGGGATAGAGCTCTGAACTGCATTGGGATAGAGCTCTGAACTGCACTGGGATAGAGCTCTGAACTGCACTGGGATAGAGCTCTGAACTGCATTGGGATAGAGCTCTGAACTGCACTAGGATAGAGCTCTGAACTGCACTGGGATAGAGCTCTGAACTGCATTGGGATAGAGCTCTGAACTGCACTAGGATAGAGCTCTGAACTGCACTGGGATAGAGCTCTGAACTGCATTGGGATAGAGCTCTGAACTGCATTGGGATAGAGCTCTGAACTGCATTGGGATAGAGCTCTGAACTGCACTGGGATAGAGCTCTGAACTGCACTAGGATAGAGCTCTGAACTGCACTGGGATAGAGCTCTGAACTGCATTGGGATAGAGCTCTGAACTGCACTGGGATAGAGCTCTGAACTGCATTGGGATAGAGCTCTGAACTGCACTGGGATAGAGCTCTGAACTGCACTGGGATAGAGCTCTGAACTGCATTGGGATAGAGCTCTGAACTGCATTGGGATAGAGCTCTGAACTGCATTGGGATAGAGCTCTGAACTGCATTGGGATGGAACTCTGAACTGTATTGGGATAGAGCTCTGAACTGCATTGGGATAGAGCTCTGAACTGCACTGGGATAGAGCTCTGAACTGCACTGGGATAGAGCTCTGAACTGCATTGGGATAGAGCTCTGAACTGCATTGGGATAGAACTCTGAACTGCATTGGGATAGAGCTCTGAACTGCACTGGGATAGAGCTCTGAACTGCTTTAGGATAGAGCTCTGAACTGTATTGGGATAGAGCTCTGAACTGCATTGGGATAGAGCTCTGAACTGCATTGGGATAGAGCTCTGAACTGCATTGGGATGGAACTCTGAACTGCATTGGGATAGAGCTCTGAACTGCATTGGGATAGAGCTCTGAACTGCACTGGGATGGAACTCTGAACTGCATTACAGAAAGTGCTAGCAAGTTCTCCTCACAGTTCAGTTCACAATCCTTTTCCAGCCCCAGAACCAAGGACACCACTGCAGCTTCAGGCCCAAATGTGTAATTTATACAGAAAGTGCAAAGAGCAGGGAATGGAGGAGAGAATCTGGGAGGGTGAGACTGCAGAACCTGGAGCTGGAATTGGGCAGCTAACCCCAGTATGGAAATGGGAGAAGTTAACTAAACAACTAAACAACTTTCAGAGGGCAGAAGCTGCAAATTCTCTCCACCCTGCAGAAGTGCTCCCACCCCAGCACATCAAACTGAAACCATGAGAGTGCCAGAGATTTCTCCCTTCAATTCCCCCCTGCCAGGGCTGGCTGTGCCACACTTACAGCTTTGTACTTGATCAGGTAGTGCCTGATGGGGGAGCCTCCATCGTCCTGCTTGATGACATTCACTTTGATGGAGTTGCCATCCTCTCCTATGTGACCTTCCAGCTTGGGGGCACTGGGTTCCCCTGCAACAACGGGGCATGCAGGGTTATTTGTGAGAAAAAAAACAACAAAAAAAGGCATTATCAAGGAAAAAGTGCTCATAGAAATCAGAAGAATGTTATTGATTATCCTCAGCTCATGAGCTGACCCACACACAGAGGACACCTGAGGTAAGTATCTGCCACACCCAAGAGCTTCGTGCATTTGAAACACCAAATTTCCATTTTCATGTGTGCTGGAACGGAGACAGAGTGGAAAAGATCCCCCCTTCCCCAAGAAAACCCCAAAGCAATGAGCACTTTGCTGCTTTTGTTGGAAGAACTCTGTGAAACAGCTGGCAAACCAAGAATCTCTGTGGGTAAAGAGCACCCTGGGAAGGAGCTGGTGCCTCACAGACCCAGGGCTGCACTCTGGATTTGTTCAGGGGTTTGAGAGGGGCTGCACCACTCCAGTGAATGTGAAAACACCTGAGCAGGACCCCAGAGCACATCCCCTCCCCCAGCCTGCACAGAGAAAGCCCTTCACTCTTGTGGAATAACCATTTCTAGAAAACAGCCATCATTTCCCCAGCTGCATCCCTGCCAGCAGCAGAAAATGGGGATGTCCCCTCTCCTGCAGGGCACACTGAGTGACAACCCCAGCCCTGCCACCCACAGCTCCCAAACTGCTTCTCCTGCCCAGCTCCTCAATTGCTGCAGGCCAGGGGAGGATCCCAACCCCAGCCCTGTTAAAAAAGCCAAACACAGAAGGTCTGGTTCCACATTTACAGCCCTGGGTTTGTGTCCTCATGGACATTCCTGAGTGGCCACAGGAAGGTTCAGCTCCCACCATCCTTCCAAAGTTCATCTTCAGGAGGAGCTGGAAGCCCTTTCCCCTCCCTCCTCCCTTCCAAAGGAATATGAGCACAATTTCTGGGTGAAATACCAATGGGAAAACTGGGCTGGAACTGTGACTGAAGATGAATTCCCTGTTAGTGCACTGTACCAAGAAGGGAATCAATCACACTCCAGGAGTGTGGGACACACACATTTGTGTTTCACACCACAGCAACTCCTCTGATGGATGGAAAGAGGCAACACTCCTGTTTTCCAGGTTATATCTTGCTTTTCCAGGTTATGTCTTGCTTTTCCAGGTTATATTTTGCTTTTCCAGGTTATATTTTGCTTCTCCAAACCCTTTCTCTGCCTTTATCCCCACTGCAAAGCTTCCACACCCCCTGGAGGTTCCAGATGTGGACTCCACCCTGGGACAGCTTTCTCAGAGACCATGAAAAGGTGACACAAGTGTGGTTTAAGGCACAAATAAACAGGAAAGCTTCCTCCTCACCTGGGCATATTGAACAGATCAGTTAAACAAGTAATGATATTTTTTCCCTCAATCCCAAACCCAGCACAAAGTCCCTGTGGCAGGAGCTGCTCTGCACTGACTGTCCTGTTAACAATTCCAGAAGCCAGCAGCAGCAGCCTGGTTCTGTGTCCCTGTGCCCCAGAGCAGCTCTGGTTTTGTGTGTTTGTGGCACTGGCACACAGGATCAGCCTCTCCCTGCTCCCTCCCCACTCCCCAGTCCCAGAGATAATCAGTAATGAGCACTCAGATCTTCAGCTGCTCAGGGAACCCTGCACTGGCAGAATTTGACCTTTTATCTAACACAGCCTGGGATTTTTTCCCAGTGATTGAGCACCAGGACTAACAGGAACATCCTTTGAGAAGATGCTTATTCTTGATTTTAAATGTCAGAGATGCTGCTGTGCTTCACATGCAGCCCTTCCCATGATTAATTACCTGCTCTGCTGAAATCTTTCTTCCTTTTCTTCACTCTGAATTATCTAATTTCTAGCTCCTGATGCACTCCTTCCTCCCCCAATAATTTAAAGTAATTTCTGGTTTGAAAAGCATTTCTCTTCAAAGAAAAGAACCCTCCTAAGTGCTGAAAACCAACAGGTGGAGCAGTGCAAGCCCTGGTAAAGCAGAGTTTTCTCTCCAGAAATACATATTTATTTCATTTATCTCAAGCAGGTGGATGCAATCCAGACACAGAGCTGTAAAATGAAAACTGGGTTAGTGTGTCAAACAGAGGAGGAAGAAGTTTAGTGGGAAAAGTTTAGTCCAGCAGAATCAGCAACCCTACAATGAGTGAAAATGTGAGTAGCTGGAGAGAGAAGTGGTCAGCAGGAGCTCAGGGAAGGGACTCATGCTCAGACATGCACGGGCACAGCAGCACACAGGGGTGGGTGCTCCATGCCAGGGCAGCAATCAGCCTGTCCCACCCTCCTCAGAGCCTTCCTTAAAAACAGGACACCCTTCAAGGAGCCCACATTGCTGCTGGGCTGGGTGAGAGCCAGCAGCTCATAGAGCCCAGATTCTCTGTTTAATATCAAATCTGTGATTAAAATCCTCCCTGGGCAGCAGGGATGCAGGACCTTGTGCTGCTGAGGGACTGAGGCTGAGCCAAGCTCAAACTTCCCCCCAGGACACTCAGCACAGGAGAAAAATGCTCAGGTTTTAGCTGTGAGAGGAGCTGTGCTGGGCTGGGAATCCAGGAGAGCCCAAAGCTGCAGTGCCCCTGCCAGGGTTCAGAAATAAAGACTTTCCTGATGGTTTCCCAAAGCTGCTGCTGCCAGGGGAGCTGGGGGCACTGCTCTGAGCCATCACATCCCCAAATTTCTTTTTCACCCACTGCCTGCACACCAATCATGTGCTGCTGCAGGGAGCAGGAAATGTTTCCTGGTGTCCTCTCACCACCTGGGTTTCTGTTCAGAGCTTCCTTGCCCTAACAAAGTGTGCTGGATTTCAGAAATTCTTGGTTTTATTGTGTTTTTAGAGGGTGCCACAAGGACCAGGGGTGGGTGCAACTTGAGGTGGGGGGAAAAGAGAAAATTAAAAACCAGCACTTTAAACCAAGCTTAAATCCTTGCCCAGCTGGCAGCAAGGAAAGGTCCTGCATCCTCCCTGTGCTCAGAGAGCAAAATGGAGAATTCTGCAGCAGAGGAGAGAGGGAAGGGCTGATTTCTGCAATCTGTGAGCACCACATCCACAGGAACACACACCAGAGCAAACACAGAGAAAGAACAGGCTGGGTGCACACGAGGGCAGCAAAGGGCAGCAGAAACAAGGAGCAAAAGCAGAAGGTGCAGAAATGAGGCAGCCACGTCCCCCCTGCTGGAAGCCCAGCAGAGAGGAGCACAGGACAGGCTCTGCTGTGCATGCACTCATGTGGGGAGGTTACTGCTGTTAGTCTGGCTTTCCTGGCAAACCCCAGCCTCAATCCTTCCCTGGGGCTGCCCCCAGGTGACTGCAGAGCTCCTGGATTGTGACAGCCAATTCCTCCCTGCTGCTCACAGCTCCTCCTCTGGCTGGGGCAGCACAAAAAGCAGGAGCTCCCCTCCCTCCCCCCGCTGGGATTGTGCACAGAGTGAAGTAAAAAATCACAGCAGGAATTGTTCTTCACCACCCCACGCTGTGCTGGAGGCTCATTCCATCTCCACCAAGGGCCAGGCTCAGCCATTTGCTCCTTCATTTGTAGGATCAGCAGCTCCTGAGAGCTGAGCTCAGCTCAGAGCCTTGCCAGGCTCCCAGGGAGGATGAGGAGCTCTGGCAGAAGTGCAGCAGCACCTCTGATGTGTGAGGTCTGGCTCCCATCACAAACTCTGTGTGTGCTGTTTCACAGGATTCACATGCAGAATTTTATAGAGAGAGAGGATTTCTAACAGCATTTTATAGAGAGCAGTTCATAACACAGCTCTCATTCTAGCTACGCTTGTTTTACTCACAAGAAAAAGAAAATTATTTCTTAGATTGTGACAAACTCCCGATAATCAGATGTCAGAGAATTCAGGATTATTTTGGAAGGCTGCTAAACAAGTACAGTGTGGATGTGTGCACATATCTCTGTACAAATGTGTATTTTATAGGTTCAAAATGCTGCTGAAGCAACAGCAGAGGGGATGTCCCAAAATCTGACCCCTCATTTCCCATTAAATTGGGGTCTGAGAGACAAGAGAATTTTGGCCTTTGGTGCTCATCCCAGAGGATTTTTAGCACCCTCCTAGGACAGTTCCTTGCTGGACTCTGAGAATGAAGAAACAAATGACTGAGCCAGGTGATTTTTTGGGTGGTTTTCCTGTTTTCCCTCCAAGTTTCTTGCAGCTCAAGGCAGAGAACTGAAGTCGAGCTCTTCCCATGCAGTGACGAGCAACTTCTCCAAAAAGGCTCCAAAAGGTGGGGTTTTTTTGTTGTTTTGTTTTGTTTTTTTTTTTTATTTTGGAATTTGGAGATCCCACAGGGGAATCCTCACCCCAAAAATCTAGGCAACCAATCAGAACAAAGTGTTTTACCTTCTGTTCACCAGCGAGGACGACATCATCAGCACCATGCAAGCCACATGACAAATTCACATGATACGCACGCACATGAGTTTGGTTGAAAGGAAAGTGGAGGAGGTCACATGGAAAATACAAAAAAATTAAAAAACTGATGTAAACAATGGGCAAGGGAAAAAAATCAACAACAGAATTACAGAGTAAATAAAAATAGGAGCAAAATTAAATTAGCCAGCATATATCAGAAACACTGGGGGGGGGGGGGGACAGTAAAACCGCCTGGAAAATAAGAATATTAAACCACAGCAAGCACTGAGTTATGGCCTTGTGTTAGGCACAGCTGTGTCACTGCTTAGTCATACAAAGAACAAAAGGACAAAAATCACTGCAGTGTGTGCCAGGACTGCTGGAGGAATCCACAAAACTGCTGGGAAGAAAAAGGGAATATTGTTATTGTGAGGTGAAAGGGTCCAAAGCAGCCCCACACAAGGAAAAACCTTGGCCCCCACTCTGGGGTGCCCTCCCCCTGCAGCACAAACACCTCCAACCTCTGCAAAGAGAAAATCCTGCTCTGGTGACCCTTGCCAAGGACACTTCTCCATCCAGGGGGTGACAGTGAGGGTTTGGGCTGTGCAGGACAGGGAATCCAGCACCAAGGGCCAGGGAAGGAGCAGCTGCTGGCACAGAGGGAGCAGTGCAGGGAATGAGGAAAAATCAGCTGCCAGCCTGATTGGAGCAGAGCAAATTCCCTTCCCTGAGCCCAAACTCCCTCCCCAGATCCCTTCACATCTCTCATTTCTCACGCTCGTGCCTCTGTCTCATCCTAATGAGGCCACTCCAGTGCTCTGGTAGCTCCCTGTTAATTTGATGTATAGAGAATTAAACCCTTCATCTTTTGGGTGCTTGTCTCTGACAAGATTAAGGACAGGCCATTAGCAGGGAAAAAAGTGATGGCACAAAATGTAAAATCCATTTGTTACAGCCAAGCTCTCAATCCATTCTCTTTAGCAGGCTCACAGAACTCTGGGCACTGTGAACAAGGGAGGTTTAGGAGTTACTGTGAGACTGCCTGGAAGGAAAATCCGTGTCTTCTGCTCAGGAAGAAACATCTCCCAAACTCCACTGAGCTCAATTTAAGCTGAGATTTCAAGCCAGGCAAGAGAGGCTGCCAGTCCTCATGAGAGGAGCTTGAGGTAAAGATCAGGAGTTAGCAGCATCAATAGAATAAAATGGTTTGGGCTGGCAGGAACCTTGAAAATCATCCAGTCCTAGGCAGGGGCACTTTCCACTAGACCAGGCTGCTCCAAGCCCCGTCCAACCTGAAAAAAAAAAATCCCTTTTTCAAGTGAGCTCAACCATTGCAAGGCAAAACAGGTCCCAGAGTGGAGAGAGCTGCAAGAAAAACATCAAATCTGGCACAGAACAATTTCCTGCAGCAAGCTCAGGGGCTAAATCCAAGGAGAGACATTCCTGCACCTCCTCCCTGACATGATCCCAGCAGCCAAGGTGCAGACAGGCAGGGAGGAGAAGCTGCACCTCATTAGGTTTCAGTGGTGCCCAGAGCAGCTCTCATTCCCTAATTGCTGCTGCTGTCACCCCCTGAGCCCCAGGGTGAGCCCAGGGCACAGCACAGCTCATTCCCAGCAGCAGCAATCATTAAATGAGGCAGAGCTGCAGGAGCATCTGCCCTGTGCCACTGCCCTTCCCTGCTGCTGCATTTCTCACCTGCAGCACAGCCCAGCACACAAACGTGGGCAGGATTTGCATAAATGGAGTGTACACACAAATCTGAACCCCAGGCAGGTGAAAAGGGAAATTTTCACCTTCCTCCTCCTCCACACACAACCCCCACACCAACAAAACTCTGGGGAATGTTTATCACTCATTAGCTCTTAGCATCTTTTCTGGGTAATATTTTTTTTTAAGAACAAACTGTTCTGTAAAACATGAACCCAACGTTTTCCCAGCCCACACATGAACAGAGGAGGGAGTCTCTGCCTGCTGAGGAATAAAGGATGATGAGCAGCCCCTGCCCTTGGGCTGGTGGCAGTGAAAAGGTCTCTTCAGCACTGAGTGCAGGGATTGGGCTTTGGCACTACAGAAATAAAAATGTGGCACTTTAGAAATAAAAATCACTGCACAAGGAACATGTTGATTGTGGCCCCTGACAGGTAAAGGACATTTAAAGCCACCTGTAAGACCATGAAACAAGCCAGTCATAAATACAGTATTAATGATAAATTAAAATCCCACACTTCATGCTTTTAGTGTTTTCCATCCCTAAGCCACCTCAGGTAAACACCTCAGTTACCTCACATTCCCACAAACACACTTTTCATTATTGCAAACCACAATCAGAGCACCTGGCTTTGCAGAGATCATTAGTAATCCACAACACACACATGCACCAGGGAAATCTAAATCTTCACTGAGGGCTTTTCCTCTCCCTTGACCACCAACCAACACAGGAGTCTGAATCCAGACCCAATCCCACACATGGAGTTTTTGGGAGCCTGAGGCCTCTTCTAAGGCAAGCAGGGATCTCTCCTGCAGGATATTTGGAACTTCTTCCAGCATCCAATACTCCTGATTTTAACAGGGATTATTTAAACTGTATCCCTCTATATTCAGAGCAAACAGAGCAAGCAAGGAAATTATTGAATCCACATCCCTTCTGCAAAGACAGCTTTAACATTAAAATGTGAAAGGAAAACATTCCTTTGGGAAAGGATCATTTTTTTGGGGAGGGGTTATTCCTCTTTCTCTCCCTTTCTGTGCTTTTTCCAAATCTTTTAATCCCATTTTTCAGCCTGTGCTGGGCAGAATGAGGCAGAGTGAGCTGTGAACATGCTCACACAGCAGAGTGCAGACAGCAGGCACCAGCAGTGCCCAAATGTCTCTGCTCCCAAAAGTCCTGGCAGGAACCTGGCAGCAGGGAGGGATTTCTCTGTCAGTCCCTACAAAACTTTCAGAACCAACCACAAAACATTTTTGGTTCTAAAACCACTGCTGTGCCTCCAACAGGCAGAGATGTGAGAAGGGTAAATCAGACCCTGCAGAGCAGCTCCAGGGACAGAGATCTGGGGGGAAATCAACACTGCAGGGGTGTTAGAGGGGTACAGCACTGGGGAGCAGAGCATGCAGAGCACACAGAGCAAACCCTGCTGCCATACTCACTGTCTGCCACACGGGACCTGGGGGCAGCTGCACTGGCTGGGGGAACACAAATTGGTGAGCAAAGGGAGGGGAACCCTGGAAAACACTGCCAAAAAACCAGGGGATGAGGAGGTTTGGGGTGTGGGGGTGATTTGGGGGTTGTGCACTGCTGTATTTCGGGACCAGCCCCACACACTCTCAGGGTTCAACATTTTTGGGTTCAAACTCCCCCTGGTTCCCCAGGTCTTTGTTTGGCTTCAGATTTGTAAGGAAAAGGAGATGAAGGAAAGCAGCAAATGGTTAAAATGAAAATGCAAACCTAGGTCAAGTCACACACTCTCCCAACCTCCAGAATTCTCATCTGTGCCACTATAATCCATAATTATCACTAATTACCTCATGGAGAGGCAGGCTAAGATAGAAAGAAACTTCTTATTGAGGGAAATTAAATAAATCAAAATGACTTCAGACTTATCCCAGCAGGCATTAAAAACTGTGTCAGGTTTTACATTCAGACAGAAACTTTCAAGAATAGGGCAAGGAAAACAAGGCTCTGGTTAATCTGAGCTGTAAAATTCCTGGAACATCTCTGTGACCTTCAAACCACACTGGAGGGGACAGAAATTCTTCCTGGCCACAAAGAGGTGATTGGAACTGCAGCAGAGATGGAGAAAAAGGCATTTTTGTGGTGCCATTTCCTCAGGCAGCATCTGAGATGGGCTCTGGGGAGGAGCAGAGAGAACTGGGGGCACACAGGAGGATCTGCTGCAGGATGAGCAGGATGGATTTGTAAATAAAAATGTAAATGTAAATAAAAAATGGTTCAAGGAGGAACTGGAGCCCACCCTGCAGCTGGGGAGCACAGAGGGACTGACAGCCCATTGCCACATGAAAATTAAATAAAAATAAACTAAAAAATTAAAATACTCCAGTCCAGAAGTGCTGGAATGTTCTGCAAAGCCACCTACCTGTCCCCAGGTATGCAGGAGGCTGGGCAGAGCTCTGGGGCTGCACCACAGCTCTTCATGTTCTTTCTCCTCTCTTCCCAGTTGGTTTTCCCCTGTTCCTGCAGCACTGCTGAGGATCCCCAGCCCTGCCTGAGCTCCAACCCTGACCCATCACCCTCCTGTCCCTGCTGCTCCCTGAATTCACAATTTAACTGCACAAATGCCCTGTAAATGCCTCCCTGACTGCTCCTGCCTGTCCATCTGTCCACCCATCCCTGCCCTTCCTGCTCCACTAAATCCAAGCTTTGCTCCACTGCAATCCTTCAGGGGAAATGGAGCAAGCACAATTCAAAATCTGGGTTCAAAATAGAAATATTTTAAAATCCTCTCCTGTTTTTCACTTCAGGAATCTCAAAGAAGGTGGCAGCAGCTTCTTTGAGCTTGTCCTTGTGATCCTGGCAAGAACAGCAGCTCCCCAGGAGGATGCAGTGATAAATGCAATCATGTTCAGTGGGATAAAGAGGTTTTTTAGCTCCATTGATCAGTTTTGATTGGAAAGGCACAAAGCTGTGGAGCCATCTCAATATTTCACTCACAATTACACCAAGCCATCACATTCCCAACTCATTTTGCACAGGGAAGTGGGGAACATGCCATTATTTTTAAATTTAGTATGAGGTTCGTTTATTTCATCACACAATCTACACAAGTGCTGGAAGACTGTCCAGTGGTAAAAATCATTAGTGACAAGAGGAAAAAAAGTTAAATTTTTTCTTCAATTTTGAGCTTTCAAAATCATGGAGATACTGAAAATTTTGAAGTTTTTGGTTAGCTCTGGTCTAAACCAGATCTGCAATTTGGCTGAATTGATTTCCCTGAATTATCTCAGTATCATTAAAATTGAACAATCTTTAATGGATTCACAAACATGAAGCCTTCCACTACTCCACTCTGAGTCAACAAGCTAACTATTATTATTTGGATGATTATTATTATTAGATAATCACTACATTAAATATTTCAACTGCATGCTGTAGAGCACAGACAAAGAGTTAACCCTAATTCTGTTCTAAAAAAGAGCAGAGTGGCTACTCCAGAGTCAGTGTGGTTAGGAAATGGACACTACTTCAATCCTAAAAACCCTGAGAGGAAAAAGGCACTAAAAATTAAAAGCTGAAAGTCCTGGGTGTTAGAGGAACACTCTAAAAACACCAAGAGTGAAAGAAATGCAGAGAGCACTTACGTGGGTGAGGGATGCCTGCAGTTTATCCACGGATGGGACACAAAAACCAAATAAAAAGACAGAGATAGACACACACACACAAAAAAATAAATGTAGAAGATGAATAAATAAATAAATGAAGAGGAGACAGAGCATGTGGAGCTGGAAGATCACCATCCCAGGCGTGTCCTGCTCAGCAGGGATGAGCACAAGGTGGCAAAGTCGAGCCTGGGCACAGCTCAGGGGGCTCCAGACATGCTGGGAATGGTCCAGAAGAGAGAATTGCAGCAGAGGGCTGGGGACAGCAGTCAGGGCTGAGTGCAGGGGTAGAGGGAAGAACCCCAGGGGAAGCAGCTCTGCCTGCTCTGCTCACTCCTCCCCTGCCCACTCCACTCTTCAATCATTTTCCTCCTTCTCTCCTTCCCTCCCTGGGACTGAATTCTTTCCTGGAACAGGAGACAGTGCTGGGCCACAGCAGGACATGAAAATGGCCCAGGGAGAGCAGAGAAGAGCCTGAGGAATCCATGGGATCCCCTCAAGGGCTGCAGGGACACCTCAAAGCAGAACAGAGCAACCCTCCCTCCCTCCCTTCACCTTCCAGTGCCTGTGCTGAGCACCTTCATCTGGAAAACAAAGCAGCCTTGTGACAGTGACATCACAGCCTCTGTGACCAAAACCCTTCTCAGCTGCTTTTTCTCATTAAAATTCTCCTTCACACAGCCCCTTCTCTCTGCCAACACCAAGGTTAAACTGGAAACACCAACCAGTGCAAACACAACAACTCCTCTGCCTCCTCCCTTCAAAGAACATTGAAAATTCTCAACAAAACCCAAAAGCACAGAGAGAACAGAGGTGCAGCGAGGTCTGTGAGAGAGAAGAGGTGAGATCCATGCATGGCAGAGGTGCCAGGAGGAGGGAGGAGCAGAGGGCACAGCCTGGGCTGTACTTACGGACTGGCTGAGTCTTGAACTCTGCGGGCAGGCTGAGCTCCCCCACGCCCTTGCCATTGACTGCTGACAGCCTCACTGCATAGGTGGTCTCAGGCCTCAGCCCTGTGATGGTCACCATCCCCTCCACGTTGGCTGGGGGGAAGAAAAAAAAGCAAAGAAAAGCTCAGGACTCAAAGGAAGAAATAAAGAAACTTTGTTTTCCCCACGCAGGGAGAAAAGGGACAAATAAATAAACCTGACTCTAGCTGGGATCACATCACTCCAGTGGGGAACTAAAATAAGAATTTCAGCTCCACATGGGATTGGTGGTGGAAAATTCAGCTCTGGAGTAAAACTCTGCTTTTCACAGCCCTCCACAAATCAAGATTCTTTTGCTTTATTTGACTCCAGGATGGATTTTATGCAGTGGGCACTGCTATAGATCACTTCAACAAGGTCTGCTGCTGGACTAGCAGAGTTTATTTTCCAAGGGGTGACAGATGAGGGTTCAAAAGCCTCCTGTGGGAAGCAGCAAGTGAAAACTATTATTCCAAGCACAGGGCTCTTCCCCTTGCTCAGACAGAGTTCTCAGCACAGCTCATTTCCAGCTGAAAATTCCAGATGCCACCCACAGCAAATATTTAAAAACTCGTCTGGGGCCCCCACCCTGAACCCTACAGGAAAGTCACTTTTTTTTCTGTGCTGGTGGGGAAGGAACCAGGTTTTTTTTTGTCACTCCTACCTTCCTTGGCATCATAGAGCCTGGTGTGCCAGTCCCCCTCGCCCAGGGCCCTCCACTCCGCCTTGTACCTGAGGATGGGCACCCCACCCGTGGCCTCGGGCTCGTCGAACTCCACCTGGGCACTGCTGGAATAGGGCTCCACCCTGCCGATGGAGGGCGAGGACGGCGTGTCTGGGGACAAGGGACAGCAGCCAGTGAGACACAGCAGCCTGGGGACACCCAGCAGCACAGGGCAAGGGCTCACAGAGTGTTTAGGCAGCTTTTAAAGATGTTAATTAGTGCACAGATCTTAATTGTGTCTCCTCTCTAAGGGGCTGGAGACTCACAGTCCCTTCTCCAAAAGAAAACAACCAGAGCAGTGCAGCAAAAGCATCCTGGATGTCACTCTGTCCCCAGTGTCCCTTCCCCAGGGCACTGCAGTGCAGTGAACTCCCAAATCTGCCTCTGGGGCAGCCCTGGAGCTCCAATCCAGAGCCTGGACCCTGCTGCTGTCAGGGGGTCTGGCTGATTTGGGGCACACAAAGCAAAGGGGACAGCTCTGACCAAGTGAGCACAGAGAACAAGGGAACAGAGAGGCTGAGCCAGCAGGAAATCCATGAGCAGCCTCTCTGGAGGCAGAGCTTGCTCTCCTGCTACCCCAGCAGCACAAAGCAGCCAGCAGGGCCCCTGTGTCACTGCTGCACCCTGCCTGCTCACCTGCCTGCCCTGCTGCTCACCTGCCTGCACCAGGATGAACTCGGAGGACTCCTGCCCGATGCGGTTCACAGCCGTGCAGTTGTAGTTCCCAAAGTCATTCTCCGAGTCTGGGGTCACCTGTGGGGACAAGCAAGGCTCAGGCTGGGACCACAGAACCCTCTTCACTCTGCCAAGGCACCCTGGATTTAGCTGGGGAGAAGCTGCAATAAAATCCAGCTGTTTGTGCTCCCAGGGCTGTCCATGGGGGAGAGAGAACTGCAGTGGGCAAAAAGCAGAGGCAAGCAGGGGCTCTGCCTTCTGTTACCTGAGTTTCTTTATCTTCCATTTCCTGGTTTCCTTTATCTTCCATCTCCTGCTTTTCTTTATCTTCCATTTCCTGCTTTCCTTTATCTTCCACAACCTGATTTTCTCATAATTTATATGCTAGAAACACCACCCCAACTTCATTTCTACTGAGAGGACAAGACTGAATTCCACCAACACCAATTATTTGATGGCACTGAGCCCTCCTGGCTTCTGCTCACCTCCAGGTAACTGGCTGAGGGGGTGTTGTAGATCTTGATGTTGCTGTAGTTGGAGCTGGGGAGGAGCTGCCCATCCCTGAACCAGGAGATGACAGCACTGGGGTAGGCAAACACCTCACAGGTGATGTTCACTTGGTTTCCTTCCCACGTGTACACGGCCACGGGGCCCTGGAGCTTGGGGGCATCTGAAAGACACATTTGGGAAGGGGATTGGAGCCAGCCAAGCTCCCAGAGCAGCCTCCCTGCGAGGATCCCTTGGCTGGAGTCCACCCCAGTGCGGGAAAGGGAATCTAATATTGGAAATGGGAACTGTCCTCTCACCAAGGGGAGTGGGGAGGGATTTTGCTGCAGGGCATGAAGAGAAAACCTGCTCCTGTGCAGGATGGGGATGGGGAATGAGGCCAGGAAAGTTGTTCTAGGGGACTGCAGCAGAGGTGCAAAGAGGCAGCAGAGCAAACACCCCCCAACAGCTCCATTTTCTGAGCCCCACACCCCCCAACAGCTCCATTTTGTGAGCCCCACACCCCCCAACAGCTCCATTTTCCGAGCCCCACACCCCCCAACAGCTCAATTTTCTGAGCCCCACACCCAGCCCGGCCCCAGGGAGTGAGGCAGCCCCAGGCAGAGCTCCCCAGGCACTCACACTGCACTTCCAGGTACATGGGCTGCGAGTCCTGGCCGATGGTGTTGCTGGCCGTGCACACGTACTCGCCCGCGTCCGTGTACTGGATGTCCTTGAGCGTCAGCGAGGAGACGCGCGCGTGGCTGCGCACCACGATGCGCCCGTCCAGCGTCTGCACAGACACAGCACAGTCAGAGCTGGGCCTGGGACAGGCAGCACCCAGGGGTGACAGAGACCTGATCACTGACAGCACCCAGGGGTGACAGAGACCTGAATTAGTGCAGCACCCAGAGGTGACACAGATCTGAATTAGTGCAGCACCCAGGGGTGACACAGACCTGAATTAGTGTGGCACCCAGGGGTGACACAGCTCTGATCACTGACAGCACCCAGGGGTGACACAGCTCTGAATTAGTGCAGCACCCAGGGGTGACACAGACCTGATCACTGAGAGCACCCAGGGGTGACACAGGCCTTACATCAGTGCGGCACCCGGGGGTGACACAGCTCTGATCACTGAGAGCACCCAGGGGTGACACAGCTCTGAATTAGTGCAGCACCCAGGGGTGACACAGACCTGATCACTGAGAGCACCCAGGGGTGACACAGGCCTTACATCAGTGCGGCACCCGGGGGTGACGCAGCTCTGATCACTGAGAGCACCCAGGGGTGACACAGATCTGAATTAGTGTGGCACCCAGGGGTGACACAGTCCTGCATTAGTGCAGCACCCAGGGGTGACACAGCTCTGAATTAGTGCGGCACCCAGGGATGGAACAGACCTGTGTAAGTGCAGCACCCAGGGGTGACACAGCTCTGCATTAGTGCAGCACCCAGGGATGACACAGGCCTGCCTCACTGAGAGCACCCAGGGGTGATACAGGTCTTACATTAGTGTGGCACCCAGGGGTGACACAGCCCTGCATCAGTGCAGCACCCAGGGGTGGCACAGGCCCTGCATCACTGAGAGCACCCAGGGGTGACACAAGCTCTGATCACCGCAGCACCCAGGGGATCCCCTCACTGAGAGCACTGGGGTCACTCCCTGTCACACAGGGCTCGTGCTCAGGGCAAGGGGAGAACAGGACAAGAACCAAAGTGTCAGCTGCTACACGTCTGGCAACAGAGTCACGCTTCTCCCACAGTGGGAACTGCACAGATCCAGCTCTGCTTAAAAAGTTTTGCCAGGATGCAAAGGGAAAAAAAAAAGGAACCTCCCCAACAGCTTCCAGTCAGAATTGAGCCCTTCCTGCCCTCTCTGCAATACTGGTTTTATCTAAGTGCTCTCAATAATACTGGTTTTATCCCAGCAATACTGGTTTCATCCCACTCCTCTCAGCAATACTGGTTTTATCCCACTCCTCTCAGCAATAGTGGTTTTATCTCAGTGCTCTCACCAATACTGGTTTTATCTAAGTGCTCTCAGCAATACTGGTTTTATCCCAGCCCTCTCAGCAATACTGGTTTTATCCCACTCCTCTCAGCAATACTGGTTTTATCTGTCCTCTCAGCAATACTGGTTTTATCCCACTCCTCTCAGCAATACTGGTTTTATCTGCCCTCTCAGCAATACTGGTTTTATCTGTCCTCTCACAATACTGGTTTTATCCCAGCAATACTGGTTTTATCCCACTCCTCTCAGCAATACTGGTTTTATCCCAGTGTCCCTGCAATGGGTAAGGAAGAACAGGTCCAGAGCTCAGAGTGAATCAGGCAAAAGGAAGCTCAGAATTTCACCTGAATGTGGCACACGAGGAGAGGGAAGTGCAGTGAAAAGGGCAAGAGCACCTCTAGAGACAGCCCTGCTTCAGGAAATCCAGAACCATCTCCCACACGCAGGGGAGTGTGGGGATGCCAGAGAGAAACAAGGAATGGAAAATCCAAGGGGATTGCCAGGCTGTGTGGTTTTCCTCTCCAGTTCGTCCCCAAAGCTCCCCTAACCCATGAACACACAAAACCAGGGACTCCTCTGTCCCTCCTGGTGCTCCTGCCTCACCCTGGAAGCTCTCAAGCACCAAAATCATTTCTGCTTTTGCAGCACAAACACAAGGGAGTCAGTTTGGCACTCTCATGGCTGTGCCTGCTGCTGCATCCTGCCACTCTCCAGGAGCATCTGTTTTCTTGGAAGGTACAGGACAAGTGTGATAAATGAGTAAAACCCTGAGGATTTCCAACAGCCAAGTGAACAAAAAACATCTCTGCTATCTCAGGTGCCAGACCTCTGGGCCTGAAGCCTCCCTCTGTGCTGAGATAAAGTCTCAGGCCCTGAGGCTGACAAAGTTTCTACAAATAAATGTCTTTTGTCACCTCAGCTAGCTCCAGTATCAGTCCACGGGCACCAGGCCAGTTTCAAATGCACAAAAATAGAATCTTCTGGTGACACATAAACAACTATGTGTGTTTTCCTCCTCTCTTCCTCCCTGCTGCAATCCCTGGCCAGGGCCATGAGCTCCAGACTCCATCCCTCCCTGCAGGAACAGTTATTCCATGGGCAGTGCTGCTGTGGCCAGCGTTTCCTAGAGCTTCTGTGGCATCACACAACCAAAATCTGCTTTCACCTCACTCCCTGGCTCACTGCTCTCTCTTTTTGTCTTGTTTTTTATTTCCCTCCAAACCCCAGCTCACTTCCAGCAGCATCCAGGGGTGCCAGGACTCCACACCTGGGGGAATATTCTCAATATTTGTCTCTGTGACCTCACCAGAAAAGTGTAAGGGACAAAACTCCTGTGTAGGATCACCACAGGGGATTCCAGAAAATGCAATTTTACACCCAAATGTCTCCTGCCTTTCTCCCCCACTCCCTCAAGGTCCAGCACAAAGGAGAGCCAGGAAATCATGGTCAGTGATGATTTCATGAGCAGTGTAACTGAATCTGAAGATGAAGCTCTGTTTTTTAATGCAAAAAGGCGTAAGGGAGGAAAAAGAGAGGTCAGGAAAAAGGCTCCAAGGAAGAGAAAAACGCCTACCCAAGAAAGCACATCACAAATTTTCTCTCTCCCTGCTGCAGCCCATCAGGTGCTCTGGCTGTGGGAGACAGGACAGGAGGAATCTGGGAGCCAGATGTTGACATCTGCAACCCTTTCACCCAAATCTCCCTGACTGCAAGGATCTGGGCTAACAAAATGCTTCTCCTAGGGGAGAGCAGCTCAGGGACAGGGGCAGTGAATCACTCCTCAGAGCAGAGTAGAATATTCTCTGTATTGCCAATTTTTGCCATTTATCCTGAGCTGCTGCAGGTGTTTCCCCCCAAAATTCTGGCCATGCCCTGGGGCACAGCCACTGTGATCATAGCTGGGCAAGAGCTCAGCAGCTCAGGGCCAAAGGGGGAGAGCAGAGACAAATAAAATGCATTTATCCCCCTTCCCTTCCCCTTCTGGAGCTTCCAGCCCTTTCCCAAACAAGCACCCACAAATAATTCTGCACAGTCCTGTCTCCTCCTCACCACTCCCCACATCCTCCCAACCCACTGAAAATCCTGAGCCCAGGCAGGAATTCCACTGCAGGAAGATGAGAGCTCTCTCCTTGCTCTGTGCTTGCAGTGCAGTGTTTGATATTTGTATTTTACTGCAGCCCTAAACCTTCCCAAGGCTGCACCCATTCCCAGTTAGCAGCCTGGGGTGTGACTGAGGGTACCCAGAGATTCTGCCAGGACTGACTTCACCTCCTCACCCCAAACTCCTTTAGTAAAAGTGAAATATTTAATGCCAGACATTCCCTGACCTTCATCCTGCTGCTGGAATCCACTGCTAAAAGCCCCCAGGCAACTTTAAAGCAATTTAAAAGCAATTTCAGAGAGACATCCTGCACCCCACTGGGGTATTTTAAGACACAGAGGCAGTAAGAAATTTAGAGACAGCAAACTTAATAGTATTAGTGCTCATATTAATGAAAAGCTGGAGAGAGGGAGCACAGAGACAGCACTGGGGGCAGGGAGGGGACAGCTGTGACAGGAATTCCTGAGAGTCCTGCAGAGATGCAACCACTCAAATTCCAAATTCTTCAGTGCAAACTGCTCTGAGTATCCGGTGCCTCCACCTGCCACGAGGCAGCAGATCATTGTGCAGGAAGAATGGGCAGGATCCTCCCAGCCCCCCATGGAACACAGCTGGGTGCTGCTCAAGTTACAGCTTCACTTTGCTCAGTCTCTGGGAGTTAAGATGGCTTAAAAATAATTTAGAAAATCAGAGCCTCCACGAAGTTGATCCTAAAAATACAAATCCAAGTCACCCAGTTCTGACAGCTCATTTTGTTCTCCACCTGACCCCTGTTATTTGCTTGGGAACTTTCCTTCTGGTCCATTTTGAAGCAAGAGTGCTACAAATCAGCTGCATTATTATCATTATTCTGATTGTTATTATTATTATTAAAGCACAGCACTGAATGTGAAATAAAATCAATCCCCATTTGCACCAACCCCGGGCACTGCATTATCCCACCTCCCCCTCGCTGACCCTTGCAGATCAAAGACAAATAAAAATAATTGAGCAGTTGGGAGCATTTTCTGGAGAAATGCCCCTTGTGAAAGGTTTCTCTGCATTGATTTGGAAATGGAACATGATGCAGTTGTCCTTTAGAGAGAAGGTCAAACTGACAGGGTGCCATGAGCAAACAGGTGAGTTGGCTGGAGCAGAGGAGGCTTTCTTGGGGAAAAATGACTTTCCCAAAATACAGGTTGGTGTTAATTCTTCCCTCTCTGAGAGAGAGGATGATTCACTCTGGCAGCATAGGGAAAGATGGTGAAAACAGCATTTGACATTTGCTTTTAATTTTAATCACCTTTTCTTTAATTTTTAAGTGGCAAGCAGAGTTCCTCACTCCCAACACAGCTACTTTGCTCATCCAAAAAAGAAAAATAAATGCATCACTACATGCCAAGCAATTTCTACCTCTAGAAGCTGCTTCTTTTATGTACTGGTATTGAACTGGGTCAGATTAATGCTCGTTTAGTTGGTTACTGCACTAGAGATTGGTTAATCTGTAATGCTTAGAAGAGAAACCAAAAAACCAAAACCTAAGAAGTTTGCTAAAGGTCTGGTAATCTTATACCTCTTGTTTCTCGGGCCGGGTCCACGAAGCCTGGAGAGAACAGATATAGAACACAACAACAACGACAGAAAAAAAGCAATAAAAGTTTATCAAAGGTTGCTTTCAGGTACCAGTGTTTGCAGCACGTTGAGCTGGGTGCACATGCAGGCTCCAAGCTGAACATCTCCTGTGTGGGGGGGGATCACAGCTTCCCTTTCCCATCAACTGAGGTTGGCATTCAGCATTTCACAGCCTCCAAACTGGCCTTTAAATGACTAAACAAAGGCTGCTGGCACCTCAGGACTGATTTATGACACAGCAGTGACTGTTTCCTTTGTCACACCTCACCTTTCCTGCACACCCAGTGCTCAGGAGTGACTCTGGCCATGGCATTGCAGAGTACAGCCCTGCTGCTGTGCCCCTGGCCTGTCTGCCACCCCACACCCATGAATTAACACTGATTCATGTGCTCATCATGCATTTGGAGCCCTGGTTCCATGCAGGCTGTGCCCCAGAGCTGCAGAGGAGCCCCCAGCTCAGCTCCCTGTGCTCAGGGATGGCAGCAGCCCCACAGCAGTGAAACATGCCCAGACCTCACATTAAAGCAAATATTTCCCACTCAGAGAAAGCCACCAGCAGCATGGACCACGTTCCTGTGCTTCACAAGTTGCTGTGTTCCATTTCCCCCCCCTGGAATTGATATTTCAGGTATCTCCTGGTCTCTGTTATTTCAGCTGAGGAGTCAAAAATCACCTGCTAACACGAGAGCCAGGATGGCATCACTGGCACAGTGACACTGTGGGGATGTCACAGCACACACAAGTGACAGGGATGGAGATGGAGGCTCAGGGAATGAGAACCAAGAACAGAGCCCTGTGCCACGGGGCTGCAGGGAACACTGGAGACTGAAATAGCAACAGATGGGACACACAGCCTCGTCTGACAATGCCTCTGAGAAAGCAAATGGTTTGTCTGGGGTGGGGCTCAGCAACCCTGCAGGGGCTGGGACACTCCCAGGCCCTGCTCATTCCTGGGGGGAAATATCCTGCTGTGCACAGGGAGCCTGGAAGCTGAACAGGCAGCCCAGTAATTCAGAATAATCCCTAGTTCAGTGCCAGTTATGCCCAGGGAGTCCCCTGGGAGTCCCCTGCCACTCTCAGCACAGGGGGACACTTTTTATCCCTTGGGGTCAGCCTAAAGGAAGAGCAGAAGGAGAAAAGCCCATCCCCAAACCTCAGAGTTTGCTGTCTCTGCAATGGCCCTTGGGAGGGTGGGGAAAGGCAGAGCCACCTTCCCCACCCCAGAGAATTCCAGACTGACTCTTCCTCACCAAGACAGACAGACCAGCCCCATGTGGGAAATCAGAGGGAATCCCTGGTGCACCTTCAGGTTCCTAAATCACTACAAACTCATCCATTTGCTTTGGCTGCCAACAACACAGAGCTGGGAGAGGCTGCTGGGCAGCAACAGAACCCAGAAAACCAGAGGGAGGATGGACTGGGCATTCCAGAATGTTATGGGAGGTAAGGGATCCCTACACCTCTAAAAATCTACACTGAGGGATGAGTGCAAGAGCAAACATGAAGCAAGAGAGAAGCATCCAAGCAGCTGGATAATAGAAATAGTCAAAAGCAGGCTTGATAATTCTTAAAATAGCAGTGTTAGTCCTGCATCAAAGACCATCCCCTTCCCTGTGCTGTCCCACAGACAGAAAGTGGAGAATGAACTGAATATATGCACTTTAATATTAGAATATTTAACAGAATTAAATATTCTAATAGAATTTGTAGTAGAATATTTGTAGAGCTATTCTGACCTCAGGATTTTCTGGACATCTGAAACATTTACCTCAGCTTAGAGCACGAGAGAGAGAATGAGAAAGTGCAAGACAAACCCGAACAAAACGCACACACACACACACACACACACACACACACAACAATCCAGCCCAGAAAGTGCATGGGATGTGATAAAATAATGCTTGCCCTGAAGGTTTGAACCAGCCCATGAACACATGGCAGAACCTCAAACCTTGGCTCTTCCCCCATCTGGAAGTGTCAGAGTATGAACAATTCCCTTGCTATTGATCACCAACCTGAGAGCACCAAGCTGAGTGTCAAAATTCAGCAAAAATTAGTTAGCAGTTTTGCCCCTGAGCTCTTGATGGTCTAACTGGGCTGCAGGGGGGGGCCTCCTCTGAAACTTGGTTTATTTTTTAAATTCTCCTCCCTGCCCAAGCTCTGTCCATGGCTGTGATCCAAACTCCAGAGCCAGCAGCACTGGAGCCCTTGGCACCTCCCAGGGCTCTCTAACAGAGACAAACCCTTGAATAAATAACCTCAAATGCTGCCCAAACAGGCCCCCAGTCAGGCTGCAGCTCCTGCAGGCACTGCAAACCTCTCCCTGAACATTGCAGGGATTCACAGCAGCCCTGGGATCCCAAAGAAAGAACTGAAGCTGGAAAACTCTGGCACCGATTAATAAAGTTACACATGAACTGTGGGGAGGGGCTGACGTCATGGGGGCAATTAAAAAAGCTCATTTAGGAGCTGCAGTGCAGGACAGCAGCTGTGGGGACAAGGGACAGTGGACACCTCTGTTGCTCCAAGACTTTCAGAGTGTCACCTGCTGCCTCCAGAACCTCTGGCATGGCCAAGGCAGCTGAGCCCTGAAGCATCCTGTTATTGGGAGATTATTAATTAGCAATAACTTCTTCTGTCTAGGCATTCTCTGGCTCCATCTCTGCCTCCTGATCACTGATGAAACATCTCCAGTTCAGCAGCACAGCCTAACCTCGACTAATTAAAGGAGCTGTCATCAATAACAACACCAGCACTCTTCTCTTTCAAGAAGAAAAAAACTGCTAATTATTTTTGCCTTTTAAGAACAAAATGGTATTGATGGGATCAACAAAACAGGTGAGCACAAAAGGCAGCCAGGCTTTTGTGCTTCAGGGATGTGCAGTGCCAGGGGACAGCACGGAGGAGGAATGAACAGGCTCATTTTGGATCCACTGCATCCTGGAGAGGGATGGACAGCTCAGGCTGCTCATTCCCACCTGCCAGAAACTTCCTGCAGCTGCAGGAGCTCCTCTGGAGAGGGTTCAGGGTCTCTCCCATTGAATTCTCCCCCCAGTGAATAGAGCAGGAGTTAGAGAACGTCCCCAGCTGCTCCAAGCCGAGGTGGCTCTTCACAGAAGGGACAGCAGCCCCTCCACGTGCACCCCATGCAGCTGCAGGCCAGGGACAGGCAGGGAGGAGCTGGGCTGAGCCCACCACCCCAGGGGCTCGGGGAAGGGCTGTACCTTCTCCTCATTGCTGATGTTCCTGGTGGAGGTTCTCCAGGTGATGGAGGGGATGGGGTCCCCCGAGGCCTCGCAGGTCAGCGTGATCTGATCCTCCAGCTCCATGGCTGTCTTGTTCTCCACGTAGGTGATTTTGGGTTTGGCTGGGGAGGAGGAGAACAAGGAACCTTTGCTCAGGTGGGGCTCAGGGTGAAGCCTGTCTGCCACCTGCAGGGTTTGGAACCACTGGGGAGAACTGGGACCATTAATGCTGGGAGGGAAGGAGCAGAGTGACTTTTACCAGGGCACCTCCTTGCAGAAGTGAAAGACCTGAAATCCCCTCCTCATTCCCACAGCTGAGGCTCCTGAGAGAGGACCCATTTAGGAATGTACAAACACAGCCCCTGGGATCACCAGCTCCCTCTTCCACCCCCTGCCCCAAATCAGCCCTTGGCTAAGCAGCTTTGTCAGGGGCTGCACAGCAGGCAGAGAATCCCAGATCCCTGAACACCTCCAGATTCCTGGCAGGCAGGAGAGCCCCTGATTCCCCTCACACAGTGGTGGGGTGCAGCTCATTCCCTGGCCAGGCTGCAGCAAGCCCCACTCAGGTGCTGAAGGGATATTTCTGATCCCAGCAGCCCTGCCTGTGCTCCAGCAGAGAGCAGGGATGAGTCTCTCCCCACACACACAATGGCAGAGGTGCAGCAGTTTGGGACAAACCCCAGCAGCACTAACTGGGACAAGCAGCTCCCAGTGGTGTGACCAGCACCCAGCTGGGCTCCAGGGGGTGCTCAGGGGCTGTCTGGTTACTGAAAAAAGGGAAGAAGGTATTTGCCTTTACCAACAAACTGTAGGTTTGCTGATAAATGAAACTGGATACTGAAAGATGAAAGAAACAATGGGGAAAAACCATGAATTCTATAAGAATTAAAAATTAAAAGGGAGGGTTATACATTAGAAGGGAATCTCAGGTATCAGTGTTTGGGAAGTCTGTACCTCTCAAGTACCTCAGCAATGGGGACAGAGAGAGGGAAATTGGGATAAAAAGGAGGCTGAGCCTCCAAAAATTCGAGAGACCCCAGAGGAATGCCCCATGGCCTCTCCACTGGAATAAAGGACTCCTCTGTCTCCTTTTTGGAACCCCTGGTGTCTGTGGGCTGATTTTGCTGGCAGTTACCAAAGACTTTGAGGTGGATGGTGGCATCAGCCTCGCCAGCCTTGTTCTCAGCAATGCAGATGTACTCGGCCTCGTCGCTCTTGTCCACGCGCCGGATCTGCAGCTCGGAGCCGTCGTAGCTGAGGCTGAACTTGTCCTCATCCACCACCTCCTCCAGGGGCTCTCCATCCCTGGGGGCACAGAGCACAGGGGGCTGTGCTGCCAGAGCCATGCCAGGCTGTCCCTGCAGTCACTGCTGAGGGACCAGCACCTTCTCCTCTGCCCAGGGCTCCAGAGCTCAGCCTGAGCTATTCCCAACCCTTCCTGAGCTCAGCCTGAGCTATTCCCAACCTTTCCTGAGCTCAGCCTGAGCTATTCCCAACCTTTCCAGAGCTCAGCCTGAGCTATTCCCAACCCTTCCAGAGCTCAGCCTGAGCTATTCCCAACCTTCCTGAGCTCAGCCTGAGCTATTCCCAACCTTCCTGAGCTCAGCCTGAGCTATTCCCAACCTTTCCTGAGCTCAGCCTGAGCTATTCCCAACCATTCCTGAGCTATTCCCAACCATTCCAGAGCTCAGCCTGAGCTATTCCCAACCCTTCCTGAGCTCAGCCTGAGCTATTCCCAACCCTTCCAGAGCTCAGCCTGAGCTATTCCCAACCTTTCCTGAGTTCAGCCTGAGCTATTCCCAACCATTCCTGAGCTATTCCCAACCTTTCCTGAGCTCAGCCTGAGCTATTCCAAACCTTTCCAGAGCTCAGCCTGAGCTATTCCCAACCATTCCAGAGCTCAGCCTGAGCTATTCCAAACCTTTCCAGAGCTCAGCCTGAGCTATTCCCAACCCTTCCAGAGCTCAGCCTGAGCTATTCCCAACCCTTCCAGAGCTCAGCCTGAGCTATTCCCAACCCTTCCTGAGCTCAGCCTGAGCTATTCCCAACCTTTCCAGAGCTCAGCCTGAGCTATTCCCAACCTTTCCTGAGCTCAGCCTGAGCTATTCCCAACCCTTCCTGCAGCTGAACTCTCACCTCCTGCACACCACAGGGCTGGAACCCCACCAAAGGTGGCTTCTTGCACACCAAGGCACCACTCCAAGCTGCCATCAGCTTTTCCATGTTAATTTGTGCTCCTAACCTTCAGCAAAGGCTACAGAATTCCAAGGACAGTGTCCCTGGAGAGTGAATCACTGCCTGCCAGGGAAAGGCAGAGAGCTGGGAGGGGACACAGCCCAGATGGCAGCACTGAAGGAATTCCTTGACTTGCTTTGCTTTATTGAACTCTATCTCAGCCAACAGTTTTATCCTCTGATTCTCCTCCCAGGGCGGGCTCTGTGCTCCCTGCCTAACCCACAGCAGAACCCAGCTCATCCCAGTGAGAACACTCCCTGCCCTGCCCTCCCCTGGCTCTCCAGGCCTCGGGATCCCTCCCCAGCCCAGCCCAGCAGGACACTGCACACAGATCTCACTTTGTCCACGTCACGGTGGGCTCGGGGAAGCCGTCGGCGTCGCAGGCCAGGGTGACAGACTGGCTCAGGTTGGCGGTGGCGTTCATGGTGCTCTGCCTGGCACGCACCGAGGGAGGCACTGCAAGAGCAGGAAGCCACAGTCAGTGGGTCTGGGCATGTCCAGAGTCATCAGCACAGGGGAGAAAGGGCAGTGGGTGGGGAGACACAAAAATCTCAGTGTGGTGGCCAAGACACCTTGTGAGTGCCACCAGCTCAGCTCCTCACTCTCAGCTTCAGGTTTCTCAACGTGCTTTTATCCTACAGGCAAACACTCACTGCACTCCACTGCACTTTCACAGGACACAGTAGAGGAAGAGGATGCTGAGAATGAGGCAGCAGCAGCCTGGGCTGAGGTGCTGCTCTGAGCCCGAGCCCTCACCGTTCACGATGACCTGGATGTCTTTGAAGTTGATCTCCCCACGGGCCAGGATCCTCCCCTCACACCTGTAGGTGCCCTCATCTGTCTTCTTGATGCCCCTGATCTGCAGGTAGTTGTTGGACAGGACGATGAACCGCACTGCAAAGGACAAAAGCAAAGGGAGCTCGCTCCTCTTCTCCTCTCCTCGCCCCTCCTGGGTTTGGTGCATTAAAACCTCCCTCCCCAGCATGAAATGGAGCTGGAAGGAACATCTGTGGAGAGCAGCAACAGCTCTGGTGCTGTGCTGGGCTCAGGGAGATGAACAGATCAATGTTTCCATTGAGCAGTCTGGGACTCATCCCTGCTGCCCAAGAGCTCCAGCCCCACCTGTGTGCTCAGCTGGGGTCAGGGCCTCTGCCAGCCCCTCTGGACACGGCTGCCTGGAGCACTTGGGAAGGAAGGGAAAAGTTCTTTCAAGGAGCTCTCAGCCCCTTTTCCTCTTAAAGGCTGGAGGGTGCCACAACATCCAGCTTTTCTGTCTGATGGCACTTCTTTGATCTGTACTTTTTTTCCAGCATTCCTTGGCTGATTCCAGTGCCAAAGCCTGATGGCCATTTCTGTGGGAACATCACTGTCCTGCCACTGGCACACCACAGCAGCTGAGGTAACCAAATTCACATCCCATGGCCTCGTGTCAGGCACAAACTGCTTCTCCCAGTGACCACCAGCACTGTGTGTGCGAGGGAGATGGACATCTGACCCCAGAGTGGACAAGAACCAAGCCCTTACCATCCTTTTTTAGGATGACATCCCTGCCTTTGTGCTTCCAGATGATGGTGGGGGGCAGTGAGCTGACCACGTCACACACGATCACAGCATCGTCCCCTTCCTTGAACTCCTGAGGGGTGGGGGCGTTCTTGAACATCAGCTTTTCTGCAGGCAAGGAAAGGAGAAGGTCACTGCAGCTTTCCAGCATACCTGGAGCTGTGCTCCTGCCTCCAGCTTGAGGGAAGCAGGAAACCCCCAAAGCCCCAGGAGTCTCCTTGTTCCCAGGGGAGGATAAAGGTCTGAATGAATGCAGTGCCCACAGAACATCCACACCCAGCCCTGTGGCTGAATTCCCACTCAGAGCAATCCCCACTGCAAGGTGTGAGCCTGGGGCTGCCCAGCAGGGAGGGAGAGGCTCCTCTTCACATCAGAATGTGTGCCACCCACACCAGCTCCTCTGTTACTCCAGCCAGGAGCACCACAATCTTCTCCTTCCACCCCTTGCTCTGCTGCCTTTCAGGATGAATGCTGGAGATGTCCTGACCACCCAATTCACCCTGATTCCCATTTTCCCTTTCACACCAAAAAGAAAGCTGCACCTTCACACCCCCTTTCCTTCCACCCTCCTTCCCCCCTTTCCCCCCGACCCAGCCCATCGTGTCCAACAGAGCAGCCTGGCAGGAGCTCCTTACGGAAAATCTTGACGTTGACGGTGGCCTCGGAGTCGCCCTCCTCAGGGCTGCTGACCACACACTTGTAGATGCCGGCGTCGTCGATGTTGGCGTTGTAGATGGTGAGGGTGGAGGAGAAGTCATCGTTGCGCACCACCGAGATGCGCTGCTGGTTCGGGCTCAGCCGCTCCCCGTTCGGGGAGAACCACGAGATGTCCTTGAACTTGGCCTCCCCTGCCACTGTGGGGGAGAGAACAGGCAGGTGAGGCAGCCCAGCCCTGCAGCACTGAGAGCACAGCAGCACTGAGAGCACAGCAGCACTGACACAGTCCTGCAGCACTGAGAGCACTGCAGCTCTGACAGCAAAGCATCACTGACAGCACAGCCCTGCAGCACTGAGAGCACTACAGCACTGAGAGCACTGCAGCTCTGACAGCAAAGCATCACTGACAGCACAGCAGCACTGACACAGCCCTGCAGCACTGACAGAGCCCTGCAGCACTGACACAGCCCTGCATCCCTGACACAGCCCCGCAGCACTGCCACAGCCCTGAAGCACTGAGAGCACAGCATCACTGACAGCACTGCATCACTGACACTACCCAGCCCTGCAGCAGTGACAGTACAGCAGCTCTGTCACAGCCCTGCAGCACTGACAGCACAGCCCTGCAGCACTGACACAGCCCTGCATCACTGACAGCACAGCCCTGCAGCTCTGACACAGCCCAGCCCTGCAGCACTGACAGCACGGCATCACTGACAGAGCCCTGCATCACTGACAGACCCCACAGCAGCACTGACAGACCCCACAGCAGCACTGACAGACCCTAGAACAGCACTGACAGACCCCACAGCAGCTCTGACAGACCCCACAGCATCACTGTCAGACCCCACAGCAGCACTGACAGACCCCACAGTAGGACTGTCAGACCCCACAGCAGCTCTGACAGACCCCACAGCAGCACTGACAGACCCCACAGCATCACTGTCAGACCCCACAGCAGCACTGACAGACCCCACAGCAGCTCTGACAGACCCCACAGCAGGACTGACAGACCACAGCAGGACTGACAGACCCTAGAACAGCACTGACAGACCCCACAGCAGCTCTGACACAGCCCTGCAGCACTGACAGACCCCACAGCAGCTCTGACAGACCCCACAGCAGCTCTGACAGACCCCACAGCAGCACTGACAGACCCCACAGCAGCTCTGACAGACCCCACAGCAGCTCTGACAGACCCCACAGCAGCACTGACAGACCCCACAGCAGCACTGTCAGACCCCACAGCAGCACTGACAGACCCCACAGCAGCACTGACACCCCAGCAGGGTTTATTTCATTTTTAACTTAATCAAGCCAGGCGCCCTCAGCCAGCACACACCTTGACATAAGAAGAACTTGGATTCTCCAACGCTGATCTCCCCCTGGCTGGGAACGATGTCCACTTGGAGAGAGGCTGGAAGGGAATGAGCACAGTTAGACAAGGCTGTGGTCCCACCAAAAAACCTCTGCCACCCTTACAATGCCCGTGGAGCCTTTATTCAATTTACAGTCCAGATGACACCTGTTCTCTGATCTGAACTGCAGGTTTTAAACACCACAAGAAGGTTTTAAACAAGACAGGAATGTTTCAAACACCAGAGGAAGGTTTTCACCAAGAGAAGGTGGTTTCAAACACTAGGGGAAGGTTTTCACCAAGAGAGCAAAGTTTTAAACACCAGAAGAAAGTTTCAACCACTAGAAGAAGGTTTTAACCAACAGAGGAAGTTTTTAAACACTAGAGGAATATTTTAACAACCAGAGGAAGGACAGCACCCCTGCCCTCCCCATTCCCAGTTACCAGCAGCACATCCACGCAGCCCCAGTGCCCTTTGCCCCCAGCAACATCCCTGCCTCCTTCTTCACTGCATAAATTATGACCCATTAGGCAGAAAATGTAATTGGATTCTGGCCCTCCTCCAGCTATAGCTTAATTCCACAGCAGATCTGTGGCCTAACAAGCCCAGGTCAAGTTGAATTTGAGGACGCCAAAATTGGTTTTCTTCGGAAAACACCCTCTGTGTTTTCATGTAGTGCATGGAAATCTGAAAATCTCTCTCCCAGAGCAGCTAATTTTACCTCCAGACCACAGAGGCATTATTTCAGCTGCCAAGCACACCTGGGGTTCTAGGAAACAAGCCCTGCTTCAGAAATGAGAACCTGGCTGCGTGTGCCAATGGCAACATTCCTCCAAGTGCTGGGGAAACAGCTGGGCTGGGCCAGCACTGAGTGAGGAGCATTGGGAAAGGACAGAACACCAGGGTTATTGGAGTGAGGAGCATTGGGAAAGGACAGAACACCAGGATTATTGGTTGGAGTGAGGAGCATTGGGAAAGGACAGAGCACCAGGGTTATCTGAGTGAGGAGCACTTGGGAAAGGACAGAACACCAGGGTTATTGGAGTGAGGAGCACTGCCTGCCCTCCTTGGGAAAGGACACAACACCAGGGTTCTCTGAGTGAGGAGCACTTGGGAAAGGACAGAGCACCAGGGTTCTCTGAGCCATTCCCTCAGCCAACAGCCACCCTGACACAGCACTTCCCTCCAGAAGGAGACTGGAAGCAATAACTGGAGCTGGGATAATCCCAGTGCACTTTCCTGGTTCTCCTGGCTGCAGTTCAGCAGGTTGGCCTGGTAAATGCTGGAAAACGTCCTGATAAATGTCCTGATAAATGTCCTGATAAATGTCCTGTCACCTGTACTGTCACCTGCACTGTCACCTGCACTGCCACCTGCATTGTCACCTGCAGTGTCACCTCCACTGTTATCTGCACTGCCACCAGCACTGTCACCAGCCCTGTCACCTGCACTGTCACCTGCACTGTCACCAACCCTGTCACAGCACTGTCACCAGCACTGTCACCTACACTGTCACCAGCCCTGTCACACTGTCACCAGCACTGTCACCTACACTGTCACCTGCACCATCACCAGCACTGTCACCTGCACTGTCACCTGCACTGTCACCTACACTGTCACCTACACCGTCACCAGCACTGTCACCTGCACTGTCACCAGCCCTGTCACCTACACTGTCACCAGCACTGTCACCTACACTGTCACCTGCACCATCACCAGCACTGTCACCTGCACTGTCACCTGCACTGTCACTTACACTGTCACCTGCACTGTCACCTACACTGTCACCTACACCGTCACCAGCACTGTCACCTGCACTGTCACCAGCCCTGTCACCTACACTGTCACCTACATTGTCACCAGCTCTGTCACCAGCATTGTCACCTGCACTGTCACAGCCCTGTCCCAGCCCTGTCACAGCCCTGTCCCCTGCACAAACACAGCCCCACCATGGGCAGTGCTGGGCCCTCCCCAGCTCCTCACGCTCCCTGCCCAGCCCGTGCTCACTCCAACAAAGGCAGCACTGCTGATTTTAATCTCTGTTTAATCGCTGGTTTTGCTGTGCAGCTCAGGGAAATGGGGACTATTTTTTCCACTCTTCATTTAATAGACACTGCTGGCCCATTTGTATTCTGCTTCCAACTTGAAGCAATAAAGGCCTTTTTAGCATCACATAATAACTGCATTAAAAGGCCTCTTCATAATCACACAATAACACTTTTTATAGCTCTGCCCTCCCCCATATCTTTTATCTGCTTATAAAGTTCCCCAGCCCCCAAAAAATGCTGAATAATTCCCCATTGATTAAAAAAAATAAAAGAAAAAAAAAATAAAACAACAAATTTGCTAATGCAACTTCCTGTTCATCTGTAGTTCAATATAATTAGTTTTGCATCTCAACAAAAGAAATTAACTCAAATGAAGCTGTGATTTTGGTAATAGGCAGGGAGGCTGTGTCCCTGCTGGGCTCAGGCTGAGGTTTAGGCAGGAGGCTGTACCTGGGCAGTAAATAAAGTGTCATTTCAAAGTGGGAACTGGCTCTGTGGCTGCCCAAATTGCAAAGGTGACACACCAGGAACAGGGATGTGAATGCTCACCCTGCCCTGGCTCCACACAAGGAATGTCCTGGAGCACTGAATACACTCAGTTATGGATTCACCATATATATTCTATATATGTTCTATATAAATGGGAGTTCATCCTTCCCCCTGCTCCCTTCCAGCCCCCTGCACTTCAGCACTGACCCCACAAGGTCCCAGCTGGAAGGAAATAGGGACTGAAATCATTGTGGCCTCAGCTCTCTCCACCCTGGGGTGATCCCACACTGATCCCTGTGATGTGTCCACGCTGCAGCTCCTCTGAGAGGTTAAACTCAGCTCTAAGGGCTGGCCCTGTGAGCCAGGGGATCTGGGTGGGCTTTGCTCAGGGGGTGTCTCAGCAGCAGGAACCCCTGTGCTCCTGTCACAGCTAACCCAGGTAATGATGCATTATTACACAAAGCCCAGAGAAAATCCAAAACCCAAAAAAATACCAAAAATATTTAGGAAATAAAGCACAGCATGGATGGATTCAGCCTGACTGAACCCGTGGCTCCATCCTCACAGGCTGCACCTTTAATTTCCTTCATTTCTAGCAACCATTCACCAATTAAACTCAATTCCAGAAATAAAAACCATCAGGAAGGAAATATCTGCTGGATCTAATGGGCACAGTTCGTGGAGCAGGGGCGGGGTTTGTAAAGCCTGTGAGCAGAGCAGATTATGGTGAAAGCCCTCGGGATTTAATCCACAACAAAGGCTTAACAAGACAAAGACAAGGCTCCTGCACACGGTCACTTTATTAAAAATCCGCTGACTGCTCAGGAGGAGGAGGCAGCAGCTGGGATTGATCCCAGCTGGGCTGCAGATCCAATTCCTCCCCCATCACCATGGCAACCCCTCCCTAAATCTGCCAGGATGGAGGAGGCATGGCTGTTCAGTGGGGAATGGAGCTCAGCACCGAGCACCCCACACTGTCCCCAGGGGCACCTCTGGGCAGGAGCAGAACAAAACCCAGCAGCAAACCCAGCTGGGGGCCTGCAGGGCAGGGATGCTCCTCACCTGCATCCTGAGCAGCCCCAAAATCCAGCAGCAAACCCAGCTGGGGCCCTGCAGGGGAGGGATGCTCCTCACCTGCATCCTGAGCAGGGCAGGGCAGGAGCACCCCAACCTGCACCCCAATCCCAAACCCAATCCCAACCCTAATCCCAACCCCAATCCCAACCCCAATCCCAACACCAATCCCAACCCCAAAACCAATCCCAAACCCACAGAGAGGTCTAGGGAAGGATTCAGCCCAACCCCAGAACCAATCCCAAACCCAACCCCAGAACCAATCCTAAACCCATCCCCAAAACCAATCCCAAACCCAAACTCAACCCCAAAATCAAACCCAAACCCACAGAGGGGTCTGGGGAAGGACTCAGCCCAATCCCAAACCCAACCCCAGAACCAATCCCAAACCCAATCCCAAACCCAAACCCAAACCCAATCCCAAACTCACAGAGGGGTTTGGGGAAGGACTCAGCCCAATCCCAAACCCAATCCCAAACTCACAGAGGGGTTTGGGGAAGGATTCAGCCCAATCCCAAACTCACTTTGGGGAAGGGCTCAGCCAGTCCCAGACCCACAGAGTGGTTTGGGGAAGGACTCAGCCCAATCCCAAACCCAATCCCAAACTCTCAGAGGGGCCTGGGGAAGGACTCAGCCCAATCCCAAACTCACAGGGGGGTTTGGGGAAGGACTCAGCCCAATCCCAAACTCACAGAGGGCTCTGGGGAAGGACTCAGCCCAATCCCAAACCCAATCCCAAACTCACAGAAGGGTTTGGAGAAGGACTCAGTCCAATCCCAAACCCACAGAGGGCTCTGGGAAGGACTCAGCCCAAACCCAATCCCAAACTCTCAGAGGGCTCTGGGGAAGGACTCAGCCCAATCCCAAACCCAATCCCAAACTCACAGAGTGGTTTGGGGAAGGACTCAGCCCAATCCCAAACCCAATCCCACATCCACAGAGGAGTCTGGGGAAGGACTCAGCTCTGGCACAGCTCCCCAGAGCCAGGGGAGCTCTGGTCCTGGCTCCAGCCACCCTTCTGTGAGCTCTGCCCACTTCAGGGGATGCAAATCCCCATTTCCAGTAGGAGCTGCTGGATGCTGGGGTGGGAGAAGGGTAATTCACTCACTGCTGTGAGGGAACCAGATATCCACTGCCAAACCCAACATAATTCAAATTATCCCGTCCAACAGCACAGAGAGGAACCTCTGTCCTGTGGGTCTCACCCAGCACACCCTCCAAGGGACTGGGGGTGTCACAAATCTGGTAATCCCAGCCAAAACCCACCCAGCTCTGCCCTCCTGCAATCCCTGGGAACATTCCAAAGGGAAAGATGTGCTTGGCCAAGCAGCTGAAATCAGGGGCCCAGGCAGCTGGGGCAGCACAAAAACACAGGCAGGGAATTGAGAGAGGCTTCTCCTGTGCTTCATTTCAGCCAGGATTATTCTGCCTCTGAACAAAGTGACATGTCCAAGCTGATGCAGGGAATCTGTGCAGGGAAAAGGGAATAATTCCAATTATGTCCACGTTGTGACCCCATCCTTCCATGTACAAGACCTGCTCACAACCCTTTTAAATTTTAAATGACCACAAGGCACACCAGAAACTGATACTGTTAACTCCTTTTCCTGCAGAAATTTATGAAGCACAGTAAAACTTCCCAGACATCTCAGTATTTTTACATGGAACACAATTTTATGCCTCTTTTGATGACATTCTTGATAAAAGCTTTTTATTACTGTGGATCATAAAACTAATAGTCCTATTTACCACAGCAAATATTTTCATTCACCTGAGGCAGGGTAAGCCAGGATGTTTTATGGAGTCATTAAATCAGAGAATGGACAATTTTAATTAAAAACCAAGCAAGTTACAAACTTCTGCTGAAAGGGAAATCTGGGTGGGTGACACTGAGTGGCGGGCAGAACACAGAGAAAATGAGCAAAACTTTGTTTTGTAAATTTGGGATTTTTTTTTTTTAAGGATTTGCAGAAGCTCAGGATTGAAGGCTGACCTTGCTGCAGGAGCTCCCTGGATTTCCTCAAAGGGAGCAATCCCCAAGCTCCATCCCCTCACTCCATCCTGAGCATCCCAGCCCCAGATTTGATCCTCAAGTGTTGGAAACAATTCTTCCCCAGCCTTTTTTGGGTGCTGGATTAGTTCAGGGGATGTTTCCAGCTGCAAACCTGAAATTCAGTGTTTTCTCCCCAGAAATCACTGACTCCAGCTGAACATCCACTGCAGATTCTCTCCAGGCAGGCACAGCCCAGCTCCAGCACACTCATCCCATCCCATCCCACACTGCAGAATCATTTCTGCCTTTGCCTCTCACAGCTTCACACAGGAACTCTCAGGAGGAAAACAAACCTCTTCCTTCTATTCCAGAAACCATGGAGTGTGGTTTTCATCTCTTTTCTCTGTTCCAAAGAGGTCAAACCATGCAGAAACACAGCCCTGATATCCTGTTGAAGCACCCCTGGGTGTAAATGCACAAAAAGTGGATTTTGGTGTGGAATTTTCTGAGCAGTGACAACAGGACTTGGCTGATGATGGAGAATCCATCTCCAATTCACCCTGGTGTGGTTTTGATGTGCTCTGAAATCTCATCCAGCTCCACCTCCCACCATCCCAGGCTGCTCCAAGCCCTGTCCAAGCTTTGGACACTTCCAGGAGCAGCCCCACCCTCCCAGGAAAGGATTTATTCCCCAGATCCCATCCAGCCATGCCCTCTGGCAGTGGGAAAACATCAAATATTGCTCCTGCATTTCAGAGAGTTACAGCTCTCGTGAGCTGCGGCTCACAGAAGTGCTTTGGAGATTTTAGTAGTTTAAATTCATATCTGGAACCTCTTCTGCCAAGTGTAAAGTGTCAGAAATCAACAGTTTATTTAATGTGCCAATTAATCTTTCATACCTGGTGGGACCTGGGAATTCTGTGGTAGCTGAGTTTAGATAGTTTGGACTGGAAATCCCAGCCTTAGCCTGGCTGCTCTAAGAAACAGGAATTACAAATGCTGCCTTACACTGAGATGGAACAGTCTCATTTTTCCTTGCTATTCCACAAAGAAATTTCATTAATAAATTAACTGACAGTGAAAACATGGGGAGGCTGCTCCACTGACCAAATGGGGAGAGCAGAAGGCACAAGGAGGTGAGAGAACAAGAGCAGTGCCAGGATTTACCATTTTTATCATTTTTTAGCCAAGCCTTCAGTGCTGCTGATAAACCCCTGGGCAAAGCCCTGCACAGGGCAGACCATGGAGATGTTCCTGGGAATTTGGGGGCTTGCTAAACACATCAGTGCCTCTGCAAACACCACTGGGGTTTGTGGGTGCTAATTGCAAGGCCTTTTGCAAGCACCATGCTGAGAGAGCCTCCAGAATATCACCAGGATTATTAAAATCATCAACAGCACCCGCTGAATAAATCTGAAATATTATGACAATGAAGACAGAAGGCAAAGGACTGGGAAGAACAACATGCTAATACAGTGCCCTATTTGCTCAGCAAGCAGAGGAACCAAAAATCCCTCCAGGCAAGAAAGAACTGAGATTGTTTGCTGCTCTCTGCTGCTCACCACGAGTCCAACTCCCAGGCTGGCAGAATAAAGCCAAGGTAAAGCAATAAATCAGAGCCCCTCCTCACCCAGCCACTCCAGGGCACACAACAGCAAGAGTTTACACAACCCCAAATTTAGACATCATTTACAGCTCAGAAATAAAGTGATGCCAAGGGAGAAACAAAAAGAATCTGAACCCAGCCAGGGTATCCAAAGGCCTCAAGCATCAGCTGTGACTGACAGGATAAACACTCCCAGATTGCCAGGAGCCAGGAAAGGCTTCATCCCCTCCTCTGGGGAGTCTCCTGGAAACCAGGGGGAATCCAGCCCAGCAAACACCAGAAATTTAATCACTGCAGCTCATCAGTTATGCAAGGCAGACAAAGAACGTCTCAGCTGAGCGTTTGTGCCCTAAAATTTAAGAGAACTGTCAGGAGGTCAGCTCTGAAACTCTCCTGGTCTCTACAAGCAAGACACTCCTTGAAATAACTTACTCCTGCTTGCAAGAATTTACTCCAAGACTTGCAAGAATTTACTCCAAGATTTGCAAAAATTTACTCCAAGATTTGCAAGAATTTACACCAAGACATGAAAGAATTTACACCAAGACATGCAAGAATTTACTCCAAGACATGTAAGAATTTACTCCATGTAAGCAGCAAATAAAAACCTCCAGCAAACCCCAAACACAACTGGATTTTCACACCTCTCCTCATGCAGTAAAATACAGGATAGAGGGGGAATTCAAGAAAAGGGAACCAGAGTCCTGCTGGATGTGACACTGCTGTTGGAAAAGATCTCTGAAAAAAACCCAATAAAATACAGAAGGCACACACAGAGATTCATCCTCTCCACACAGACCCAACACCCAGGGCACAGACAGGGCTCAGGGTTGGTTCTTTATTCCTTTCAGTGCCATATTCTGATTTCCATCTCCCCAGAGCACTGCTCTCTCTGGCTTTGACTGAAGTCAGAGCAGTGGCCCCAGGCCCCACGTGCCCAGCATGTTTAATTTATTTTAATTTATTTAATTTATGCTGCACACAGAAAACACCCCAGCAAAAGGAGCCCTGTAGGAGGAAAATCACATTGCAGGCTGTAAATTCAGACAGCACTGCACTGGATTAAACCCAGGAAGGTTTTTAATCTGTGCTGAAACCACTGTGACTCCACCAAAAGGAGTGACCAAAATGTGAGCACAGATCTGTAATCCCAGGGAATCCCCCAGCCTGGCCAGCCCAGCACTTTGCTTTTCTCCCAGCTTTGCAATTCTGCTGCATTCCCATTTCTTGTGTCTCCTCCAGAACTTCTCCTCACAGGAGGGAAATATCACAACAATCTGCTCCAACTGCTGACAGAAAAAGCTTGAAATTAGTGGCACTACAATTAAGCAGAAAGAGCTAATAAAACTGAGTGTTAACCACAAAATTCAGAATATTGGGGTGCAAATTAAAGGCCAAAGGCAGGATTTCTCCAATAAGTTTTTCTCCTTTAGTTTCCATGAATAATCTCAGCCCAGCCCCTCATCTGGATGTAGAAATGTCCAACTCTGAGCCCTGCCAGCAGTGCCTGCTGTGACCCCGGCCCCTTTTATTGAGCTGTGCTGGGATCAGCCAGCCTGGAGCCCAGCTCAGCCCTGCAGGGCTCTCCTGGCACCCCAAAGAGCATTCTGCACGGGGCAGGGATGAGCCAGGGGCAATGCCTGAGCTCCAGGGGCAATGCCTGAGCTCCAGGGACAACACCTGAGCTCCAGGGGCAATGCCTGAGCTCCAGGGGCAACACCTGAGCTCCAGGAGCAATACCTGAGCTCTAGGAGTAATACCTGAGCTCCAGGAGCAATACCTGAGCTCCAGGGACAATACCTGAGCTCCAGGAGCAATACCTGAGCTCCAGGGGCAATACCTGAGCTCCAGGAGCAATACCTGAGCTCCAGGGGCAATACCTGAGCTCCAGGGACAGTACCTGAGCTCCAGGGGCAATACCTGAGCTCCAGGGACAGTACCTGAGCTCCAGGGGCAATACCTGAGCTCCAGGGGCAATACCTGAGCTCTAGGAGCAATACCTGAGCTCCAGGGACAACACCTGAGCTCCAGGAGCAATACCTGAGCTCCAGGGGCAATACCTGAGCTCCAGGAGCAATACCTGAGCTCCAGGGGCAATACCTGAGCTCCAGGGGCAACACCTGAGCTCCAGGGGCAACACCTGAGCTCCAGGGACAATACCTGAGCTCCAGGGGCAACACCTGAGCTCCAGGGACAATACCTGAGCTCATGGGGCAATACCTGAGCTCCAGGGGCAACACCTGAGCTCCAGGGACAATACCTGAGCTCCAGGGGCAACACCTGAGCTCCAGGGGCAACACCTGAGCTCCAGGGGCAATATCTGAGCTCCAGGGACAATACCTGAGCTCCAGGAGTAATACCTGAGCTCCAGGGGCAACACCTGAGCTCCAGGGGCAACACCTGAGCTCTAGGAATAATACCTGAGCTCCAGGGACAATACCTGAGCTCCAGGAGCAATACCTGAGCTCCAGGAGCAACATCTGAGCTCCAGGGACAATACCTGAGCTCCAGGGGCAATACCTGAGCTCCAGGGACAATACCTGAGCTCCAGGGGCAATACCTGAGCTCCAGGGGCAATACCTGAGCTCCAGCAGCAATACCTGAGCTCCAGGGACAATACCTGAGCTCCAGGGACAGTACCTGAGCTCCAGGGGCAATACCTGAGCTCCAGGGGCAATGCCTGAGCTCCAGGGACAACACCTGAGCTCCAGGAGCAATACCTGAGCCCCAGGAGTAATACCTGAGCTCCAGGGACAACACCTGAGCTCCAGGGGCAATACCTGAGCTCCAGGGACAATACCTGAGCTCCAGGGACAACACCTGAGCTCCAGGGACAACACCTGAGCTCCAGGGACAATACCTGAGCTCCAGGAGCAGCTCTGGAAGCAGCAGCAGGCCAGGTTAATCCCTGGGATGATGAACACCCAGGGCCAGGCTGCAGCTGACCCTGCTTGCTGATGGCCCTGAGCATTTGTGTGTTCTGGATTTCCTTCACTCTGCACATCAATCTCCTCAATTCTGGCAACAACAACACTCCAGGCACTGCTGGGGTGTCCTGCAGTTGGTTTGGGGATTTTCCTGAGTCCTCTCCAACTCAGGGTGTGCTGGGGTGACTTTGGCTAAGGGCTGCAAGAGCCAAAATATTGAGGTGACTTTGATGAGTTAACGACAGGGCTCCCAGGTTCACCACGTTTTCCTGGGGCTTCCAGTGTTTTAATTGGAATTACAGTGTAAAAACTCTGGTTTCTCAGGTATACCTGGTACTTCCAATGTTTTAATTGGAATTGCAGTGCAAGAACTCTGGTTTCTCAGGTTTACCACGTTTTCCTGGGGCTTCCAGTGTTTTAATTGGAATTGCAGTGCAAGAACTCTGGTTTCTGAGGTTTATCATGTTTTCCTGGTATTTCCAGGGTTTTATTTGGAATTGCAGTGCAAGGACTCTGGTTTCTCAGGTTCACCACGTTTTCCTGCTACTTTCAGTGTTTTAATTGGAATTACAGTGCAAGAACTCTGCTTTCTCAGGTTTACCTGGTACATTCAGTGTTTTAATTTGAGTTGCAGTGCAAGAACTCTGGTTTCTGAGGTTTATCATGTTTTCCTGGTACTTCCAATGTTTTAATTGGAATTACAGTGCAAAAACTCTGGTTTCTTAGGTTTACCTGGTACTTGTAGTGTTTTAATTGTAACTGCAGTGTAAGAACTCTGGTTTCTGAGGTTTATCATGTTTACCTGGTACTTCCAGTGTTTTAATTGTAATTACAGTGTAAGAACGACTCACTGAAAGGGAACAAGAAAGGAAGGAGATGCTCAGTGAGCTGTGAGGGCAAAGCCCTTCAGAGCACCTGAGGATTCCTGCTGAGTTCCTCCCTCCCACACCCCCTGCTCCTCTCCAGGTGTGCAATGGCAGCACAAGAACAGAATATTGCATTCCCTGCTCTGGAGCACAGAAAAAGGGCAGAGGAGGCAGCAGGGTGAGAGCAATGTGCTCTGAGAGCAGCAGCAGCAGGAAGAGCAGCCCAGGGTGACAAACCCAAAGGCAGCAGCAGCAGCAGGATCCCAGCTGGAAGGACAATCCCAAATGTCACTGCATGGCCACAGCCCCTGCAGCTCTCCAATCCCCCTGGGAGCACCCCCATTAATTGTTCTTTACTTTAAACCATCCCCTGGGAGCAGTGAGAGGCACAGCTGCAATATCCTGCTTTCACCTCCACCCCCAGAGCCAATATTTGGTTTTTATTCCAGCCCAAATCCCAGCCTTGCATTTCCCAACCTCACCCAGAGAATATCAGGAACAGGAGGAAAAATTAACACAAAAATTAAACTCTCCCCATCATTTCAGTCCTAAACTTAATTTGGGACAATGCAACAAACGTGTGGACAGGCAGCATGAAAGCAGCCATGGCAGAAGGTTCTGGATGGGATAAAACTGCAACACCTTCTTCCCAACAATTCCCATTAAACAAGAAATTATTTAAATAAATAAAGGTTATTTCCTTTCCTCACCATCTCCCAAAAATCAGAGTTCAGGATGTCCCTTTTCACTTGGCTATAAAAACCCTGCCCTATCAACACAGATCAGAGAAAAAAAAAAAAAAAAACAACAAATCAAAACCTACTGAGTTTATCTGACTGAATCAATAGTAAAAGGTAAATGCAGGTTTTTTTGGTTTATAATTTAAAAAAATACTGGTGGAAACTGGGGCAAATAAGGCCAGAAAGGACAAAGAACAGATCTAGGCTGCAGCAGAAAATCCTGACAGGATGAGAAATGTCCCTGACATTCTTTAGTGGCAATAAAAGTGGAGAACTGAACACTCCTTATAGAAAAATCAAAAGGAAAACACGTCCTCAACCTCCTCCCTTCATCCCCTGCCCACCAAGCACATGAAATAATCCTTTGTAACTGTCCATGAAAACTGGGATTGCTGCCAGTTTCCTGAATTACACATGGCTGGGGTTTTTTTTCCCTGCTAAACCATATATTTTAAGGTCAGAAAGCACCACTCTGCTTATCTGCTCCTTCAAAGGATCCAGGAAGGAATAAAGGCAAAACCTGCCAGGAATGGTTTAGCTCAGCCCCAATATTCACTGTGGATAATCTGCATTCTGACAGCTCAGGACAGCCAAGAAATTGCCTTTATTTCAGTGAAATTAAACCAAATTTCCTTGTGCCTCACAACACAGGATTCCAGCCCTGCCCTCTCCCACTCAAATTAAGTTCTCCAAAAATCCAGGCACAAACTGGTGCCACCCATTGCACACAGAGCCAGGAATTGGCACTGCCCTCCAGGCCAGGCCTGTTTTCCACCCTAATTCAGAAAGGGCTTGGCCTCACTCAGACAACACAAGGTTAATGGCCATGGAAGGGCAGAAAGGACTTTGTGTTCCCATTTTCCAGGATGCCTTGTGAGGAAGAAAGGACTGACATCAAAGCTAAAAAGCAATATGAATTTTCTGCCACTGCAAGTAACAGGTTTGAGATGCCCACGTCCACCAGACATCAAGGTCCACCAAATAATCCCAGTTACAGCATGGGTTTTGTGTCAGAAAACCCCAAAAATCTGATAATTCTTTCAGTCTGTGACTTGCACAGGAAATCAAGGCAAAGCACAGCTTCAACCTCTTCCTAAAAAAAATCTGCTGATGTTAAATTGCACCCATCATTTTTAATGGTGAAAACAAAGCAAAGCAAAGCTTGGGTGTCTCAGGGTAAATCAGAATTTCACCTGCAGGGCCAGGACCTGGACCTGCCTGGTGCTGGGGCTCCAGCTCAGGATATTCTGGAATTCTGGGCAGCTGCAGCAAGGGAGGAGTGGAAGGAGCAGCAGCCACTGCTTCTCCCAAATTTCCCTCCCCACATTTCTCCCAGGAGCAGATGGGGCCCCTGCCCAGCTCTGCCACTGCTATTTCTGCCTCTCTGGGACACATTTCTGCTGCCACTAACAACTGCTTGCTGTGCTGGAATGGAGACCACAGAGGGGCTGGGAGCTCTCCCAGCGTGCAGAATTTATTTTTGTATTCCTGGATCCCACAATGAAATGCCATGAACGTGGCCCCTCCCCAGGAGAAAACAGCAGCTCTGCAGGAATCACCAGCACAGTGCAGAGCAGAGAGGTGAAATAATCAACATTCCTTGTCCCAGAGGCACTGGGTGGGAAAGGAACACTTGTCCACTCATCCCAAATTGTTCTGCTTGGGTCAGTACTGAATGAAAACCCAGCAGTTCCCAAAGCAGAGGCAGAGCTGGCACCAGCAGCAAATCCTCTGAATAATGGCCTCAGTCTGGGCAGGGTGACCCCAAAAATGCCCCAGCAGATTCCTGTGGAACACTGCAAACAGATCAACATTTGCAATGGCAGGGAGAAAAGAGGGGAAACCCAAGCCAAGGCAGCCCAGCTGGAATTGAGCATCACCTTCCCTGGGTGTGCCTGCTCACCCTGCTGGCTCAGGGATGGGGCACAGACCCCTGCTCCCCTCTCCACAGCCCACTCAGGGTCTCAGCATCTCTCTGTGCCACCCCACAACCCCCCAAAACAACTTCTGATTTCCTGACAGCAAAACTACCCCAAACAAACACTAACTCATCCTTACCAAGGGGTGGTTTGGGGTTTGAAGCCTTTTCTTTCCTGTGCCCACAGGGTGAGCATTCAAATAAAAACATCCCTGAAGTGTCCAGGGCAGGGTTTGGAGCACCCTGGGGTAGGGGAGGTGTCCTGTGCATGGCAGGGGTGGCCCTGCCTGGGTTTAGGGTCCCCTCCAGCCCAAACCATCCATCAATTCCATGATTTCCACCCCAGGTTGGCAGGCTGGCAGCTCCCAGTCACTCAGCCCCTCAGATGGAATGCACAAATGGGAAGGGAAATCCCTTCCCCAGCCCTTTTGGGGTTATTTTGCACTTCTCACCCAGCACCAGGGGCTCCAGCCTTGCTGCAGGTGCCGCTCACTGAGAGATCCCCAGGAATGAGGGCTCTGCCCTGGGCACAGATCCATTTTCTCCTTTGCTTCCATGCAGAATCCCAACCCCCAGAGCCTTGTTCAGATGCAGAAGTGGCCCTGAACACCTCATGTGTGGAGATTTTGGCACCCTCAGATCCCAGCCCCCTTTATTGAGGTGTGTTCCCTAATTCCAGATAAAAACAGAGCTGGGTCCCAGGAACAAGCTGTGCTGGAGCTTTTTACACACAAATCACCAACCCAAACCCCTGGAGCACAACAATCTGGAAATGATCTGCATTCCCAGGAAACCAGGATATGGAAAAAAAAAAAAAAATCAGGAATATGTTCTGAGAGTTTACAGATCTATGCTGCTCCATTTTCACTCCACATCTCCTCATTATGATCTACAAGTGCCCCAAATTCAAAGTGCTTACTGAAGTCCAGTCTCTTTCTTTTGAAATTACCCATCTAAATCATCAACCTTTTAAATATTCCCTCATTTAGAATCTTTGCTCTTTCATCTCTAAGGGAAATCAGAATAATTCCACACAACAGCCCCGAGCACCAGCAAAGCAGAGAGCAGGGATGAGTGAAGGGAATTCACACAAAAGAGGCAAAACCAGGAAATTTCAATGAAAAACCTGCACAGAATTTTTCTGTGCCACCTTGGACTGGTAACAGAACAACAAAAGATTTATGATTGTGATTTCTGGGAGGGCAGAGTGGGAGGGCAGCCCCAGCCCTGTCCCTGCCCCAGGCACAACAAAGGCAATAAAAAGCTTAATTCCAGCCTGGATTCAAGCTCAGGTAGGGAATGATCTGCCCCAGGACCAGAGCTCATTGGGATGTTAATGAATGCAGCATCATTAACAGCGAGTGCAGTTAAACACACAATCTCTGAACCCAGCCAAGCAAGTTAATGGCTGCATCAAACAACCAGGGCAGCCCTGCCACTGCCCCAGTTATTAAAATGGGAATTCTTGTTGTTCCAGGATGGCATTAAAAGGAATTTACTGTTTCACATTCACTCGTGCAGTTATTCAGGGTATTTGGCTCACACCACAAAGGGAGTTTTGTTCCTGCTGCAGTGAAGGACGAGACACACAAGGACAGATAAAAATAAGAGGAAGAAAAGGAGACAGAAGATGACAGAGCAACGCAACTGCAGGGCCACATCCGAGGGAGCAGCACTGAAAATCTGGGTGGAAAAAGTTTTTAAAACAAAAGGCAATGGCCCCAGAGAGCAGTGGGCAGAATTCAGTGCCAGGGTCACTGCAGAACTCCATGCCCAGCATCACAAACAGGACAAGGCAGGGACATTTCCAGCCCTGTCCTGTCCCACCACACCAAAAAACCTGCATTTTCATCTTTGATTTCACAGCTAACCTGGCTAAAGGCAGGGTAAAATATCACCAAAGCAATGTCACACTCCAGGCTGGGAGCTGCATCCAACACAAACTCCAGCAGGATTAAAGGGAAGGAATCAATTCCTTTTTTTCCCCATTCCAGTTTTGGCCTTTTTTTCTTTTCCAGGCAGCACTTTTGAACTTGTCCTGAGCTGAATTTCTATTTCCTGCAATAAAACAGCTCCCAGGAGAGGAGGAATTCCTCAAAGCCAGCCTGATCAGGGCAGACAGTCACCAATTAACCAAGGTTTTAATGGAACCCCTGTCACACTCTCACTGGGGACTGCCCAGCCTTCCTCCTCCTCCTCCTCCTCCACCTGCCAGGGAAAAAGCAGATCCCACAGAAGGAAAGAAAAAAAACAGGAAAAAAAAAAAAGGGAACTCCAAACCCCACCAGGCAGCCCTGACAGCCTCACTCTCCTACAACAACACAGAATATTTCATGTGAGAAACACTCCTGGGCTCTCCAGAAAACAGTTTGGGGAGCAAAGCTGTGAGAGGAGGAGGTGGAAGAAGCCCCAGATTGTGCCACCCTACAAAGCTCCTGCCAAATCCACCTAGGAAATCAGAATTTTCTGCAAGAAGCCCAGCAGGATCCAGCATGTGTTTAGTTAACAAATCCTGGAGAATGAGCCAGATCTTGGTGTTTTGGGCACCATCTGCATTGCAGGGTTTCTTCTGTGTCCTCACAAAAAAATTGGGGTTTTGTGGGGTTCCTTTAGTAAAAGCAATGAGAATTGCACACCCCTCTTGATTTAAACAACATTCTCTATGAAAATATTTTATATTTTATAAAAATTTCTGGCTGCAAAGAGAAAAAAAAATCTGAATGTGTTCTGTGTAACTTCCACCAGGATCTGTCCAGAATTACTGCCAAGAGCCAGGTGCACCCCAAAAATCCTCCTGGGGCAGGATGGAGGGGGGGAATGAGCTGCAGGGCCCTGTCTGGGTGGATAAAATTTGAAAATCTCTGCCATGGGAACAGGAATGCTTTAGGGAATGGAGCTGGGACAAACAGCCTGAATTTGGGGATGAAAAATTATTATTTCCTAAGAATTCTGAGCAGCAAGCACAGAGTGTTCCCAAGCTGCCCCATTCGTGCCAGCCTGAGAAAATCTAAAATAAATCGATGTGTTGGTTAATTAAAATAAATAAATCTGGGCCCTTTCTTCACTGGATGAAAAGCCAGGGGGGAAAAAAAAACTGCAAAGGGAGCCCAGTTTGGGCACTGGGAGCTGTGTGACACCAGCCCAGCCTCACTGGGGGTTTGCACAAACACAGCACCCACGGGAGGCACAAAAAAAAGAAAAAAGAAAAAAAAAAAAGGGGGAAAAAAGAGGGGGAAAAAAAAAAGAAAAAATAAAAGGAAAAAAAAAAAAAAAGCCAGGCTGGCTGTAAATGAGAGCACTCAGGCACTCAGGTCACTGCAGTAAATCACAGCCCTTAATTTCATGTGAAAGGAGGGAATGTTTCACGACCACAGGACCCTCAAAGAGCCCTTTGTTAGGAGGGAGCCCTGTGCATAAATACATTTCAGAAGCCTGCAGAAAGGAGGCTTAGAAAGGAAAATGCTGCTGGATTTTTGGCCTTATTTTATCACCTTTCAGAGGATAAAGAAGCTGAGAATCAAGAAGAGGTACAAGTGACAATTAACCTATTAGCACACACCAGGAACCTTTTTTTTTTTTTTCACTATTTCAGCAGCAAAAAGCTCCTCCAAGGGGCTCTGCTGCACCTTGAGAACTCAGGAGGAACAGGAAAAAAAAACCAGGAATCAGGAGTTATCCATCCTTCACCATTGCTGCAGATCCCACCATCACTAGGGATCAACAGCTAAAATTCACCATCCCACCTGATAAATGAGAATGGGGAATGCCACCCAAAATCCTCTCAGTGACTGCTCCAGCTCCTGTAGCTGATCCTGTGAGCAGGAGCTGATCCAAGCTGCAATCCCCAGCCCAGGAACCACTGAAAAAGCTTCTGGAGCACAACAGAGCCCGGGGTTTTAGGAGGGAGCTGTGAGAATTTATTTCAAACCCCAAATGAGACATCAGGAGTAAGTGGAGAGAGCATTAAAATAAAAGCTGGACATTTACAGGCAATTAATGGATGAAAGTGAGGGGGAAACAATCTCCTGCAGGAGGAGGAGGTGTCAATAATTCTGCTCAAACCAGCAGTGCTGGTTCCAAAGTGGATTTGCATCTGAAATTCCATCTTTTTTCCCTAAAAAACCCTAAAACATTTCTCAGCAGGAGTGAACTCCCCTGTGCCCTGACACTGGCTGAGTTTAGTTAAAGAGCTGGGGAAGGATGCAGCACTTTTCCCAAGGTGAACCCCAGACTGATCCCAGCCTCCAGGGAGCATCCAGGGCTGTGCCTGGCCATGGGACCAGCTGGGAATAAACCCTGGATTCCCTGGGCTCTGAGCTCCTTCCCAGCTTGGAATCTATGGATTTTGTGTTCCTTCCCAGTTTCTGTTCCATGGACTCTGTGTTCCTTCCCAGTTTGGATTCCATGGATTCTGTGCTTCTTCCCAGTTTCTGTTCCACGGATTCCCTGGACTCTGTGTTCTTTCCCAGCTTCTATTCCATGGGCTCTGAGCTCCTTCCCAGTTTCTGTTCCATGGATTCTGTGCTCATTCCCAGTTTTCCCAGCTTGAATTCCCTGGACTCTGTGCTCCTTCCCAGTTTGGATTCCATGGACTCTGAGCTCCTTCCCAGTTTCTGTTCCATGGATTCCATGGATTCTGTGCTCATTCCCAGTTTCTGTTCCATGGATTCTGTGCTCATTCCCAGTTTCTGTTCCATGGATTCTGTGCTCATTCCCAGTTTCTAATCCATGGACTCTGAGCTCCTTCCCAGTTTGGATTCCATGGGCTCTGTGCTCATTCCCAGTTTCTATTCCATGGACTCTGTGCTCATTCCCAGTTTCTGTTCCATGGACTCTGAGCTCTTTCCCAGTTTCTATTCCATGGATTCTGTGCTCATTCCCAGTTTCTATTCCATGGATTCTGAGCTCATTCCCAGTTTCTATTCCATGGATTCTGAGCTCATTCCCAGTTTCTATTCCATGGATTCTGTGCTCATTCCCAGTTTCTGTTCCATGGATACTGTGCTCCTTCCCAGTTTCTATTCCATGGATTCTGTGCTCATTCCCAGTTTCTGCTCCATGGATTCCTGGACTCTGTGCTCATTCCCAGTTTCTGTTCCATGGATTCTGTGCTCATTCCCAGTTTCTGTTCATGGATTCTGTGCTCCTTCCCAGTTTCTGTTCCATGGGTTCTGTGCTCATTCCCAGTTTCTATTCCATGGATTCCCTGGACTCTGTGTTCATTCCCAGTTTCTGTTCCATGGACTCTGTGCTCATTCCCAGTTTCTGTTCCATGGATCCCTGGACTCTGAGCTCCTTCCCACGCTGCAAATGTGGAACCATCACGGATCAGCCCCTCCCCAATCCAGTGCCAGAAGTCCTGGCCTGTGTGATGTGTGGGATTAAACACAATAAACCCTTGGAAAGGGCAAGGAACAAACCCAGGCTGACTCAGCTGAACACAGTGGACAAACCATGGAACAAATTGGAGCCTCCAAACCAATAAACACCTGCCCTCAGCCCACGGAAACAAAGCAGAAATCTCCATGCAAACAGCAGGCAGCTCCTGCAAACAAGAGCTGGCACCAGCCCAGAGCCAGAACTGGGCTGTCAGTACACTGCAGAACTTGGAACTCAGCTCAGGAGAGGCCTGGAACAAGTTTGTTATCATGCAATTTAAAGCACTGCTTTTTAAAATTTCAATTCCTTGTGCAGCAAATGCAGAGCTCCTGCTCCTTGCAGGATGGACAGGAGCAGGAAGGAGCAGCAGGAGGAAACACAAGTCCAGAGGGAATGGATTATACATGGCTTAAATGGCCTAATCCACTTTGCTTTCAACAGGTCCCACATAAACAAGGCTCCAGTGCATGTTAAATAAAAGCCCCATGAAATTTTAATGAAAAGCAATATGCAGTTACAGAAACTAATCTGCTAAATGGAATCATTTCATAAGTGGCAAATTCTGCAAGGCAAGAGGAGTCGTGAAACAACCTCATCTAATACCCAGTGTGAGAGCAGAGTGAGGATTGGGTTCAGGGGAGAGCAGCATGGACAGGAGGCTCTTCTAGAATCACTGAAATGATGAAGTTCCTGTAACCTGAATTACTGAAATGATGAAGTTCCTGTAACCTGAATTACTGAAATGATGAAGTTCCTGTAACCTGAATTACTGAAATTATGAAAGTTCTTGTAAGCTGCATTACTGAAATGCTGGAAGTTCTTGTAACCTGAATTACTCAAATGATGAAGTTCTTGTAAGATGAATTATTGAAATGATGAAGATCTTGTAACCTGAATTACTGAAATTATGAAAGTTCTTGTAACCTGAATTACTGAAATGCTGGAAGTTCTTGTAACCTGAATTACTGAAATTATGGAAGATCTTGTAAGCTGAATTACTGAATGCTGGAGCTGCTGTGGACTCTGCCCCTGACATTCTGCTTCACCTCCAGCAAGCACTGCCCATCCTCGTGCTCCTGCTGGGATGCTTCAGCCTGACTTGTGATTTTAGCATTTCCTTTGGGTTGGTGACAAATCCAGCAGGGCACTGGAGATTCCTGTCCCCCAAATCATGGCCAGGATGGGCAGGAACAGGAGCCATGCCCCAGTGCCAGAACAATCCTGTCCCTGTGCTGTGATTGTGGAGATGAACACCCAGCAATGAAACCTCACTGCACTCTGACAGCTCAGCAAGGAAAATCACATTTCCCTGCATCACACTCACCAGGCATTCCTAAATCCATTTTTTTTTTAAGGCCTGGGGGCCAGCATTATTGAAACCCAACAGATGCAAGAATAGATTTTGCCATGAGGTAAAACAGGATTAGGAAAAGAAAAAAAACCCCTCAGTCCTGTCAGGCTCAGGCTGGATCCAGCCTCGGTGCAGAGCCCACACAAACAGCATTTGTTGTCTGCACAGCTTCCTTCCACACACATCTCATTCCTCACCCCTTGGAAAGGAATAAACACCAACACACTGCTCTTCCAGGCAGCTGGGCTGGTACAGGGATGGGAGGGGAGACCATGGGAGTGGTGTGAAACCATTATTATGGTGATGGATATTAAATAATAATAATAATAATAATAATAATAATAATAATAATAATAATAATAATAATAATAATAATAATAATAATAATAATAATAATAATTATTATTATTATTATTATTATTATTATTATTATTATTATTGATATTATTAGTAGTAGTATTAGTAGTATTAGTATTATTAGTATTATTGTTATTATTATTATTATTTGTTGCTGATGTTGTTATTATTGTTATTATTATTAAAACCAGATTATCAGGGACCTGTGGCCCAGGAAAGCCCAGCTCAGCTCCATCAAACATTTGGGTTCTCCATGGCCAGGAGCTGATGTGACATCCCAAATCAGCCAAATCACTGATCAGAACTGATCAATGCACTGATCAATCACACTGTGAGCCCTGCCAGCTCACTTCTCTTTCCACAGAACCCTCACCTCAGAACTGCCCATTTTTCCTGTGGAATGAGCATTATCAGCACAAAACACACAAAGTTCACACCCTCCCTGCCTTTATTTCATCACCTCATGCTGATCAACCAGTGATAAAAATACCTGGTTTATATTTATAAAAATATAAAAATTAAAAGCAACTTCAGAAGCTGCTTATTGAAAATGATCACTTGTTCTAAGAAATATCAAGATTTTTTCCCTGGAAGAAAGGACAGGTTTGTTCACAGCTTTGGTGTTGTTCCCTGCCTCAATACCCACCCCAAAACTGAAATGCCACCACAAAACCATTCACATATGCAGCCAGCCAAGCAGAAATATTACAGGGATGAGAGAGAGAGATGAGGGGAAAAAAAAAAAAAAAAGATAAATTAGATTAGTCTTTTGTTCGCTGTGTCATATCAGATTCTCTGGAAACAACTTGAAAAATGAATGTGTCAGGAAATTGGGGCTGCTTATCAACCCTGCAAACAAACTGCACCACCAAAGCAGGCAGACAAACTGTGTATTTCCCCCCTCTAATGTGCAAGATAATTGCCATAAATCATATGTTTCATTCCTTAATTATTTTGAAAAGGGAACAGATGATAAAGGATGAAACACCAGGAAAAAATGAGCTGCAATAAAAACGAAGAGGGGAGGGAAATGCTGCTGGAGCTGCATCCCTGCTCATTGATTAAAAATCAGGGCACCTTCCCCAAGCTCACAAACATTTCCCATCTGGGTGTGGAGCTGTTGAAACCTAAAGCAGCTTTCAGACCATTTTTTATCATTTTTCCCTTCAAAAGTAAATAACATATAGCTGGGTTTGTTTTCCAGTGAGTCCCATTCAGGAATTCATTTCAGAGTGCAGATTTCTCACAGAGAAGTGTCACAGTCAAGGACCCAACACAGCCACTGACTCACAAAATACAATTTTTGCAACACCAAAGCACTGAATATACATTCTATTAATTCAAAATGCTATGCAGCTCTTGGGAGCAACCAAAAAAAAGGGGGAGGCAATATGATTTATAATCCAGGAAGAGGGAAAACAAGGAAAATTCCAACTGAAATATGTTTAGGGACAAGAATGATAGAATTTATTTATTTTCTATATTGTCTCTGTAGGGAAACTCCAGCCATGAATGGGTCTCTTGTTCATTCTGGGCCATCACAAGGCACAAAGTGCAGCCAAATCCTGCCCTGGGCTCTGGGAGCTTCCACTGGGGAGGAACAACAAGGAAATGGGTTTGTCTTTGTGGGACACTGCCACCTTCATTAGAGTCACAGCACTAATTACAGCCAGCAGCCCCCAGGGGCTCCTTGCCAGGCAGATGTGCAAAGAACCCCCAACATCTGGGTTCAGTGAGGAGGATGGACAGGAGGAGCGTGGGGAGAGTGACCTGGGAACTCCAGTTCCTCCAGAAATAATCCAAAATAATAATAAATAAAAATAAAAATAAATTTTAAAATAAAAAATAAAAATAAATTAAAAATAAAAATAAAAATAAAATAAAAATAAAAATAAAATAAAAATAAAAATATAGATATAGATATAAATATAAATGTAAAATATAATAATAATAACAATAACAACAACAAAACAACAATAATAATAATAATAATAATAATAATTTAAAAATTATTATTTTTATTTTTATTATTTTATTATTATTATTATTATATTTTCCAAAGGCTGAGAGTGGCAGGGAGTGACAGGTCTCAGTGACAGCACCACCATGGCTGTACTCCTTCACTCTCTCTGCCTGAATTAACAGGAAAATCTCTTTACAGAAGAAAGAAAACACTTTTGGCACAATGCTGAATTAGGTAAGAGGAAAGAAACCAACTGGAAATTCAAGTGGCATGGTAAGAAAGATGTTTTAAACACAGCACAACCCCTGTGAGTCTTCCCCACACACACAAGGCACTATTTATAGCAATTAAAAATCAATCAGAAACCCAAACACTGAATTCTTGCCCTGAGAACAGGCACATTGTGTTCCCTGCCTCCCTTCACAGCCCAGTGCTCGTTCTGTGGGCACAATTATCATTTTTAAAGCACAATCTGCACGTCTGTCCCTGGCAGACCTTGGACATGCAGGGAAGCTCTGTGGCCTCCCCACACCTTGGGAGCAAGGAATTCCTTCCAGGGTTGTGTTTCCCCAGCACAGAGCAGGGAAATCTGCTCAGAAGTGGCTCTTCATCTGGGAAAAAATGGGGAAAATGGGAAAAGATGGGGAAAATCAGCTCTGTCCAGCTGCAGCAATCCTGGCAGCCAGCTGTGACCCCACAACGCTGCAGTGGAGGCTCCCCGAACCCAGGGATGCTGGGGGGTGATCCCCATCCCCAGGGACCCCCCAGCCTCCCCATTCCATCCAGATATTCCAGGTCCTGGCAGCTGTTTCAGGGTGTGCCCCAATCCCCTCAACCACACAACTTCAAAAAAAAAAAAATATATATACAAGGACAAGCTTTCCCACTCATGGAAAATTCTAGCAACATCGCTTATTGGGGGAAAAAAAAATAATAAATCCAATCCCAGCACTGCCAAAATCCTCCCCCCAAGCAAGGACTGACAGGGATTTAAGCTGCTCACATCCAACAGGAGCAGCCTCGTGTGCCTTAAACCAAGGACTGTCTGCAGGAGGTGATAACTGAAATGCAGGACAAACCCTGGGATGCAGGACACAGCCCTGGGATGCAGGACAAACCTTGGGATGCAGGACAAACCTTGGGATGCAGGACAAACCCTGGGATGCAGGACACAGCCCTGGGATGCAGGACACAGCCCTGGGATGCAGGACAAACCTTGGGATGCAGGACAAACCCTGGGATGCAGGACAAACCTTGGGATGCAGGACAAACCTGGGGATGCAGGACAAACCTTGGGATGCAGGACAAACCCTGGGATGCAGGACAAACCCTGGGATGCAGGACAAACCCTGGGATGCAGGACAAACCCCGGGATGCAGGAACAAACCCTGGGATGCAGGAACAAACCCTGGGATGCAGGAACAAACCTTGGGATGCAGGAACAAACCCCTGAGTGCAGGACAAACCTTGGGATGCAGGAACAAACCCCTGAGTGCAGGACAAACCCCTGGGTGCAGGACAACCCTGGGATGCAGGACAAACCCCTGGGTGCAGGACACAACCCTGAGTGCTCAGAAAAACTGAATTTTGGGCTGAACCCGCACGACAATATTTGGATTTTCTGCTGTGGCCCCTGCTGAATGAAGGGCTGCCCTGCTGAGCACATCACTCAGGTACAGACACTTCTCCTGCAGGAAGGAATCACTCCCAGCTCCCAGACTTTGTGTCTTCCCCACTGAGACCACCCAGTGAGGCCTGCAAGTGTTTTTAAAAAGAACAGTTACTCACTGTTCATCATTTTCCTCTGACTAACGCTTTTCCTATCACCTTCTGCACTTCAATAATGCTCAGTTTGTTGAGTTCCAGCACAGCAGCAGCAGCCAGGTCTGCTCTCCCCAGAGCTTGGTACATTGATTTAATTCCTTTACCAAGTGACATTCCAGCAAATAAAACCATCCTGAAGGCAACTCGAGTTAAACCCAGGTACTCAGGCAGCACACAACATGCACAGAAACACCAACAAACCTTTCTGACACTGCAGCATTACCATTTCCTCTCAACAAGGGGATTAGCTGCTGGATTTGGTGATTGGATGCTCAGCACAGCTAATAATACCTTACATGGGTCAGAGCAGCCACAGCTGATCTGTGATTGTCACATCCATTATTCCTGGATATGGACATTCACTGTCCCTGGGTTACAGTGCAGAGATTGCCCCAAGTTTGGATTCTGTCACCATCTTCATGAGCTGTTAAAGCAGGTGGGGCAGTGATCCTTATCCCTGTGGGGACATCCTCTGTTAATGGGTTGTTTTAAAAACCACCTGGGGCAGTGATCCTTATCCCTGTGGGGATATCTGCTGTTAATGGGGCTGTTGTTAAAAATCACCTGGGGCAGTGATCCTTATCCCTGTGTGGGATATCTGCTGTTAATGGGCTGTTTGTTAAAGAAACCACCTGGGGGCAGTGATCCTCATCCCTGGTGTGAATATCTCCTGTTAATGGATCATTTGTTAGAACAAGGTGAGCACTGATCCTGATCTCTGTGGGATATCTCCTGTTAATGGCCAGCTATTAAAAAAACCAGCTGGGGCAGTGTTCTTTACCTTTCCACAGCCCATCCTCCCTCCAGGAGATCTCTCCTGTTCATGGCCATTCAGTCACCAGTGCATGGCTGATAAATTCCATCATCCCATGGACTGATGCTCCAACCCAGGGGGAGGAGCCAGGCATTTCCTACCCTGATAAAATCTGAGATTTGGAACACCAAGGCAGCCCTCACCACTGGATCCCAAAAGGACAAGAGCTGCCAGACCTTTCTACAGGGATCACAGCTCCAACAGAGCACTTCATCGGCACTGCCCCCACACCCTGACAGCGGGGGTGTCAGCTCGTGTTCTGAACTGGCAGTGCTTTTCTTTTAGTGCTATTGCATGTATTGCATGTATTTTATTTTTCTTGGATTATTTTCGCCCGTATGTCATGTGACTGCACCCCTGGGCCATGTGACCCCCCGCCAATGTCACATGACCCTGCCTTCCAGGTCATGTGACACCCCTGATGTCATGTGACCCCACCTTCCAGGCCACATGACCCCACCCGCCATCAGAACAGGAACAACTTCAGGCTGCTCTTCCCCAAAGGTTTCAAAAATACATGAACAAGATCATTCCCAGCTCTTAATAATGTATTATGCCTTCTAGGAAAAAAAAACCAAAACATTAATAATTAAAAAAATAATAATAATTTTTTTAAAGGCTGTAACAGATAAAAGGGTTTAGGGTGTACAAAATCTGACTTTGAGGAGCCCCCACATGGGACCAGCTGAGCTCCACCTGCTCCTGTTTTGGGTTTAAAACACAATTCCACTTTGAGATACCCAAAATAATCCCAGGTTCAATGCAGAAAGAGCCAAAACCACGACCTTGAACCAAACCTGGCCCTCACATCTGGGGACAGATGTGCCAGGTGAACCCACACACACTTCATGTGTGGGGGAAAAAGGATCTGGTGCCTAAGTCAGTGTGGTCAGGGAATCCAAACTGCAGGTGGAATCTGTCTGCGTGACAGAAAAAGATAAAAAATCAAAGCTTGCTAATTGAATATTTGAAGGGAAAGATTAAAATGTTCTGTTATAAATTCTTCTTTACAGAGAGCAGAGCTGTAGGCACAGTCCTGCCTTCAATCCTGCAGCTGCACAGATAAAAATACCCACAGTAACCCAAGATAATTTCAACTCTGGAGTAGCATCTACGTAATTCATGTCCAATCAACTCCCTCCTAAAATCAGCCCTGACTCATGAATGACGGGGATTTCAGTTTTAAGAAACATTTTCTTTCCCTGTGGGAAAAGCACAAAGTGTTGTTTGCTCATCCTTGTTCAAAATTCTGTTTCAAGCATCACATAATGAAGTGGAAGCTTTGTATCTCTAAACCACAAATAAATTAAATAAGTATTTAGATGGGGTTTTGTTTTCCTTTTTTGTATCTACTGAAGAAAAAGCCAAGCCCTAAGGACAATTCCCACAGAAACCAAGAACTGTGCCCAAGCAGAGAACTCCAAACAGCACAAGCCAGCAATTGTCTGTGCAGGGAACAATGGATCTTTCTGGGGTGAGCTCATTAAAAAATGCACTCTGGGACTCTGAGCTCACATGCAAGGTGAATTTTGTTATCAGCCAGCACCTCTGGGGACATCCTCACCCCTGCTTCATCACAACACAGATAATGAGCTGCAATTACAGCGAGACACAACTGAAAATAAAGAAATAAATTCCAGATTGGTTCATGGCAGGGTGGATGCAGGGAGTGACCTGCAGGTTGTGTCAGAATAGCTGAGTAAAATCATTTTTCACTAAAGCCCCACAGCAGACACTTTTCTTTTCCCTGGTCATTACACCAATGTTTTGCATCACTTGAATCCTCCTTTTAATCACCTGCTCTATTTCCCCTACTCTCCCTCAAATTGCTGCAAACTGGGAAAACAAAACCCGCAAAGTTTGGTAACAGATGGCAGCAGAAATGTGGGATCTCCTACATGCCTGGAAGCAGGAATTCAGTCACTTCTGTCATGTAGTGAACAGCAACACAAACCCTCGGAGAAGGTGACTCACTGGGATCCTGACACACAATTATGGGGAAAATAGAAAATAAAAATCCATCTCTGAGCTTCAGTGAGCCACAGCTCTGGGGTGGATGTGGCAAATAATGAGAGATTTCAGGGAGAGAAAGAGAGAAACATCTTTTAGTGTTATTTTACAGGAAGACTTTAACCCAAAGCATTCTGCCACCCAATCCCTCCCATCCCTCTGCTCACAAACACAAGGATCCACCACCTCTGCTTTTCCTGCTGGTTTTAAAGCACCTCACTTGGCAAAAATTCAAATTCCTGCACAGAGACACCTCCTTCGCTTGCACAATCAGGAGGGAATCACCCCAAAATTTCTGGGTGTCCACTTTGTAAAATACCCCAGGAAAAACGTGGCATGTTCTTCGCAGAAAATCCAGACAGAAATAGCAAAATTTGTGCACAAGACTTCTCCTGCAATCTCTCTCCATCTACGCCAGAAGTTTCTCCCCCTCAATTACACTCTGCTCTGAATTAATCTGGATTTTCCCCTCTTCAATGAGGACAATTTTCCCCTTCATCCTCATCTCCCTGCCAGCATCACAATTCTGCACAATTCCAAGTGCATCCCTGCTCCAACCCTGACGTCCCCAGTGATGCCATTTGTCAGCAATTTCCTGCCAGAGATTTTCACATCTCGTGTTGCCCCTCACGTCCTCCCCCACTGCCAGAGCCCTGAAACAAAGGAGGAGAAGCAGTTTGGAGCTGCAACAGTGAGCCCATTGTCCTGCAGACATCAAAGTGCAGCGTGCAGCTGCTCCTCATGGGCACCACAACAGGGAGCAGCCTGCCTTGATGGATTGGCAGTGGCACCAGGATTGAGGAGGGGATTTTTCTGATCCCTGCAGCAGGAACCTGCATCTCTTTTTTTTTTTTTTTCTTTTTTTTTTTTTTTCCAGGCAGCGCAGGAAGAAATTCAGGGGTGAAATTCAGAGATAATGGGTCCTGCTATGATGGAAACACAAACACAGAGCTACAGAAATTAGAATTAACACTCGGATAGTGAAAATACACTAGAAATGAGACTGATGGATACAAGTGGTTGATTAAAAGAGGGAAGGCACTGTTGAGGCATGGATGTGAGATTCCCACTTATCTCCAGTCACCCTTCATGCCATGTTTGTATTTTTTTTAGCTAGAAGAGAAACCCAATCATTCCCTGGAGTTGCAGCAAAGCTGTAAATGGAAATGTCCCAGTGCAGCAGGTTCCTGCTGGGATTCCCCAGACCCTTGGTGCCACCTCCTCCTGGTGCTGTGAGCAGCTTTGGTCCCCTCCAAGGGACATCTCCATAACCCTGGCCAGGCAATAAAAATCTCTCACACCCCCAGCAGCCTGGGCCATGTGTCCCAGGGAGTTCAGGGGATTTAGGTTAAGAACCCATCTGTCTGATTCCTTCTCCAGGCTCTTTGTTTTGCAGAACAAGCTCCAGCCACAAGCACTGCTGAACAATCTGAGTTTGGAACCTCTAGCAGTGGCAGCAGAGCACAGGGCACACACCAGAGGCTGAATTACCAAAACCCCTAATTCCCAAGTGCTCTTCTCTGCCTCCACCCCTCCCTAACCCACAGCCCCTTTCTTATCTCTGCAGAAAAAACCACCAAAACAAAGAAACAAGTTAATTAATTGCCCTCTTGAAGAAAATAAAAAACCAAACAAAGGCAAACTGCAACACAAACATGTCAGTGCTGCAAAGGGCACGTCCACTGCTCACTGATCCTCAGCCATTTATTCACCTGCTCCTTTTTAATTAGATGTTTTTAGCCTGAACATCTCCTCTTTCTTCACCAGATCGTTGTACCCAATCGAGAGGTTTTTTCTGCACTGAAAAATGCAAATGTGCCATGAGAACCAAGCAGAACTCGCAGAGCTCATTGTACTTCTCAGCTGTTAATTTATTCCCATTTCTTCCATGCATTTCCATGTTCACAGTGGATGCTTTGGGGATTTTTTTAGTCCATCTCAACAGCAGGAGTGGGAACACCACACGAGCTCCCTTCCAACAGCAAGGAATGACTTCATTGTTGTTTTCCTAAGCAATGCAAAAATCCAAGGGGGGAAGGACATATGCAAAGCCTGCTCCCAGAATCCTTTCCCTTGCAAATTCACAAGCAGAGTGCTTTCCATCTGCTTTGCAAGAATGTCAGATAATAAATTACAATTCCACACCTTCTGTGCTGGAAACAGAGCAAGCAAACAGTGCCTGGACTGATTCTCCCCACCAGCACAAATCCAGCAGCCCTGGCATACTCCAGTGAATTTCCCCTTTTTTGGGGATTTGCAATCAGATCTGTGAGACCCAAGGGACACCAGGCTGCTCCCAACCACAAGTGATCAATGTATTAATAATCCATTTATCCAGGAATATCAAAACTTCAGCACACAGCAAACAAGAGACAAACGTGCAGGAAAAGAAGGAAAAAAAAAAGGCAGCAGGGAAAAGTCAGGAAATAATGGAATTAGGAATGAATAATACATAAATCCCAGAATTAAATGGAAGAGATATAAATCATGGGGTTAGGAAACAATGGCATTAAGAATTAATTCAAAGCCAGGACACATCACCTAATACTGCCTCACCCAGGGATACATTCATAAATTTATGAAAAATTCATGGTGTCAAAAGGAAAAAAAAAAAAAAGAGATTTAGAAAAACCCAAAGCTGTCAATGCCACAGGGTACAGGACACACAAACGGCTGAGGGCACATTTCCAGCTGCACAAACTGCATTTCAGCATCCTGCATCCCTGCAGCATCCCCAGGCAGCTTTGGAGAGGGGAGAACACAAATTCCCCAGGGAAAGCACAGAGCTGCAGAAACCCTCACAGAGCCCCAAAAACACAGCTGAAGGGAGCAGCAGCATCTCCAAAAAGCTCAGTTTTGGAGCTGCTGCTGGATTTATCTGTGCCCCTCAAAGGTTTCATCCCTCCAACCACAGGCCAGGCAGGAAAAACATCTTTGCAATGGAAAAAGGAGGCTGATCTCCTTGGAAAACCATCGAATTCCAAATCCCTTCAAGGAAGGCAAGGAAGCAGCCTTTACTCCTTTATTTTTGGGAGGGAGGCAGAGCTGCACTCTCTGTAGGAACAACTTCTCTCGTGAGGAATTAACAACCAGATTAAAACACCCACGAGAGCTGGAGTCAAGCGAGGCCAAACTGCAGAACTGCTCAGGAAAACAGGATGGAAACAGCCCCTGCTCCAGGATTTATCCCTTGGAGCATCCCAAAGGCTGAGCTCACAGCTCCTGCTCCAGGATTTATCCCTTGGAGCATCCCAAAGGCTGAGCTCCCATCTCCTGCTCCAGGATTTATCCCATGGAACATCCCAAAGGCTGAGCTCCCATCTCCTGCTCCAGGATTGATCCCATGGAACATCCCAAAGGCTGAGCTCTCATCTCCTGCTCCAGGATTGATCCCATGGAACATCCCAAAGGCTGAGCTCTCTTTCCCTGCTCCAGGATTTATCCCATGGAGCATCCCAAAGGCTGAGCTCACAGCTCCTGCTCCAGGATTGATCCCATGGAGCATCCCAAAGGCTGAGCTCACAGCTCCTGCTCCAGGATTTATCCCATGGAACATCCCAAAGGCTGAGCTCACACCTCCTGCTCCAGGATTTATCCCTTGGAGCATCCCAAAGGCTGAGCTCACAGCTCCTGCTCCAGGATTTATCCCATGGAACATCCCAAAGGCTGAGCTCCCATCTCCTGCTCCAGGATTGATCCCATGGAACATCCCAAAGGCTGAGCTCACACCTCCTGCTCCAGGATTTATCCCTTGGAGCATCCCAAAGGCTGAGCTCACAGCTCCTGCTCCAGGATTTATCCCATGGAACATCCCAAAGGCTGAGCTCACAGCTCCTGCTCCAGGATTGATCCCATGGAAAATCCCAAAGGCTGAGCTCACAGCTCCTGCTCCAGGATTTATCCACTGGAGCATCCCAAAGGCTGAGCTCACAGCCCCTGCTCCAGGATTTATCCCATGGAACATCCCAAAGGCTGAGCTCTCTTTCCCTGCTCCAGGATTGATCCCCTGGAACATCCCAAAGGCTGAGCTCTCATCTCCTGCTCCAGGATTTATCCCATGGAGCTGGAACATCCCAAAGGCTGAGCTCTCAGCTCCTGCTCCAGGATTGATCCCATTTAACATCCCAAAGGCTGAGCTCCCAGCTCCTGCTCCAGGATTTATCCATTGGAGCTGGAACATCCCAAAGGCTGAGCTCACAGCCCCTGCTCCAGGATTTATCCCTTGGAGCATCCCAAAGGCTGAGCTCACAGCTCCTGCTCCAGGATTTATCCCATGGAACATCCCAAAGGCTGAGCTCACAGCTCCTGCTCCAGGATTGATCCCATGGAACATCCCAAAGGCTGAGCTCACAGCTCCTGCTCCCTGGAGCTCTGTGTGGCACAGGAAAAAGCCAGCAGAGATGGAATTACAGATCCTGGGATAACTAAAGCAGGAGACACAAGGTGCTGGGGAGAATTTGGGCACCAGATTCACCAGAAGAACCCTCATGGCTGTTTCTGCCCCTGGAGCTGGGATAATGAATTGTTGGCTCACACCCAGTGCCTCCAGCAGCACCACACTGAAATCCCTTTGGTGTTAACCAGAACTGGCACTGTGTGATTGCAACCCACCAGGAATGCTCTTTTCTTATCAGAAAGATAAGAATTTCTATTTATCCTGGATTCTGTGATGGTTTGAGACACAACTATGGCAAACCCAGCTGCCTGCACCAACACTTCTTCCTTCAGCAACAGATCCTTCACACAAAAAGGGTAAGAAAAAACAGGAATTTATTTAGAGATGTTCTTCCCAGTGCTAAATATTTAAGATATGCTCATGACTGGCCTACCCCACCCAAAATTCCACTTCAGAAGCAGCAGGTCATGAAGGAAACTATCAATGCAACAGCAGACAAACAGATCAATACTGAGCATCCTCATCACCTCCTCTATGGCTCCTGTTCAAAAAATAAAAGTCTCCCACTGCATCTGATGGTTTTTTTTTATCAACAGCACAATAAATCAGTGCCATCTAGTGGAGTCCAAAATGTTAACCTGGACCACAGCTTCCAAATCTTACCTGTCTGGAATTCACAACCTCCATCAAAGTGCACCTCAGCTCCCTCACCCTGCCCAGCCCTGCAGGACAAACCCCTGGAGCCCAGGACAAACCCTGGAGCCCAGCACAAACACCTGGAGCCCAGGAAAAACAAACCCCTGGAGCCCAGCACAAACACCTGGAGCCCAGCACAAACACCTGGAGCCCAGGAAAAACAAACCCCTGGAGCCCAGGACAAACAAACTCCTGGATTCCACGACAAACCCCTGGAGCCCAGGACAAACATCTGGAGCCCAGGACAAACTCCTGGAGCCCAGGACAAAACATCTGGAGCCCAGGAGAAACCCTGGAGCCCAGGACAAACATCTGGAGCCCAGGACAAACTCCTGGAGCCCAGGACAAACTCCTGGAGCCCAGCACACACCTCATAGCAATGTTCAGCACAGGGAAAAGGCCTGCAGTGGTTTACAGGGATTCCCAGCAGTTTTAGGAACTCATGATGCACAAGGATGTTGAACACAGTGGCACCACCCCATTTCATTAAAAGCACCCCAGCCAGCACTGTGGATTCTGTATTTCTCTTCAGCCCCTCTACAAGGGCACTGGGATCATTTCACTGCTCTGGAAAAGTCAAATTTATCCAAACAAAACAGGAGCACATGCCACAAGTTCAGTCCAAGTCCCCTCCAGTGGAGCAGTGAAATCCCAGGCTCTGGGATCAGCACAAAATGTGATTATTTCCCTTTCCATTGTTACAATGCCATTCCTGCTTTTTGGGATTATAAGGAGAGCATCTCAAGCCCTAATGCAGCGTTCACACATCATTATTAACAAAAATCTCAAAATAAGAGCTGTGAATGAATTAAGGTAATAGAATTGACCAACAAGACGTGGATCAGGTAAGATCCCACCCCAAAGTCACCAACCAATTCCTATCAAGGAGAGAATTACACACCCTGTCTGGAACAAAAATCACCTTTTCCTCCCCAAACACTGCTTCTGTGTGAGCAACCCCCAGGAACTCTCAACTCACAAGAATTTACAATTATTCCCAGAGAAGAATCCTGGCTCCCCTTCACAGGGCTCCCACTTAGCTCCAATCTTTGGGAATTGCCATCCAGCACGGGAATGCAGATACTCTGCAAGGCTCCTGCATCTGATGCAATGCCAGGCAGGGTATTTTTAGTTCTAATCCATTTAAAGTGCTAAATTCCACGGGAATCAGCAGCACTGCTTTCACTCACCACTCCAACTCAATTCCTCTGCTCCCACCACTCCTGCAATCTCCAAGGAAAAGGAGATAACAGAACCCTTCACCTGATAAGAAAATGCCTTTATCTTTGTTTCTCTAATGCTTGGAGGTGCTTCTGCATGTGCCACTAAATAATAAATGGCACCCAATAAATCTGCTGGGCACAGAGGACACTGCAGGAATCCATCAATAATGAACACCCCAAACCAGGAGTGTGGCTATTTTTATTATTTGAATTTGCTATTTTTATTATTTGAATTTGCTGTTTTTATCTCCAGGCTGCTTTGGATGGGCTGATGAAAAGCAGCTCCTGGGAATGCAGAGAAGCTTTGGGACAGGGCACTGATCACCCCAGACTGCAGCTCCAAACCACAAATTCAGGGCTGGACACAACAAAATGGTACACAGTGCCTTTGTGCTTTCATTTAAATCATAAAGCAAGAATTCCTCATGTAAAAATGTCTTCTTTTAAGCAAAATAATGGATTTCAAAATTTGGGAGTTTCACCTGCAGGTAGCTGGCATTTAGGTAAAAAGGAACTGAATTAACAGGTAAATTAAACAGGTAAATTAGACAGGTAAATTAAAAGGAACTGAAACAGAAACTGAAGCACACAGGTATCAAAAAGCAAAAAAAGCTTTAATTTATTTGTATTAGACAGCACTACCAGAGATTGTCCTAAAGGCAGCCTTTGGATTCTCCATCTCCCACAAGGGATTATTTCCACATTAAAATAATGCAAACCCACAAGCTGGTGTATAAAGCATTTATTTCTGTTTTATCAGCAAACACCAAGCAGTGCCACTGATAAAAGCAGAAATACCTGCAGTGTGTTTGCCCAGAACACAAAAAAAACCCAAGGCAAACACTCCAAGTGCTCCTTTTCACCTGGAATATTCAATGTACAATAATGGGGAAGGCTGCTGCAGAAAATGAGCTTTAAAAAGAGCCCAATTCAAAGCTTTGAAGTGCAGTTTTCTCCTGGAAAAAAAGACTGAGTGAAAAAATCTCTCAGGACTGGCTCTGCTGATGATGTTGGGCTTTGCTGCCTGCAAGGGAAGGAGATTTTTGTTCCAGCAACAGAAGCTAAGTGAGAAACAGCACAAAATGTTGGCAGATTGGCTCCAACCCTCCCAGAGCTCCCCTGCAGCAGAGCTGAGAGCATCCAGCAAGGAAAAGAGCACTGCTCATGTGAATTTTGTGTTTTCTCCCTCCCCACCCACAGCCAGCCATTAATGAGCAGCAGGTCACATTAATTGCAGTGTGAGCAGCAAGGCAGGGCCAGGCTGGGAAAAATAAAAATAAAAATTTCTCTTTCAATTAAAACCCTGGTGTAATACAGATCAGCATGAGTAATTTATTTAAAAATAAATAGCCCTTGTGCAGATTTCCACTGATCTTTACTCATTTGGAATTTTCATTGGGATCCCTCAGTGCTGTGAGGAGGTGAGAAAAATTCCTGCCTGGATAAAGCAGGATTTACCTCTCATGCCTGATACTGCACACCAGCATGACCACAAAAACACACCTTTTAAATTTTATTTTTATTTTATTTTTTTTTTTCCTGCCAGGAATAAAAGCATCCTAGCAACAGAAATTTCTAGGCAAAAATAACTTTTGTTTTATTAAAAACTGAAATATTTCTTGCTCTGGAGCTAACAGTCACACCAGCCTGAAGTGAAATGAAAACCACAAACAATCCCAGCAGCACCACCTTGGTTCTGCCCATGCAGCACAAACCACTCCAAGTTTGCTTGGATTTCATGAAATGTTCATTTTACAGAGAAATGGAGAAAAATTAGAGAGAAAAATGGCCAAAGCCCAACCCAATAAAATAACAATGGCAAAGCCAGAGTGAACCAATGTGGAATTCCAGCTCTGATGCTGTAGCTCTTCCTACAGCAAAAAAAAACCCAAACAACAACAAAAAAACCCACCCTGTAATAAAAAATTTACACATTTTATCCCCCTTGCGCATCCCAGCTCCCCTCCTTCCTTCCCAGAGATCAGGGAGAGATTAAAGTGCAGCAGGATTTGGGGAGTGTGCACTAATTCCTGCTGCACTTGGGGATTATCTGCTGCACTCCCAGCTCTGCTCTTTCCATCCTGCAGCCTCACAAGAACTGAAAAAGTTCCTTGGTTTTATTTTGATAAAATACCATGCACAGGTGTCTTTGTCCCACTGTTAACACAGTGAAAAATGCAAAATGCAGCCCCCAAATGTCATAATCAGCCAATAATTAATGAGCATTTTGCTCACTGGATCCTGCACTGCAGGTGAACAAATCTTAAAGAAATTTTAAAATGTTATTTTAAAATGTTATTTTTAAAACATTATTTTAAAACGTTATTTTAAAATGTTATTTTAAAATGTTATTTTTAAATGTTTTGAGGTTTCAAAGCACACCCAGGTGGGCTCTAAGTGCTTTATCAGAATGAACACAATTAATTAATATTAATGATATAAAAGCAATCAAGGCACTCACTGAAGGGAGATCCCCACACTGCTGTGTTCAGAATTTCCTGCCACCCTTCACCTCTCAATGCTGCAAGTGCAGCAGCTTCAGTGGAATTCTGAGGGAAATCAATGGGAATTGTCTGGCATGGCATCCCCAAATAAACCCAGCAGCTCTCCCTAAAATACAGCAAAATGAACATTTAACAGAAAAACACTAACCCTGCCTTGCTGCCTTAACAACATCACCAAATAGACAAAACCTCCTCATGTTCCCTACAGAAATACCCTGAAAACAGAATTTGGAGCAGAGAGAACAGCAGTGAGCACACCCAGAGCTCTCCAGGCTGGAACCAGCCTGAGCACTGAACATCATCACTGAAATCCTTCTGAGCTCCCTGGATACCTGCTGGGAAATGCTGGGGTACAAATCCCTGCTGCAATTCACATTGCAGGGAAATCTCTGCCAGTTTTTAGGTTGTTTTTAAAAAAATAAAATAAAATAAATAAAATAAAATAAAATAAAATAAATAAAATAAAATAAAATAAAATAAAATAAAATAAAATAAAATAAAATAAAATAAAATAAAATAAAATAAAATAAAATATCTAGTGTAAGAAAATGTGCCCAAGGAGTTGATAAAAGGAGGAAAAGCAGCAGCAAAGAGACACCAAGGACTCCAGCAGACAGCTCAATAATATTGATCAAACTCAAAGACAGGAGAACATCTCTGGATTTGGGGAGCAGTGATTTTTGGTTGTGTGAAATGCAGATTTTTCCTTCCAGCAGAAGGTTTTCCTCAGCACAACCAGCATCAGTTTTCACCTGCTGGAATTCACAACAATCTGCAGCCAGTTCTCCTAATAAATACAAATAATAAAATACAGCTCCCACCATCCTGCACTAGAACATTTGTGTGTAAATCTGTCCCTATCTGGATATAAATTTATTTATTTTGTTTTAATCTGGCCATTTTCTCCTTCAGAAAACCAAGCTGGAACATCTCCAGTGCTCACTGAGGTTCAGTATCTAAGGGATTTTTGAGACTTGTACAAAGAAAAGGATCCAGAATTTCCCTTTTTCTGGATTATTTTCACACAGACAGAGCTCAGGAACCCTCAGCCTGCAGCTGAAGTGACCAAATAAAACCAGGGAATGCTGTAATTCCAAAACATCATTTAACATTCCCCACCTTCTCCCCTTCCCCAAGTTTCCCAAAGGATCCAAAGCCTCAAGCTTGTCCTGCTGTGATCCCAAAAGCCAAACCCACAGGACATTTGGCCAAGATTTTATTTTATTATTTTATTTATTTTATTTTATTTTATTTTATTCTATTCTATTTTATTTTATTTTATTTTTATTATTTTATTTCATTTTATTTTACAGCCAGGGGGATCTGTGGGCTCCACTGGGAAGATTTGGCATGGCAGGAGAGGAGCAGAGCTGGGCTGTCCCTGCCCAAACAGTGCCCAGATTCTGCAGGAAGAAATGGAAGAAATGGAATAAATGGAATAAACACCCTTTTGAGACAGCAGAGCTCCTTTGAGAGGGTGATTAACATGCAAGGACAGGCTGAGGATCCCCCAAGCCTGAGCTGCCCTCAGTGACTGGGCTGAGCAATAATGCCACAAGTTAAAGCCCAATTTGCCAATATTGTGCAAACACCACCCAAAAAAAGCAAAAAAAAAGCAAAAAAAAACACCCAAACAAAAAACCAAACCAAACCAAACAAAAAAAAACGACACAAAAAAATCTCCAAACAAAACATCACCAAAACCCAACACCAAAACACCACCAAAAATCACCAAAAACCCAACACCAAAAAAAATCACCAAAAAACCCAAAAACACCACCAAAAAATCACCAAAACCCACCAAAAAAAATCACCAAAAAACCCAAAACACCACCAAAAAAATCACCAAAAAACGAAAACACCACCAAAAAAACCCCCACAAACAAAAAAAAATCACAAAAAAAACCCCAAACCACCACCACTGCTCCTCCTTTGCAGCCCAGTGAAACCCAGCCTCGAATATCCCACCCAGGAAAGCCCTAAAAAAATGGGATTGAAGTTTTTTAATGCACATCAATCTTCAGTGTAAAAAGAACTGAATTTGGAACTTGCTGCAGAGAACTGCACTCTTAAATAAATGTTTAGTGTTTTTTTTTTCATAAAGCAGTGATGTTTACAACCCTGCAGTTTGATTTCAGGGACAATTAACTGAATTCTGCAGGACTATATTGCATTTAAAGTATTTTTTATCCAGTTGCTTTTGGGACAGGGGACATTGAACATCTGGAAAAGCCCATTCAGATTTGGAGGAACAATTTTCTGTTGCCATTGTCTAAAATCTTTATCCCTTTATTTCACCATTTATCATCTGCTCAACTCCCCAGCTCAGCCAGGGCTCCCCTCTGCAAAGAATTCGAATTTCAAGCACTGATTCAGAGCAAACTCTGCCCAAAATGTGGCCTGAGTGGTTTTCCTTCCTCTAACCCTTTATTTCAGACAATTCTCCATTTCTGTACAAGATTTACACACTCCCTTCCATGGCTTTGGAGTCATATTTCAACTTCATCAATGCAGTAAATTATAATTAACCATAAACCAGCAACAACCAATTAACATTGCTGTTTATCTTGGAGATTCAAGGGTGATAAACACCATGACTATAAACAAAGAAGGAAAAGTCAATTAAATATTCAAATAAGCTTCTGTTAAACTATTTTTATAAGAGTAGAGGCAGGAAAAGCACAGAATAATTGGGGTTGGGAGGGAAATCTGGAGATTTTCCAGATGTTCCAGGAGGTGCAAGGATGGAGAATTCACTCAACCTTTTCCAAAATTCATCCAAAAACAACAATAAAAAAAAGGGATTTTGGTGTTTTCATCCATTCAGAAAGGATTTGCTGTACCCCAGTTTGCTCTGGAATCACTGGGGAGATCCTGGTTGGGATTTATCCAGCAGGGATTTATTTATCCAGCAGGGATTGATTTATCCCCATCCCTCGAGTCTCCTCTCCCAGCCTCAGTTTCTTCTCACACCAAGGATGCTCCTCCAGTTCCTCTCCCAGACTCTCTGCAGTAAATCCAGAATTTTCTGGGACAGAACTGGAGCCTGCACTCCAAATGTGGCCTCAGAGGTGGATTTTCAGAGAATTAACCTGATTTTAATAACAAATTGTGGGAAGTACCTACCCTGACCTACCCATGGCTGTAACTACAAAACTCAGCTATATAAAAAAAAATAAATAATGATATTGACAATTCTGGAACAATTAAAGCAGCCAGGAGTTCCTTCAAATGGATTTTGTCCTGGCCAATAGTGCCCTGGTGAAGTGATGCACATTTGTTTCAGTCCAAACCAAACCAAATGTGATGCATTTGAAGAAACCAACCATTTCATGGATTTCCCAAATATTTTTCCACGTTATTCTGCACTGAACCAGCCAACTGCCATGTCCCCAACACCCCTGCATGTGCCCTGTCACAGGACCTGGGATGGAAATAGAGGATGGACAAGCCCAGCACGTGTCCCATCACTGCCAGAGCCTGAAGGGGATTTTACATCACCCAGAGCTGCATCCCTGCCTGGCAGAGCAGCAGGAATGGCTCTGGGGTCAGGGCTGTCCTGCCTGGCTCTGTCCCTGAGCTCTGTCCCATTCCTGGGCTCTGTCCCCTCCATTCCTCTGTGGCTCTGTCCTTTCCATGGCTCTGTCCCCTCTCTGGGCTCTGTGGCTCTGTCCCCTCCTTGGGTTCTGTCCATAGCTCTGTCCCCTCCCTGGGCTCTGTCCCCTCCCTGGCTCTGTCCCCTCCATGGCTCTGTCCCCTCCCTGGGCTCTGTCCCCTCCCTGGCTCTGTCCCTCCATGGCTCTGTCCCCTCCCTGGGCTCTGTCCCCTCCCTGGCTCTGTCCCCTCCCTGGCTCTGTCCCCTCTCTGAGCTCTGTCCCTCTGTGGCTCTGTCCCCTCCCTGGGCTCTGTCCCCTCCCTGGGCTCCGTCCCCTCTGTGGCTCTGTCCCCTCCCTGGGCTCTGTCCCCTCCCTGGCTCTGTCCCCTCCCTGGCTCTGTCCCCTCCATGGCTCTGTCCCCTCCCTGGCTCTGTGGCTCTGTCCCCTCATGGCTCTGTCCCCTCCCTGGCTCTGTGGCTGTCCCCTCCATGGCTCTGTCCCCTCCCTGGTTCTCTCCCCTGGGCTCTGTCCCCTCTGTCCTGGCTCTGTCCCCTCCCTGACCTGACCTGGCTCACCCTGAATTCTCCTGGGCACACTCAGGCTCTCACAGATTTTTGGTGACCTGGGCAGGGCAGCACAGAACCCACAGGGAACAATTCCAGAGCTGAATTTCTCCCCCATTTCCCAAGCCCAGCTCCATTTCTGCAGACACAATTTGGGACATTAATCCTCAGGCACAAGCATCTTATTTTTCCTTGTTCAAACCCAACGTGGCTCCGTGACTTGTGCTGCAAGCTCCAGATCTCCATCCTAATTATGATTCACTTTGAAGAATTGGGATAATTCCCCCTGCTCTGAACACAGCTCTGTGTGACTCTACCCCACAGCTGCTTCTTCAGAGGAATCTCAAAGCAATTTGCACTTGCTTTGCAGGATAAACCTCCCATTGTGTGCTGTTCCCCAAAATCAGCTTTTGCAGCAGCTGCCTGCAGATCTGCAGCTCTGGGGCTGTCCATGAACCACATTTGTCCAAGTCTGAACTGAGCTGAAGCACCTCCAGTACAAAAATTCTTGGGACAAATGCAACCTCAGAAGCCAAAGCTGTAACAGGGTCCAAGAAAGTTTTCAGGTTGGGGATTTAAAATCCATCAGCACCTCCCCTGGACACCCCAGCGTGCCCTGGCACAAGGTGTCCATGCAATCACAGAACACTGAGGTTGGAAAATCCCTCCAAGTCCAAGCTGTGACCAATCCCCAATTCCTTGGACACCTCAGGGATGGGGAATCCAAACCTCCCTGCCCATGTTTAACCCCTGCCATGAAGAAATTCCTTCTAAAATTGCTTTTTGTGGAAGCAGAGAGGAGTTAGGGTTGGAGAAGACCTTTAAGATCATCAATTCTCATTGTCAATCCTGAAGAATCTCTGATGTCCTGGGCACTTCAGGGGTGGTGACTCCATCCTGGATCTGTCACTCATCCTGGGAGCTCTGCAATCTGTATGGGGAGGAATTCTCTGCCTTCCCATCCATACACTGACGTACAGAACATGGATCAATACAGGAAGTGCTGGATTTTAACTCACACATTTATTTCAATCTGAATTTTATGCTTTTTATCTATTTTCTCCATCCCATCCAAACCCCAAAGCCCAGCAAAAGCTGCCTGAGCCCATCCCAAAGGCAGGAGCAGGGGCTGCCATTTGGCTCTGCTGGGCACTTCCAAAGGCTCAGTTCCTCATGGGCAGCTGCATTTCCCTACCAGGACCTCTGAGCAGCTGCATTTCCCCACCAGGACCTGTGAGCAGCTGCATTTCCCCACCATGAGCAGCTCCATTTCCCCACCATGAGCAGCTCCATTTCCCTACCAGGACCTCTGAGCAGCTCCATTTCCCCACCAGGACCTGTGAGCAGCTCCATTTCCCCAGCATGAGCAGCTGCATTTCCCTACCAGGACCTGTGAGCAGCTGCATTTCCTACCAGGACCTGTGACCAGCTGCATTTCCCTACCAGGATCTGTGAGCAGCTGCATTTCCCTGCCAGGACCTGTGAGCAGCTGCATTTCCCTACCAGGACCTGTGAGCAGCTCCATTTCCCCACCAGGACCTGTGAACAGCCACATTTCCCCACCAGGACCTGTGAGCAGCTCCATTTCCCCACCAGGACCTGTGAGCAGCTGCATTTCCCTGCCAGGACCTGTGAGCAGCTCCATTTCCCTACCAGGACCTGTGAGCAGCTGCATTTCCTACCAGGACCTGTGAGCAGCTGCATTTCCCCCCATGAGCAGCTCCATTTCCCCACCAGGACCTGTGAGCAGCTGCATTTCCCTGCCAGGACCTGTGAGCAGCTGCATTTCCCCACCATGAGCAGCTCCATTTCCCCACCAGGACCTGTGAGCAGCTGCATTTCCCTGCCAGGACCTGCGGGGCCATCAGGGCCCTGCTGCCAAGCCCTGCTCATTTCCATCCCTGTGCACAGCCAGCCCTTTGCTCCATGCTAATGTGTTTTCCTAAACAAAAGGAGCCACAGCCAGCCCGGAGCTGACCTTCAAATTTGCTCCCGTGATTGGGGTGGCTCAAAATCTATTTGCCTCGTGGCTTTTTTTTTTTTTTTTTAGGTTTGTTTTTTTTTTTTTAAGTGTTGATATGAAAAGCGACACATTAATTCCTAAAAATCCATGTGCAAAGGAACCAGGAGAGGAGCAGCAGTTCCCTGCCAGACACACCCTGAGCTGAGTTATTGCCATTCTCCCTGGTTGTAAACAAGGAAAACAACATTCTGTTTCCTTGTGTATTTCAAAGTTTGATATTTATATATTGGCATTTCACATTTCACATCCCTGGGAAGGGGCAGAATGGCAAACAAAGAAATAAACACTTCTCTTCAGTGCACCTGGCAAACACTGCCATGGCAGCAGCACAGCCTCCAACCTGCCTCACAATTCCCTGCAGAAAAGCCACGACAATTCCAAAGGGAGCAGCTTCTCCCAGGCTGCTCACAGAGCCGTTTGTGAAGTCCCCAACACCCATCTCAAGTGGAATAAACTGCAAAACCAACGCTGCCAAAACCACGCCAGAAATCCACCCAAAAAATCCACCCCAGGACCGTGCCTTTGTTATGTCACCAGGTGTGGGGAAAAATGGGAAAAATCACAGGATGGCCTTTGAAATGAGGAAATAAACTGTGCTTTGTCTCCTCCCCAGCCAGCCCTCTGTTCCTCCAGACTGATGGCAGCAGATGCAGGATCCCCTCCTCCTCCTCCTCCCCTCCTCCTCCCCCAGCAATTGGTTCTGCTTCCCTGGCAGCCCATGGAGGAAATCCATGGCATCGCCCTCCCACCCCCAAACAAACAGGAAACCCCCCCAAAAAAACCCAAAAAAACCAAAAACAAAACAAAACCCCCATGGCATTCTCTATCCACGAGGAACCAGCCTTGTACCCAAGGCAGAGCAGTCTGTCCTTAAAATACATTTCTGGAGAGGAGCCAAGGAAAGTGAAGGCACTTTCAGCCTGGAGAGCAGCCACGATGTTTAACACTTTAAAAACGGGTATTCATTAAGTTCCTCTTATGTTAAATGTCCTTAAAAAAACCTCTGATAAAACCCACACGCCAAAGACCCAAAACCAAAAAAACCAGCCCAAGAGTCAAGTCGGGAATTTTCAAGTTCATGTGTCAAGGGGATAAAGTTGATAGAAAATCCTCTCTATTCTTTAGGAAAGCACAGTTCTCAGGATGCACATGAAAGGAGAGGAGCCATCTGCTGTGTCTATAAATCAGCTTCTAAATTATCAGAGAATGTTTTAATTTTACAGCAGTCTAAATAAATCCTCACTACCACAGGCCACGGGAATACACACGAAATGTGGAATTCTTCTAAAAGACATAAAAGACACGGTTTGGTTGTGACCCTACCCCCCAGCTGTGCTCACACAACAGTTTCCTCAGGGATTCCTCACTGATAAATATCTCTCTCTTGTCTCCTCTTATATTAAAGCTTCAGCTTTTTTTAGCAGCACAATCATTAAATAAATAAATAAATAAATAAATACAAAATAAATAAAACACCCTCTTGCACTGACATCTCCACAGCTTTCAAAGCAAAATTCCTTCTTCCCCATCACAGACTGGTGAGCTCAGCTGGGAAAAAAAAAAAGGAGGCACAAGACCAGAGCATCCTTTAGGGTGGAAAGCACGGCTGGATGTGCTTGCTGCTGCTTTCACCATAAACACTGCTGCTGCTTTGTTCTAGCTTTTTAATATTTTATTTGGTTTTTGTGTTCTCCATTTTATGCTGATTTAACAGTTCCAGCTGTGCAGCTCCCTAGGCAGTCTCCATATTCATAATTATTATTATTGGATAAACATGTATTTGAGTGGGGCAACAGATGATATGCAGATAATTTTTCTTTTGCTCACTCCCACGAAAAAAAAAACCAAAAAAAAAAAAACCCAAAAAAAGACAAAAAATCCGCAAAGCAAGGCGCTTCATTGTGCCGTCCTGGAGCTGAGCAAGGAGGTGTGGATGTGTCAGAGCAGCACTGGGCAGGGACGGGGACAGGGAAAGGGACAGGGAAAGGGACAGGGACAGGGAAAGGGACAGGGATGGGGACGGGGACAGGAGGGTGTGGATGTGTCAGGGAGCAGGGATGGCAGCTCAGCCCGGCTCTGAGCAGGGACAGGAGGGTGTGGATGTGCCAGGCTGGCAGCTCAGCCCGGTTCCGACAGGGACAGGAGGGTGTGGATGGTCAGGAGCAGCACTGGGCAGGGACAGGGACGGGGACAGGGAAAGGGACAGGGACAGGGACAGGGAAAGGGACAGGGACAGGGACAGGAGAGGAGCAGGGATGGCAGCTCAGCCCGGTTCTGAGCAGGGACAGGAGGGTGTGGATGTGCCAGGCTGGCAGCTCAGCCCGGTTCCGAGGGTGTGGATGGGTCAGGGACAGCAGTGGCAGCTCAGCCCGGTTCCGAGGGTGTGGATGTGTCAGACCGGCAGCTCAGCCGGTTCCGAGGGTGTGGATGGGTCAGGGACAGCAGTGGCAGCTCAGCCGGTTCCGAGGGTGTGGCCGGGCCAGATGCGGAGCTGGGTACGGGAGGAGATGCCGGAACGGGAGCACGACCCCTGCTGTACCGCACAGACCCTCGAATAAACGCTGTCAGCTCGTATTTCTGATTAAAGACAGGCTGAACAACGGGGTAGGTGCTCCGGGGTGGGTGCTGTGCTGCTGTTAAACAGGTGGATCTGGCAGGGGACACTGGTGGCACTGGTGGCACTGGTGGCACTGGTCCACCACGAGAGCACAGAGAGCCCCAGCAGCGCTAATTGCTTAAGGAGATAAAAATTGCTTAAGGGAGGGGTGGTGGGGATGGAGCCAGGGCGGGGATGGAACACGGCAAGGACACAGCGACAGCTCCGGGGACCGCGGGGACACGGGCACAGCCCCGGGAACCGCGGGGACACGGGCACAGCCCCGGGAACACGGGCACGGCCCCGGGGACCGGGCACAGCCCCGGGGACCGGGCACAGCCCCGGGAACACGGACCGCGGAGCTCAGAGGAGCTGCCAGCGGTGACAACTGCGAGGTGGCGATGGCACAGGCAGCCCCGGCGGTGCTCGGAGCCGGGATGCTCCCGAGGGACGGGGAAAAGGGGACGAGGAGCACAGGATGGGACAGAACGGGAGCGAACACGGGCGGAGCGCAGCGCGGCTCCCGGAGCGCTCCCCGGGGAGCGGGCACGGACGGACGGACGGACGGACGGAGGGACAGGGATCACGGCACAGGGATGAACGGCACAGGGATGAACGGCACAGGGATGCAGGGTACAGGGATGAACGGCACAGGGATGAACGGCACAGGGATCACGGCACAGGGATGCAGGACACAGACACAGGCATGCAGGGCACAGGGATGCAGCTCGCAGGGATCACGGCACAGGGATGCAGGACACAGGGATCACGGCACAGGGATGCAGGACACAGGGATCACGGCACAGGGATGCAGGACACAGGGATCACGGCACAGGGATGCAGGACACAGGGATGCAGGACACAGGGATGCAGGACACAGGGATCACGGCACATGGATCACGGCACAGGGATGCAGGGCACAGGGATCACGGCACATGGATCACGGCACAGGGATGCAGGACACAGGGATGCAGGACACAGGGATCACGGCACAGGGATGGAGGACACAGGGATGCAGGACACAGGGATCACGGCACAGGGATGCAGCTCGCAGGACGGATGCTATCGGGGCGGGGCCGGCGCAGGTGTGGCCGCTCCATCCCACCTGCCGCTCCCGAACCCGGGCGGTGGCGACCAGGGCGGCGACCGAGCGGCCACGGCGGGGCCACCGCTCCGCCGCTCGCGCGCTCACAACGGCAGCGCCCCGCGCCCCTCCTTTTTCTTTTTTTTTTTTTGTCTTTTTTCCCCCTTTTTTTTCCCCCTCTCTCTCCCGATCTCGCCGCTCCACGGCCCCGCATCCCCCGCTGCCCGCCCGGCCGGCGGAGGGCGGCGGCCCCGGAGCATCCCGGCCGTGCGCGCCCCATCCCTGCGCGCCCCATCCCTGCGCGCCCATTGTCCGCGCCCCCCGCGCACCCACCCGGGCCAGCCCAGCCCATCTCAGCCCAGCTCAGCCCGGCTCGGCTCGGCCCAGCCGCGCTCAGCGCGGGGTCCGCCCGACCCCATTGTTCGCGGCGCGCCCCCGCCCCGGCCGGCCGGCCGTACCTGCGGCTCGCAGCAGGACGAAGGCGCAGGGCAGCAGGGCGAGCGGCAGCAGCATCGCGCCCATGGAGGCGCCGGGGCCGGGCGGGGGGCGCGGGGCGAGCCCGAGCCGCTGTGGCCGCTGCGCTGCGCTCGCTGCGCCCGGCGCGTCCCGGCGCCCCGCGCTCACTGACAGCCGCAGCGCCGGATCCCTGCGCGCCCGCCCGATCCCTCCGCGCCGCAAGTAGTGCGGGCCCGCGGGGGGGCTCGGCTTTGTTCGCGCGGCCGTGGACGGGGGAGAGGGCTGGGGTTGGAGCGCGGTGTTATCGGCACAGCGTCGGGGTTCGCTGGCAGCACCTTGGTGTTAGTTAGCGTGGCGTCTTTATTCATTATTGGCACACCCTGTTGTTATTCGTATGTTTCATGTATATATATTCGTATATTTCATATCATATATATATACATATATATATGAAACATACGATAACAACAGAGTATATACTACATACTATACTATATACTATATACTATATACTATATACTATATACTATATACTATATACTATACTATGTAATACATACTATATAATACATACTATGTACTATATATAGTATATACTATATACTATACTGTACTATATACTATATATATTATGTATACTATATAGTATAATATATATATATAATAACATATATTTTATATTATTATATATAAATATATACATTATATACATGTATACTATATAACAATGTATATATATACTATATAGACTACTATATACATATATACATAATATATAAAATGTATATATACTGCATCGTATCATGTATACATGTATATATTATGTATATACAATGTATATATATATACATTGTATAGTATAGTATATAAATGCATACATTATAGATACAAAATGTATATATACTATATAATATAGTGCATACATTATATATACAATGTATACATGCACATATATGTATATATACAATGTATACATATACTACATTGTATAATATATACATGTGTATATAATATATACTATGTATATATACTATACAGTATATACAACGTATATATTATATATACAATGTATATATACACTATATATACTATATCTATGTATAACATGCTTGTATTTTATTATATTTGAGTACATTAATTATTATCGCATTATTATTATTATCATTGCATCCCTATTAATTATTATAATGTTACTATTAATTATCATCGCATCATTATTAATTATTTATCCACATTAAATAATAAATATAGTATTTTAATATATAGTGTAATATATAGTAATAGTATAGTATATAGTATAATATATAGTATATATACTATATTATATATTATTATATATATACCACATTATTATATTATATTATATTATATTATATTATATTATATTATATTATATATTATATTATATTATATTATATTTATATTTTTCTGTATGTTTTAGATTTTTTTTGTGCTATATGTGTGTATGTTATATACATTTATATATGTTCTCTATATATTTATGTATGCTATATATTTTTATATAGCATATATTTTTATATACTATATATCTTTATATTCTATATATATTTACGTGTTATACACCTTTATATAGGTTATATATATCTATATGTGCTCTATGTATTTATATGTATATATATATCTGCTGCTCCCCAGTGCAGCGCTCAGCCTGCACAATGCCAACAATAATTGGATTTTTATTTTTTTCAGGCCATGCCCATTCTGCAGCACAAAGCCAGCCTTGCCCTAAGATTATTTGGGATGAGAATCTCAGGAAGAAAGCTCTGTATCCAGAAAATAATTCACTGATTTCCCCATATCAGATCCATTTCCTGTTATTGTGAATGGTGCTGAGCTCGCAGCAATTCTTACCCAGCTTTAGGAGATTCCTGGAAAGAGGAACCCAGAAGAGAACAAATCAGAGTTTCACTTTTTTTATTTTATTATTTACAGGGGCAGATAGTGCCAGGACAAGGGGCAGAGATTGAGGGAATATTTAAATGGAATTTTGGGAGGAGTTTTTATCAATTCACATTTTTATAAACTGAAAGCTTTCCATGAAATCCCAGTCTCCTTCTCCAGGAAAACCAACACAAACTCTTGCAAAGCAGGAGCAATTCTCTGTGATAACAACAGCCTTGGGGAGAACATTCCATCCATTAAAGCTGCTTTTTCCCTGGGAGCTGACACCCCAAAATTCAGAGCAGGAGGAGAGGTGAGCAGAGAGCACTGCACACAACAAAGGCCAGGAATCCCTGGGTGCTCTGGGGAGCAGCTATTGGTGTTGGAGGCTGCAGCAGATCTTTATTCCTATTAAACAATATTTCAGCCCATGGGGGTGGAGAAGGGGAGGAAAACGTGGAATTCAGCAGAGGAAAAATCCCCCAAAGCCCCTCCAGCTGAGAATAAAGGAGAATGTGGAGACTCCATTTCAGAATTCCAGAAATGTGAGTTTTGCTCTTCAAAATACCTGGGCAGGGCAAAGACACTGAGTGTCTGGCCTGAATTTAAACCTCCAAGTAATTTAAAAACCAAATCATGGATTTGATGATGAAAATCCAATGGAGATGAGTCCCAGGCATATCCAAATGGAATGAGGTGCTCCAAGTGCATTACCTGACACATTTCCTTTTTTTTTGGCCATTAGCAGAGGTTTATGGGCCGTGCCTGTGCATTTCTTCTTTGTTAATGTGTAACATGAAGAGGGGAAAAAAAATCCCATCAATCAATAACTGAAGTGCAAGTTTCAGTTATTGACTTCACTGGGTACTTGGCATAAAAGTGAGCAGGAAATTTGAAGTTTTCTGCCACATTTAAAAGCAGCAGCAGTGGAATCTGTCAAATTAATTCCACTTCTGCTATGCAAATCTAATAAAAGTGAATTTTAACTATAGAGGCATTTCCAGATATGAGACCCAGATTTGAAAGCCACAAAGCAGAGTTCTCCCTTTTTTGTAGGCTCTGGAAAAGGGGCATAAATAGGGAATGCACCTCAGAATTCCCCCTGGTCAGAGGGGGATTATCCCCCTGTTTATCCCTATTATTCCCTTATTAATTATCCCTCTTATGCCCTTATTAATTATCCCTCTTATTCTGTGCCCTGCAGATGTTTATGGTGATGGATAACACTGTGCAAAATGACCTCAGATCAATATTCTTCACAGCCAGGCAATAAAAGCAGAGACAGTCCCTTGCAGCATCCCCCTCTTGGTCACAGATTATTTTTAAAAGTCTTAATATAGAAGAAAAGTGAGAGTGTCTCCCTTTCCTTGTTTAGACAGCGTGGCTCACACAGATATTCCTGGTGATGTCATAAACCAAAGGAATGAGGGTGAAGTCATGGGGTGGGAGAGGTGAAATGGCAGCCCAGAAATGCAGGATGTGACACATTTCTGTGCCCACAGCCCTCGTGTCACCCTGGGATCACCTGGCACTGGTGGCAATAAAGGGAATCTTCCATCTCTGAGCTAAAATGTTCAATTTAATGTTCACACTTCCATGTACAAACCATCACACGCTGCCAGTGTGCAGTAAATGTCTCATTTTAATATTTTTAACCTACCCAGTCAACTCTGGGGCTTCAATTCAGAGGAGAAAAGGATTCTCAGCTGAGCAGAATCACAGAAATTAAGAGTACATGAGGATTAATTGACTGTTCTCTTCCACTCTTCCCGTGGTGTCACTGGTTTCTGTTTTAATTTAAAATATTGAAGGTATTTAAAGCACCTCCATCACCCAGTGCCTCTAAATAACACACATCAGCATCACTAATACCTGGCTATTTTAAAAGATCAGCTGTTCTAGCTGCTGCTTTTATTTATAATAATCTGAATTCCAAGGCTCAGCATCTCATCGTGCATTAATGCAAGTGTAAAACCAGTGTGTGCAAAATTAACATGAAGGGACTAAAACAAGAGGCTGTCTCGTGGTAGCAAGCAATAAAGGATTGTTTTAATTGAAAAAATCCATCCCTCAGTCTGCTTTGATTTAAAAAAAAATAAATATAAATATGGCTGGCAGGAATGTTGAAGCACATGTGAAAGTTCTGAGGAACCACATTGTCTGCACTGCCAGACCCACACTCAGCACATTTATTCCAATTTACTCCACAGAGCTGCCTCTAAAGCACCAGTGACCACTGCACTTACTCAGAAACTTAATGAAGCTCCCCCATCCCCCAAAAGTAAAGAGCTATCCAAAAAAAGACAAAAAAAAAGTAATTGGCAACTTTTTGCTGCTGCCTTTCCTTAGCACAGGGAGCTCCAGAAGAATGCACTGGAGCAGAACTGGGCTTTAAACTTGGGCTGAGACACAACTGAACAGGATTACAGGCAGGTAGGCAGTCATTCCCACAGAAAAAGGAATAATTCCATTTTTGAAATCAGCCCAGAGCAGAGCTGAATGTTTCCCCAACTTTCTTTTTTTGGTTGTGACTGGATTTCAGGCTCAGAAGAATAAAACTCGTAACAGAGTCTCACTCTCTGATTCTGTGTTATGTCAGCCTCACATTTATCCAAAAATATTGTGGGGAGGATAAAAATATGAGTAAAGGAGTGTTTCTATTTTTACATAATGGTCTTAAGATGGTGCTGAAATGCAGTGAGAAAGAAAAAGATCCTGGAAATTCTT